>NC_072423.2:30578035-31220000 GCF_028878055.3 Symphalangus syndactylus | reverse complement strand
TGCTTGTTTCACAGACACAGTTTTCACAGTAGTGTATAACTGGACAAGTTACCTAACCAACAGTAGGTAACTTGGTTACCTACTTGGTACCACCCCCACCCCCCATTCCCAGCCTTGTTATCACTGAAATGATGGGGAATGATGGTTAGCCACACTATATAGAAAGCTACCATCCCTCTCTGGTGCTTAGACAAAGCACTATTGAGGACACTGGGGGTAGGCAATGAACCCAGTTGTTTTTTCTGCCACTTTTGGGGAAAAAAATTCTTACCAGCAAAACTGTCTAGAAGTGTTGACCACTTAAATGAAACCCACATGATTATTATTTTCTTCTAGAATCTAAAGTTTACAGTTCTTTTGTAATTTTCCAAAAAGTCTTTGACAGATATATTTGAGGTGAAGCAGAATTGACAACACACTCCTACATTTGTTATAAGAAACTGGGAAATATTTGACCTAAAATCCCCAACGCATTGGCATAGTATTACCTACAAGGTAGATGTTCAATAAAAACTTGCCAAATGAATGAATAAGTGCATTAAAGAACAAGTAAATATTCAGAATCTACATCACTTGAATGAAGAACTATATTCAACCATTTCATGAACAATTATTTAGTGATACCCAACTTTGAGTTAAGCTCCATTTGGGGACATGCACAGGGTTCAGAGACATGTCAATTTTCTTCCTGCCCTTGAATTTGACCACATGGCTGAAGAGAGAAAATATGACTAAAGAATAATGCTTTAATTGTGAAGGCAATCATACATACATTAAACAATTAGACAACAAACTATTGCAGGGTAAAGAGCTGAACTATCCACCCTACCACAGAGCTCATTAGAGTAGATTCTACCTTTCTGAATAATGATAATATTACATGGTTACTGCAAAGTGCAAATAAACCTAATGAACACCTACACACACACAAACTGCCCTGCAGATTGCAGTGTAAGGCAGGCAACTCAACAAATAGAAGCTGAATAAATGAATGAATGAAGAATCGTCATATGGAAGGAATTCCCATTTTTCTCCTCCCAAATATAACTTGGTAGAACTTGAACAACTCCATGTTTCTGTTTAAGTCACTGAACACCGAAAGTTGTTTCTTTTGTTGTTGTTTTGTTGTCGTTGTCTTTTTTTGTTTTCAGTATAAGACATTGCTTATTTCTACAATGCTGATCTCTTTTGCCTGGCATGGCTGAATTAGCTAAACATCACACCCTAAGGAAAATAGTGATATTCATTAATATACAATGATTACATAACATAGTGTGAACAAGCCAGCCTATAAATTAAATAACCACCTCAGGTAAACATCTACCCATCAAAAAGATACTTGCTAATAAAACAACACTTAATACATGCACAGTACAGTGATACACAATTTAAAGAACATACAATAATTGCCTTCACTTATTTAATCTCCATAACTAGTATTCTGTGACAGGTATTATCATTCCCACTTTAAAGACAAAGAATTAAGGCTCAAAGATCCTTAGATGACATTTTATAGATCAAAAGCTACTAAGACACTGGAATCAGGGTGTGAGCAAAGTTATTAAATCAGAGCGCTTAAACTTGAGGGTCAGACACATCTTGATGAGTAACCTTGCTGCTCCCCAGCAATGGGACTCTGGCCAAGCTGTATCACAGCTTTGAGTGTTAGTTCCTTCATCCAGTTAATACACAGCTTCTTTTTAGGCTTAAATGAGAGGACACCTAGTTCAGAGAATCAGCAGCATGTTATAAAGGAGAGTGCATTTCCTTGTGTCTCCTCTGCTGTTTCCTCTACGCAAGAGTGCCTTAAAGAGCAGCAGCAAAAAAAAAAATCTCCACCTAAAATAGACTTAGGTAACAGAAGTCTGCTAAAATGGAAAAAGGAATTATAAAAATACAGCACCATGCTAAACTCTTCCCAATGGAGCAAAGATATTCAATCACAAATCTTTTCGGAGCACCCAACACGACTGGCCTGAGAATTAAAAATACTCAAAAATATAATTTCTGCTGATGTGTTAGTACTCAAATCTATGTTCTCATCTTTAAACTTAGAGGAATAGTAAATGTTGACAAGCCAAGGAATAGGAGGTTACCTTTGTCCATTGAAAAAAGGAGTATAGTTTATTTAGAAGCTAAACTAATTGGTATTTTTTGCTCTCCAGTAGGAGTCACTCTTAACAAAAAATTTAATTCATAAGCTAAATTAAGGCTGATGTTTAGTTAGTAGATGCATATGTATGGAATGTTATAAAAAATTGTAATAAATGGTGATAGCTTAGACACAACAAAGGATTAATGTTTCATATTCAACTTACACTGCAATGACAAAAATCTCTAATAGGTATGAGTACAACTTCATAAGAGATCTAATTATTAACAAGAGGACGCAGACAGACACACACACACACACACACACAGAATTTATTCCGATGACAATAACTTGCGACAGCCTTGCAATTTAATAATGAATACCAACAAACCTCTTACATGTATATTCCCATATTTCTTTGTATTGAAATGTTAAGACTACGAAATAACTGTTTTCTTATTAAGCAATTAAGATTTTTACTTTTTCAATTGGGATCCTAATTATTTTAAATTTTTTTTCAATATACACACATATCTGGAGAAAATATTTATCTCAGATAAACATTCTTATCGGATAAGTAGAAAATATACTTATCTGAAGTAAATCCATATTACACTAGGAAGTCAGATAAAGCACAAATCATCTCAATCTTAGTAGCATGAACTTATTTTCTTGGCATCATTTAGATATTCTCAGGTAAAATACTTTTAACTATTTACATGGTTCAAATATGGACACATTTAGTTTGGAAGATGCTTTTATCACAGAAAAGTATCAAAATATCAGCATAAACTGTGAAATCTAATTTTATTTGTGTCTTTATTAGTGACTTCCTATGTTATCTTGAATTGGTTATTTTTATATGGCCTGGGTTCATATGTAGACATTCAAATGGTTTATCACATGATCAAATATTTATTTTCTGAGTGACTGGTCAGATAGCTTGTATTCATATTGATTACAAAGTAATTCACATTGATTACTAAGGTAAGCAATGGGTTGCTTTTTAACTAGATTTTTGATCCATAAGTAAATATTTGACTTCTACCTTTCTGTGGCACTATTTCCCTTTAGAAGAAAGAAGAGACTTCTCATTTTGCTTTATGTGGCATTATAAAAACTCACACAGACATATATGGTTTGGAGACATAGCAGCATGCAAAATAGAGGCAAAAACCAGATTCTCAAATTTCAGTATACAGTGAAATCTGATCAGATTCATTTCCCCACTTTTCCACATATTTTCACACGTCTGAGGTAAAGAATTCAATGAATATGCCATTATCTACATGAACATAACATCTTCTACGAAATTCAACAAACCAGAGATACAAAACGGCATCACCCTGCAAACAAGGTAAAATGTAGCTAATAGCATTATGTGATATGGTAAACTGTAATACCAAGTAGCAAGACCAGAATATGTAGATTTTTAGGTTTAATTACACTGGAACCTACACATTTGACTCAAAGTGAAATTCACTTCTTCCTTCCTCAATTTTTTGCAAAGTAACTGCAAAAGTCATAAATTTACTACTAAATCTCTCAAATATTACATGAAATTAGACAAAGATAGTGCAATTGACACATCTGAAGACTAGATGTGATTTTTATTTAAGGAGAAAAGACTTCATTATGCCTCTTATTTTCCCCCAGGCCATCAATCTTTTTCCCTTGGGTAAGTGGAATGTTCTTTAAAAAAATAAATAAATAACAAACCCTTATCCTAACCCAGTGTAATCCATAGCCAGTCTCCAAGTTTGATACAAAAACAAACCATTTCTATTTTGGTACAATGAGGAAGCATCACACTGGACAATGTAAAAACAGAGATGGAGGAAGTTGACTCAGATTGCTGCACTTCCTAGATGAAGCCAGTTAGCGAGCTTACCACAATCACCTGAGTCAAAAGAAATTCGAGGACAATTGTTTTTTTCCGTCAAATTGGTACACGTGTAAATGAATTCCCAAAAAGTTAGAGGGGAAATCCTGGTTATGTTTATTTGTCTGGATGAAGGATGATAGTTGAGAAACTTTTAACAAAAAATGGATTTATGAAGCTGACTGGAATCTCAGCACAGGATGTTCTCAATTTTAAAAAAATTTGTGAATAAATATCAGGCTTCCCAATGCATTGCTCGATAATCAGAGGGGAAATGTGATTATCACAATGAAAATGATTTTCACTCTAAATGAACTAATTATCTAGGGTTTATTAACCCTCTTTGGGGGTGAAGATTCTAGCAATTTCCTGAGGTTTCTAACTGTTGATTAACTTTGTTGTTTCACATCATGGAGCAATAGGACAACTTGCTAGGCAGAGAACAAACAATTGTCAAATACTTTAATGGCCACCTCTGACAAACGGAATCAAAAGAGTAGGTATAAAGGAAAAATAAAACATAAATTTTAAAATGCAAGTGAATGACCATACAGTGAGAGCATCCAACGTACATCCATCATTGAAGTGCCTTTTCAAGTTCCTGTTTAGCAGATCTAAGTTCCCTCAAGGCCAATCAATAGCCTAAAGCTTAAGCAGGTCATTGGTCCATTCCTAATCTAAATGTGGTGTTAACTCAAAATAAACTTGAATTTTAACTACTGAGTTTTCAAAATAAGCACTCTCTTCATTCTGTTAATCAAAAGCACTTATATACCTACCCCACACATAAACACAGACACGACCAGGAAGGAACAGGTGAGACAAGTTTTGCATCATCTTCTATTAAAAGCAAGAGCTTACAGTAAATCCCACGAGCAATCTAAAAGACTTTTTTTAAAGAGATAACGTGCAATTTTTAAAAATTCTGGGTTTTCATTAAATAACAGTGAAAGAAATTCATAAGCTTTTATTGAGCATAAACAGTACTAAAATAGGAATGATTTGGGAAAAAAATTGATACTGATAAATTTTGGCTTTTAACATTAACCCAGCTGAATCAGATATGGGTGATGAGTGAGAAAAAGTACTGTGGCAGTATTGGTCTTATTTCCTTCATTTATGGTTGGGCCAAAAATTGATGTAAAAGTCATCAACTAGCTTTACTGACAGCAGTGCCAAATGCCAAATTATGGTGCTTACCAACCAAAGACATGAAAATTGTCTCTGTTTGTTTGACAGGGGTATTTGTTTTCAACAATGTCAGCACTTTGACCTTTTCAGGCATGATTATCAAATGCATTCTGAACATAAAACAACTTTAGCATTTCTAAATATGAGTCAAAAGGACAAACAGGTCAACTCTCACCCTTCCCTCCAGTTGAAGATATCCTTTACTGCTGAGTGGGGTGTGTTCTCTAACATCTGTTCAGGAACTGAATGCCATGTTCTTTATGGGGTCTGGACCTCTATCTACTTAGTACCATCATATAGTAACTGTGTTGTGTGCAAGGAAATGGTACAGAACATATGATAAAGACAAGAGTTCCTCGAGATATGCCAATTTTGTACATGGGCTGTGACCTTCAAACTTGCCAGCAATGTTGTATTTTTTTTTTTTTTTTTTTTTGAGATGGAGTCTCACTCTGTTGCCAGGCTGGAGTGCAGTGGCGCGATCTCGGCTCACTGCAACCTCTGCCTCCTGTGTTCAAGCAATTCTCCTGCCTCAGCCTCACAAGTAGCTAGGACTACGGGTGTGTGCCACCATGCCCAGATAGTTTTTGTAATTTCAGGAGAGATGGGGTTTCACTATGTTGGCCAGGATGGTCTTGATCTCTTGACCTCGTGATCTGCCTGCCTAGACCTCCCAAAGTGCTGGGATTACAGGTGTGAGTCACCGTGCCTGGCATGTTGGATATCTTTAACTAATCAACTGCTCATATGTTCTGCAATAAACATACGTCTACTTTATTAAAAATCTAAATGTATTATGTCCATTACATTTTCTTTTTTTTTTTTTTGAGACGGAGTCTCGCTCTGTCACCAGGCTGGAGTGCAGTGGTGTGATCTTGGCTCATGCCACCTCTGCCTCCCGGGTTCAAGCAATTCTCTTGCCTCAGCCTCCTGAGTAGCTGGGATTACCAGTGTGCGCCACTATCACGCCTGGCTAATTTTTATATTTTTAGTAGAGACAGGGTTTCACCATGTTGGCCAGGATGGTCTCGAACTACTGACCTCCTGATCCGCCCGCCTCAGCCTCCCAAAGTGCTGGGATTACAGACGTGAGCAACTGCCTAAGTTCTAGTTTTGTAACTTACCTGCATAAGTTCTAGCTTTGTCTAAATCTGTTTCCTTACAAACCAATAATTTTCAAATAACTATGTGTTAAATTGTGACCATATAACCTGTGTTCCAATCCCTAACTTCTGTGTTTATGTTTTTATTATAATGTAATATCTCTGGCAAATCAATCTCTGAAAAACATAAAAACAATCAAAAGTTGTTTCTCCAGTTGACCAAGCAAAACTCCACATGGTCCCTGAGATTTTCAGGGAAGGGACAGACAGAAGCTGCTAGACAGAAGCTCAGTGGAGTATCTGTGGCCACTGTCTTAATCATGCCAGATCTGCAGCCCTCTGTGATCCAGAATCAGGTTCTGTAGTCACTTCCAGATAAGGACTATATTCTAGAATATAGGATTCTCCAGCAAAGTTCAATGCCTTGTTAAGTAAACTAGGCATCTACCTTGCTGCTCCCAAATATCTTAAATTTCTAAACAAAGATGATAATTTAGCTTTCTTTGTCCTGTGCTCCAACAATATAATCTGCACACAATAGGAGCTCAATCACATTTTGCTCATTGAGTGAATGAGGAACAAAAAGAGATTTATTTCCTTCCTTTCCACAACAACAGAAATCATCATGTCCACAGAGAAGAGAGTTTGTCAAAAAAACACGATAGCCAGCTGTAACTTCCATTTGAGAATAAGTCTTCATGAAATGGGAAAATGAGCATATTACTAGAAAACAATTTTCAACAGAGCTATATCTACTTTACACTGATAAAACGTGCACATAATATGAGGAGCTGTTCCCCTAGTTTCCAAATGTCCTAATTATTATTTTTGATTTCATGAACCTGGTCTGTCCTTTACCTAGATTATAATCTGCTGAAGATCAGGGATGAACCAAATTTTATTTGCTATCCTGGCAGACAGTGTATTCAAAAACATATACAATTCACAGAAGAAGGGGGCGTGAGGGATCTAATTTACCTTCCTTTCTCTTGTATAGCGTGGCTACTCTCTCAATATAATAACCAATAATGCCAACAACATGCTAAAGGCATAAAGATGGACACATCTATTGTCACTTTTGAGAAGTGATACTGTTATGCCACTTATTAGGTGTGATGCAGACTTCTGTTTGTTTCACGTGTTCTTCAATTTTTTTTGGCAAGTCACCTTTACTTAATCTATATTCTACTTTGAACATTCAATTATAAACATTTTCTTAGAGGGACACCATATTCTATGGTTAAATATTATTTCCTGATGACGTGGAAGAAAACAAAGGGAAGAAACAGGTGCTTTCCATGTCATTTCCACATATTTAACTTTTTATTTGTTGTCCTTTCCAACACATTCCGTTTATCTAAATTTGAGGCACTACAGAAAAAAAACAGCTTAAAAAATTATTTTGTTGCATTGTTAACAGAAATATATGTTTATAACAAAGGACCTCAACAACAATTACAGTAAGCCAGGTGGCTGATTCCATCTCTGTATCATATATTACACTGTTATCATGGACTACATGATTACATAATTAAGGATGCACTTGCTGTCACTGTATTTTTAAGAGTCATATAAGCTCTGTGTTTATTAGTCTGCAAGGAGAATCGGTGGTACCAGACCCTTATAAAGCATTACAAAATGAACCCTGATTTGTACAACTACTTGTGGCCATACACACTTTGGTGCAAATCTTCCCAATGGCAGAAACATTGGCCATTGCTGTCCACCTTCCAGGAGGCCTGGCACTTAGTAGGTGTGCTATAAATATTTGTGAATTTTTCAACCTCGAACTTTAAGCTGATTCAGTGCCAAGTGAGTATACCCAGAACTTCTGACTCACGTCAGGGTTTCTTTCCCTTTAAGGAGATAGAGACTCCATTTGACAATATGGTAGGAATTATATTCTGTATCACCAGTTACTTCTGTGATGTATATACTTGATGAATATAATTTTGTTGACTAGAATTCTAAGAGAAATGCACTAAAGTTTTATAAAGGCTAATTTGAAATAAACTTAAGATCTAAATATGCAGAAGCCCATATCTTTTATGAAACAAGCCTAATCGGTCAAGTCTACCAAAAATTTACTAAATATATGTGAACTATTAAATAAAACCTTTCAACATTCTTAACAAAGAAGTATTTTGTCTGAAAGTATATACTAAAATAAGTTATCATTCTGGATATTTTAATCTTTTTTTCTTAAGGTTTCCTAACTCATTGATATCAAAGAGACACCTGGTAGCTAAGTATCTGTCTGGGTTTCCTTCATAATTCCTAGTTTTCAGATACTTGTAAGGAAATTGCCAGAATCTTAAATGTGCTATACAGAGTTGTCTGTAAAGATGCAAATATCATTTCTTATTCTCCTTATATTCCTTTCTTTCTACAAAATTTCAAAACTGCTCAGTCATTTTGAATTATATAGTGTATAAAAATAGACTTTTAATACTTGAGATATTTTATCTCTATTGTCTATGGCACTTTCTCCCACCAGAAAAAAAACAAAACAAAACAGAAAAACAAAAAAAACCCTCAAATCACCTCCGCATTCCCCAATATACCTTAATTTATTTCAATAAAATGCAGGTGCTTCATTTCAAATGGGGTCCAATGACTGACATTTAAAGCTAACATCTTAATAAGTGGCTATGATGCTTAACATGTTGGCATTCACAGCACTTCCACTTGCCCCATGTAAGTAAAATTGGGCCATAACACCCTATTGTGTATTACATCTAATCTGGATTCTGTAATCTCAATTGCGATTATCCCTTTTGTTGTTTTCAAGACTGCAAGTTCACAGTGAAGTTGAAAGGCAGGATGAGGTTTATTTTATAGTGAATATTGTTTTTGCTCTCTGTTGTTGAGTTTGAAGCACAGCTGTGCAAAGTAGTTTCAATGAACCAAGGAATGGTCCCAGAACAACCAGCTCAGAACTTTGCCCTGAGTTCACAAACTATAGGCTACATGATAATTATATAAACTCCTCCAGAACTATGACCCCTTTCATGAATTTTTAGCTGGATCTGTGTCAAGTAGTATTGATTTATATTGATCTCAAGGGTATTTTTTTTTCTCTGATTTTTACCCAATTTACACAGCAATGAACAAGGACTCAGCCTAATTTCATTTTCTATGCAGTAACTAGTGTGTTATTTGCATTCCATAAATGAAATGGAAGGTAGGGACACAGACTAAACTGCTAATTCAAATAAAACCATAATATTAAGAGCATTATCTTTTATAAAAGAAACTCAGTTTTATTTAGTAAAAGCATTATTCTTAATAGTAAAAACAATAAAACATCCTAAGCCATACTCTGCATGTCTTAAAATACCCCGAAATAACTTTTATAAATAACATATAAGTCTTGCATTTATAATTCAGTGTTCACAGTAAATGCACTCTTTAGGTATAGTCCAATAAATTATAGGAGAAAAAATTCTGCCATAGTTTCAAATCATAATATCCAATAGCATGATTCCAAGATAAAAATGAACCTTAATTTAAAGCATTAAAAACTCTGAGCTAAGACCCCCAGCTTAGAAAAGACATTCCTAAAAAAAAAAAAAAAAAGAAAATAGCATAACCTCTTACCTACTTAAAATTTATTCTAAATAGGAGTCAGTGCCTTCACCTTTCTAGAAATGAGAGTATATGCTTCAAAATAATAATTCAAAAATAAAATAAGTGATACCAGTAATTTGGGTTGTCAAGTTGAATTAATAAATTATTACTGGGCCAACCTGGAACCAAAATTATCAGTCGTTCAAAACAATTCATAGTCTGTTCTAGGAAACATCTTAATCCTAGCTTAGAGAAAAGTCACTACTCAGTAACACCTTTCTTCAGTGACTAAGGAGCTCAGAGGCACTCAATTCCTAATGTCAAAGATATCCATTTAAATGGCTTAATATCCAAACATATCCTGACAAATTATTCAGATCTTACTTTTCAAATGTGAGAGCAAAGGGAAAGTTTGGCAAATTGGTACTATGTTTTAAATTTAATCATAAAATCAATTCTTGGGAATTGCAAATAATGTCTTAGAAGTCAGCTGAGGACCAGATTTGGCCACTGAATGATCTGTGACGCTCTTACTGAAAGACAAGAAAAGAACACACACATTCAAGCAGGAAGTGTGCCGGCCACAATCATGGGACTCACACCCAGGGAAACCTGTCCTTAATTTATCCCGTCGTGTGTAGATTTGGCAAGGATCTCCAAATATCATTTACATACCATATGCCCTGAATTACCTAGGCACAATGGCTGTGGATAAATATGTTTCAGGTCTGACTGTTTGCTTCCTTTTATAAGTTTTGCAGCTTTCATTTCATTTTTCACATTGCTAAATAATTTAATGTAATATTGCGTGTTGTAAAAGAATGTTTTGCTAAATCAATAAATAGTTCGTTGTGTCCTGTGATAAGAAAATAAATGCTCCTGAGGTAGGTGACCAGGAGACATTATTTCTCCTATGAAAGAATCAAAGAAGGGAAATCAGCTGTTTATGCTTTCAACTCATTTTAACCTTTGTCTTTTTACTAGGCATATAAATGCAGGCATTCAAAAATAAAGAAGACAAAAATCATACATTGTGACTTCTGTGAAACATACAGAACTGGTCAGCAAGTTTTCATGTCTAAAAAAAGACCCCTGAAAATCTATTCTTGGTCATTCCTGTATTTGTTCTTCTTACAGTTTACAGACATTATAATTACTCTATGCCTTAGTTTCCCTCTCTTCCATAATACAATGGTATTAATAAAAAATGTAGTCATATTTGTGTAGATTTTCAAATGACACTTAGATTAATAAAAATGTATACTTAAACTAAAAAGATCAAAAGCCTAAAAAAAGGCTTGGAGCAGAACTACATACATATTTTTTGTTGTGTACTATAAATTTGACTGTATAAACTTCCAATTAAAAATGACATTCACACCATCATTTTTGATAGAATTTTGCACAGTAGGAATACTCATTAATGCAGGGTAATACAGTGTGATAAGCAGCTTAGACATCAAAATAGTAAAAAGGAAAAAAAAAGCCAGTTGGTCTACTTTTTGTATGAGTAAGATAAAACTTAAAAAATTAAATACCTTAAGAAATTTGAGAAAACATTTATTGGCGTTTTAAAATTATGTAAAATCAAGAGCGTCTACTTTCTTGTCAATTTCTACTTGAGATCTCAGTTCTAATAAAAAAAATCACATTTCCATCCTGTGTTTGATCATGATACATTAAATGCATTTCAATATTCAAAATGAAATTAAATACAATTTAAATACTTTTACTTATCCTACAATTTCCCTCCTAAATACAGAATATATTTGTGTATACATTTTTTTTACTATTTATATGAAGTATCTGAAATATTTCAATTTTTTTCAGCATTGGTAAAAGAAAGGCAAAAGCCCATCAGCTACAAACCATGTGCACGTGGGTCATTTTATGATCTTTAACTAGAAAATACAAAATGATCATATAATTATCTATTGTATGTTAAAACAAATGGCAAATGAGGTGAGTCCATATACTAGCAGAGAAATAAATAAAAGGCAATCGAGTAATTTCGGAATATTATCAAGCAATTTTGCTTTCTTTAGGGGGCAAGAAAAAGAAAGAAGCTATCATTTGAAGGCCAGCAATGAAAGGGTTAACAGACATATGCTGTATAATTAGGAGATGCATTAATGATTATGAATAGTAAATGATTTGGTGCAAAGAAAAAAATTTTACTCAAAGGGACATGTACCTATCTTACATGTTTATTAGTAACTGTATATAACTGGAAAATTCTGCTATTAAGAATCTTGCATTATTGGTGTAAATACTTCCAAGGGTACATCAAATTGTAATCTTTCATACGACATCCATCAAACCAGGCTGGAGATTTTGACAAACATTAAACACAGTAAGGAGGCAATTATGTATGCATGATTTAATCTGCAACTAATTAATATGCAAATTTATTCATATGTTAGTTACTAAATTAAAAATGCAAAGAAGCCCTTATGGTGATTCTCGAAATTTTGCACAAACAGAACATTTAAAATGTAAGAAAAATGAAGTTTTTTAGAAAACTATAACACACTTTTAGTGTCTCCAGAACCTGTTGCATTAAGAAGACTCAAAAATATGTGTTTAAATACTAGATAATAATTTAAAAGGTGTGCTAATTTTATGTGAGAATGTGGGAACAGAAAGGTTAATCAGAATTCTCTCGAACTCTTAAGAGATACACTCTAATTACCAGACAAATGGTATTCTATTTCTAAGCTTCCTTCCCTGCTTTTGGGTTGTCAGAAGTTGGTCATCTACTGATATCTTACATAAATGGTTAGGAGTTTTGAAGGGAATAAATAGTATTTGAAAGCAACCAGATATAATGAAAATTTAGGGTAACTTTGAGACCATTTGGTGTTCACTAAACAAAAAATTCGCTCAAGATGGCAACTCGCTCTTTCTGCCTTTGGGGAACAGCTCTTTGCAAACAGAGAAATGGGAGGAAAATCTTGAGAGGCTAGAAATTCTACCAAACTCTCTTCCAAATGAATCTTCAAAGAAAATAATGTGGCTAACCAAAAAGCAACAACCTCCTAAAAAAGCAGAAGGTAATTTTATCTGAATTCAATCTGGCTATTTTAGTCCTACATTTTCCAGACAGTCCAAAATTGATTTGAATCTTGTATGTGAGATGAGGGGTGTGGAGTGGTGATAATTTAAAAATATCTTTGGGTGTCTGTATACAAGGGAGTATCCCTTCAAGTGCACTATATATTATTCTTTGGTATTATTGCCTTATGCCAGAACCTGATTCCCCTATGACTGCCTAGTGATCAGCGGTGAGATTTTGTATGGATCACCTCTCATCTGTTTACCTTTTTCATCCGACGTCCGATGGCCATGTACGTATGCACAAAGCTCCTGGAGCTGACTCTTGGAACAGCCGTACTGGCCTCAAGAAATCAACTCAAGTCAACTGTATGAGGAAGCACAATAACAGCGTCTACGGCTCTTCCTAGGGCACTGAACTCTCACCCATGTTAAAAAAAAAATCACCATCAGTCTCGCTGCTGCCAAGTGACACACAAAAAGGAAGTTAACCATTGGCTGTGACTTGCATTCACAGTCTGACTCTGATTTCCCTGCTTCCCTTAGCCCATTCTGATGCCAAGCGGACTACAGCTTGCCCATTTCATTTCGACCACGGCAGCCAAAAAAAGCACTGCCCCACCGTGCGACGACAAGCAGTCTGTTTTGATATTAGTACCTCAGTATGTGATATAAGAGAGTCAGATGTCCTCAAACTATGTGCCCTCCCCCGAGGGACTCTGTCCTGGCCCTCCTTGGCCAGAGAGATGGCAAGAGTGCCACAAATCTTTAGCTTTGAAAGCACAGGGGACGGAGAGGCACTATCCGCAGGCTCAGACAGAAATGGCCATGAGTGCCTCTTCTTCCAGGGAGAGGATTCAGGCCCTCCAATTCCATACTCTAGTCTAACTGGAAATATTAACTCAGATTCTATTCACTCCCTGCCAGCATACAAAGCACAAACTGAATTACATAAGAAAAAGAGTCATTTTCTTATATAATTAAATTGTAGTAAATGCTAGTAAGTAAACATCAGGTTTCCTTCTTTTTCTTTCATGAAAGACAGAGGAATACACGGGGTTTCCGAAAATTGATTTTTTCATTGATTCCTGGGGAGGAAGATGAGAGTGAAGTATTCTCCCCCCACCCCCAACAAATTCTGATTTGTGTGCTAAATGTACGGAATCTGACTCTAACCTGGTTTAACCTCTGAATGTGCCTGGTAATGTTCTAGTTCTCTCCAGCACTAATAGATCATGCTTTTTATAATTCCAACGAGGCATCGTCAGGCGAGGACTGCAATTGCTGGTCATTTCAAAAGTCTGAGAGTACCCCAGGCATCTTTAATTTTTACAGGTGACTCAATTTTTGTTGTGACCAGAACTGAACATAAAGCTTTTAAAAGCTTAAATGTACACATTTATGCATTCATTACACAGTGTTAAATCTAATTTGTTCTTTTTACTGTCACAGGAAGCACATGTTTAAAGCAATCTGTTTCCTCATGTGAATGCTTTCCTGTCTGTTTAAAAAAAATTGCGACACACTTTACCCTGAGTAACCAAGAGGTGATCATAAATATCCCTAAATAGCATTAAACAGATATGAAAGACATTAACACTTTCAGAATGCCAAAGTAGTATTAAAAAAAAAATTCTAACAGATGCTCCTAGGTCAAAAAGTGAAATGTGTGTTTCCTGAAAAAACACTCTCATCAGAATCATAAATGAACTGTGAGTGGAGAAGTGAGGTGTTGCTGAACAAACCAGGATTCTTTTGGTGAGGAACACGGCAATCCACTGCCAACGTGTACTTGCCATAAAAAGCCAAATCGAAATGGAAGTTTGATGAAAACCAATATCCTTTGTAATCCACAAGGTGGCAACGACTACAAATGAGGGGTGGCTAAATCGGATCTATCGGCTTTCCAGAGAAAAATTATCTCTGTGAACTAAAGCATCAGTCCCTGTTCAGGGGGTACACGGAAGAAGTTCAGGGCTCACCAGCCAACAGGGACCTTTCCCGAGGAATCTAACTCGGTGCCTGGTTTTTCTGCAAATTAAAATTGGCTGGGAAAAGACATTCATTGTGGAATGTGGAGACCACGCTTCCGCTCACACCTCCCCTCCCTACTTTCAGCAGATGTTTTTTTCTTTAAATGCAAGAAGAGTTAACTAAATCAGCCTTTATATATTAAAAAAAAAAGTGTTTTAAGTTTCTCATAGCTGATGATCAAAAATACCTTTTCTTTTGTGAATTCAACAGGGGCATTGAGAAACGATGCATTATAATGTGTCAAAGGCTAGAATCCAGCCATTCTTTGACTTTGCCTTAAAACATCTGTACAAATATTCCTGCTTAGTGTTAGAAATCTACCTAAGCAGTCCTAAACAAACTGAACTCTGTTTACTTTATAAAAGAAACAGACTGCCACACAGGTCTACCTAGTCCACACATCTTCATCTTGCCAGGCAAAGTTAATACCTTAGGCCTAGCCTTCAGTTTTGCGGGGGGAACTATAGCCAGCCCCACAAAGGGGCTGTGCATCACTCAGGCAGACCCGTTCCCGGCCTGAGAAAAAGCATGTATCACCTTATCACTTAGAGGCAAGGCTGATTTAGGCATAAACAAATTATTGGCCAACGGAACCACATTATAAGCAGCTCCGGGCATCATAGCCGATGTACCAGTTCAAAAGAGAGAAGATAGAGAAAATATTTCCAACACAAACTTTGCAGACCACTAGGTCTAATGATTAAAAGGGCTGACTACATGTCTTGGTTTGATAGAGATGGGTTTGCAGAGCCTGGGCAACACAGGGAGACCCTGTCTCTACCAAAAAAAAAAAATTAGCTGGGTGTGGTGGTGTGAACCTGTGTACCCAGCTACTCAGGAGCCTGAGGTGGGAGGACTGCTTGAGCCTGGGAGTTTGAGGCTGCAGTGAACTATGATTGCACCACTGTACTCTAGCCTAGGTGACAGAGCAAGACCCCATCTCAAAAAAAAAAAAAAAAAGAAATATTACATAATTTCAGAAAAAGTAAGTGACCTCTGTTAGGTAAAATTCTTTTGCACATAGTGGAGACCCTGGTCTTACTTTCTATTCTATTGCTAACTACTCCTAAGTAGGCTGCCATGTTAGATTTGTTTCTCAAATGCCAAAAGAAAGGTAGTTACCTTGTTACTGATAATAGCGTGACACTGCTTTTTATTATGTTTAACAATAGTATGTAACATTCAAGGATATTACATAAACACACTCAAACCCCAATGAGTACTTATTTTACAATTAACTGTGTAGCTAGGAAGTGACATAGCCCCCTAAAAACCCAGTTGATCAGATTTCATACTCTAACCACTATATTATACTATCTTTGTTTACACAAATGCTCTCCTGGACTGCCTGGCATACTGATTTGCTTGGGCAAAAGTTATAGGACATGACTATACAGAGATACTGACGATCATTCTACAGTGAAATGAAACTTCTGAATATCAATTTATTGTAGACAGTCAAATACTTGCTAACTTAACGACAACCTTTCTGTAGAGAGCTTTTTGGTCTACAGTGTCTGAAACGCCATAGGCAGCATAGACAGCATTATGGTTAAGAACACAGAAACTTTAGAGACAGGCTGCCCAGGTCTCACTCCCAGCTCTGCCACTTACTATGTGTGACCGCAGACATGTTTCTTCACCTCTCTGTGTCTCATTTTTAAGTCTCTTGAATAAACAGTAGTACCCATCTCATAGGATTTTTACAGGAATAAATGATTTAATAGATGCAAATGATGTAATAGTGTACCACTTAGAACATGGAATAAGTACTTGGAATAAGTACTCTGGCATGGAATAAGTAATTTGATAAAGGTTTGTTATTAGTATATTGACACCACCTTATTATGCAGGCACTATTTATACCTGCTTTGTAGACACAGAAACAGGTTTGTGACCTAACCAAGGCCACTGGGTGAGTAAGTAGAGGCTGTCAGACGTTAAATTAGAAAGGTCTTTTTATGTCTAGTGCAGTGTTTTTTCTACCCTGCTACACGACTTTTACTACTATATTCATTCACTGGAAATATATTTCAGAGTAATACACATAAGAAAAGCAGTGAGTCTGGTTTCTATAAGACAAAAAAAGATGTATCTAAAACAAATCCCTCACCCTCGTCAAGGTGATGACAAGTGAGTAAGGTCAATCAGTTTAAGGGACAAAAGTCCATGTGTTACACTTTGTGGGTTATTTTATTGTTTAAATGCATGACTTTCTCAAAAGGCTACATGGTACACTCTTTAAAATGCTAAGATTATTCCTACAAATTGTGATGCAAGTGACACAAGACTGCAAATTTCATTAAACGTGAAGAATCTCAGTTGAAAAGCTCCACGATTTAAATAAGAATACATAGAAGAAAAAGACATGTTCCATGTTACATGGTGTGTCTAGTTTTTAGCTGCAATGAAAAATACTCTTTGAATAAGTATAAATGGAGAAAGGAATGAATGAATAAATGAACATGCTTTTTTCCCCTTCTACCTGGGCCCCCCCAGCTTGTTACTGTCGGGTTTCACTTACATCAATATTGGGTGAAGTTACTGATATATTTACTAAAGGGAAAATGAAATAGCATTTATTTGTAAAATAATTACTGACTGCAGTTTGAATTTTGTAATCCCAACTATATCTGTTCATAATAAATATGTTTAATTCCATTTTCTTTGCTGTTATCAATTAAGCCACAGATTATATGTGCCAATGTCTTATATATCTCTAAAAATAAAATTCATATTAAGATACTACATGAGGGACTCCAAGGTACTGGCAATTCAATTTCACTCCTGAATCATATGCCTGAGTATTAAATGGCAGGATTTCGAATTTATTTTATGTAACAATACTTTCAAATAGTACAATAGATACAGAAATGTGCTTTTCTACTTGACCAAATGGTTTAAAAAATTTAAACTAACTCAACAAGTCTAAATCATCAGGCCATAAACATTCTCTTAATAAATCTCAGCTTTAGTAGTAATGCAAAATGAGGTAAACACTGCTGCCTCCTTAGACAATTTTTTTCTCATCCTTTAACGTCTTGAGTTATTAAACTTTCTTAAGCTAGAGCCCCAGTTTTTATACTCCACTTACTATTAAATTATTTTGTACTTCAAGTTCGTTTCATAAAAAGCAAGCCAGAAAATATTATTGTACTGTGTTAATGTACCTGAGCACCTGTGAAACAACCCAATTCTCCAAACAGGGTTACTTGAAAACATTAATGCTAAGAATCTGCCACCTACTTGAAACTGCTTTCTCATAGCAGCTAATGATATAATGATATACTGTGCCAATCGGTAGAATGAAAGCCATTACAATATTATTATAAGCATAATTCAGGAGGCATATTTAGAATGATATGGGCTGTGGAGGGAGGAGGCTCCTGTAGACACTTAGGTATTCTTTCTCAGATGCCATCAAAATAATTGTTCCAAAGTAGCATTTTCCTAAAATCCCTAATGGTAACAGCAAGTGGTAACAGTGACACTTTTTGTATGTGTGTGTGATGAATGACACCAGTTTTCATGATTAAATGTACTTGCAAAGGTCATTTTTATGAGAAAATATAAGTCTTTCTAATATGGCTCCATGTTTCACAAAGGAAATGCCCTTTAATCACTGCCAACATATGGCAACACACTGAGAAATTTTCTTTACAGTTTGCTATGAAGAGAGCTTCACTATGGAATGTTCCTATTTCCTGCTCTATGGAATAATCAAAATAAATTTAGTGAAATTTAACACACACACAGTTCCTCTTCTTATTACTCTGGAAGTAAGCACTTATATATCAAGTTTCATCCCTAGTGGCTTATTTATGATTAATTCCTCAGATGACAAAGTCAGACAAGAGACAACAGTCGGTGTCACTAAACCACTTAAGTAGAATTCTTAAAATGTTCCTTTCAAAAAACAACTTGCACATTCTTTCAGAAGTGAAATCTATCCATCTCACCAAATCATAAAGCATCTTTATTTTCAACCTTGAAATTTTACAAAATGCAGAAACTTCTGCACTACCTTAATTTCTCTGAAGAGGGAGTATATGCTCAAGTAAAGCATCAAACTCCTCAAATAGCTCTACACCTATGCAGCAGCTGCAACTTAAAAAAGAATCACTCACATGCTGCTGTTTCCAGATAAAATAATTAAGCATTTAAAACTACAAGTTTTGCACCACATTTTATAAAAGCTCCTATTCCTTTAAAAGAAGCACACTCATACACATGGGTGCACACACACACGCGTGCACACACACATCCTGGGATAGTCGAAATTGATCAAGGCTGAAAATCCTGTGCTATTGCTTTGAGGTGCAATTTTATGTTCAGTTTAATAATCCAGTGCAATTTATGTAAAAAATCAAACAAAAGCCAGGACAAAGCAAGTGTCTGTCAACAGCCTGACAAGTATGGATTTTGCCTTAAGAAAACACAACTTTGCCAATTCTTGAAGAGACTCCTTATTCTTTTAGGATTACTGCCACATCTTCTAAGAGAATCTTATTTAGCCTCCAATTCCTGGTTCATTACTTTCAATGAAAACCTTTAGAATTATTCAAAACCAAGAAAACATAGAAAATGCAGAAACTGTCAGTGATCTGGAAAAAAGGAGAACATTTTGCTATGTTAGCAAATAAAACTATTTCAATCAATTAAATTTTAAAAGTTAAAAAAATGGCATTCAACCAAATTATCAAGGCATTTATCTACATTATTTCGTAAATATAAATTCACAGTTAAGCGGGATGCCATAGAAAAAGGTTTTATTTTCAAAATACGTGCAAGCCCTGTTATAATTCTCTCTGGGTAAAGCAGCCCTGCAGTGGTTTCCTACACTTCTCAGTAATTTAAACCACTCTCGAGTCCAAAACTTCACACCAAAATATACTCTTCAGTGAAAATGATAAAGTTCAAAATAGCAGTTCCCAGAAATATACTTCTCTTTTCTCAACAAGTCCAGTTTTACACTAAATGCTATTATTCCAGCTGCTAACATCGTAACGAAAGTCCTGATAAACCTTAGCATGCAAAATAGTATTTTGAATACTTGATTAAAAATAAAAACACGTTAGAGAGTAGGAAGACACATCAGGCACCACTCCTTAGAAGAGATCACTGAGTAGAAAAATGGGGTGCTGCTGGCTAGGAAGGCTTCTTTCTGGTGGAAGGAATAAACTGGTGGTGTTTTGTTTGAGTATTTGGGGCATATAATCTTTTTGTTTGTAAAGATAAAGCAGGAATAGCTCAAAAATACACAAACCTTTCATCCACAGTTAACCTTCATGCTTGTCTTCTCCTTTATATTTCTTCTCTCTTTCTATCTAAAATATGCACACCAGAAGCCTTCTTTCTTAAAGGGTGCAGGATTGGGCTTCAAGGCAGAGAAGAGGAGGATAGTGGATGAAGGAGCTCATTATTCCAAAATTCCAAACAAAAATTCAGAAATCCTTGAGCAAAATTCTGGGATATTAGAATGCCTAATGGTATATATGTTGAGTATGTGCAAGCCTCTTGCGTGCTTTCTGAAAAATTTTTAATGTAATAACAGCCTCCAATGAAAACAAATATAAAGATTCTCCTATATTTTTTCATATACCAGCAATTCATAAAAATCATAAACTCTATAGTCTCAATGTGCAATAGAGAAGATAAGATTGGTTTTCACGAAAAAAAAAAACGCACATGCTGAACTAGAAGTCTTTGGTTTAGTAAATTCAGCATTAACTGCACACACACAAAAATACTTTCACTGTCACGAATATTTTCTCAGCTTTCACTGTTCCCCATTGTCATCTTATATATGCCGTGTAAATTGTGTGAATAGTTTTGTCCTATTTGAGATGACTTAATTGTGCCACTCTTAACCTCCTTCTTGCCTAAACATTAATTAATAAGCACAATTTTAATATCTAAACCTCATATTCCAATATCTTTAATTAGAAAATGGGCACACCAAGTTTAAAAGTGAATACTGAGAGCTATCTTAATATTTTAAACACTTACAATTATACTTCTTCACAAAGTATCTATCTCTGCAGGGATGAACCTTGAAGAGGTTCCTCCTTTCATGTCTTATCACACAATCGGCTACTTCTAGACTTTCCTAAAAAGTATAGAGCCCAGATGGCTGATATTTAGTTCACTTGTGATTGGTATTATATTTCAATAAAACTTTCATCTTAAAGAAAATCGTATTATTACTTTTTAAAATTTGTTGACATGAAAAAGCATCGTTCTGATTTCCCTATGATCAATTTCAAAAGTGATGTAGGAAATTATGTATTTATGAGTTCAGTACTGATTTTTTAAATCATATATAATTTCCAGCCCACTAATAAGGAAAAAACAATTTACCAATATCTCTTTTAAATTGTTTGTGATTTCTTCAAGCACCTGGGAAAAAAGGGGTTTTCCCTAAACAGCTCCAGATATGGATTCAACATCATGTTTGAAATCTTCAAATAGGAAAGTTTTTATATAACACAAAATACATAGGACATTTAAAGCCATTAGCATTACTCATTTTTTCTTGATACCCCTAATAATTGCTTCTGTAAAGGAAACTCTAATCCATACTTAAATATTTCACTTTATTTAAGAATTATTTCCTTATGAAAATTGGTGAACCTAATATCTAATACACACTGTTTTTATTTTTCAAACCCACCTATTGATTAACTTATGTCACAAATATTCTTGAAGTGTCCAAACCTTATTTTAGAATCTTTATAGTAGTAGAAATTGTTTATCTTAGGATCCATGTGTCCCAAATTATCTCTGACCACTTAAAGTTTGCCAGGTCCTCCTGAGTTTTAAAACAAAACACACACACAAAACCCCTCTGTAATTTACCGTAGAAAAAAGACTTTACTGAAAAGTACAGTTTTAGGAAAGATCACTAGAGATGAGAGGTCATAAACTATTTCTAAGGATAAAATATCCTATTTTCAGAAAAATCTGATGTTCAAGAGATTCCAACTGGGGTCATGGTGAGACCATCATTAAAGATTCAAATTGGATTACAAGTGGAGACAAATTCCACCAAAGTTTGAAGTAGAAAGTTTGTAGTTGTTAACAGTTTCTGATAAAATGTATATAATTTTGAAATATTTCAAGTTCTAAGATAAAAGTTTTATATGTTTACATGTTGATGGGCAGAATAAAGTTTCCAAAAGAGAATGCCTTTGTTTTGTTTCTGTGTTTGATGAAAGTATCTCAAAACAGCACAATATAAAATTTTTTGCTACTTTCTAGATTTTAGTACTTTCATGTTAATTTCTGTTAAGAATCATGAATCATTTTTTTCCAAAACTTTAATTTACTATAGTACACTTTTCTGTGTCTGAATTTATGATTCATTGTGTATGATTATTAGGTTATATAAAACAAATTTGTTGAAATGAGCAGTAAAGTTACGAAATACTGAGTTTAAGATGAAATATGGTTTGAAATAGAAAACCAAAATGTAGAAATCTAGCAAAACAAGATGTTCTCATGTAGATTCAAGAGCTTAGACATGCAAAATAAATTCTGACATCAACAAAAGACAACGCTTTATTAGTAAGGTCTTTGCAAAAAACGAGGGCTACGAGAAATTGGGACGTCACTAAAAAGAGCAACATACTAAAATATGAACCGAGAAGATAAAAATGTACTGCGGTAATAAGCAGAGCTCTCGTGGGCAATTAGATAGCTGTCTTTCACACAGGCTTGCTTTAAAAAAAATCACCTTAGCAAGTACTGGTCTATGTGCACTAGAGGGACAGGCTTCCCCCCCACACACTGTGCTTGTCCTGTAGACCCTGCCTGGTGGGTCTTCTGTTATCCCACCATCGTGTCATACTTCCACAGTGACGTGAGGTCTCTAGATGCAGCACACAAAAAATTCGTGGATCCTGCCAGATCCATGGCATGATGTCGGGCCAGGCCTATGCTTTCTCTCTCCCACAGATGCTGCAGTGTTTTCAAAACAGGGCTAGGCAATCCCCTCTCTCTCCTGATTGCCTGGGAGGAAGACCCAGCCTAATGGCGGCAGAAGAAGTCCAGTCTCTGTACCACAGGCGTGTCACAAATAATACCTGATGATGCAGCGTCACCGTTTAAGTTTTCTTCCTTTTATCATAAGGGAAAGAGAGGGCCCATTTCAAAATTGGGGGGGAAAGTGAGTTGCCACAACAGATTGTGACAGATTTATTACTATTTGTCATGGTAAATATGTATCAAAGAAAACATATAAGTGTCTTTATGTAGTCATAATCACTCCAAAGGAAACCTTTTATTATCTCCAATCTTTTAGTATCTGTTATACAAATACTCATATATACTGAAACAAATTTAAAAGTATCTCTTATCAAATAGTCATAATTTTATTTGAGCTTTAAAAAAAGCATGGCAGAGGTCTAAAAATATAGAAATACAGATCTGCTGTGAGAAAAGTGTGACCGTGTCTACTGCAGATCTTTTTTGGAATCAAGTTAAGATAAATATTTTGTGTGGTGGTAAACCATGTGGACCTTGTTGTAAGTAATAAGCAATTGATATTTACAACAAAGCTTACATAAACTAAGTTAAATTGCTATGAAAATAGAGCTGAGATTTTTTTAGGTAATGAGTAAATGGATGATTAAATTATAAAATTACCTAAACTTGTTCTTCTTGCTCAAAAAATAGCGATAAAAATTTCATTTTTAATTGTATTTTCTTCCTCCTTGTATTTCAGAAAAAAGGCTATTCATCAAAATGTTTCATAAGGACCATGAAAACATTTAGTCAAGATAAATCTTCGAAGAAGAGCAAATCCTAAACTGACCACTAAAAACCTAAAATTAAATAGAATAAAACTAAATTCCTAATTCCCAAGTTTTGTTTATTGGGAAAGAAAGGAAAATTATTTTTATATCTCTGAATGTATCACGACATAGCAGCAACACCTAAATTGTCTTAACAGCAAACAAAACACTGTAACAGTAAAATTTTCTAAAGGGGCCAGTTAGCTATAGGGAAATACTTAAAAATTTACAACAAATTACGAAAATTGTTGTTGACAATGATTAAGAATATACATACCATCCAATGCCACACCAATGCACTCCTTAGAAATTGTCTAGATTTCTGCCTAATCTTAGCATTGGATAAAACAAGTTAATTTTAATATGAAGCATAAGGAGGGTAGGATAGCTTTAAGTTTTTTATGGCTTTTATAGGACAGTTATTCCATTGTTTCAGAACATTCAAAGGTCCACTAAATGCATTTAATATTGTCCATATCAAGTTCAGGCATGTTTAAAATGTAAACAGCTGTTAGGACTATATCATTTGAAGTTGTCATAAAACCTATTAAAAGCTAAAGTTTCATCAACATTAAATCCACCCCTAACTTCAAGCTTAAAATATGCTTATAAAATCCTTTGGGCATATTAGTCAATTTCAATACAACACAGAAATTCAAAGAATAAACAACTGAGTACAATTTTAAGTGACTTATTGATAGTTGAAAGTGACTATACACCATTGGCAATCTTATTTACACAATATTTTTCTATATTTATGAATAATTTTGTGATGCTTCTTCAACATCACCAACTCTATCATAATCAGCATACAAAATTTACTCTTTTTCCTGATAAGACTTATTCTGATATATTCATTTAATAATTGTTTGGATGAGCTGAACCGAAATCAAGTCAAATACACAGGTGTTTGGGTTAATCTAATCTTAGCACATTTGCAAGACCTATTATTCTTCTAATACATTAAAAATGAAATGAAACTAATATGAAAGCATTGATTGGTAATATACTTTAAGAAATCTAAATATGATTTTATATTAAAGTATAAAAACACAATAAGGCTCATTAGCATTCTTTTCAAAGAATGCTAGTACTCTACAGAATTAAATCAAAACTTTATATCACAGGAAGGAAGAATGAAAAAAAGGAGGAAGGATAAAGAAACAAAGAAAGAAGGGAGGAAACTATGTTTTCATTTTATATGAGGAGAAAATTACTAGAAATGGACTAGTCCTAAACAAAATTAAATACAATTATATAGGAAAGTAAGAATTCAAAATATGATATCAGGTATTGAGTTGTGATCACATCCAACTTTTGCTGTGCTAGGGACCTGGGGGCGGGTGGGGGATATTAGCAACTTCTGCATAGAGCTCCAGCTATTAAAAAGACCCAGAATGCTCTTGGTTACAGCTGACTTCTTCTAGTTGTCACCTGGTAGTAAAGACACAAATGGCTACTGATGCAGCTACCTTTGCAGCCTTTATTCAGCAACCTCTCCAGAAAATAGAGACATTCTTCCTGCACTCTGGGCTGAAACCCATGTAAATTTTTCCTAAATCCTCTCCACAAATCTCCTTTCGCATGCAAATCCATAAATCATCATAATACTGACAAAGAATTTAACCAACACATGAAACTAATACTCATTCTCTTGAAAGCCCTGTACAGGTAAAACTCCGCAAACTTCAGGCACCTTTTCAAGGCTCTCTTTAGAGCTTAACCTGCTGAATATCAACATAACCACCCAGTCTTCCAGGATGTGCAATTAATCACTCCAATGTGGGTCAGGTGGCTGGATGTGCAGGTCATTTCTACCTCATCCACCTTCTAGATAAACGTGCTGCTGTGGGTGCATGGAAACTCATTTACTTCTATCTCCTTCCCATCAATACAAAACAGAACAAAATAAGCAATATACAAAGCAGAAACAAGCAGTACTTACTGAAGATGGCAAACCTGGAGGAACTTTTCGAACTTTCTTTGTCTGTACCTCTGAAAGAAAATGAAGATGCTGTCAGCTCCCAAATGCCCATTTTCCTAACCAAGATAGATTAAACCACAAAAAATTCTAGATGATACCACATTTCCTTAAATCATTACCTTAGCAAACTGTAGTTACCACGATCACATTTGATTCCAGCAGAAATCAAATTCTGCTTTGTTCATAAAAATGAAGATATTTTGCTTTTTGCTACTTTGATCTTTTAATAGCTTCCTTATGGGTGCAGCCAAGAGAAAACTAGAAATAAGCAGACACCAAAAAAGTTCTGCTACCATAAGTTGTTAACGTACCTACTCAGTGTACTAGGGGGGAAGTCTCCAGGCTGACAACTGAGCCAAATTTTATGGTTTTCTTGGGGTGGGAGGTAGGATGGGGGGGCGATATTTTAAAGAAAGAAAGAAAGAAAAAAAGAAAAAGGCATAATCATCCCTCAGGCATTCAAACAAAGGAATACCTTACCCATGGCACTACTGTGAAGAGGCCTCCTTCGGGGATTATTGCTAGAATACTGATAGTACTGGGAACCAGGTTTGGTGGGCGAAAGGGTTCCTGGGTTGCCCATATCCATGTCACCTCCAAGGAGACTCTGCTAAAAGGGAAAACAAACATATAAGGTTAATTTTTTACTTTCACCACCTCCCAACTGATTGTTAGTACTTAAACCAACGCAATAAAGCAAACAGCATCTGCTAAGCTGAGACAATTAAAACAAAACAAAAACCCAAAAGAAAGGCAGTCTAAGAAGCTATCACAAAGTTTGTGAATTTTTAATTCTTTACTGTTAGGAGGAAAGTAGATGATTCCCTTTAAACAATATTTTTTTTAAGTCTTTTAAGATGACTCACGTTTTCATTTCACAAAACAAATGGCATTTATATAAGACTAATGTTTCCTTTTTCTAGACTGAGGCTCATATCTGGGAACTATTCACCCCCTTCCTTAACAAGAAGAATCTCATTTTGTGAACGCACACAACTTCCCCCGGCTGCATACACTGGGGGTAAGTGTAGCCTATGAACTCGACTGAGAACCCTGCCCCTCTGTACCGCATATCATGATTCTCCACGAACTGACACAGCACCCACAGAAGAGAAAATGCCAACTGAACCAAGAGGAAATTCAAATCCTCACACTAACTCTCGAAATTACAGAAATAGCAGATATTCCACACTAACAGCCACAAAGGACTTCAGAATGCCCTCTTGAGGTCTATCGGAAGCTAAGACACGTCCCACAGATTAAACATTTACCTGAACACTAGAAAACTTCCACAATAACCTATCACAGAGTGACAATTATTAAACTTTTAAAAATGATGACATCAGAAAGATTATATAATACCACATTTTCTAAAAACTACATAGAAACTTACCCATAATATATAAATCGCCTGATTATACTCTGCATTGAACACATTGTTCTTTTAATTATTCTGATATGCAATAAAACAAGAATAGATAGTACCATTTATATTAAGAACAAATTTACTGTTTAATAAAGAAATTTTAAAATTAAGTACTAAAAATCTAACTTTATCGTTACTTGTAATCAACTTTTACTGACTGAACTAATTACTGTCCTTGATAAAGTACAGAATGTGTTTTCCCTAATCTAAATTCTAATCACCATGTCACTCACAACAGACTTAGGGATGCTTCACTAACACACTATTCACATGCAAAATACTCTAAATAGGCCAATTATGACTCTGCCCCTGTTCCCTGGTTAACCCGCTGAGAACTGAAAAATTTCACAAGGCAGTCACCAACTAAAACAAAGGGTCCTTGTTTTAAATTAAGACAGTCTTTTTGATTCTTAAATAGCTCAACAAAGTGGCATGTCTTCTAGTGAAAGCAGTTGGTCAAATATGACCCATAAGCTGGAAAATCAAAAATTCAAACCTCCCCTTTCCACCGCCATATAGCTAAAAATCATAAAGAGAACCTCTCTATTCCAAGGGGTTTTTCTGAGTGTTGGATGAGTCATATATAAAGGACTAACCAGCTACTGACAAGCTCGCCTTTACTGATTCCAGTTTAAGACTTTTTCAAGAGATATGTAATAAACATTACTTCAAAATACAACTTCAAGGATGAGATTTCAGACTGAAAGCACATTTTGAGTAATAAACTCATTGCTAGTATCTTAATGTTTACCACATAAATACCTGATAAAACCAGATTTATCAGATAAAAATCTGACATCTGCATGCTCAACTATTGCCTCGTTTGAACTTAAGAGACATATTAAAACACTACACAATGACAAACTAAAACATAAGGCTTATTATAATAAAGTTTTGCATAAATCAGAAATCTAGTAACAAATAATTTATCATTTAGGAGTGGCATTCAAAAATTTTTGAATCTCAACCTAAATTTCACTCTTGTCATTTCTTATTAACAAAGAAAGTTATAGTGAAGTCTGTGTCCAAGTTTTCTTTGAAATTTCTATCAATAAAGCTGTGAATGATTTGAAATCACAACCTCCTTACAGTGTGGTAAATCTACGAATGAGCCTTCATTTCATTGGAAAGAGGAGTTTGAAAATAACTTCGTATTCTAGACACAAATCACCCCATTTCTCCATTTTTCTTTTTCTAGAAGTATATAAAATATTCAGAAAACGGCTGAGCAAATACGTTGAAATGCTTGCTTGTGTTTTTAAATGAGTTTAACCATTGGTTAATTCTTCTTGGTCCTGGTGGCAAAGGTTTTCACTTTCAAGAAATTAAATGCATTCAAGGGGTCAACCTAAAAACACACACTTGCTATACTGTCTTTTAGAAGCATTCACAATAGAGCTGTGAAAATATAAAATGATAACTACAAAACAGCTACAGGCTGTGGTTGACCTTACTGTTGTTAACTTAAAAGAAAATAATTTCATGGGCCAGTCATAATACATCACGCATCCAGCTCTTATATATGCAGGCGCAAGGACTATGTGCAGTAACATAGCACTAGGACCAGACAGCACTTACAAACCTTTAGTGGTTCCTGTTAATCTTTATTTTTTTCACAAAGCACATTCATTCCTGTTTCTTTCTCCTTAGACCTGTTTGTTCCTATTTCTTTCTCACTTGGACAATAGAATCATTCTTCTAAAGCAACAAAAATAAACATTTCCTCACATTTAAGGGGGCCCTAAACACCTGCTTAGGGAAAATGAAGATAAAAATATATGTGTTCTTATTGTAGAGTATACTTATAAAGTGAACAATGACCATTTACTATTGTCTGGCCTTTACGTCACATACTTAACTCTCTGTAGCAATGAGAAAGATAAATTTTCCACTGGTTGAAAAACCTGAGTTTATGAATTTTAAAAAGTGAATGGTGTTTGATTTAAAGTAAATTAAATTTTGCACAAAATGGATAAGGTATTCGTTTATATTATGAATTTACCTGCATATATAGATATAGCTCTGAAGAAAAGTTTCTGCTTAATAAAAGTTAAGCTTGAAAACTACGTCTACTTTCAAAATGGGCAAATTCATCCTGGCCTTAAATAGGATTATAATGGTTTTAGGTTTTTCACATTGTGCAAGCTCATGTTCTGCGGTTATGCTGGGTCCCAGTAGTAGGCTGCCCGAATCTGCCAGGAAACACTGGAGGCAGATGTGGCATCTGGCAGAGCTAACCTGTAAATCTTAAACCCATAGTTTAGCATTTTGCTTAACTGTCCACAGTGTGATGAGACAAGCCCTTCCCCTTACTCGCTCCTATTTTTTTTCCCAAAAGACCTAAAATACCGTAACCAAGGAATAAAACACACTGACTTTGTCAACCAGGTTGGAATGTTTTGGGGTTCACCCTCTGCAGCCAATTCCCCTGCAAATGGCCATTCCTAACTTGGCCATCCAAATCCCAAAATACAGCACTCTGTGAGTGTCTTTTTCAATTAAAATTTTGTTGTTTGTTTTACATCAGATTTGTTTGTTTTTCATCAGATATAGGTCTCAGAATGTCTTTCAAACACATTCTCAACCCTGCCCCCATTCCTTTTCGGGGGAGCTTCTTAACAGCCTTGATCAACCACTGAACTTTGCTTATACAACCAAGAAAGCAAACCATGAATTAAACTTGAGTAACAGAAAAGCAGCATATATCTCAAATTAGATTTATAACTGAATGGTAATCAAAAATAGAACTCACTGCTTGAAGCTTAAATTATCAACTTTTTTCTAGTTAAACTAAAATCATCTTGCTCTGAACTATTATTTCATTTCAGTCAGCACTTTAAATGTAATGGGTGGGTGGTACATTTCTAAAAAGGAAGATTATATTTACACTTAATTATAGATATGACTGAGATCAGAGTATGATGAATACTGCTTTTTTGGCTTATAATTAATGCATCTAATAGGTGAATGACCTTGAATTTCAGAGTTGGAACCTGGAAGAGGGGAAAAAAAGAAGTAGGAGAAAGAAAATCTCTGGAGAAAAGCAAATGTGCCCCTGGTTTCTCAGGGCTTTCTCGATTCTGCGTCACTCCCATTACGTTGTGATCCGGTATCAGACACAACATCTTGGGGGGATGTTGCAGAACACAGAAAAGCAGTCTCAGATGAAACCAGATTAAGCTCCTTTTCTGAACTATTGCCAAATGCTTGTGAGTCTAATTCATGTTTGGGTATTCTAGTACTCACACAGCTGCAATTCCATTCTTTCATCACAAACCTAAGTGATGTATAGTGGCTTTGTATGGTGAACTGACTCTATAAAGCCAGGATTTTTAAAAATGTTAATATGGAAAAAAATTCTGAACCACTATAAAACTTATGAATGCAAAATATATGTGTAGGTATCTACCAGACTTTGTGGCATTAAATGCAAAATACACATTGAGTGAAATTACAAGTTAGATTTGTTTAAAATACCTTTTATCACAACCGAGGTCATTTCTACATAGTTAATTCTGCACAGAATTGGGTTTTCAAAGACACTGCTGAATAAGATTCCTAACAGCCATGGGGAAGTTTCTGTAAATCCCTGTCGAATAGTTGTTGCTGATTGTGCCATTCTGACCACAGAAGGGCCATTGCTGACTTACTACAGTAGCAGGAGGGGGGCAGTAATTTTGCTGCTGTTGGCACTTACTCTGCAACCTAGAATATATCTCACACCAAAGGGCAATGAAGAACACAATATGTCCACCTGTCCACTTTCGAACTTCAAAGCTCAAAATTGAAGGTCAGTCTTTGGACAGTCTTCTTTCCTGATTCCTGAAGGTCCAAGAGTACACCTTTATAATTTATTTTTATTTCTGTCCTATGCTTGGTTTCAACAAAAGAGGACTTGGGCAACTTACAAAGACTAAGGTATCTTGCAAATCAGGGACTTAAAAAACTGTTGTGCTGCAGAGAAATACAAATTATTGAAATTATTATTTAGCAAATATTTTTAAAGGTTTTTTTTTGTCAGTGTTTCTTATTTCTACATCAAACATGTCATGCACATTGTGTCTGTAACAAGTCAGAAGTAGAATTCAAATCTATTAAGGAAAGAGGGAGGGCTTTAAGGTCAGACCAATCTGGTTGAATCTTAGCTCAAAGAAATACAGACAATGTATGTGGGGGTTAGTTATGCAACTGCTCTAAATCATATTTTCTTCCTCTGTAAAAAGGAACTAATAAGAGCTCTATCATAGGGTTATCAGGAATAGATGAAACAACATATGTAAAATGTTCCGCAGAGCCAGGGTCCAGCACAGAGCTTACCTCTTCCTTATGTCCCACACAAAATAGTCCCATATTACAATCCACTGATTATTATTGAAAAGATGCATCAAAAGTTATGAGTGATCATTAGATTTTCTGTTTTCAGATAAAAAAGTACAAGCTGTGATAATTTGGAAAAGTTACTATAAAAAGTTAAAAATGAGTTATATATGGGAGTCTACATAACAAAGATGATAGCCTTATGGCCTAGAGCTACACTGGCAACAATAAATGACTAGGTTTTTTCCATATTTAATAAAGAAATTGCCCAACAATCTTCATAATTAAACTTAAGTGGCCATGTTCCCAGAACTGCCACAAGGATGAATTCGGTGGCTCCTTTAATTTTGCTTTTGCACGCATGAGCAAACTGCTACTGTTAATTCAACTATAGGTAAGATCAAAACTAGTTACAGTTAACCAACTAGACATACAAAAATAAGAAATGTATTATATGCGATAGAATTTCATAAATCTTGTGATTTGCATTCGAACTCTTGCTACAGTATGGGTCACTGATAAATAACCTCAAATATGGTTCAATTTTGTGTTTTGCTGCTTACAAGGGTAATTATAGGCATTTAATGAATTTTTATGTGATACTTATCAAGTGTTGTTTTAAAAAAATCTTTTACTTCTCCATGACATCACAAAAAAAAAAAATAAATGAATGCAGTCCATAGGTTTGGTTGGAAATGTACGTAATTCCCAAAGAAATCAATTGCCTTAAACAAAATTATTTATTCTAGTAGTGATTGTATTTCACCAAACACTCAAAAATTCAAATACATTGTCTTTCCTTATAAAGAAACACACCACCTTATATTTAAATGTCATAATGTGATGCAAAGGTTGCCATGGTAACTAGTACTTAATGTATAACAGAGTAACAGTCAAGTAAAGACTCATGCATTTTGGTATGGAAATTACAACTGCCCAAGGGTTGGCAAGGTTTACGCATATACCTATTTGACTCTCATATTTTTTAAAAAGAATATATTATTTATTGTATATACTAAAGCGAGGAGGTTTTTTGATGGTTTCTGAAAATCCATTCTGGAATCCCAGGACATCTATTACATATTAAAAGGGGGATTATATTTGTTGGTGGGAAGGTAGAAATTTAGCAAAAAGAAAACACTGAGGCAATCAGTAACCTATAATAAAAAATGGATTTGAAGAAATCTTATGTAAACAATACAGAATTTAAGATAACTATCTTCTTTGTCAGTTTAAGCTCCTTCTCAGTTCAGGAAGCTCATTTAATATATAATTCACTATGTAGTGAGTTGATATGCTATAATCACTACTTGCCTTACAAATGTTTCCTTCGGCAATTTTGTGCCAAAGTAAAAATAGAACAATTTGAATACGACCTGTTAACATACTAGGGAATTAGCAACACTTTTGCTATAAATATAAACATGAAGCTATAATAAATGTGCTGAAAAATATATTTCGCCAGGTTGCTATGTTAGCAAAATAAAGGCATATCAAACTGTCACAAGTCAGTCTTCATCATATTGGGTGGAAGTTCCATTTCAAGGTTGTTGTAAATATCTGCCCCTCTGAGCAACGATATATGACAGCCATTTTTATGTAGGTTGGCCTTCCTGGAAACAGGGACCAGGGTCATGTGGCCTACCCAGCACCCCACATAAAGGCTCAATTATAGCCTAATGGCCAACTCTGTAAGATATCACTAAAACAAAGTGTCCCACTAATAATCTGCACCTGTAAACAAGGCGCTACATCCATCACATGATGGGCGGAAATTGAGATTATCTGGAGAAGTAGTAAATGCTCAATTTAATCTTCAACTCATCCTGAAATTATTTAAGTCCTGACCCTCCTTCCAAAGCTATGCACAGCTTCAAGCCAGTCTGCACTCGGTGAGCACTAACTTTTTACCTTCCAAGATTCTTTCTTGAGTATCTGACCAAGAGTATATGGCGTAAAGGTCAAACTAGCGGATATGGCAGCTAAAAGAGGAAATGACTTCTTCATGTTTTAACTTTCTACAGTGCCTGGCGCAGAGACCTGCCATGGCAAATGCTCACTAAATATTGAAGTAAACGCAGAACTAATGCTATTGATCAAATCGAGGGCTTAAATAACTACTGTGCTTCTGTTTTTTAGCGTAAATCTTATCTTTGAGGCATTCCAACTACTACTGCTGCTCATAATAACCACCATAGTATTAGCATAGGTAGTAATAGTAGTATGAAGAGGAGGATGGATGGATGTGAATATAAGAAGAGTGGCAAGGACAGTAGGTATAGCAGGAGCAGCAGCAGCTACAAGTCACAGTGTCCACTAAGTGCCAGGCACAGGTGCAGATCCTTTACATGCTAACAAGGCAGATGCTACAAACCCCAATGTACAGATGGGGACATTCAGAGTGGTCATGTGACCTGACCAATGCCATGTGGCTGGCAAGCAGTGGAGCCAAGCTGGGAATTCAGTTAGGCTTGACTTCAAAGCCTATGCTAGTTCTCTGCTCTACACTCACCCGCTATCTTCTGTATACTTGTTTGTTCTCCCCCTCCCACACCATTAGAAGGCTCATTTTTTAAGTCAAGAGCTTATCCTAAAGTTTACTTCATAGGAGCCCATCTAATTAAGTAGGGTTAGACAAGCCCTGGTATGAGTGCCACTTACCCCCTGGATAATCCTGGACAATCTGTCTAACCTTGGTGGGCAAAGCTCCTTGTCTGGGAAATGTTGTGTAAGAATGCCTACCCATGGTAAGAATTCAGTTAGATAATACAAAGTGTTTAGCAAAGTTCCTAGCACTTACTGAGGCTTAATTGTAAGAAGTATTTTTAAATATGTTGTATATTTTAAAATCTTACCATATACTAATACAGAATGTGTTATATTATAATGTAAGTTTGGATGAAATGATATGATGTATGATATATAAGTCATGCATAGATAGATTATATAAATTTCTAATAGGCCCAAGACACCTGAGGCTATAAAACAGCATGCCTGCTTGGAGAACTGAAATCTCAGTTCTTCAGTCTGATCCTCCCATTACCTCCACCTCTGCTCTCCACAGCTGTCTGCCACTCATCTCTAATCTTGATCTCCACAATGGGGTCAATCATCTTCTCTAGAAAGGTTCAAATTCTTTTTCTTTTTATTATTATTTCTTTTACCCCAGTCTTCTTTCATTTAAGTCCTCTTCCTTCTAGACGTTTCCTTCCACTTCATCTGAAAAATTCGTCTGTTGTAACATATATAGCCTTGTACGGAAAGTAACTCTTTTTTCTCCTTTCTAAACTGTGGGATCCTCAAGGGCAGAAAGTGAGCTCCGATCATCTTTGTATTCCTGGCATCCAACAGAGTGGGCCCCGGTACACAGTACGCCCTCAGTAAAGACCAACTGGATAAGATAATTTATCAGCTATGGAAGATGCTTGCATGATTTCAACCATCACTAGTATAAACATGCCTTCTACATCTCTACCCAGTAGACACGTAATTCCTCCATCTCTATATTCAGTCTTGTCCTCAGCATTCCTCCTGTGCCTCTGGAGTGGTTTTTAAGAACATCACCTCATGAATGCTTCATACAAAACGTAAAATTTGATCCTTAATATGCAAAAGGCTCAACACCTCTTTTCCACAAAACTTCTGCTGATTCCTAATTACACTCTCAGTCCTTTAAAGTACATTTGAAGAGTAAGAGCTTATAATACCTGTGAGGAAATCAGTTGTATGTTTTTCTAGACACATGATGGCTTACCTTTGTTCTTATCTATGACAGGTTTGGTTGAAAATGGTTAAATTTCTACAGTACATGGGGCTATTAAATGGTTCATTATTCACCCAAAGGGCCCGGTTCTAAAAAGAATTTGGAACAGTTGGGATAATGCAAGCACTGTCCAGGAGAAACAGATTCAGTAGTGCCATATACTTTCAGTAGAAGAAATACTGCAGGAGAGAGGACAAAGAAACAGCAAGAGAAGGGAATGGTTACTGTGGGAACACAGCATATGAAATAGGTTAGGAGAACTTAAAACAGCTGGCTAAAAAAATGACTCCCCTTAGTAGGTAGCAAAGGAAGTCTTAACATGATATTGAGCACTTGGAAACTACCTTCTTAACTACTGACAATAGGCTGGGTCAGCTAGGGTCAAAGCCACAAAAATAGCCATAGGAGACTAGAGATAGAACTTAGATAATTAAGACAACAACTTAAGAATTGAATAAAAATTTTGGTGTGTTTCTTCATAGGAAGTGACATGGTCCCATTTTTCTTAGGCTACGCATGCATCAATTTGTCTGAACTCTTCCGACAATGCCAACTTTTCCAGAATGGCACCATCAAATACCTAAAAACAATCTGCTAAGACTGAGGTCACCAAACATTTTTCTTGAAGGACCAGATAGAAAATATTTCAGTCTTTGCTGGCCATGTGGTCTCTGTTGCAAATACCCAACTCCGCCATTGTTACACTAAATCAACCATACATAATATGTAAATAAACAGGTCAGACAGTGTTCCAGTAAAATTTTGTTTATAAAAAGAGGCTGTTGGTTGGATTTGGCCTTAAGCCATAATTTGCTAACCCCCCTCCCCCTCTTTTTTTTGAGAGAAGTCTCACTCTGCCACCAGGCTGGAGTGCAGTGGCACGATCTTGGCTCACTGCAACCTCCGACTCCCAGGTTCAAGCAATTCTCCTGCCTCAGCCTCCCGAGTAGCTGGGAATACAGGTGCACGCCACCATGCCCAGCTAATTTTTGTATTTTTAGTAGAGATGGGGTTTCACCATGTTGGCCAGGATGGTTTCAATCTCTTGACCTCGTGATCCACCCACGTTGGCCTCCCAAAGTGCTGGGATTACAGGCCTGAGCCACCACACCTGGCCTGCTAACCCCTTTTCTAAAAGAAAGGTATAGGACATATTCTCAAAGTTCAATTGCACTGCTGGGGTAGCAATGTCATGAGATTTATGGATGCTATCTTCAGACTTCCCTCTCCCCATCATCCAGCCTCACCTAGAACACTGGTGCACTGTGGACAGAGTTGGCCTTCTAAAATCCAGAGCTGCTCCTCTTCCTTCAAGCAGACCAAACTTCAGAGCTCACAAATGCTGAGCCCCCAGCTGCACCCATGGCCAATCTAGTAGGAATCTACCTCCCAGCCCTCTCTCTCCTCTTTCACACATTTCTCCACTAAGATGCACTGAATACCTACCAGGAGCCAGCCACTGTTCTAGGCACTGGGAAGACAGTCCTCATCTGTCTCTTCCCTTTCCTGCAGCCTACCTATAGTCAGAGTCACATGGAATTGCTCGTGGTTCCCTAATTACTCTCTTGCTCAGACAGACGTTTCTCTGCACTTTTATAAAGGCTAACCCCTCTTCCTGGAAGACCCTTTCTTCCCATTCCACAGCAGAGAAGCCACTTGCAAACAACCATGAGGACTGGACAGATGTCATCTCCTTGAGACTACTTCCCCAACATAGCTGGGGAGGTCAGCTCCCCTACCCCGGGCTTCAGGCCACTCCCTTATCACAAGGCCTTGGCATTACAGGCAGATGTGGGAGGGAATGTTCTCACTGTTGAGTCCCAAGCACCAGCACAGGATGCCACTCAGTAAATGGCAGCAATCATACAAATAACAGCAAATATCTATACGGTGCTTGGTATGCTTCAGGCTGTTGGCTATGCAACTTATTTAATATGAAGAACCCCTCAAGGAGTGGATTCTACTAATACTGCTTTACAAATAAGGTGGCCTGAGGCAGAAATAAGTGAAGTATTTGCCCAAGATTGTCTGAAAAATATTCGAAGATGCATGAATAACCAAACTGTGTGAATTCCACTGATCTTTCTTACATCTTCTGGACACACACTGTTCCTGGAAATCTCACATCTGAAATTCTCAATAATCAACTCATGCTTATCCTGAAATCACATGCTTGGAGCCTCCCAACTGTCTTCTCCTGTCTTATCTCCAGTGACTCCTAGTTTCAGAACTTCAGCTCTAGTCAAAAGAAATGGCCAGGTGTAATGGCTCATGCCTGTAATCCCAGCATTTTCAGAGGCCAAGGTGGGAGGATCACTTGAGCCCAAGAGTTCAGGAGTTGGAGGCTGTGGTGAGTTATGATCGCACCACTGCACTCCAGCCTGAGCAACAGAATGAGACTTTGTCTCCAAAAACAAACAAACAAAAAAAACAAGAAAGAAGAAGGAAGAAGGAAGAAGGAAGAAGGAGGAAGGAAGGAAGGGAAGGGAAGGGAAGGGAAGGGAAGGGAAGGGAAGGGGAGGGAAGGGAAGGGAAGGGAAGGGAAGGGAAGGGAAGGGGAAAAAAAAAGAAAAGAAGAAAACATGTATCTGACCCTGATCTTTGGGCTCCAATGTCCCTTCCACACTTAAACAGGGACTGTCCTTTTTTCGAAATCCATTCCAAACTTGCTTATTCCATAAAATCTTTGTAAAAATAACTGGCCTCCAATCATTCGGTTCACTCAATATTCACACACATAACATTATAACCAGCCTTAAATGTTTATGAGAAAGATGCTGTTAAAAAAACAAGCAGATAACTTTACAGAGTTAGAATACGACTGTGATCTTTAAGTTTCCTTAGAGTAATTGTAGAGCATTTGCATTTATAAATATTCTATTTTCTCTCCACGGATGTAAGACAGAAATATTCTTATTATGTTTTCTTATATTTCTCATTATAAATATATTTAGATATTCAGCATATGACACTGACTTGCTGAACTAGTTCACAAGGCAGTTTAACAAAAATCATGAAAGGATTCAGCAGTATAAACACTTTTAAAAGACCGAAATAATCTTGTATATCAATTTTTAAAAGAAAATCTTTTCACACAAATATTTCCCAGGAAAGTACTTGCATAAATGTGATTGGATAACTCAAAGTTAAAGGAGACCATAATGCAAATTCAAACAAATTCCAAAGGAGAAAAATGGATAGGGCAGAGAAGACACGGATTCTAAAGCTTATCTGGAATATTAATGCATGATAATAGTTAAGAAAATTTTTACAAAGATGTAAGTTGAGAATACATACATTTTAAACAAAGTAAATTAAAGCAATGTGCGGCTGCTGCCAGATCAGGAAATATTACAGAAAGATTAATGGCAAGGCTGTCATTGAAAAAAAAATCAATGAGAAAATGATAAATAATTCAATAAATGGTAACTAAAGTTTGTTTGGCATTTAAGGGGGACAATTTATGTTTTTGCTTCACACTTTATACTAAAATATGTTTAAATGCAAAGGTTAAAACATAAAAGCCTGAGAATAAAGTATAAGCAATTAAGTAGAGATGGCCTTTGTTAGCTATGACATTAGAGCTAGAAAAATTAGAACATATTGGGACCCAGACTACATACTTGTTTTTCAAAACATTACCCAGCTGGGCACGGTAGCTCATGCCTGTAATCTCAGCACTTTGGGAGGCCGAGGCGGGTGGATCATTTGAGGTTAGGAGTTCAAGACCAGCCTGGCCAACACAGCGAAACCCCATGTCTGTACTAAAAATACAAAAATTAACCAGGCGTGGTAGTGCACGCCTGTAATCCCAGTTATTAGAGAGGCTGAGGCAGGAGAATTGCCTGAACCCAGGAGGCGAAGTTTGCAGTGAACCAAGATCGTGCCACTGCACTCCAGCCTGGGCAACAGAGCGACACTCTGTCTCTAAATAAATAAATAAATAAAAATAAATGAAAACATTATCCAAACCACACAAAGTTGAACAAAAATCTTTTTTAACAAATATTTAATGAAAAGATAAATACTCTTAATAAATAAAAAGCTTTTACATTGTAATAAGAATAAAACTAAACAGACTGGGGAAGAACATGAACCATTCCTTTATAAAAGGAATGAATTTGAAATTTGGCAATAAATATATGACAAGCTATTTGGCAAATTAAAATAAGACAAATTTTCAACTGCCAGTGAGGAAGTTCACTTTCATATACAGCCAATGGGAATGTAATCTGGTATAAACTTTCTGGAAGGCAAGTTAAAATGCACTGCAAAATATTAAAAGCATATGCCTTCTGACTTAGAATTTTCAAGTTAAAAATTTTAACTCTATGGATAATATTGGACAAGTATACAAAAATACGTGTGCATAGATGCCTATGGTAACATTATGCCTGTGAAAATTTAGAAAAGCCTAGCAGGAGTTTTATTAAATTAATGAAGATATATAAAATAATGTGGTAAATTTACATTTAACGAAAAAGCATGTTTTTAAAAGTAGGTTCTGTAGCATATGACCTGTTTTTCTAAAAAGTATCTTCAAGTTTAACCATTCTCTACAACTCCTCCATCCTCAGTCAAATCATGATGTTCATCAGAATATTTCTCATTCTGGCAAATTCTGTGGTTTATATTTGTTATAAAAAATATAACCTGAGTAACTTCAGAGAGTCCTGCAAGGGAACTTTAGGTAGTGGCAAAAGGCAGAATGAAGATTATCTTCATTTCAGACATCTCTCTTGAACTTTGTTTACTGCAGGATAAAGACTAAGTTGATTATATCTGTGCATGCACACACCAGTTGAAAGCTGCCAGGGGAGTCTATCAGATATTCAAGAGCCTTCTATAGAATGTACTGAAAACAAATCTTTCAAAGTCTATATATATGAGACAAGACCACTTGACCGATTTTTAAAAATGTATAAGCTAAGTTGATTTTCATTTTCCACATGGAGACTGTCATTATTTATAATTTACTAATGCACATTAAAAATATATAAGGGCTTGGAATGGTGGCTCATGCCTGTAATCCCAGCACTTTGGGAACTGAGGTGGGCAGATCACAAGGTCAGGAGATCGAGACCATCCTGGCTAATATGGTGAAACTCTGTCTCTACTAAAAATACAAAAAATTAGCCGGGTGTGGTGGCATGCACCTGTAGTCCCAGCTACTCAAGAGGCTGAGGCAGGAGAATCGCTTAAACTCGCGAGGCGGAGGTTGCAGTGTGCCAAGATCATGCCACTGCACTCCAGCCTAGACAACAGTGTGAGACTCCATCTCCAACATATATACATATATATATTTATATGATGGCTGGGCTTAGCAGATATGTAGATTCTCCTATTGCTGGGTCCCACTTTTCTGTTAAGGCTTACTTCCTTACTGCTTTTGCTCAGATTATTTCTTGTAGAAGCACTGGATAAATGCCTGCATTGCTGTGGAGTGAGAACAACTTCGGAGTGGGTCAATTCTGCAAAGCAGAGTGGCACAAAGCAGTGATCATGCTGTTTTCCTCATCTGCCAAAAGCCAGCTCCCTAATGCTCTCCCCCAGCCAACAATGGACCTTAGAGTGAGCCCATCAGCCTTTCAACTGAATAGGCTTTGAGGCACAAACAGGATAAAAATCTAAAGTTTTGGCTGGGCACAGTGGCTCATGCCTACGATCCCAGCACTTTGGGAGGCCGAGGCGAGTGGATCACCTGAGGTCAGGAGTTCAAGACCAGCCTGGCCAACATGGTGAAACCCCATCTCTACTAAAAATACAAAAAAATTAATGATGCACGCCTTTTATTCCACCTACTGAGGAGGGTGAGGCAGGAGAATCGCTTGAACTCGGAAGGCAGAAGTTGCACTGAGCTGAGATCGTGCCATTGCACTCCAGCCTGGACAACAAGAGCAAAACTCCATCTCAAAAAAAAAAAAAAAAAAAAAAAAATAACTATTTTTGTTTGGGAGAAGCTAATTCTAAAATTGTTTAATATATATATAGACCATGTGGATAGGCCTTCTTTATTTTATAATTCTAAATCTTCTATGAACTGAAAGAAGGAAGACATTTATTTGACAGGTTTAAAAACCATGAAAAGTGATTCTTATTTGTTATTTGGCTTTTGTTTTTCTTCAGAAAAGGTAGATATTTATTTATTTGTTCATTTGAAGGTTCACAATCTCTTTCCTTCAATTATAAAATTCCAGAAGGTTTGAAAGCTGTAGTTTGTGACAAAACCTGAACTAATGTGAGAATATCTACATATCTACAATTTTTGTTTTTGTTATACTAGGTATATCTATTCATATGTTTTGCTATAGAAATAATAATCTATCTATACATTGTAGCTGTTTCAGATTTCACTGGGGAGTTACACAGGACATGCTATATACACCATATTAACTTCATAAAATACAAATGATTCTTCAATTGTGAAATACCTATGGCCCCAAGGGTTCTAAATAAGAGACTATGGCATTTAACAGTCCTTTTCCTACAATGTGCTTAAAGGCATGGCTTACAAGAAAATTTACTACATCAATCATCTTTTAATTACTTTTTGAGATAATGTCAACACCTAAACCTATTCAAAGAAAAAGTGTCTTTCAATTCCCTTAGAATATTCACACCCAGCCTGCTCAATTTTGGCACATGTATTTGAGCACAGCCAGTTTGTCCAAACATAGTAGGTTCTCTACAGGAAGACAGTGTAGCATTTTACTTTATTGTCTGCCATAGGGTATTTTTTTCATTGCTGGTGAGCATTTTCATATGTTTGCTCCATGGTCATTTTTTGATTTACTGAAGAGCATGCTCATACACAAATTTCCATATTTCCATATACATATACATTTCCATATGTATATAAGCATGATCATAACTATTAAAAATTTTGGTTGTTCTGATTTGAAAATTACTTACCTGGACATTTAATTTTAAGTGCTATTTGAAGAAAGTTCTATATACCCAAAATAATTTATGGTTCAATCACCCAGGTTTTACTCATGTGGCAGAGATGAAAATCATCTCCCTTAGGACCCAAGGTGATCTTTGCTCTGTAATATGTGTTGCACATTCAAAGCCAAATTCCTCTAAAATTTTTCAGCACACAGCTCTAAAATTGTCAGGGCAATCTGGTGTAGACCAGCTGTGTACATGTGCTCATGGGTGTGATTAATTATGTGTGCTTATGTGTATGCAAGTGTGTGTATGTGTAATATAGCTACAAAAACAATTGACATTAATTAGTTTATTTGTATACTTTCTCCATCCCAACACACACAAACCTATCTGCCATCCTCCCTCCTTCTGCAAACATATAGTACAAGTCTTGGAACTTCTATTCCTTTGCCTGAATGGCCAATACTGGCTAAAGGGGTTGAGGAGATTATAACGTATCAAGAACATTTTCATACTTCAACCAAGTTTCAGGATTCTGCTGTTTGGTGGTCCCTTCACCAATGCAATGTAGGAGTGCATATGACGTCTTTAGAGGACATGTACAACCCCTAAGGTAATTTCTTCCATAAACATTCTTGTCACGTTTCAGCAACTATTCTAAGCACTGAAGATAACTGACAAATCAACGTCCTCCTCATTTATGAATGTGCAGGAAAACATGAACAAGGAAATATATTAGAAGAGTAGGATTTAAACACTTGCCTCTTCTAGTGAAATGAGTGAGGTTTGCAAGGCACCCTATATATTCAAACAGAAGAAAGAATGTAAAATACCCCCAAAAGCTGTACAAATATGCAAAAATGAATGATTAATAGATAGTCAAACTCTAGATAAGATTTAGTAAGGAGAAGCTTCATTAAATCAATTTACTTATGGCTATTTTGCAACTTCCAATGAAATAATCATCAATAGATCCTAAAACAAACAGGTGAAATACAATGTAAAACTCTGTATTAGGGAGATCTGGTGGGCAGCACATGAACTCACTGAACAATCTAAGCATCTTGAGAGATGAATGGCCACATACTATTTCTTGAGTGAAGCAAATAACATATCCAAGATTACCCATGAAAAAACCTCATAGTGTTTTCAGCCAGGTGCAGTGGCTCATACCTGTAATCCCAGCACTGTGGGAGGCCAAGGCGGGTGGATCACCTGAGGTCAGGAGTTTGAGACCAGCCTGGCCAACATGGAGAAACCCCGACTCTACTAAAAATACAAAAATTAGCATGGTGGCACGCGCCTGTAATCCCAGCTACTTGGGAGGCTGAGACAGGAGAATCACTTAAACCCAGGAGGCAGAGGTTGCAGTGAGCTGAGATTGTGCCACTGCACTCCAGCCTGGGTGACAGAGGGAGACTCCATCTCCAAAAACAAAACAAACAACAACAACAACAACAAAAAGTCATGAGATTTATAGATGTTATGTCAGTCTCACTCTCCCCATTAACCCAGCCTCACCTAGACATTCGTACCCATAGTGTTTTAAGAAAGTTTTCAAATTCGTGTTGGGCAGCATGCATCCTGTGGGCCATGGGTTAGACAAGCTTGCCCTAAATCCAAGTATCAGCTTAAAGGAAGCATGGAGAACAGATGAATGTGGTGTATGACACCACAAAGAAGCAATAAGCCAAATCCATAATGTGGGCTTTCTACAGGAAAACGGACCCAGTTTTAATATTTAAAAAGAGGGAGACTGGCCATGTTGTAGATTTTAAGAAGACTTCAAAGTCATGATAATCAAATGCAATGTGTGAACCTGGTTTGGATTCTGATTCAAACATGCCAGCTGTAAAAAGGCATTTGTGAGACAACTGAGGAGCGTCAGTTCTTAATGCTATTAAGAGTTCCTGATAGTCTTGATAGCTGCGATATGGCACCGTGGCTATATAAAACAAAGGAGGGGGCTTATTTGTTAGAGATGCTTCTGAAATATTTATAGGTGAAATAATATGCTGTCAAGCCTTTGCCTTAAAATATTTCAGGAACATAAAGTGAAGGGGATACTATATAACAGAAGACTGGGAAAATGGTGATATCTGTTGAAACTGGATAATGAATATATAGTAGCGCATCTTATAATACTCTATTTTTGTGTGTATTGAAACCTTCCATAATGAATAAGTACAAAAAATTTGACATGTCAATAACATAAATCCTACATGTTTTGAAACTTAAGGAAAGAGACTGAGACTGGAACTGTCTTCTCAACACCAGCAGTGGGGTTAAAAATCTACTGATTCCTTTAAGATTTATATTTTGTCTCTTTCTCAGTGTAACAGAATTTTTTAAACTGCCACAGAGACACTCTCCTTGGAGACACCAGACTGAAGGTCAAGAAGATGGTCAGGGAAAGAACCAGAAGTCCCACTTGATTTGAGGACAAGGCTACAAATGTGTGCCTTTGGCCCCTGTGCCACAATGCCGGTTTCCTTTTCAAGTTAGAGGCAAAAGTGGCTGAGGTCCATGAAAGAGGATCAGGTAGCACATGACCGTCCTTGCAAGGAAATACACATTCCCCACAAGCACATCAAGATAACCAACTTCATACACTCTCCCTGTGAATTAATGTGTGAATTAATGCTGCCCTCACACCTGCACAGGTGCTCATCAGGAAATTTTAAAATATTTAAATATTCTAATTTTGGCATTAAGACAAAAAAAGTTGTTGGGGGGGACAGATATCAGCAGCTGTATTTTTTAAGCTGACATAAATAAAAATGTATTCATTAAATGTTTATAAACGTCAAAATTCAGTAGCTTACTAAACTGGGTTCTTTAGCTACTGCTCAAATATCAGCTTGTCAATCTGCAGAAAGCAACTGGGCATTTTTAGCTTTCAATTAAAAGGTGAACATCAGAGTTTTGTGTGTGTGTGTGTGTGTGTGTGTGTGTGTGTGTTTGAAAATGCATTCTGCAATAGATCAAAGGGAAGCTGCCACTGCCTCCAACACTGGTCTCAGGTACCAGCCTGGCCATCCCATCGTGGAGGACAGGCCTTCAGAGCTGGAAGGCTGCAATAGCTTTACCTACAACCAGCACAGTCTGACCCCAATCTCAACATTATGTTAAAAAGAGAAGGCCGGGCGCAATGGCTCATGCCTGTAATCCCAGCACTTTGTGGGGCTGAGGCAGGAGGATCACTTGAGCCCAGGAGTTTGAAAGCAGCCTAAGCAACACAGCAAGACTCGGTCTCTACAGCAAATAAAATAGAAAAAAAAACTAGCCAGGTATGGTGGTGCACACCTGTTGTCCCAGCTACTTAGGAGGCTGAGGTGAGAGGATCACTTGAGTCTGGGAGGTCAAGGGGAAGGTGAGCTGTGACTGCACCACTGCTCCAGCCTGGGCTCAATACATAGGTAGGTAGGTAGTAGGCAGGTAGGTAGGTAGGTAGACAGACAGACAGACAGACATATAGACAGATAGATGTAACATAGAAACACTCAATTGACTGAACAAAACTGCAAAGAGCTTAAGTGAGCACCTTAGCCAGTCCTCCTAATTCAAAATGGGCTGCTCACCATGAGGATGTTTTTCTCAAAACAACAATTTTAGGATACTCAGACTGTACATATAGTGAAAATGACAACTCTCCCCCAAAAAATTAGAGTTCAGTGATCTAATGAGGCCTCAAAGCATGAAAAAAAGGATGAAAGCATCTCCTTAGATAGGAATAAAATCAATCTGCACAAAAAAGAGACCAACTAAAAAGGTGCGGGGGTGAGGCTATGAAAATATTAACTAAGAGCCAGTTACTTAGTAGGGAAATAATGAACAGAGAACAGGAGAGGGAGAAGGAAGTGAAGTAGGTATGAGTTAAACTATAAAATGTGTTTCTTTTACAAAGTTTTCGAGAATGTTTTATACTATGCTATACACTTGTTTGGGGGGAAATGTTATTTTTCTTATAACTTTTGCATTGAATTGAGACATTTCAAGTGACCTTCCCTGATTCAAACCTGAATGTCTAATATAATTCCAAATGAACATGTCATGTAGAAAGGCTGTATCAAAGCTTAGACATATATGGGGTGACCAGCTATTTTGGTATTATTGAGGTCTCTGGAGGTATTTTTATTCCTCCTCCACTTTGGCCACTGTATGCTTCTTAACACCTCCTCCAGGAGGCAGCCAGTTATACCTCTTCACTAGTTTGTGATACTTGGTCTTGGTAGAAACAGGCTCAGAGGGCAGGAAAGAGTTTGAAAAAAGAGGCTAAAATAATCTGGATGAGGGGGCCATAGGGCCAGCAGGAGTCTTGCCTGTAGGGAGTCAGAGGAACCTGGGATCCAAGCCTCCTTAGACAAGACACTTAACTCCCCACAGCCTTGGCCTCTTCATTTGTGGACAGGAGACGTTCACTGTACCTACTCATAGAGATGCTTGGAGAAATAAAGAAATCATGCCTGTGGAGACTATCACATATGTTAGAACAAAAGGAGTGCTTCGGTGAGAGCCAAGGAAGCTTTGTTTGTTCATTCACTTATTTTTTTTTAAGTGCCAACCAGGGACCAGGTACTTTACTAGATACAAGAGCACAGCAGTCAACTCATGCCTACATTTACAGCGTGGATTTTAATCAATGACAACACTTCCGCCGGGAAACACTCCTCAACACTTCCACTGGGAAGTCTGACATAGAGACGCCTCTCCCCAGGTTCCTCTGCACCTAGCACATGTCTCAAACACGCATGGAACTGAAATCCACCCTACGCTGAAATTATTGTCACAAGTCTCTATTGTTACCCACTTGCTTCCACTATCAGCTGTGAGGTCCTGGAAGCTGGGGTTTTGTGTCTCTGGCACTGAGGGCTGCTTATACATAGCAGATAATCAATGCAAATTTTGCCAATGGATTAATGGAGAAATAAATGAAAGACTAAATAAACAAAATGACTTATAACCTCTCAGTTTTCTAATTTATAAAAGGAAAATAATGGCATCTCCTTCCTTGTAAGGTACTGTATTTGAAAGCATTTAGAATGTGTAAAGTTCCATATAAAGGGGTTGGCTTGGGATGGTAGATTAAACATAAGCTTCTACTTTTCCTCTAACCTCATATGTCAGAAATGGTACTGGGTGTGTGTGTATGTGTGTGTGTGAATTTAGAAGAGATATAGATGCCAAATAGTGCCAGAAAATAAGGAAGAGTACCTTTAGTGCAACAACAATTTTGAATTATTCTTAAAGATAAAAGTAGATGGATTTGCTCTATAGAGGAAAAATAAATAAATCACGAGCCAAAAAGCAGCAGCCAATCAAGAAGACTGCAAGGAAACAGCTAAATCCAGGATGCTCCAATCCCAGGGTCAATACATACATGGAGCTGGAGTGGAATCTGATGCAATAATCAGGGTGATTAATTGGGGTGCTACATTTAGAGCTGCAAGGCAAGCCAGAACAAAAATGTGACAGAAAAAGGGGATAGACGGCTTTAAAACTCAAATTTTATATGTAGCCAAACTTGCCTTCAAAAAGGTGAGCTAACTACAGGCAATTTAGAAAATGCAAAGACTGAAAATTCATACCCCCACACTTCTCCAAAAAATTACATAAGGATATATAACTGCATAATGACAAATAAACCACCAAAAAAACAGAACAACATGGTCCACAAAAATTAGCAAGATGGGGCAAGGAAATGCTAGCAGACTCTATGTGACTGTTGATGCAATTTAAAACGTCAAAAAGGAAACATATCAACCTCAACTTGAGAGGTAAAGGGGAAGAACACAGGGAGAAACTCAGTAATTAAAAATGTGCTAAGACTCTCCGTCGTCTTTTTTAGGAAAGATACAGACACCAAACAGCTTTAGACTCTAATAGAGATATGTAATTTGAAATATGTGAGTTAGAAAGGCAAGAATAACTTTCACAAGAAATAAGATGTATGATTCCTGTACCATCAGAAAAAAAAAAGTCTTTTTTTTTTTAAGCAGCAAAAAATATATAACAAAGGAAATGTGATCAAGCCAAGGAAAAAAAGAAAATTAAACTATGTTTATTTGGATATTATATTCCTCAACTAAGTTACAGTGGCTATCATATTAGGCTAGAAAAATGTAAAGCTAAATGCTGTGTATAACAAACCATCAAAAATAAAACAGACATAGAATATGAAAAATAAAAATATACAAAATATATGTAACATAAAATCTACAAAAATAAAGCATGTAGAGAACATTACTATACATCGAAAGCCAATCCAAGGCAAAAATGTAAAAAAAGAAAAAAGCTGGATATTTCATACTGATGAAACTTATAGTCCACCAAAAATATAAAATGTTCATGAACTTCTAATCATTTATGATATAGCTTTGAGGTATATTTTTTAAAATATAAATACCCTGAGCGGTTGGTAAATCCATAATCAAAGTAGAAGACTAGAACAAATATCTCTCAGAAATTTAAATCAATTAGAATGAAAACAGGTAATAAAAGGTTTAATATATTAAAATAGAGAAAATAGGCCGGGCACAGTGGCTCATGCCTGTAATCCCAGCAGTTTGGGAGGCTGAGGCAGGAAGATCAGTTGAGGTCAGGAATTTGAGACTAGGCTGGCCAAAATGATGAAACTCCATTTCTACTAAAAAAAACAAAAATTAGCCAGGTTGGTGGTGCATGCTTGTGATCCCAGCTACTTGGGAGGCTGAGGTGGGAAGACTGCTTGAAACTGGGAGCCGGAGGTTGCAGTGAGCTGAGATCGCACCACTACACTCCAGCCTGAGTGACAGAGTGAGACTCCATCTCAAAAAAATAAAATAATAATAATAATAATAAAATACGGAAATAGTATCCATTATTTTCAAATGCATATGAAATGCTTAAAAAAAAAAAACTAAGCATTTTTAAAAATCCTACTAGATTACCCCCAAAGTAGGAAACATCCATGCCATTTCCCCACTCAGAATGCAATAAAATAAAATAGTAAAAACAAAACCACAGTAGCACTGCCAACATGAAAAATATTTTCTTAAAGTGGGAATGTAAAAACAGTGTTTTAAGTAACTCTTGAACTACAGAAGAATGCAAAATAACATTTAAAACAATACACAAATAAATGATAGTGATAGCTGTATATAAGAAAATCTAAGGGAGGCAGCCAAAGCTGTAACCAATGAAAAATAATGGCCTTAAATTGCAAGATGTAAAAATAAAAATGAAATGAACAAAACATACAATATAAAAAGCTAGAAAAAGTGCAACATATTTAAATATGATGAATTAATAAAATTTAAAATTTATTAAATTTAGATAAAACAAAATGTAGATTATCAATGAAACCAAAAGAAGGTACTTGAAAAAACCAAAGAAAACAAACAAACCTCTGGCAAGTGTAAGGAAAAACAAAAAGAAAACAGAAATCAACATAATTACAAAATGTATTTGCTAAATAGATAACGAGTTTTTTAAAACAAGAGAAAGTATGTATAATTTTATGTAGCAAATTTTGAAGTCTGGAAAACGGATGTTTTCTAGGATAACAAAAACTATCACAACTGAAACACAAAGAAACAGAAATTGAAAAGTTAGTAAAAAATCCAGTTCTAAAGTACCAGTCTTGCCAGGCGCGGTGGCTCACATTTGTTATCCCAGCACTTTGGGAGGCTAAGGCGGGCAGATGGCTAAGTCCAGGAGTTCAAGACCAGCATGAGCAACATGGCGAAACCCCGCCTCCACAAAAAATACAAAAATTAGTGGGAGTGGTGGCATGTGCCTATAGCCTCAGCTACTCGGGAGGTAGAGACTGCAGTGAGCCATGATCACACCACTGCACTCCATTCCAGTTTTGGGGACAGAGTGAGGCCCTGTCTCAAAAAAAAAAAAAAAAAAAAAAAGAACAAGTCCCAGGCAATTTCCCCCAAATATCAAAAATTCCCCTCTTATATAAGCTATTTCAAGACACAGAAAGAAGAAAGAAAATTTCCCAATGCGTTCAACAGGAGCACATAAAGCCAAGATGTCAATTAGGCAAAGCAGCACACAAAAAAGAAAATAACAGGCTCCTCTCAAGGTAGAACCTTGAAACAAACAACATCCCTAGATAAGATGGGACACAAGGAATTTAGCCACCAAATTTCTGAGATAAACCCTGTCTCCATTTTATATTAAACCCTCCCTGGCCATTTCGTGTAAAATTTTAAATAAAATATATAAATATAAAAATTTAAATAAAAATTCCACATAAAACAACAAAATAGACTTTTACTTCAGGAATTTTGAGAGGATGATTTAAAGTTTATATACACACATGCACACAAGCACACACATGTATTTCTATATATATACATATATCTCTTTAGTTTGAACACACACATTCATTTTAAGAAGTGGTGGATCATAAGAAAGTTTTCTTAATCTCCTAGATGCCTACAGAAAACTTATTTAATGATGAAACACTAGCAGATTCTTTGCTCAAGCCAACAAAATGCATAGCTGACCTGTATTCCACTATTCTCTTAACACTCTCCTGGAAGCCTTTGCCAGTGTACTAGCACAAGGAAAATAAAACAGAAAGACACTTTAAGAGAAAACACTCCCAATATTTGCCAATGATTTTCTTCCTAGAAAATCTTAACCAACTAAAAAAAAAACTACCAGAGGCTAGTAAGAAAGTTCTGGAGTTACAGGTTATAAGATTAACAGACAATAAAAAAGACAACTTCCCTATACCTCGGCTAACCAATGAAAAAATCATAATGGAACTAAAATACTGCTGGGGAAAAAAATACTAAGAATAAAATTAACAAAAACATTTAAAAGTATGAAACTTGACTGAAGCCACAAAAGAAAATTTTTACAAATAGGGAGTAGGAGAGAGGGAAATTCTCCTAAGTAGAAAGGTTCTATGTTATAACTAAGGCAATGATCTCCAAATTAAGTCCTTTTATATTTTACTCAACATTCTCAAGTGTCTGATTTTTTAAGAAAGTATCCATGTATTATTTTTATTATGTTTTCTTCTTTTTTTTTTTTTTTTTTTTTTTTTAGACAAGGTTTCACTCTGTCACTCAGTCTTGAATGCAGTGGCAGGATCTCAGCTCACTGCAACCTCCATCCCCAGGGCTCAAGGGATCCTCCCACTTCAGCCTCCTGAGTAGCTCGGACCACAGGCATGCATCACCACACCAGGTTTTTTTTTTTTTTTCTATTTTTATTAGAGACAGGGTCTCACCATGTTGCCCAGGCTGGTCTTGAACTCTTGGGCTGAAGAGATCTGCCCGACTCGGCCTCCCAAAGTCCTGGGATTACAGGTGTGAGCCACCGTGCCCAGCCAATAATATTTCTTAGAACATAAAAATAAGGAAAAGAAAATGCTATGCAGTTTTACCACAGTGCATTTTGAGGCTTGCAAGAAGGGGTGGCTCATTGGGCCACTGTGGAGTGCCTGAAACTAGGCTAAAATGCTAGTTAACTCAGAATCAGGTCTAGAATCCAGAGTCTGACCTCCAACCCAATTCTTCTTTTCATAACACGACTTCAAGTCACTTCTTTGTTTCCTGCTCAAACCTAAGTATGCAAAGAGGAGGTGCCATTTCTCAACTATCACAAACTCACAACTGGGGCTTTCCAAATGACTCTTCATAGTTTCAGTTCTCTTCCACTTGCACATATCACATCCGACTTTTCCAGACTTTACACTGGCATACCAATGTCCCACATTCTTATTACACAGTCCGGTTAACCTGTGTGGACACCTATTTGATGGCTGTAGGAAAACTCTTCCCAAGAACCTCAATATGTTCCTGCTGTTTAACCTGAAGCACAGCATATAGTTTTTGCCACCAAAATAATTAATCAAGCCTTTTTTACAGATGGTAGGGAAACCATTCCTTCAAAACATCATTTAAGAGCTTAGCTTTCCTGTGAAAATTTCAGCAGGAACTTGCTATCTCCACCCTCTCATTAACGTGGCCAGTAGGAAAGGCACAGCATACTTGAGTAATGGCTGAGGCACTAAATGGTGGGTGTCATTAAACTGTAAACCAGGGCCCCACACTTTCAGAGCCATTGCCTACCTACCAGTTCTTCCCAGAGCCCATCTTCTTATCTATATTTTCCAACTAAGTGACTCTCCATCAACATGTTATGACTGAGTCAAAGTGTCTGATTCACTTGATAAGCTTGATGAGGTAAAATGTAGATAAAGATGCCCAATGGAAAGCAAAAGGTATAAGAACCTTCTCTGGCGGGATGGCTTGAGCCCAGGAGTTCAAGACCAGCCTGGGCAACACAGCTGGCAACTCATTTCAATTTACTACCATCAATCACCCCCACCAGTCCACATCTCTCTTTACCTTATAATAAATATGACAGGTACAAAACAAGCTACTCTTGGAGATAATTTCTAAGAGCTTCTTCTACCTAATGGACACGTTTTTCTTGGAATATGGAATCAAATGGTTCATTTTATCCTATTATTATCAGGAAAAATATAGACCCAGACTCAAGCACAAGTGGGAAGAAATGTTATTTTAAGTAGTTGTACTTACATTCAACTGATACAAATAGCCACTTGGCCTACCCCAGAAAGTGTTCAAAAAGCTTAATGAAGCACCATAGCCTTTATGCAGATTAACCTGGCTATTTCAAAAAGGACTTTAAACCCCATCATGTTACCACTGTCCACCCAATGATGGGTCTGCCACATCTATCATCCTTTTAAAAAGAAAACCTCATTTTACTTGTAGCATTGAACATCTACAAAATAATCCAATAAATGCTGTTACCATTTGAAATCAAAGGCAATTCTATACTGTGTTGAACTTGTATTACTTTGTGAAACAAGACATATTGCCAGAGAGTGAATCTTTGCCACCATTACCTACTTTGTAGCTCTAGAAAAGTTACTTTATTTCTTCCTTTCAAGCTACAGAATAAAAAGACAATGTAACATTTTATTAATGTTGCTGTGCTATTTTGTAACTTTTTATTAAGGTTACTGTGTTATTTTCTTTTAATAAGTTAAAAGAAATATGTGGCTTTAATATGTTGTTTTCTTTTAATATAAAATTAGGCTTTGAAAACTTAAAAAAAATAGAAAGGCTACCTTCTCTTCTCAGCAGGAAATTGCAAAGACTAATGTCACTAAAGTTATGAGTTGGACCAAAATGAAAAGTTTCCCTAAGAATACTTGACCCACAGATTGAGAAACAATCTCTTCAAAGATACTGCGCACTCTTGTGCACCCAAAGTTGAAGATATAGTATAGCTTGGCAAATAACCATCAGTTTAAAAATAATATTAGACAACATTTACGGAGCACAGTCTGTAATTTAATACACTCTTATAAGTGTCTTATATACATTGAATTCTTTAATCCTCATAAAATCATATGAAAAATGTGTTAATATTAATGAAGAAGGTGCTCACATTATTTAAGACACTCTTCTCAGTGTCTTACATACATTAAATTATTCAATCCTTACAAACCCTATCAAGAAGGTGCTGATATTAATGCCAATTAATAGATGAGGAGACTTAGGTATAGCAAGTTTAAATACCTGCCCCAGGCTAGCCATGTGACTGGTGCAGCTAAGAAGTCTGATTGAAAGGCTACATCCTTCTCCCCTACCCAAGGCATCCATTTAGTGTGACTTTGGTCTCCATATAGTGGGACAGAGCAACCGAATTATGGATTATCTAACATAAAGTCAGACCTTTTCTCTTCTCTTACACATGGTACACAGAAAACTATACCACTTATTATCAACTCTGGAAAAAAGCCAAAACTGTTTTGACTGGGAAGATTTAAAACGAATCTTTGCTTTCCACACTTGGATGCACTAGCAAGAACAGGTTAATGCAAAGAAGAAAGTGTTCAAAGAGAAGACGTAGGGAACTTGATCTTTTCAATAGAGGCTAGTTTGAGAACCACAAAAGTTGATTGAACAAAGGTGTCGAATAAGATGTCTCTTACAAAACTAGCCTAGCACTAAAATCATCTCAATATTCTATTTACTAAAGATGTCACAATCTCAGTTGTGTGACATTTTCTGACATACTTCACTTCTATTCATTAGATGACCCTCCCTCTTTCAAATAACATATTTAATCTAATTGTGATTAAGTATACCAGTAGCAGTTATTTATATCGAATTATAAATGTAGAAAAGTGTGAAGAACTTATTTCTTTTCTTTAAAAGGTAGCATCTTAGTGGGGGTCGGGTAGGTGGAGGGTGGGAAAGGAAGGCTGAAAAAGAAGCAAAACATCTAAATCCACATAATACAGAACACAGAGTAGTTTATTAACTCAACAAGCCCATTGAGCAGGTTGTACATTGGACAATGTGTCTACACAGATGAGTAAGAAATAGTCCACTGAAGCCTCTGATGTGTAGGGGAGGTGCTGAACTCTCAGGAAAGAATTACATCTCAGGGTAGCAGAGATGCAGCAGCTCCAGGAGTCCTGAGAAGGGAGTGTGTCCCTGGGAAGCAGAGGAGGCCTCCACATCAGAAAGCCTGATCAAGAAAAGTCAGGGGATTCACCAGGAAGAAGAGGAGGAAGGAAGGTGACCAGCCTCCAAGTGCATAGCCATTCCTCAGGAACAATGAACATTTCAGTTTTTGGGGGGTTTTTTGGTGGAATAGTTAATTCAGTTAATTTACTCGGCTTGACAATCATTTTCAATGTTCTCATTCCAGAATGCTAAAACACAGGACTTAAAATACATAATTAGTGATGTCTAAGTCAATTTAGCTGCTATAACAAAATACCAAAGACTGGGTAGCCTAAACAACAAGCATTTACTTCTAACAGTTCTGGAGGCTAGAAGTCTAAGATCAGGACCAGACAAGACCCTCTTTCTGGAGGGGTTGGGGAGAGAGAGGGTCTCAGTCTATTGCCCAGGCTGGAGTGCAGTGGCATGATCATGGCTTATTGCAGCCTCGACTTCCCGGGCTCAGCTGATCCTCTCACCTTAACCTCCTGGGTCACTAGGACTACAGAGGTATGTGCCACCACATCCGGCTAATTTTTTTTTTTTTTTTCCAGTAGAGATAGGGTTTCATCATGTTGCCCAGGCTGGTCTCGAAACTCCTGGGCTCAACTGATCCTCCTACCTCAACCTCCCAAAGTGCTTGGATTACAGGTGTGAGCCACCACGAGGGTCCTCTTTCTGATTTACAGATGACCATCTTCTCGTGGTATCCTCACATGGAGAAGAGAGAAGGCTGGCTAGCTCTCTTCCTTTACTTTTTTTTCTTTTTTTTATTATTATAGCTTAAAGTTCTGGGATACATGTGCAGAATGTGCAGGTTTGTTACATGGGTATACACATGCCATGGTGGTTTGCTGCACCCATCAACCCGTCGTCTACATCAGGTATTTCTCCTAATGCTAACCTTCCCCTGGTCCCCCACTGCTGACAGGCCCCAGTGTGTCTTCCTCTTCTTATAAGGACATTAATTCCTTCATCGGAGGTCCACCCTCATCACCCAATCATCTCCCAAATGCTTCACCTCCTAAAACCATCCCACTGGGGATTACGGTTTCAACATATGAATTTGAGGAGTGGGGATAGAACACAAACAAGCAGCCCAAAACGATAAATAAAAGAGTAATGGAAATGTCAGGTATGCAATAAATGTCAGTTCTGTATCCTGCAGTGCTGTGCTCATGCCCCACTGTGAGCGGGGATGCTCATTCGCACAGTGAAAACACTCCCACTGTGGCCAATCTCAAGCTACCAGTGGTTTAACAAACAGCCCACGCAATGCCTAAATATTTAAACTATTAACAGCTATCCTTCATACCACAGATTGTGAGTCAGTTTTAGGTCTTAAAAACTAAATTGCTTAAGGAGCTGGTGGGAAAGTAGCGTTTCAGAGCTATTCATTTGAATATTAACCCCAGTTTCCTGTGCGATCTAGAGGATACTTTCCAATCATCTTGTCCTCATTTATCAATTTTAAAATTAAGTTAGCATTATGTTATTCTTGACATCTTTTCTAATTAGGGTGTAACACAAAATATATCTTGATTTTTTTTAAATCACATATTAACTAAAAAATAAAAATTAAGATTCAACTCTTTTCTCACCTCATCAGTTTCAAAGTAAAGAACAGCATGAAATGTCTTGGGAAATCATTATTAAATCTAAAAATGTTATTTACAACAGCATTTAATAATAAATGAATACGTATTCAATTTACATTCTTATTGCATTCACATTAATGAGCTTAAAGATTTCACCATTTTGTTGTTGTTGTTGTTTTTTAAGAAAAAGCTAAATCCAGATTCATATTTCAAAGGTGAAAACACCCAGGTTTGGAGAAATATCACAACCAGGCCAAGGTCTCAGTAAGCCACTGTAACGTTAGCAGCACTGACAGCTTTTAAGCTAAGCTTGCTAACTAAGTACAGGCCTATGCTGCAATCGCTGAGCCTGCTGCTTTGGCATTCTCAACAACCACAGAGTTCACTAAATATGACCAAATGGTGCTACTGCAGCATAAAGTGTGGCATATATTAAACCACATGTGACAAGTTGGGCTTCTGTGCCTTGTGAAATCACCTATGAATTTAAAAGTGTACTAGGCAGAAGACAAGTGTAGCATTCAGAAATATAAAGCAAAGGGAAACCAGCTATGTGCACTTACAGAAATTCAAGTTTCTCCCTCAGAAATATCAACAAAAGATGTATAGAGTATCAGTTTTATACTCAATCCCACTTTCATTATATTGTATGGAATTTAGCAGCAAGAATGGGAGCATCAGGCTACCCAGGTTCTATCTAGCTCCTAACTGAACCCTGAACAAGCGACTTATGTCTTCTTTTTACTCATCTGTGAAATAAGGAGCTGGATTTGATGATCTTTAAGGTATCAACAAACTCTAAAAGTGTTTTTTTAAAAAAAGGAAACTCTAAGTGATTTACTATCAACTTTGACTAGTACTGGACTAGGTGAGAATAGTTTTGGCTTAGAAAATGGCAAAGTCCCTTGACCTTCCTTGAAAAAGATATATGACATTTTAGACACAATAAAACAGAAATAATTCTATAGAGAGAAATTTCATAAAAGCTCAGGAGTGGAAGTTACTGAACTAGAATATTCCTTCTATATTGGGATATATATTTGCATGCATTTCTCTCCTTCCTCAGTGGGCATCAAGTGTGGAGTTCTGGGAGGGTGAGCTCCATGCATGAATTGTCTTCCTAAAGCAATTTGAATCTTTCAAAGTGATTAAAAAAGACATCACAGCTTTACTCAGCATTGAAACAAAGAAGTCATTTAGTCACACAGCCTTTCTCAGTTAAAAAAAAATCTTGCTTCCTCCCCTCAGGATTATATTTCATCACCTATAAGATGCCACTGAATGTCAAAAACATCATTATCTATTTACTATCAAGAGAGGAAAAAAGTTGCCAATTGAATTGGCATACCATAAATTTCTGAGATGTTGAAATGTCAAAAAAGGTCTTAGAATTAATTAAATATGGAAGCCTATGACTTTATCCATAGTTTTCCCAGAATGTTGCCCAAAACCATCTTCCAAGGGGAATCATAAGCACGCAGGTGAGTCATGTGTTTCACCTGACCCAATCCTCTCACTATCCTGATCACCTTGATTTAATACTAAAAAAAAGGAAGTCATTTATCATCTAATAATACAAAGAAATTAAGAAAAAAAAGAGTTAACAGAAATTAAATATGTACTTCCCAAATGCTTTCTGTATTTATTATTCCCTTCAAGTACAAAGAGTTTCTGTCTTGTATGTGCTATTTTGGGAGTATGTCAAATATTTGTGATGTGGCTAAAGGCTACCAGGGCATAGTCTCCTTCCTCATTACCTATTCTGATAGTTACAAAACCCTGAAGCTAGAAGGAGTCTCATACACAACATAGGCCAAGCCTTCATTCTGCAGAGGCAGAACAGAGCTTTAAGCAACAGCTACTTAGGATTCGAGTCAGGACAAGAATTCAGTTATCTGACCTAGTCTGGGAGGTCAGAAAATTCTGCTGAATTCATCTATCATAATCTGTGAGCAACAACTTGGAAAAGGAGTCTTTCCTATCTACTTGCCTGAAATTTCTCCAACCAGTTTAACGATGCTAACTTTCTCCAATACTATCCCTCAAATGAGCCCACATCTGTAAAACACTAGAGTATAAACAGTCTGAAACAAATTACTCAAGGCTTCTCAGATCTTCTTTTTCACCCAGGTTCAATGACGAAGGCTTGTTAAGTTGCAAATCATCAGAGGGGAGAACAATGCAAAGCAAAGAAAGAGTAAAAGCAATTTATCCAATACCCACACACTGTCCCTTTCTAAATCAAATGTTCAAATAAATGCAATGATGTATTTTCCTCCTGATAAACTAAGGATACCACTAAATCACTTCCAAATATAGCAAGCACCCCCATCCTGCAAGCACAGGTGACTCGACCCACACAAAGACAGCCTGTCTGCATATTGTACTAATCCCAGTAGATGCTCAAATAAATAGAGCTTCATTTGAAGACACTATGACAAGGCAAATAATTAAACATTCCAATTCCCAAGCTGATATTTGTGTAATAAACAATCTCCCCATCACAAAGTCCACCTTGATATCTCTGGTTTATAGGAAATGTCCCAAAGAGGCAGTCCACGTTACTACAGGGTTGGCCATACCTTCCATGCTACTGCATGAGAGATTCTGGAATCTTACGCTAAAAGGGCAGTGTCAGGCCTGGCTGTAAAAGAAAAAGAGTAACCCTCATCCAAACTACACACATTCCAAGCACTACTGTCATTACACAAGCCAAATCAGACATTAATGATGTGACCCAGCATTCAGGCTTCAGTGTAACCCCACCGTGAAACACTGGGTCTACCTTGAAAATGAACTTCTCATCCTCTTCCAAGTGCTCAGATGAACTGAAACCCCATGAACAATCACTACCAAGAAATTGCATATCCTACTGGCCTGACTCATTCTGACAGAGAATCTTATGTCTTCCTCTACCAAGAAAGACTCCTAGTCACCTTAAAAAGTGACTTTTTGGTCATTACACCTCAGCCCAAGATGGTCAATGGGTTAATATTCTTTTCTGATCTCTTCAATTATGCTGCCTTCTAAGTCTGAGGGTTGGCAGGCAAGGCAACCTTGTCAGAGCTGCAGAGAGCTCTGCAGATGTCTCTGTTGTGTTCAGTCAAACTGAAAAGGAGAAAAGATGGCCCTCTGACAACAGACAGCTGTCAATTAGATGGCACGCTTGCACTCGGTAGGCCAATGAGCGGCAGTGGAGGTGACAAGTGCTTGGCTAATCAGTGTGCCTATAAAAATCACAGCCCTTCCCTGCGCCACTCACACCAGCACATGAGGTGACAGCATGTGTCGTCTTCAACCGCTCCTGTTCTCCCCACCCCCAGTGTCATCAGTACTGTGAGAAGGCTCAGGTCAATGCAATATGCATAGAAACAAAAATCAGACCAACAAAAACTGGCATAGGGAAAGAAATCCCTGCAGCAAAATGACCTAAAAAGGGAAATACATTGATACGCTAACCTATTCAGAGCTGGCTGACGTTGATACTGAAAGAAGACAACCGATTAGATGCTGTTAACAAAAATACTATCAGAAAAGAAGAGCCAAAGTTATCCACCTGACCTTTTCCCCATCCTCCATCTTGTGTTTTTCTCCTCTAGCCACCAGGGGGCACTTTGGGGCTAGCTCCTTGAGGACACTGGAGATTCTGAGCTTTCACAAGTACCTCAATATTGGCGGTGGGGTCAGTGGATGGCGATAGAATGAATCAGAAAGTAGAGCTAAAGGAGAAACCTAGGGGTTCTGTAGAGCAGAAAGGTGAGTTCCCAAAATCTTCAGCTCAAATATACCCCTCTAATCTAATCATTAAATGCTGAATTCACTAAGAAACTACCTGAGCCCAACAGATTTTTACTCACTAATGACAAAAAACAACCTCTTTCCTCTTTCTCCCTCCCCCTTACCCCCTTTCTCTCTTCCTCTGCCCTCACCCCCTGTCTCACTTCTCTATTGGTTTCTAAAAGAGCAGCTGATTGGAAGTAGAGAAATCAGGAAGAAAAACAAGGTGTGGCAGAGGGATAACTGGTAACTATAGAGTCAAATTTGTGGCTGTCCACCTGCAGCACAGAGACAAAACAGCATCAGCCTGTTTTAGATAAAGATGAATTTGAACAAAATACAAATACATTTAAACTTGATCCTGATTTAGTTGGGAACTTCCATGACCATTCTATGCTCCAACTACTTTTATTCAACTCTTCTTCTTCACCTATGCCAAGTAAGAGGCCAATCTGCCTGCCATACCCAAAAGAAAACCTCCAAATGTTTTCATAAAATAACTTTTTTTGTTAGATGGTTTCTCTCGTCACCCAGGCTGGAGTGCAATGCACGATCTTGGTTCATTTCAGCCTCTGTCTCCCGGATTCAAGCGATTCTCCTGCCTCAGCATCCCGAGTAGCTAGGACTATAGGCATGAGCCACCACACCCTGCTAATTTTGTATTTTTAGTAGAGATGGGGTTTCACCATGCTGGCCAGGCCAGTCTCGAACTCCTGGCCTCAGGTGATCTGCCCACCTAGGCCTTCCAAAGTTCTAGGATTACAGGCATGAGCCACCGCGGCCAGGTAAAATTACTTTTAAAAGACCACTGAAGACTAAAAAGGTCAAGTGGAAAGGTAGGTATCAGGGATTAGAGTCCTTCATCTTTTGCGAGTCAATGAAAGAATTCATAGCAAAGTTCTGCTGCAAGGCTTGTCTAGCCCTGCTCGAGTTCTCAGGGCCCTAGAGGCTCCCACAGTTTTAAGGCAATCAGGCCATCACTACTGGGTGCCAAAGCTGCAGAATGTCCACATGGCCATTGCTATCAGCTCATTCCTGGAAGACAAAGCTGCCTTTCTTCAAGGGAAATGTAAGGAGCCATTCAATCTCAATCTGCATTCATGACGAACAAGCTGGAGCAGTGCCAGAACAGAGCCTGAGACTGGCCACCAACTCTCCAACATCAACACCTACACCACATTAGTCAAACCAGTACAGCAGGCCCTACTCCTAGCGCCTCCCAGGTACCTCCAGAAGCATGCTGGGTCCCCATCCAGGGAGTCCCCACGGCTGCGCTGAATGACTACATTGCCAGAATGCCAGGCCAATCTGCTGAGTTCATTAGGGTTTGGGACACACCTGTTCCCTCCTCTGCCATGACTCTTTCAAAGCTATAATACCATCCACTTAGACCCATGGACAGCAAAATATGCCAATATCACACAGCCATGGACATTCAGACCATTTCATATTCTTTACCACCATTCCAGCTAATACTAGAATGGGTATCTTCTGACTGAAAGCTTTTTCCCTCTTGTGGACTCTTTCCTAGCATAAAAATCCAAGGAGCACAATCATAATTTCTTGGTCAAATGCCAATTTGCAATCTACAGTTTTGTAGTTTTCCTCAAATCTCATCAAGTACTAGTTTATTGACTACAACCTTTTATTGTTAATTAAGAAAACAATGCTTACCACAAAAAACAAAATAAAATTCAAACAGTACAGGAGCATGTCAAGGAAAAAGAAATATGTTTCAATATATGAAAGGTAAGGAGGTCATTCCAAGCAGCCCTACTCTTCCCCATGCACAGCTTCATAGCAGAGATAAGAGCAGCTCCCGGAGTGCTGGCTACTCTGCTATCTCCTTAACCATCTGAGTATCTCTTTCACCAGTTGAAAAACCGGGAGGGCTCAACCCTCTGTCACTGAGTCTCCACTGTTCCTGAGCATTTCTGGGGAGACTGGAATATAAGGGGTGCTTCAGTTGAGTAGTAACAGCAGCCACATCACAGAGCCAAAGGAGGCACTGGTTTGCCAATATGTCCATTTCCTCTTAAAGACTCGGATACACACAGGAACCATTTTTACACTAGAACAGAAAAAAGAGGGAGAGAATCATTTCCAGAGAGGAGGAAGTTATTATTAAGAAAAGCCTGTGCTATAGAGTATTAGGACTGTGGAAAGGTCTGACCATCCATCCACCCTTTGAAAGTCAAAGTGTAGTTCGTGGGATCCTCCCATTCATGGCTCCAAAGTTTTTAATCTTTAAGTTCATTCCACATTTTCTCCATGGAACATGATACAGGTGTGGGCTCATGCTTCTGGCAAATGGGCCTTCTGAGAATCACATCTACTGAAAATACAGCATTGCCTGCCCTAGTAGCCTGGCTCAGAGTTTGGGTCTGACCAGAATAAGGGAGGCCTTATCAGTCCTCTGGGGGCTGAAGATAGTCAAGGCTCTCTCTAGTTTCATCAGGGACGACTGACACCCTATCTTACACACTAGCTTCTTAGTTATTGCAAAGCTTTTACATATTTAGGGAATTTTTCCATCAAAATATTCTGGAATGGCTAGAGGCTCAGACATATTAATGATATCTGCACACATGTGCTTTTTATCCAAGTTCACAGCTCCTGGTCACTGAGGGTAAACAGTGTTATCAGTGATTATTACGGATTTAGTCAAGTATATTTTATTCCTGTCATTTATGAGCACTTGTGTTGGCTGGTATTTACAATGTCGGGATTCTGTCACTTTGGCAACCTTCAGAGACAACATTTTTCCAGTGTTACAGTGACATTTCAAAAACTCAGTATTTACAAGCAAACGACACCCTCTGGCTCTGTGACAGTATGATTCAATGGTAGCTTAACAAAGGGACAATCGTCTAGAAATTTCCTCAGGATGTGTTTCCGGCTGCTGCTGGCTATTACTTCATGGTCTAGGTGATCTTTTGCTCTTTGGAAGAAAGCGGGTACAAAGACATCAAAGGAAAACTTCCGTGTTACAGGCTAGGAATTTTACTTGTATTGTGTGGCTGTGTCTGAGCAAGGTCTGCTTGCTGTGTGATGACGACCAACCTCAACATCTCCGAGCCTTAGTTTTCCACTTGCTACAAAGCGGCACTGGGTGCCAGATGATGTCTAGGTCCTTTCTGACTCTAACGTTCTATCTTTAAGGATTTCAATGTTATAAATAAAAGCTAAGTCCACTGTCATTCATTTTTTATGTCCTACAACAAGGTTACAAAATTAAAATCATATAAAGGAAACATGAAGAGGAAAAGCTTGATTTACTCAATGCATCCACTTCTTCCCAGTTCTCCCCATCCTCTGCAAGATGTACCAGGGAGAGTGAAAGAGAATGAAACTTGGGGGATGAGATGTGGCTGGTGTTGCACTTCTCCCCTGAGCTTCAGGGCCAGAAATTTCCAGGAGGACCATGGTCCTTTTCACCACAACCAGAGAGTAGAGGTACCACTGATGGGCAACAGATAGCATGGGTGGTATGCACCATGCTAATTGCAATTGGTACTTACTTACGGGAAACATTCAAAATATTCTTTTTTGGCTATGTAAAGACAATGCTCCTGATACATAGATTGCTAGGTTCTTCATACCCTCTTTAGAAATGCACGTTTTTTCTTACTGGCAGACGTCTCAGCCTGGTAACTAGGTAAGTGCCTCCATGAACGATCCCTAAGTTAATAATGAATAGAGAGCTGGAACCATCTATGAAAAGACTCTGTGGGCTACTTGCTATGACACAAAGCTACACCAACTTTACCCAGGGATAAAGAAGTGACAAAGAAAATGGCAAATCTGGATCCAAAGGAGTTTGTTCCCCAGTCCCATCTCTGCCTTAAGAGTGAAAACAAATCTCTCTAAATCTCTGTTTCTTTATCAATAAAACTGGATTAAAAATAACTCCAGCCTCAGCTGGGCGCAGTGGCGCATGCCTGTAATCTCAGCACTTTGGGAGGCCGAGGCAGGTGGATCACAAGGTCAGGAGATTGAGACCATCCTGGCTAATACAGTGAAACCCCGTCTCTACTAAAAATACAAAAAAAAAATTAGCAAGGCATGGTGGTGGGCGCCTGTGGCCCCAGCTACTCAGGAGACTGAGGCAGGAAACTGGCATGAACCCGAGAGGCAGGGCTTGCAGTGAGCCGAGATTGCGCCAACTGCACTCCAGCCTGGGTGACAGAGCGAGACTCTGTCTCAAAAAAAAAATAAATAAATAAATCCAGCCTCAGGGGTCATTGGCGTGGTTAATTTAGGTCAAGAAATTTGCATGGAAGTATTTACATATAGTAAGTTACATGCTCACATACAATTTGTTACTATTGCTAGTTCATTCATTCATTCACTCATCCATCCTGTGACTCTGGAACAAGCACTTCCTGAGTGCCCCTGTTAGACACTGCAGATAGAGATGGCAAGCCTAGCCCTTGACCCTAGCCTTTGCCCCTGTCTGGCTGTAGACAGTGTGATGATTGTGAGGAAAAAGAAGTGCTCCAGAGGCTTCCTGAGCACAGAAGAGAGGCAGCTCGCTCTGCCCTGGTTATAACATCCAGGGTCCCTGAATCTTGAACAAAGCAGGTGAGTTAGCTGGTAGAACAGATGTAAGGCAAGGAGAAGGGGAGGCAGGGCAAAGGTATTTCAGGTCCTTGTAAAGACAGAGAGAACCGTGGAAGAACTTTTGAGGGAACTGCAAGCAGCTCAGTAGGGCTGGAACGCGAGACGTGAATGATGAGTACGAAGGCTGAGGCTGGAGGCAGAAACGGGGACCAGGCTACCACCATGCTAAGGACAGGCCCCCAAAGCCAAGGAACAATGTTTTGTGGAGACTGTCACTCCAGCAGCAGTGGGCAGGAGGCATGTGAGGGAGAAGGTGGGTAGAGGGGTCAGAGCAGCACAGGCAGCCATGGTGGTGACTGAGGGTCTAGGAGGCAGCAGCAGATTTATTGGTATCTTGCAAGCAGAATTGATGACATCTGGAAACTGAGGACTTTTGGAGATGAGGCAGACCAAGCAGTCTCAGATGGTGGCTGGGAGTCAGTCACCAACGCCAAGGGACACAGATGGAAGAACTAATCCTGATGGATTGAAATCCAATCAATGGAATTCAAATTCAAAAGCACAATGCCAAAGGTGAATTATCTATTTTTCTCAACTCATAATTTGGTAACTGCCAAATTTTACTCTGGCTTCTTGAAAAATAAATCCAAACACATGTAAGAATATGAATTTGGAAAGTGATAAATAATTCCAGATGTGGTGGCTCACACCTATAATCCCAGCACTTTGGGAGGCCAAGGTGGGAGGATCACTGTGGCCAGGAGTTCAAGACCAGCCTGGGCAACATAGCAAGACCCTGTCTCTTTAAAAAAAAAAAGAAAAAAGAAAAAAAATGAAAAGTCATAAATACTAAGGCCTCATGGTTACTATACTATTAGCTGAAGTCATCTACCTAGAGAGCATGTCAGGATCTTCAGTAGGACACAGGGTGAGTTTCCTAATAAATATCTGCTGAACACAGAAAGTCAGAGTTTGGTAGAATGTATTATTGTTGAATGTTCTAAATGGTCCGATTGCTGGTTAAGGCTCTATAGAGCTGATTTAGGATAACTACATTTTATTTCTAGAGCTATATTGTAACTACCTAGAGCAAAGATAAAATTATTTGTACCAGTTGGCTAAGGAAGATATATTAGATGGAACTCCATAGGAGCCTCTGATCTTGGCATCTATGAGCTTCTGAAAGGTACATTATAAAATTTTAGAGGCTAGTACAATTACCTAAATCATAATGAGATAAAAACCTGCTTCATAATGACATACGGATGGAGACAGTCCAGAGTCCAAAAACTGATAGGGTGTGTGTATTATCTGCAAAAGGAAATTGAGGACACTTTCTAAATAAATCAAAGAACAATCCCTCCCTCTATACATAAAACTCCAAACTTAAATGTTCTTTCCGGTGACAAATGGCACCCAGGACTTGCACCCTCAAAAAAGACTCAAGCGAGTCTTACGTGGTCGCTAGTTGGGAGTAGCATTCTGGGGAAGAAGTTAATGTTAGTGCCTTCTCTTTGGCTGAGACAGTTACATGGCAGAGATGCAGAAAGACTCCTTGAGGGACGATGTCATAGCAGTGGCAGCTGTTGACATTCTTCTTTGCCACATGTCATTGTCCATACAAATCTTTTACCACCACTGATGTTGTGTTGTACCAGTCACTCTACACATGACAGTTCTGAGCTGCTTAGCTCAGCATGACAAACAGACTTCACAGTTCAAATGTAATAGATAATACATATTTCCACAGGAGTGAACCACATCCCAGGGAACAAAGTTCAGTTGATGGGACTTCAAAGCCGTGGCAGGGCGCAAGTTAAGTTATATTCCCCAACTTTCATGAGTTTTGATCAAAAAGTTTGTTCACAATTCATGTTTTTTTTTTAATTTTCAATATTTTTCTATATGACAAAACTGAAACCCTTCTAAGACTTTAAATTCTGATTCCCTTAGGGTTTGATATCTTAGTTGTAAGTGATGACCCTCTCTAGGACTCAGTCCTCCATTCCATGAAACCTGGCATCTCTGTGAACCAGCAGTGGGGCACAAAATGCCCTGGGAGAACACGGAGTGAGCAGAGTCTCCTGGACCCAGGTAAGCCCAAGTGGAACCAAACGACCACTCGCTGACTTGAATCAACATTCCTATCAAAAAAGAACATTCTGCCAGGCACGGTGGCTCACGCCTGTAATCCCAGCACTTTGGGAGGCCAGCCTGGCCAACATGGTGAAACCCTGTCTCTACAAAAAATATTAAAAAAAACTTAGCCAGCCCTGGTGGCGCATGCCTGTAATCCCAGCTACTCGGGAGGCTGAAACAGAAGCATCGCTTGAACCCAGGAGGCAGAGGTTGCAGTGAGCAGAGATCGTGCCACTGCACTCCAGCCTGGGAGACAGAGCAAAACTTCATCTAAAGAAAAAAAAAAAAAAAAGTTGTTTTTTGTTTGTTTTTTTTTTGAGAATCTCCCTCTGTCACCCAGGCTGCAGTGCAGTGGCATCATCTGGGCTCAATGCAACCTCCGCCTCCCGGGTTCAAGCAATTCTTGTGCCTCAGCCTCCTAAGTAGCTGGGATTACAGGCATGTGCCACCACACCTAGCTAACTTTTTGTATTTTTAGTAGAGACGGGGTTTCGCCATGTTGGTCAGGCTGGTCTCGAACTCCTGTCCTCAAGTGATCCACCCGCCTAGGCCTCCCAAAGTGCTGGGATTACAGGCGTGAGCCACCATGCCTGGCCCAAAGAAGGAAATTCTTTATTTAAACACGTAACTATTTTCTATCCTGACTGGTTGTCAATACTGCTACTACAAGCCAGGCATGGTGGTGCGTACCTACAGTCCCAGCTACTCAGAGGGCTGAGGTGGGAGGGCTGATTCAGCCCAGGGGTTTGAGCCCCACCTGGACAACACAGAGAGACCCAATCCCCAACAACGCCACAAAAAAAAAAAAAAAAAAAAAAAAAAGAATATCACTGCTTGATTTTCTATTTTCTACCTTCTCTATAGCAGTCATCACCTCATATTAATCCGTGACTTGATCCTATGAAATCATCTACTTTCTGACTTTCAACAGAGAATCTTCTCTCTGATTCTGTGTTCACTTTGGGGACAGTATTCACCTCTAACCACTCCCTCGGTCCAGTTATACACAGTTCATCTGAATAGCAGAAAGTGTTGTTTTGGCTTTTTTTTTTTTTTACTAAGAAACTATAGATAAGGAACCTGCTTATTGTCTTATAACAGTGTGTGTGTGTGTGTGTGTATGTGTGTGTGTGTGTGTTTCATATATATAGACATATGTAATTCAGATATATATGATATATATACATATGTGTTTCCTATATAGTGGGCAACTTGTCTTTTTGGATTTTTTCTATGAAAATATAAAGCAAAAAAATTCTTCTTGGTTAAATCACTATACATTGGCATGATTAACTCACATGAAGACCTATACAGGTACCTTACATAACTTAAAATAAGTTTATGCTCACATTTTCATATCAGTAAATATTTTACTCTTATTCCTTCTTTGGATAAAAAACTATTTTGCAGACATCTATTACTGACTCAATCTTCAACAAGTATTAAGAATGTTGGCTGGGTGCAGTGGCTCATGCCTATAATCACAGCATTTTGGAAAGTCTAGGTAGAAGGATGGCTTGAAGTCAGGAATTTGAGACAGCCTGGACAACAACACGAGACCCTGGCTCTACAAAAAATAAAAAGTTAGCCAGGCATGGTGGTATATGCCTGCAGTCCTAGCTACTCAGGAGGCTGAGGAGGGAGGATCGCTTGAGCCCAGGAGTTCAAGGTTGCAGTGAGCTATGACTGCACCACTGCAATCCAGCCTGGGTGATAGAGTGAGATCTCGTATCTATTATTTTTTTAAGAGTAAGTGTTAAGTTATTTAATCCAATAGGAATTCATCTGCATATGCTTTGTATGGCCTACTAACTCATTTCCTCTTCATATTACTTCCTATTCTACCATTATGATGATCAAATGGATCTCAAAGAAGCTTGTAAAAATCACAAGCCACAACGTGAGTTATAAATTTGAGCCCAATTTTGTAACCTTTGCATGTATTTATTTAATAATCACTTCAGAGTAGCTGCATGGTAGGGTCCTTTCCCTTTGATTTTATTCTGGTCAGATTCTCAAAATGTTTGCTTCATGCAATTTGCATAATTTTTTTAATATGTAAAGATGAGGGGAGAAGGAAAACAAAAGTGAGAATGGATGAAAGTAACTTACCATCAAAGTATGAGGAAAGCTAGCTACTCAGCTAAATAAAAGTAACATATTTAGTGATTTGTAATGTAAGAATAAAATGAACTCACTTGGGTCTCAAGAGGTCTGCAATATGATCTTTGCAAAAGGTAGCTTGCCAATTTAATTGAGGCAGGAGTTATTTAATTTTTTTACAGGTATAGTTTTCAATAAAACTGCATATGCCTATAATACTGCGATGGCAGATGCGTCTCGATTATTAGAGGTGGGCTCGAGGGAATACATAGAATGGATCTTGAAATCTGTAAGCAGCTGTTTGCAGGGGGCTGAAATGATGGGGAGGGCATTGTACCACACACACATGTTCTTTAAGTGCACCAATGTTTTGTTATTTTACTGCAGGTGTATTACAGAGATGAAATTTAATAACTTACTGTATACAATGCCAATAAAACTGAAAAGATTCAGTGCCCTGCTGTTCATTATCACGGTACAAATGAGCTCAGGATATTCTGTGTGCTTGCACAGTAAAACCCCAACACACAGAGACCCCCCCACATACAGAACTCTAGAGGGTGGGTCCTGCCTAAAAACCTCAGTGATACTCCTACGTAATTATTCCGAAGCACGGAATTGTTATTGTCGCAAATGCACATAAACATGGCTTTGAGGTAGCTTGAAAATAACATACATCTGGTATTTAAGTCATAGAAATTGTTCACTGGAAGACGTCTTCTAAAAGGTGAGGAAAATGGAAATAAAGGATATGTAGCTTTCATTAAGAACCCTAAGAATGTTAACAGTGATAATATATTCTATTCAACGAGATCTGGTGAAGTGCCGGGCGAAAGTCGCTCTCCCGCCAAAATGTAACTTTGCCCTTTGTTAAGTACAAGAAATGTCTGACGAAAATCAGTGCCATACTATGAAAAAAGCAGTATTTGCATGTTGGAAATGCTAAGGCAAATGCAAAGAAGTATTCTTGCCGGTTTCAGTTTTCTCCTCCCCATGAAACTACTTCTATGAGATTAAAAAATAACATGCTGACCATGAAAGGTCCATGCTTTAGGAAGCTCAGTTGATCTGTGAGTGAAAGCACATGTAAACAAACCCACGTCAATATCCAAAGCGTGCACACAATTTCTCAAAGAATGGGGTGCTTCAATTCTAAGCAGGTTATCACTATCAGGCGCAGCAGCAGACTCAACCATATATGCTTCTTTTCTAAAGTCTTTTTCTGAAGTCCTTAATAAGTCCGTTACTTCAGATTACAGGCTTCTGCTGCTATCTTTCAGTGTTGTCAATATTTTAATTTGGGGGTTCAGTTTTAAAGAGTTTCAGGAAAAAGCTCTCAACAATAAAATAATATCAAGCATGACCTTCAATGAAGAAATATTTCTGTCATTTCAGATTGAAACACTGTCCTGATATGTTGAATTTTGAGTATACTGCCTTTCTTACAGAAGAAGGCTATAGAGCTACACTGATCTCTACATGATACGTAGATACGTTTCAACATTAAATTATATCAGATACACCTCAGCATTAAATCAATTATTTCTTTAGTCATTAATTGATTTTTCCCCTTTGTCTTTACACCTATCAGAAATATAAAGATGAAGAACTGTAGTTCTAATTGCTAGAAGCTATTTAAAAAACAATTAATGGTTTTCATAAGAAAAGAGAAGTTAATCCCACGATCCTGGTGAAATTTCAATTTGGATACTAGGAGTCCATTTCTTTGGTGTCTCATAAATCATCTCAAAGCAATTTCAATGGCTTTTTATGCACTAACTGCCCGAACTGTTGTTGTATAAAACTTGCCTATGCTCCTAGCACATATTCTGTTGTTTCATATATTTTACTTGAGGGCTAAATGCCATAATCGAAAAATTATTGGGTCATATTCAAGAACCTGCTAAAGGTATTGTTTCAGAATCTCGCTGTATGTAGCTCTTGTGTTTTTGGAACAATAATGTGATCTATAATGAATCCAAATTTATATAATAGCAAACCATATTCTGCCTACATTGCACAAAAAGCAAAGCCAAAACATAATCTATACATTTTTAAGAAAGTGTTCACACTGTTGCTAAAATGTGAATTGGCATATTCCACCCCAGCCTTTTCACAGGAAATCCTCATTGGTTTTAAGGAAATTGCACATGCTAATTCTGAGGATGTTACTGAATAGATTATTCATATAATCTTTTTTTCCCCCCTTAAGGCTGGGCAGTCAGGAACGATGCGATCTGCCCTCCGCTATGCCTTTGCCTACCGACTGTTCAGAGTCCTAGCTAACCCTGAACACAGCTGAGTGCAGCTACTCTGTTGTAGATACTGTGTCAGGCCCAGATCCTCTAGTGGGCCTGGAATCGACCAGACAGGGTTTTCTAGATGAGAACTAATATGGACTTCAGAGCCTAAAAACTCCTTCATGGGCTTAAGTAGCAGGGAACCCAAGTTGGAAAGCACTGGCTTTAAAACAAAACATCTTAGAGTTCAGAGTCTGGCTCTGAAACTTACTTGAAGCAAATGATTTGAGGTCTACTTGCTTTACTTCTCTGAGCATCCCTTTCTTAATTAGTAAGGGACGATAATATTAACCAACTCAGAGATTTATATTGGCACCTAATACTAGTTACCCAGGCTTCCTTTAGATTAAGCCCAAACTATCTTTTAGAAATTCACTCATTTTGACATTCACTATCAACCATGTCTGGATTTTGCAAGGACTGAGGCAGGGATTATTAGCTGATCCCTGATAGTGCAGCTTCACAGAGCATCACAGCAACTCCCTTGAGTCGGCCAGTCAGCTACTGATGATCAACCTTGTGAGATGTTTACTAGCAATTATAGAGTGGCAATATGAGAATCAGAGAAACACAGCTAGGGGCACAGAGGTTGTTGTAAGGTTCCAAATTTCACCAAAAGAATACTGAAGTTTAGTTTACAAGGAAACATGCCTATAATTACCTCCCTCCTCTTACAATTAAAGCCTCTCTGATCATCAGCCTGAGCCATAAGTACTTTTCTTATCAATATACCTTAAGAGATTTCAAGAATACTTTAATGCTTCCAACATCCTCCAGGTAAGGAAACATATTAAAAACAATAATTGTTATGACACTTATATAAAATATGAAACATGAAACTGATAGTGTTAAAATGAATGATGAAAGAAACTGCCCTTTTATAGAAGAATACTAGCTATAAATGTGGAAGGAATGATGGAATTTTAAAAGAATCGCCAGTTTGAAGTCCTCAGTTGAAATAACTGATTCAGGCAAGTGTCATCAATGTGTGCTAAAACCATTAGGTCAAAGGTTGTTGTAAAAAAGGGGGATCTGTCCATTGCTAAAATATCAATACAAAGATTATTTGTTAATTGCAGATGGGGAAAGGTTCCTTTACAATAGAACAATCCAGTGGTCACCACTTTTGCCAAGTGATTAAAGTTAGCATTACCAACAGCGGCATAGCTCAATATTCTGTTGGAATGTAATTTGATGCACACAGTACCCTCAATGAAGTACTCCAGCCAAAAATGTTTAACCTGAACCTGCATAAACCTTTAGACCTAATTTTAAATTTGTAGGCAAAACAAGTGATGAACAAAATTAAACAGCACCACAAGGAAAGGAAATCTAATAATTCTAGAAAGGGGAATCTTTTATAGGACAGTCGGCCTGGTCTCTTTAAAGTCACTATCATTCAAACAAACCAACAAAAAAATTACTTGGGAAAATCCCTTAAGCCCAGAAGTTTGAGTCCAGCCTTGGCAACATAGTGATACCCCATCTCTAAAAAATAAATTGTACAATTTGAAAAAGAATACAAATAGAGGAACAGCTCTAGTTTAAAAGAAATTATAAAGAAACGTAGAAATCAAATGCCACGCGTAAACGGCGTTTTAGTTGCCTTTTTTAAAAAAGCTACTGAAGACATTTGCATGAGGACAACTGAAGAAATCTGAATATGGACTGAGATTAAGAAACTATTGTTAATCTCTTTAGGGATAATAACAGTATGTTAGTTAGGCAAATGTCTTATTTTTAAGAGATATGTACTGAAAAATCTATGGGTGCATTCTTATTAAATCTGCAACTTAAAATGGTTGGTTCACTGAAAAATATGTATTCTTATACAAATTATACATACACACAAGAAAATACTGTATAACAAATACAAACAACTGTTTAACCTAAATAGTAGGTATGTGACATTCATTTTATTATTTTTTCAACTGGATGCTCAAAAATTTATGCTACATAACGTTAAAAATAAAAATAAATAAATAGAGCTTGATTTTCCCTGTTAATATCCAGGAAGCTGCTGGTGGGAATAGAAGGGAAGGTATACAAGATCCCTTTGTTTTTCTCCTGAGTATTTAACACACCACTACAGGGTCAATAAATATTTCTTAACCAATGCAATGAAAGAATGGACCCATTCTCCCCTTTGATAAGTACTGGCTGACTTTTGAAAGAAGGGTATATACCCATAGCAATCCCCCAAAATGAACAAGCTGCTGCCCGAAAAATACCGCTCAGGGACACAGCTGCAATGACATATATACTGCAAACTCAGGCCCTGTGATGTCTGATACTGTCACAATTTAAAATATCCTGCCCTACCGTTCACACTGCTACATTTCAATGTTCGGACCAGGATGCTGACCTTTGGTTCCAACAACACCTCTGCCAGAACCACAGATCATCTATAATTCCCTCATTCAGGCCTTTCCAGGTATACAGGCCTAGAATGGTGAAGTCACCAGGTGAATGAGACGATTCAACCCCCAAAAAGTCAGAGTGGGTGTCTCTCCACAGTATGACTTTGGTGTCCTTCCAGAGCTTGCACAGCATGTTAGAAGGAAGAGCTTCCAAAGGACTTTTTTGGGAGAGTGCAGTTTTCTGGTTTTCGTAGGCATGAAAAAGATGCTCACAATATGGTTCATGTACATTGCTATTCAGACCTTACTCCCTCAAAATGGCTTCCAAAAGTGATGCTGAGGAGACAAACACTAGGTCATTGCAATTTTTGCCCTGCTAGGCACTTGGTACACATGCAAGATAAAGCAGACATGGTCCCTGCCCTCCAGGAGTTTACAGAATCCTGTAGAAATCAGCATGCAACAAACACATAAAAATGATGGCAAATTTTAAAAAGCATGACGAAGACAGGTGCTAAGGCCCTGCAAGGGAGAGCTTCCCAGGAAGGATGCATAAGACCTCGATGGATGTGCTGAACACTCAGAATAAACACTTAGGCATCTTAGCAAATTAAAAAGCGATGTGTATTTCTGCTTGCACAAGGCCTATTTGGCCTAAATTGCCAATTTCGTAATAAACAAAATAATTTTATACCGTTTTTGCTTACATCCTTTCTATTTTGACTTTAGATAAGAAAAACTAAAAGAGGCCAAAAGTTTTAGAATTAAGTCATTTGTAATACCTATTGAATCAAAAGTAAAAATAACAAGACAAAGAAATCAATTCTGAAATGTGAAATTCATTTTGGAAGCAACTACATGCTTAATTTCGATGAACCAAAAACGAGCAAGCCTATGGGCAAACTAAGTCACCTATAAAGAAAATCCGTTTCCTCCCTGGCCTCCAAGTTTGTGGAAATTAACAACAATCTCCTAGATTAGGTCTAATTCTTAAATTCCATTAGTCATTTTAAGATGTAAACATTAAATAACTGTATCAGCAAAGTCCTATTTGATGACTTGCTGAGGAAGAAAAAGAATTTGGATGAGGTTAAACCCTTGGACTTCACTAGAGAAAATAAGATATGGGCTGGGACATTCAGTTGTGGAATTCTATATAAAGATTTCAAGATTTTCACTATATCACTAATTTTCACTGCCTTTTAAATGAAGTTCATATGCAATATATTTCCATGCCTTGAATAATCAAATTAATGCAAAGAGCCTAAAAGCATTTTCAAGGTCAGTAGTAATGCCATATGTTGAACACAAGTCATTAATACAGAGTATATTTCTACAGAACATTCTAGGAAACGATAAAACCTAGCTGCACATTAGAATAACCTGGGGAGTTGTCAGAAAAGCACAGGCCCAGCTCACAAGATTCTAATTTGATTGGTCTCAGATAGGCAGCTTTCTTTCTCTCTCTCTCTCCCCCCATCTCTCGCTCTCTCGCTCTCTTGCTCTCTCTCTCTCTCTCTGTCTCTCTCTCTCTCTTACACACACACACACACATACACACACACACACACACACACACATACACACACAATACTAATAATAAAAACCATGGCTTTAGACCTGGGCTATATCCCAGAAAGAAAATACAAACAATTCCTGATAATCAACTCTGAACTTACATTTAAGGGGAGAACTAATAACAAGTATTTGTTTTGATATCATCATCTCATTAAAAAAATAGATTTTAGCAAAATTTAAAAGTTTGTGAATCACCCAACATTCTATTCAAAGCAGCAAAAGAAGCCAAAACAAATGACATTTTTTCCCTTCTGGCATTTGCAATGATGCCCATCAAGTATTAGTTATTGGCTATTATAGTATTAAGGTTGGACTATCTTGCAAAAAACTTTATTCCCACTCATTTTCATTTCTGTCAGAATTTCCATTATCAATTTTATTTTCTCTGCCAGTTAAAAGGAGTATGAGGTTACAATTTGGCAAGAACATGTTAAGCTGGGTGTGATGTCTGTACCCCAATTTGATTTAAATTAGTTTTGTCATATTTAGTAAGAACTCAAAAAAGTTCGTTTGGCTACTTTTGCTTATCTATTGATTCATTTTCGACACAATTTTAAAAGTCTCAAAAAGTCACCATGTTTATTTCTGATAAGTTCACGTGGAAATGCATTAATGAAATAATATTATCCCATTACTATTTTTTAATGAAAACAACTTAATTGCTAATAAAGAATCTGTCGGCTTTCGTTCTTCTGCTAAAATATATCCATTTAAAAAAGCATCATATGTCCATCAGTATTAGTGTTAAATCCTTAGGAGAAATCTAAAATATATATCTATTTTTTAACTTGATATATTTCTGAAACAATACACATCTCACAATAATAATATATTCTTCCAGGACAGCGCTTTACTACCTGTTGCTTACCACCACTCTGTCTCTACACCAAACAAAAGGCTATTGGGACTGGAAGAAGCATGTTTCCACATAGCACTGCTCACCCCTTAAGTCCATAGGATACACTGTTATAATACGATAAAGCAGCTTTTGGAGCTCCTTAGGGCACACCATCTAAAGGTTTCCTATTCCATATCTCAATCATGTAGTAAACAGAAGAAAACAAAAGCCTCCCCTCCACGAGTCACTCACCTTGTCACACAGTGGGGAATCATTTCAGCTGTGATCTGCTATTTAGACTTGAAGCCCAAGATACTGAGATTTTGCCTTTCTCTTTGGTTTGCATAGCTGGTGTTGTAGACAGGGATTCAAACAACAATACGGCACAAGAGAAACTGATTCACTGGAAGACACACTATGGTCTGTTCTATTCTCAAATTTCACAGAAAGCAGAAATTCATACTCTGTACATTTTTCATCTTCAGTCCCTATTTCCCTCTGTCAGCAAATTTCCAAAATTTCACTTTTATTTATCCCTAAGTAATCACACTGTTTATGGAGATTGCTGCGACCACGCTAAGCACAGAGATAGTAGACTCTTGCAAGACTCACAACCACGAAGCACAAATTAAGAATGAAGGGATCTCCACACTCCACGGCTACATTACGAAGGCTTTTTAAGAAAAGCATATGCAGTCATAGTGCCATATACAAAAGAATTTTCCTGGACATTAAAGCCTCAAAACGAACCTCCCAAGGCCCAGAAATTCAGCCATCACACGCCAATCCATCCACCTCTCTTCCACCCTCTGCCCCTTTCCACTTCTCACCTTGTGTTTGAAAAAAAAAAAAATTAACTTCAGTTTCACCCGAGGGAAGTATTCCCCACAAACGGAGAAAGGAGGGTCTGTGTTCTGCACATACACAGACAGACTCACACGGTCTGGATGATGCTTTCACAAGTTAAGGGGCCTCACGCTTACTCAGCAGAGGAAATCTTTGTGTCTGTGAGGAATCACGCCAATTCCTATTAGTAAGAAAGGATACAGGGGCGAGGAAGCCTATTCTCTCCATGACCAGAAAAAGGGGCCCAGCGAAAACAGAGACCTCTGCCATGACCATCTGCAGAAAGGAAGGATGTTGTCAACTTTCTTCTCCCCAAAACTCTAATGACCTCCGCCTTGACCCTCAGAAACCAGACCCACAGGAACACGCTCTTCTGCAGGAACTGAGAGCTTTACACCAGAGACACAGCACTCAGAGGCTTGTCGCCCAGGCTATCTAGCCCGAACATTTGCACTCACATTCCAAAGATGTTTCCGTTGCGCTGGAATGGCTGTAAATTTCTTTCCTGCAGAATTCTTTCCAAACAAACTGCCATGAACTGCACTCCGGCAGGAGCTCTTAACCAAGCACTGTTCACCTCAATGCAACAAATCTTTCAGATGCCGAATATGACTGAATTGGTGGCTGGGCCAAGGGAGTAAACTTTAAAAATGCAAATATATACAGGGAAAAAACAAACACACCAACCCACCAGAAGTCGTACCTTCCTATGTCTGATACGTAAAGGAAACTTTCCTCATAGTCTCGATTTAATTACAAAAACAAAACTTTGCTTACATTTTTCAGGGGTATATTAAACGGGCTGTTAAAAAAAAAAATTAAAATAGGATTTTTTCCCCCATCAAGAACATCAGAGGGTGACAGAGTTCAAGAGAGTAAGCATCCTCTTTCCAGCATTTAAAAAAAAAAAGTACATTTTGTTTGGGTGAATAATAAAAACAGTAGAGAGCTCTGAATATTAAAGAGGATTATTAAATTCCATCAAGAGTTTTCCAAAGTAAGAAACCAATGCACTTATAAAAAGGAAGTATACATTTTTTGAAAAGATTTTAAATACATGATTAATACCGATATTGAACTGAAAAAGAAAGCATCTATAAAAACTCAATTGTCTTGAAACAAAGCTTACACTTTTAGCTATTGATAGTATTTTTAGAAATAGGCTCTCTCTGGAGAGTTTATAGTATACAAATGCAGAGTGCCCAGAGACACAAACACACACATGCTATACCTTTGTATTACACTGGCATTTTATTATTTAATTAAAGTACTCTTATTTTTCTAGCTCACGCATGCTTCCCTTGAGACGGCTTTGCTGTTAGCCTGCTGGCCTTGACTTCCAGCCAAAAACAATTCAGAAACAAAAAGGGACAACAAATCATATTTTCACAGACATTTTTATCTCTCAATACAACCCTGTTTTCACACAACATCATACAGCCCCTATGAAAACTATAATTTAGGGCAATAGCCACCCGAAACCCAGGGTCTGACACATGACTCCGCGAAGTATTTCCTGCATAAGAAATTCTTAAGTTCTTAATTGCAAATAAACTCTTTTGATAGAACCACTTTCACCGACATTGCTGGTTTGCAAACAGTGCCACTGGTACCGGCTGATGGATTAAAAAATAAAAACAAGCTCATGAATGTAGTTCTGATACAGCAGCGATCTGAAGATGAGGTGTTTATTAGTTCTAAGCTCTGTGTTATTTCATTACTTAAAGAGAGAGCCATCATCTGACTTGCCAGTGCATCTTTGGTGTCACAGTTTAAAATGCATCATCTAATTTAGAAAACAAACTGATTTACCAGGTTAATCCTCTCAACCCTTCCGCAACGGAGATTCTCACTTACCTGGTGGCAACCCTGTAAGTTTGATTCTCTCCCATATGATGAGTATGAGCCCCTTTCTGTTTTACCTGCCAAGAGAAACGACAAAAAAGTGTAAATTGTGTTTTTCCTTAAAAAAAAAATCTCCTCCAGGTAACAGACATCTACTGCTCTTCCCCGATGTTTACATACGTAAAGTAGGCACTACTGGCAATGTATGCAAGCAAGAGAGGGAATAACACTTCCTCACTCTGGCTATGATAAACTGGAAAAAAATATCCTTCATTCCTATTCTTAGCCAAACTGCTCCACACTTCCAAAAACTGTCATTCCAATGGCCTCCACTTTCTCTAACAAACAAATCGTAACTCCTTATTTTCACTTTCTCTTGCACGAAATTTAAACAATTTCATTTTTATTTACACAGCAGGCAAATTATCTATATAATGACCCTAGCCTAGTAATTCCCATTGATTATATTGACACTTAATGGTGAGGCCAAAACTAATCAATCACAGGCTCTCCAGATGGTGAATTTAGCAAAGAAACTATTCAAAATTCTGAGTCTCTCTCTCTCTCTTTTTAAAAAACTCCCTTTCCCAGAAGTGAATCCCATCATGATCAAGATGATGATGGAGTTTACATTTGGGAAACAGGGCTTTTGAAAAATTGCCTACTCTGAACCCCAGTTCAGATTCCACCAATAGACCCAGCAGGACAAGGGATCATGGAATGTGAAGGTCTTGTTCCAATTCTAACAACCCAATTTTTAACTGTAGACTGCTGCTCTACAGAGATCTATAGACCCTTTGATGCTATTTGGCCAGATTTAAGAATAAAATCAAGTGTGTTCATTTGTTTCTTTTTAAAGTTTAACCCCAATAATCATTAGGGAAGATAATGAAATCACATTACAAGAGATCTAAGCAGTAGAGTCCAGATAGTGACATGTGGAGAATCATTGTAGAAATCTGTCCATACCAGAACACTAAAAGGGGCTAAAAGATGCAGGTAGGTGCCTAAGACCCCACCCCACTCAAGTGTAAAGGATACTTCTTTCGTCAAGACTGGAGCTTTACAGTAATTGTACTTGATACATAGGACTACAGTATTCTTTTTTCCAATGGGAAAACTCTAAACTTGTATTTTGAGAGGCTGAATAGATTTCCTTCTGAAGTTTACAACTCCCAAGTTTTCCCCTCTCAACTCAACACGAATGCTAAAAGTAACAGTAGTCTTTTTACCTTTTAGGTCAATGGCAATGGCAATGTTATTAGAGTATGCCTTCCTGACACCACACAAAGAATGTATCTTTGATACATTTATATCCATAAATTTTTCTATGTGGTCAAAAGGGTATCCTGTATCCAAGTCATTACATATATAAAATGGACGGTGGTTTTCAAAGAAAGCCAAACCTAAGTCTTAAAATTAACCCCCTGTTTCCCAGTATTAACTTTTCTACTGCTTTTAATGAATCTTAAAGTTGGGAAAACACCTCCGCCCCATTTCTGGTCTAGCGCTCAGCGCAAAGTATAAAATCAATGCCCATATCAGTTTCAATTTCAGTGAAACAAGACACCATCGCACAGACTGTCAGTCTTAGAAGATCTAACAGAATAACTTCCATTGTATGAGGATTTTACACTGAAGAAAAGATACATTTACACTTGTATCAGCAGTGTGAATGGTCACAAAGACATATTTACTCATCTGTGTACGTCAAATTTAAGTTACTTATACCCTTTAACTTCTCTCTATAAATATTACTAACAGAAAAAGCTCGACCTTCATGAGCTATCAAAGGACGCGTGTCCTTCCTTAAGCTCTTGCATCTAAGAATGCTTCAATATTACCATTACATCACTTACTTTGATGTAATATTCACTTGTTTAACAGGTAGATAAGCAGGCAAGGAGGCAGGCAGAGAGACAGAAAGATGGATAAAGTAGAATCTGCTCTGACTGCCTAAGAAACTGAACATCTAGTGTCCTGTTTTGGTAATTTCTAAAAATCTAAATTGTAAAATACAGTTTAAGGAAGAAAAAACATCTATTTTTATCTATTTTTTTCTCTAGAAGGAATTCCTGAAGCTATCCCCTGTAGAATTTCACCACTCAGCATTATTTCCCAACTTGACTCCAACACACAGAGCAGGAGGGAGGAATTTTTCTGCCAGGATTTGCCTCACTTATAGATATAAGTTGGGCTACTCCTTCCATTATTTTAAAGATAAAAGGGCAGGATTTTAAAAGGAGAGAGGGAATAAGTAGGAGAAAAAGAAAGAGAGGAAGAGTGGAATGCAAAGAGGAAGAGGTAGGAAAAGAAAGAGGGACGAGGGAGAGAGGAGGAGAAGAATATGAATTCACGGCTGCAGAGTCCCCAAAGTACTCTTGGCTACATGGAACCCAGCATTCTTTACTATCATATCAGATACAGACTGCTTAATCTTAATTTTGCTTGTTAAAAAATATTTATCCAGATACAAAAATAAACCCACTGCAAATTACAAGTTGTCAGGGTTAAAAATCTACTCCTGTTTGTGTGGGGGAGGATAAGAGACCAGCATAGACATGAATCATTCTCAGTAATTTGAGTGTTTCCATGACATCAATGGGCACCCGTCCAGGGCTCTGTCGAAGTCTGCGAGGTACCAAAGAGGCAGCACAGCCAGCAGGAGGCTGGGAGGTGGACTTTTTTTTTTTTTTTTTTTTTTTTTTTTAAGGATTATGCTCCTTGTGAAGATTTCATCTGTAGCATCCACTTTTACCATCAAATAGATTGGTCCAGAGATCATGAGCAAACACATTTCATTCTGATAGTGTAAGCCTTTAACTTTATTACATCTTTTTGTTCCCAAATTCAACTATAAATCTGCCCTCAGAGCCAAAACCCCTGTTTGGGAGCAAAATTATCAGGCACTGTGGATAAAGCCCACTCACCTTCTCAAACATCAAATCGCGATTCCTATCATTTTTTTTAAAGATTAAAAGCAGCCATTTTAAAAGGACACCTCAGTTTCTAGAAAAGAAACTATCTTTTGTGTAAATTATCCATTAAAAATTAGCTATGGTCTTGATGTTGATTTTCTGCTTAAAATTCACTTGGAACATTTGTTTCAGATAATAAAATTTTCAAGAGCGCTGATAACATGTTTGAGTAGGATCCTTAAGTAACTATCTGTGCTCATGAACACAAAAGCTCCTAAATATCTGTGTTTACTCTATGTCAGGCATGGATTTTTGTCACTTATACCAACTGGCTGGCGCGGACAGCCTCTTTCCTCCTTTCTCCATTCTTCACCACCCGCCTCCCCCCATCCCCACAACCACAACGGGGCTTTGAAAGAGCTAAAGATTCTATTTTTCCAATATTTAAAAGAGATAGCAGTGATGAACAAACCCGGCGCGTTCACTGCGGAATTTTCGAGACAACCCTCCGGTACTAGAATGCGACAGCCGCTGCGGATATTTTTTGGCACAAAGACAATGGTGGCAGTGCCAAGCCCCATGGCTAAAACTACTCAAAAGAGGCATAAGGGTAGCATTAATCGCTCAAGTCTTTTACTGCACGGAGTACTGTTGTCCATATTTTTAAAACTAAAAGTACCCGTTAGTAACATTTGTTGTATGCCCATAAAGATGGGGTTGGTGCAGGGGGCAGGGGGAGATTCTGAAATATATACCAGAAACAAATCTTGTCAGGCATTTGATTCATTTTTATACCTAAAAGGACCAAATGTTAAATTTTGCTGCTGGTGACGATTTGCCGTGCATGAAATGAATATGACCTAATGGAGTACACGAAGGGTTGAATGAAAGCTATAGAGAGGATTTCATAAACTAAGTCGACATATTGGCTAAACAACTTTCTTCTGCAAAAATGATGTATACAAGGGAACATGTAATACTATGTCACAATTTTTTAAATTAAACAAGGAAAACGCTGTAAATGAGCAGACACAACATCCGTCAATCAATCCTTCTGGAGACAAAGGAGATCAACATGCAGCCCCGTCTACAGAACAAGTCGGCATCTCCAGTGAGCAAACAGTCCAGGAAGTCAACATGTGTTATGTCCAAATCGAACCCGTCTGCTGCTAAAGCCTATATTTAAATTTGATTATTAAAAATGGCACTAAATGGCAATCAATAAAGGATTCACTTGCTTCCCCTGCCCCAGAAAAACTAATATGAGCAGGAAAGGCAAGCAACTTCTATTTAAAAAAAAAAAAAAAAAAAAGTCAATGTTTTGCTGATCTATTCAACAATCTTTTATCTTGCTGTCCCAAGAAGGAGTAGGAAAATTTGCTTTTTTTTGAGGGTGATATGGTTAACAAATGTCTATAGAATTTCAAATTGAATATTTCTATATTCTTGTATTATCAGCCATTTGACTTCCAATTTTTCTTCCAATACATCCATGGTAACCTATTGTAAGGGAATTGGGTGACAATAAAAATATTACATGAAGGGAAAAAAATGATCTCATAAATCCATTCCACTCATAGGGATACTTCTAAGAAGGATCACCTTTGGTAGATTACTGCCCCTGGATACACATGACAGTTCTAAGCCACCTAGAAAGAGCTAGAGACAGACGAGCAACTTATCAATAAAATGATTTCTAGAGATAAGCTCTAACAGAGATGATCCCTCTTGTGGTTGACCAGTAGGATAATAACAGGGTCATGTTTGGTTGTGTAGCCTTTCGTTTGTAAAATGTCACTTTAAAAATTATATATAAATGGTAGGTGTTTCACCCACTGCTGAAATAGATTCATCTATATGGGAGAATATATCATCCCATGAAAAGCCTTCATGAAAAATTATCTGATGCTGCAGGACAACACCAAGCAAGGCTGTTTCACTGTTAATCCTCATTCTGGGAACTGAAGAATGAGCCTTTTGTTCCCTGGAATCAGACTAGGGAACTCATCATAAACATGTTTAACTCAGAATAAATTTCTGTCCCCATCCCCAGTCCCATCCCATCTCTGATTACCCTATGAATCTCTTTATATATATGTAGAAAGGACTAGTTCATTAAACATCGACTGAAATTTTTAGTAGTTCTGAACATATACATGAGGTTATTATTTACAGTCCTTCATCATTTCCATGCCTGCCTTTTCCTTCCCTGTCCAAATAAGAATAGCTGTGTCCTTATCATGTATTAACCACTGCTCAAAGCTCTACATAAAATGATTCATTTAATCTGCACAACCCCATAAGGCAGGTAATATAAACACCATTTTGCAGATGAGGAAACTGAGATCTAGAAAATTGCCCACAGTCACACAGGTACAAGTGACAGGGCCAGGATTCAAACCCTGGCAGTTTGTTTGCCCAGACTGTGCTCTTAGCACTATGCTATGCTGCTGGTGTTTAAACTCTGGGAAAAAAAAAAAAAGTATAAATAAACTAGAGGCCCGACATTGAAGACTCTCAAATCTCAGAGCTCAAAACACTCATGAATTTGATATGAAATTAATGAAAGTGTCTTATAGGCGATGATAATTTACATTTACATGGTGTTTTATTCCTAAAAGGTCTCTAGGTACTTTATAGCTGCACAAATGATACACATGGATTCTGTGACGTCTTACAATAAACTGCCACCATCTCCACACATTAACACAAAGCAACTAATTAACAAAAACATGGCAGAAAACTGCATTTCTACACCTTCTCTATGTGAACTACGTCTTTGTATTAAGATGTACAGAAGAGTAAAAGTAAAAATATAATTATAATACAGGACAACCCAGCATCACTCAGTGTCATCTATAGAATAGTGATCCCACAACAGGCTCCAAAAACCAAAAGGGAGACTAATTAAAAGAATCTGCGAACTGTTACAAGCTATTCCCCCACCCCCCAACAGATTTACATTGTATCTAGCATGTTAAAGACTCTGAGAATTACTGCAGTTAAGACATTTAATTCAGGGTTTTCTGTTTTTTTAATGAGATGGGGTCTCACTATGTTACCCAAGGTGCTCTCAAACTCCTATGCTCAAGGATTCTTCTGCACTGGTCTCCATAGGAGCTGGGATCACAGGCATGAGAGACTGTACTTGGCTTTCAATTTAGTTTTATACAACGTTTCCTAAACTGAATTGAGCATACATGCCTGTACCCATCTTTTTTGTGTCTATTAATACAAGAGTTGATGACCTTTAAGAACTACTATTATTTAAAACTTAACACTAAGAATATATCAGGTTACTATATATTTGTAGTTTTCTATCGGATAAATGATGTAGGTTCAAAAATTAAATTTTTATTTTATCTAAATTGATATGAAAACATTTTGACTATTTAATTTGCTGGTTTCTATTGGCTTATATTTTTTATGGTAATCTGTGGCCATGCAGGTATAGCTTCATTGTTCTGACTAGCTAGTCAACTTTACTCCTGATCCCAGTTTGGAGGTGAGACTCTGGGTTTACAAAAAAGCAGAAGCTGACATTATTCCTTCGATTTCCAACATTTCAGAGAAGAGCACTGGTTCTCTCCTACAGAATCTTACGATACAGGGACAACTCTGCCTTCATCCACAGTCATTTAAAAATCTAAATGTAAAATAAATTTGTGCTAAAAGAATTATAACTCCATCCAGCAAATAAACTAGTCATCCAACAACCTAGGAAATCCTATAAAGACAAATGGGGGAAAAGGTAACTAACTAGGCACATAGCTTGTATGTATCAAGGGATAATGAAAAATGGGCAGTAAACCATTTCTTTTCTGGAAAAGACTGGCATTAACTCTCTCTTTCGCTGATGTTCTTTTAGTCCTAAAAATAGAATACTCAGTAATGGCCTATAGCTCTGATCCCACTGGAAATTGTGAGTTTTGGCTGCATTTCATCACTGATTCCCCTCATCTCATCTAGTCACTGTGCTGCTGCCTTTAACATAGTGTGGGTACTGAAACCCCAGGTAGTATTTTAAGGTGCCACCAGAAGTCTTCACTTTAGGGCTCTGCCTAAGTGAAGAATTTCAGATTCTATATTCAATTCTCCATAAAGCACTTATATTTGTAATGCACTATCTCACATGCAAATTTAACTTACATTATTTAAGACAACACACCCTAAAAGCTCATTAAATGAGCATTTTAGTCCATGTTTTTATAGACAAAGTCACTAAAATTGAGGGTAACCAGCTCATATAGTTAAAAAGGCTGCAAAGACATGAAGTGGCGAAGTTAGCACACAGACCTCCAGTTCCAATACCAAGGCTTTCCCACAATATGCCACCTCTGTTTGGAGTTTTCTAGATGTATCATTATTACTGCCTACTGTAGCAACAACCATTGCCTTCTCACTACCGTAATCCTCTCCCCAAATAATTTAAACTCAATTCACAAAGTCAAAGAGTTCTCAAGTTCCTTGATGGATGAAAATGTCCGAATCAATAAGCATTTTGAGTGAACATCCTCCAGTCCATCAAAAACCACCTTCTCAGTGCAGAATAAAAATATTGTCCTAGATGATTTCACATGGCCCAGACAACAACAGCCAAAATCAGCCCCTCACTTGGCATCTTGCTTAGGAGAAGTGCACACATTATCAAATTAAAGCACATGAGTTTTATGCTTGATTTTCCGAATGCAGGAAAATCTTTCATTGAAAATAACACTAATTCCACAGAGTGTGCAATTAATCAACATAATCATGGGGATAACTTAGCTGTTTGGGGAGGTGTGTCAAATAACTCTTTAGGGCCACTAAAGTACCACTTGAACCACCAAAGTAATGATTTTCTGAATCAGCAATTTGTACAAGGGTCCCCTACAGACCAGAAGGACTAAGGGCAACCCTGAAATCACTCAACTTACTTCTAATGAGTAACTTACCATTGGCTTTATGTGAATAACATCTTCACAGTGATGCCTACCCTATCTTATATTTTTACTGCAGTTTGAGTCTATGACAATTGGATACAACCAAGACAATTAAGGACTGGTGTGGTCTTAGAAAAAACAGCATATGCATTTGAAAGCTTATTTTTTATTCAAAAGAACATAATAGTTTTTCATATAAAAATGAAAAAAAGCTCATCTTGCAATACATGCTAAAGGTGTCAAAAGCACGCAGAAATAAAATATTTTCACTGTGTTTTTAGGCAGAAGGAAGACTCGCGATGAGCTGGTGAGTGTGGAGAAAAGCAATTTCCTAAAATTCAATTCATGGCTAAGAAACCTTGCTGATCAGGAGAATTATTGCAAGACTTTTCCTAAAAACAGATTCCTGGGTTCTCTTCTCCAAGGTACGTGAATTCAGTAGAGTCTGGCATTCTCTCTTTTTATTTTTTTTTTTCTTTTTAAGACAGAATCTCACTCTGTTGCCCAGGCTGGAGTACAGTGGCATGCAATCTCAGCTCACTGCAACCTCCATCTCCTGGGTTCAAGCAATTCTCCTGCCTCAGCCTCCCGAGTAGCTGGGATTACACGCATGTGCCACCACATCCGGCTAATTTTTGTATTTTTAGTAGAGATGGGGTTTCATCTTGTTGGTCAGGCTGGTCTTGAACTCCCCACCTCAAGTGATCTACCTGCCTCAGCCTCCCAAAGTGCTAGGATTACAGGCATGAGCCACCGTGCCCAACAGATTTTTTTTTCTTGCAAATAAAATTCCACTGGTTATTCTGACCAGCCAGGGAGACAAGCAACCAATTTAAGTGATAAGCACAGCTCTATAGGTTACATTAGCTAAAACTCCAATAGACCTGGTAACATGGTAGATAACAAAAAGTAGATTACTACTAGCACCAACCTATTTAAGCAGAGTTTTTTAAAAGACAAGGAATTGTTGATCCCCAAGGTCATTTCAGACAGTTACATTTCATGGGTTAGAGAAACCTTTCTCTGGCAGCATGCTAGGCCTTTAAATGTGCTCATCTCCAATAATGAAGGCTGTTTTTTTTTTTTTTTAAAGAAATCAATTTTACATTGCCAAATCGATTCCCCTAATAAACAACAGTATCCCAAAATATGAGAATCCTGGAGTTTTGTTAAGGTTGCTCCTCATTGATCAGACCCACTGGCCCACTGCTCTGAAAGCATCTCTCTTCTATCTCAAGAGTGGATGTCACCTTTAGAATCCAGGATCCAACTCTAGTGAACCTGACCTGGTTCATTCATTTAAAAGGGTCCTTCTACCCCTTCTCCGACTGTCCATGTTCTGTGAAGGCATGACAAGTCCACAGTGAGGGAGAGAATCCAGTCCTTTCCCTTTCATTGGAGGAAATGGGTGACATTTCTGGCCGAATGTAATAGAGACAACATCATCTGGGCAAGACTTTGGTGCCTGGCTAAATATTTTGGAATTTATTGGCAAATATGAAGGAAATCAGCAGCTGCATTTCACCACACAGATCACTTTTAATCATAAATTATTTGCTGCTCATTTAACTGCATATTCCACCAGAGTCTTAGCAACAGTCAATGTAAAAGATAAAAATGATAAAACTCTAAATAAGCCACAGTGGGATGGAAAAGACAGGAAAAGGTTTAGTATTTTGTTTGTTATAGAGTAGTCTACATAGGCACTTAGTTGTCTATATAGAAAAATTATGTATTTTAGCACCATGGTACACAGGTGATGGCCTTAACTTTCAAGCTAAGTTTACGTGAACAAGAATATAACAATGTTCATCTCTTAAACTACAAACATTGGACATGATACTCAAAGCTACATCAAAAGAATGGGGGGACATGACAATGTTATATATGGTATATAGATATGTATAATACATACATATACACATATAAGTGACATTTTTAACCCCAGACAGAAGATAATCCAACTGCCATTTGTATATGTATCTGTAATATATTAAATGATCATTTCTCTAGCCTTAGCACTGAATACAATTGACCTATATCCCCTAAACATGCACTACTGAGAGAAACTGGGGGGGAGTGGGAGGAACAGCTCAGAATTGAAAACACATTCCAAGGAAGACAAAGAGTAGGAAGATTGCTAACCATGATATTTATAGAAGAATGATGTTTTCCAGCCAAGCCTGCTCTTCAAGATCAACTTCAAGAGAATGGGCCCATAATAATAACCAAACTGCCAGATACACAGGGCCACACTCCCCAGAGTCCAACCAGCCTGCAGCACTAGTTGTTGTTCAAGGAAGGGGAAGGTTGGTAGATAAATGGTCCCATGCTGCAATGTTTAAGAGAAGCCTCCCAATGACTGAATCTAGGAGCATGACTCAATCAAGAGAGGAAGGTGGGGAGCACAGGAAGGAAGAGGAGAGGCAGAGGGAAGGATGAGAGGGAGGAAAAAGAGAAAAAAGAAAGCAGACAAGGAGTAGCCAGAAGAATGACCTCATCCTATAAAAAGTATGCAAGAAAATAAAATGCATTACATATACTATGTTTACAGACTACAATTTTTAATCCTGAAACTTGCAAAAATTATCATCTGAATAGTGGTGAATGAAGCCTAAAAAACATAATACAGGGAAATTAATATTTGTTGGGTGCTTTCTGTGTACCATGTGCTGGATGCAAGAGAGTCAACAATGCACATTATTCTCAAGGAGGTAAGAGTTTAGATGACTAAATACCAGGAGTAACACAATGCTATCCACCAGTAAGGGATATAATGGGAACCCAGAGAAGCACCAAGAAAGAGCACCCAATACAACCTCACTGAAGACAAGGTGGTAACAGGAGAGACATGTATGTGAGATTTCATGCCAAGATGACATTCTAACAGAGGTAATAAGGACTTAATATTTGTTAGAATGCAATTTTTAGTTACTTGACAATGTTAAATCAAAATAAGTAAACATTAGTAAGTAAAAATTTATATCATTTATCCAAAACAAATTTTAAAGTAACTGGAACCTAAAATTGGAAAGGGGAAAAACTGGAAGAAAAGAAAAAAAAAAAACGTAGATGACATTTCTGCCCTTCTGCAGCTCTAAGTTCTTTGATCACTCCATGGTTGGTTTGGAAGTTTTTATGGTTTTTGCTTACAAATTGGAGAAATTTGCAATGTAAGACAAAAGAACTATAAAAATCTAAACTGCCTTCTCTGTACAACAAATACCAAACTGACTCAATCAAGTCATTTAATTTCAGAGATATGCAGAAAACACTTATACAAACTAAATTATTATAAAGACTTTGATGGAGCCTTGTCAACAAAAATTGTTGCCATTTTTAAAAGACACACTCATTACACAGAGCCCTGGCCTTCACTACCAGGACCCAAGGATGCTCTCCACCCAGGCGATGGTAGAGAGGCTGACACTCTTCCTCTGTAACTGCCCTTGTATAGTTAATCCTGTGTCCTGGGAGTAAAGAGACCATCAGTGATTTGTTCCTTTAACATCTCATACTCTATAAACAACAACTGCAAAAGCAAAACAAAAAAAAATATTTTACTCAAACTACCATTCTCAATGTCTGTCAGTGAGCACAGCTTAATTTGGTTTGCAAGGAAACCAAAAATGCTTTTATAAAGCATTATGATGTAAATATACTCATTTTCCTTGGCAAAGCAAGTGAAAACTATCAACCAACCATAACAGGAATTTTTCTACTAGGGATTACCTACCACATCCATTACAGACAAATAATCATATTTCAAAATTTCAATGACTTATCTATCCCCTTTTAAGTTCTATTCCCAACTTAGTCCAACAAGAATATTTCTCAAATACAATCAAGCCAAGGGGAATATGAAAGCAATGAAAATATGGTTAGTCGTGATATGCAATCAACCACTTAAAAAACTCAAGAGTATTACACACATTGCATGTTATTTGAAATATCAGGACTATCTATTTACCAAAAACACACCCAAAACAAAACCTCACCTTTATTTCCAAATAAAAACAAATTAACGGCCACACTCAGTATTAAGCTACAACTTTATAATCATGGTAAATATCTGATCAGCTGTATAAAAATAAAATGAAACAAAACAAAAAACAAAAAAAACCCAACCTTGAAAAGTAAAAGAAAGAACCTCACACACCAGTCAGTTCCTATCTGTGCAGCCAGCAGAGGGCGCACATGCCCCAACAAGAACTGGCTATGGCCAGGCACTCCCCAAACTTATTTAGTACTCTTCATCAAATCTGTATGGGGGAGGAGGGGTACAGTCAGCCGATCAGTGGCATTGATAAAACTAACGTGCTCAATTTAGGATCAGTAAGAAACATACATAAGTACGCTTTAGTATTAAATACTGACTTGAACAGAGATTTCTTAGCTGCTCGATGGAAAGTTGTTCATTAAAAAGGTTTGTACAGAAGTGAGCTTCTGGCAGTTTTCAAGGTCACAGTAGTTTTTATTGCCCTATCTGACCTATATGAGGACTTACTTGTAATGCATGGATTTATAGAATTAAATTAAATATTAAATTTCTAACATAATTAACATATATTTTTGTGAGTATATTGAATTACCCTTAGCAAAGTCTCTTTTAGTGTGTGTATATTTCTGTGTGTCTTATATAAATCTATTAATTAACTTAAGCAATCCTACAGCAATCAAATATGTAGCATTTAATGGATAAGTTGAGATACGTAAGTTCCTTATTTTCCCACTGGTTTGTGCTTGATTGATTACTTGTAAATTGTCTATTCTGCGTCTCTATATCACATATTTGCTTTGGGGTTACAGTAGGTTATACCAGAAGAGTACCTCACAGCTATGTATGTGCACACACATATAGGTAGGGCACTGTTTATTCTTTTAAAGAAGTTTTCCTATAGATGCAAAAGTCACAAATTGTTCCTACTGCTTTCCAAGCTTGTTGAAGCAATAGCACAAATTGAAAAAAAAAATTAACTCATAAAAGCACCAAATTAAAATAAACAACAAAGACTATATTATTTACTTTTAGAGATAAAAATTAAATAATCCACAACACATCCAATCTCTAATTTCAAATAGGTTAGAATGAATGGAAGGTCTGCCCCTAAGCTTCAAGCTAGAAAGCTGGGTAGGATAATTAGCTGCCACTGTCCCTCCACCTAAATGATCATTTCACTTGATCTTAGCCAAAACGCTAAGAAGCGATTCCTAAATAATCATATCAACCTCACCTCTCTATTCATCAAACAAAAACAATAAAGCCAAGTAACATTTCCATCATAATATATATATTTTTTAGCATTCTTCATAAACTTGAGAGAACTTAATTTACAGAATCTAAAAACCAGGTGGCCTATGTTACATGTAGGTCACAATAAATAATATGCCTCCTTTGGCCAATGTGGCTACACCATTTCTGCCTAAGTTAAAATGACGATGTTTCATTATTCCTAAGCTCTCAGTTCTGAAATGTTTGCACAATCTGTTAAGCCCAGGGAAATTTAAATTATTTTGACATGCAGCCTGCTAAGGCCAGTGACGGGGATAATGCCTCTCTACATGGGTAAAATTTTGTGGCATATAGGTCACTCTCTTAAGGGGAATCAACTGTGTGTCTCTTCTTTGCATTTCCACCACAATCCTTCATCCTGCAGCCTGGAGCTGAGAGTGAAATGCAAGAAAGGAGCCGAGTGCTCAAAGCAAAAATCTGCTTCCAGGACAATCCATTATATCTGACAAGTTAAATGTTCCATGGTAGGCCATATGGCATCAGAGCAGGCCCGACGATGGAAGAGGGGAACTCAGCAAATGCATCACAATTAAGGAGTTTGGCTACAGACTTTACTTTGAATTACTTATTTTTTTATCAAAGTTTAAATGCAGTCCCTCACATTTTCAACTGAATCCCTTTGATGAGACCATTTTTCAAGAAGTGTCACAATTTCTTTTCTCATCCCATGACTGTGGACACTTAAATCTACAGGTAAAGGTATACATGGCCATTTTTACCAAATGGAGTTTCAAAGATGAGGACCTGTAGCTGCATTTTTAAAATGTCTTCAAGACAAATGCTATGTAAGCCCTATCTGCTCACTAGATTAGGATATTTAAATGAAAGTGATCACTGGATTAGGGCATTTAAATGAAACTGATAGAACATTAAGTAAAACCAGTTTTCAATATTAAGTCTAAAAAATCTTAAAAGCTATACAGTCAGAACTGACATATTCCTGTTTCTTCTGTGGTTTACTTATTATCTGTCAAATGAATGAATGGACTGGACTGTCTCTGTTGAATTTATCTCCTCCTAGCATGGCACCAAAAAGGAACTCTGTACATCCTGCTAATACCATGTCCCAGAGACAAGTTTTGTAAGCTCCCTAAGACACTCTGATGATTAAAACTAAGTTGCCTAAAATAATATTTGTCATTAGGGACAATGTAACGTAAAGAGTTGTACTTAATCAAGATACGCATTTATTACATTAAGGCAGGGGAAGATAAAATTGATAAAATCACTGAAATAGTTAATATTATGCTGCAGCATGTTACCATTCTTTTAAATTAAAAACAAATGTTTTTATTTCGCCCAAAGAATTCTCAGGGGAGAACTGTACCTATAATAAAAACTGAAACAGCTTTCAGTAGAAGTATGCAAACTCATCTGCTCCAATGGTAATTTTATCAACTCCTTTACTTCCTCAGGATGATTTTCTTGAGCAAATGTGTGTGTGTGTGTGTGTATCTGTGTGTGTAATAATAGGTAGATTCTAAACAATTATGATTATCGTTTAAGTATTCACACTGGTTTGCAAACATGAAATTCATAATGATTAAGAGAAACATGCATGTATTTTTCCAAAAGAGAAGATGTTAAGACTCATTTCCCTAAACTATTTTCACTCTCTATCTCTCCAGAGGGTCACTATTTCCCTCAAATGCACCCGCTTTTGCCTTAATTAAGGATAACATTGCTTCAGTGAGCCTGTATATACTTTGTAAGAATGAGTCATTTTGCTTTATGTTGAAACTTATGAACACATTTTTTTCTGGTGGTCTTAAAGTTACCATTTGTTAATAATCTAATGTAACATTATATTTGCATCTCCCTTATTTTTAAATATGAGATGATTTACTGAATTATAAAGATGGTATGTGGGGTATGAATTGGTCATTTGCATCCTGTATTAACAATCAATTGTTAAGAACTGTTATGACTCCTTATATTTTATTAAGTGCTTTTCAACATACATGCTCAAATGAGCTTCCTCATAATCTTGTTAGGTAGATACCATAACAATTATCATTTATACTTTCATTCTGAATATGAGAAAAAAGGGATACTTGGTGGTTAATTTATTTGCCTTGGAGCACACAGCTGTGAAAGAGAAGAGTCACATCTTTTGCCCAGGCCTACCTAAATGTCAGCATTATATTTTGTCATGCCATACTTGAGGAAGTAGGACCATTAAAAAGATACAGTTTTACTTATGTGCAAGTTTATAGATTATACATTTTTACTTTTTATCTAAGAAAAGTAGCCAAATTTTTTGGTGTTGTGTTAGTGCCCAGTTTGAAAAAGGACACACCTGGCACATAATTACACTTGCCCCCCCCCACACACACACATACATATTTATAAAATGTAGCCACATACACCTCAGTACCAACAGAGTGCATTGGGCCATTGTGTACTGTAGATCCTATTTCTGTGTATCCAGATCCACACTTTTATTACTAATTAAAATGTCCAGATGGTAAAATAACACCTGATCCGAGGGGCTTTTAAGTACAGTAATTGTCAATGCTCAACTCCTACCTTGTTAACAAATTGGAAAAATTGGCCTATACTGAGTTTTACACATACTGTTTCCAAACCATCAGTAAAATGTAGTTGAAACTTTAATAATGTGGACAGAAAATGCCTACATTAAACTCAAGAAAAAGATCTGACATTCAAATCATTACTACTGGAAGAAAGCTTATGGACTCCAACAGAAGGAATGTCATATCATAGCAATACAATTGGGTTTTATCAACAAAAATCTACAGTAGAGGGAAAGAATGACGTTAGAGCTATTCAACATCCAACCATTTCATGAGGCCCTTTCTTTACATCTTTTGTTTTGCAGGTTCACTAAATGATAAACAATTCTTAAAATATATTTTGTCTTGTCAAGTGTTTTTTCATTTTAATGTACGGATTCAGATCTTAATAATAAAGCAAAACCTTTATTATCTTACAGGGTTTTTAAATATACAGATTCCAGAGTGACCCCTGAAATTCAGGTTAGGCAGTGGCTCATGAGTAACATACTTAGGGAAATCACAAATGCTTTTAAAATGTTTAAGCAGTTACTTCCTAATCCTAAGTGGATTCTTTTTTTCTCAAGCAAACATTTTTGCAAATATTTAGGTTGCTTTGATACGCAAATGTTCTCCCAAACATTTCCACCAGCCAGCCACTGAAATCTCTCCACAGACCCCAACCAATGGGAAAGTTTGCAAGGGAAATATGAGAAGCGACTGAACGGGAATACTGGCAGGAACACTGGCTTCGCTGCCCACAAACAAATGTTGATTTTGTTGCAACACCTGAAACAAAACATCTGGGTGTCTTAGTGGAACCCCTCCTTTAAAATTCTCAGTCATGGGGCTGTAATTCTCATTGACTGAAGCAGTATCTTCTAGGGAGGGTAAAACTGATCACCCACAGGTTTCCTATTACAGAGTTCAATAACTCCAGTAAATGTGGCTTGCTGCTGGACAGTGAAAATCCCATCACTTTAAAAAGAAAATGCCCACAGGAATTAACATGTGCAAAACAGGAAACGGAAAAAGCAACAAACAATGCCATGATAAAGGTCCCAAGCCTTACAGGTATAATAAAGGACAACACTTTCAAAAACGTTCCCCTAAAGGAAATACACCAGGGGAGACGATGTCTGTAAAGTCATCTTTATCATCAGCTCAAGAAGTAATTCATGAAAATGAAGGTTTTCTAGAAATAAAAACAAGAAGGTGGCACATTCAAAACTAACTTGTCAACACAGCATGATTACCATTATTATGTGTAAAAACAATCTCCAATACTCCCTTTCCCTTCCACACTCTATTCCAAAAACATCTTCTAAACCTGCTTTTGGAAATAATGGGATTCCTTGATCACAGGACAACGAATCACCCTGAAGTTTTTCTCCAGTTTACTCAGTCACATAAACCACCAGAGGCTAACCACACTGACAACAAAAGCAAGTCCCAGGATTCCGGTGGCTAATACCATGCTAGGCATTACTTGGGAAGTTATGAGTTGGTATACATCTGTGAATTTGGTGGGAGGAGAAAACTAACAGTAAATTTATCAAAGCTAGTGGAACGTTCAGCATTATAAAATTACAAGGATCTGCTTCTCGGCGACTAACATGCTTTTTCACTTCTGCCACCACTTCCTCATTTACACATATTGGAAGTTGGTTAAAGATTTCATTAGATGTGGTTTTGACAATAACAGCAAAGTGCCTAAAGCCACAGATTTTAAATGAGCCCCAAATTCAGATTTGGGGGAAAAAAAGAACCAATCACAGCAGGAAGCGCTTTAAAAGAAAAAAAGAAAAGAAACATTATCTTGAGCAGTTATTCTGCACTTAGTTGTACTGTGTGAAAAGAAAATGAAAAAGCTCTATAAAATGTCAGAATTAACCTATCGTTTCAGATTGCTTACAGGTGAAATTCTACCATCTGGATGGGCAGTTTGCCCACACAAAAAAAGAAATAAACTAAAAGGAAAAAAAATAAAGTAAAACCTTCTTTTGCCTGCTATTTTACCACAATAGATTTTACAGGAGAGAGGACAGAGCCACCATAATCTTTAGACATGGACACACACACATTTACACACATACCTCTGTACACACACACAGCTTCACATACAAACTGTGACAAAATAAAAGTTGGAAGAAGCAAGAGATTGAAATAAAATTCTGTTTCTTGGAACTCCAAGAGTTTAATAAGGAATGAAACCTAGTCATTCTTAATCACATAAAAGGAAAAAAAAGATTTATTTTAAAATTTTCGTGAAATAACTGATGATTCTTTCTGTTTTACTGAAATACTCTAAAAAATAAGGCCCCGCATATCAAAGTTTCTCTCTTCCCTTAACAAAGTGCATTTATAATCTTTATTTATGCTGGGCTAGCAACTTTGGGAATTACAATTTAACTTTAAATAAACAGGAAACTGCATCTTAGGAACTTCCAGAAGTCATTTTATTCATCTGAGAGTGAAAAATGCTTATAAAAGTTATAATTTATAAAGAAATACACTTCTATTTTCCCTTTTTCTTAATCATTATACAAACCTTTTATTAAAACATCTGCCTCAGCAAAAAGACCTGTTTTAATAATCATCATTTTTTAACCTAAAGATCAAATAGAAAATGAAGTCAGACTCTGTTTAAGTTTTTCTTTCTAACCTTGAGGGCCACATAGAACTTTCAGTTTAACTTCAGGCTTGTCTGTCAAACATGGTACCAGGTTGGCATCAAGTGTTTATTTGCCAACCTAAAGTTCCACATTTTGAAAGCAACACACAGAGGCTTTCATAAATTAATAGCTCTCTGTGTTAAATATTTGTCGATATCTCTGGTCTGGGGTTTCTGGGTTTCCATTTTGATTGCAGAGTGTCTCCTAAAATTACATTTGAAGAACAACACTAAACCAGAAGTGTTGAGTGAGAGAATTATGGGCACATTCTCAAACTCTTACACTAAACCACAAAGGGAATAGATTAAAAAGAAAAAGCACAAAAAAAAAAAAATAAAAACCCCACTATCTTCCAAAAAAAAAAACCCACCCTGAATAGAGAAATCGAATACTTGCTTTTCTTTCGACCTTATGGGTAGCACGCCGAGGGAGGCACCAGAAGATCTAAGCCCAAATACGTGATGAAGAGTCGCCAAAAAGCATGTGGATGAATAAACTGTTGTGGCGTGAATCTGCCAGCCAGAGGACAGAACACAACATGCTGGGGCTTGGCTGTCCTAACATGTTTTACTATGTACATTTAAATAGTCTTGAAAGGGAAAAGGAAAGAAGGGAAAAGGTGGAGGGTTTTGGGGTTTTAATATTAAAAAAAAGTTTGCCAGAAATTCGCATACTTGGGTCACAAATAAAAGTACTTTCCTATTATTACAAAAAAGAGAATCTAGTTCTTAGGCTAACACTCATCACATGTTTCCTATGATGGAAATTTAGGGGGGTGGTTTAAAGAGTTAAAGACTCCCTACCATTAATTTGCATCTGGTGCTTTTAGTGTGTGTGTGTGTTTTTCTCTTCCCTGAAAAGTTGGCAGAGCCGCCGATTTTCCATAATGCAAGCATTTGGGAATTGTGAGCGGAATGAAACCGATCCAATCTCCTGACTGCGACATGAATTTTCATTAATTACAACCTTGTCAGCAAAAGCATTATCAAAGCTGAATATGAAAATGCTAATGAGTCCTCATTTGCATATTTTTCTTTGTTGGAATGTCATTAATTATTACATTTTATGATGATGAATGCAGCTGTCGAAGCTCTCCGATGCATAATTAGCCATCAGAATGCCAGGAGCCGATCAGCATTTTTGGGTGAAAAAAACAAATTTCACTTCCACTCTCCCCCATCCCAACACCACCAAACACACACACACACACACGCACACGCACACACACACACACACGCACACACAGACTCAGAGCCCTGATGATGACAGTCCTGAGGCCAGACTTTGGGGGAAGTTGAAAAGGGCTAGGTTAAAGCAAATTTATTTTTGCCTTAAAATTATTTTGTTTTTAGCCGATAACGGTCTTATACAATAGAAGCAGTTCTTAATAAAAAAAAATCGTTATTCCAGCTTAATTAATGCCACGCTTAATTATAACACCATGATGTCAGCGGTTTTAATTAAGTATTGGCTCCGTTACAAAAAAAACTCCTCACTGCAGTAAGAGCCACAATACACAGAGTTGTGCAAATCATTTCTGCGATATTTTGGTCTTCTGTAGTTCACGAACTATTCAGATATTAACAGGCAGCATTAAAACTCCACGCACACACGCATGCGCAGGAGAGGCACACACACACACACACACACACACACACACACAATCAAGCAAAGGGGAAAAACCGTACTTTCCTACTACATTACTTGGACAGACTGTAGAGCTTACCTACTTGACCACTTTTTTGAGCTAAAGTGTAAGTGAAGATGACAAAACATAGCTCATCCTCTCTCAGCCTCTGGGAACGGTGTTTATAAGTAAAAAAAGAAAAACAACACAGAGCAGATGGGACCATTACACATGACCAAACCAATCAATCACAGATGAAGGGCCCAGGTGCAGCGCAGCCGTGCAACAACGCACCATTTCACAGTCTGTCAGACACACACACACGGTCGTCCATGAGTGACCCTCCTCAGCTCCCCCCGGACCTCATCTGGGGCGCTGCGCCCCTCTCGCCTGCCTACACTCCAACTGACGTCTTCATAATCGCCCTGTCTTTCTATCTGCTTTGGCTCCTGTAAAGAGAGGAGGATGGAAGGGGTGGTGACTGGGGGGAAGGGGGGATGGGAGGGGAGATGAGGACAGGGGCTCACATCATTGTCACTTATGAGGAGTCCAGTCTTCCTCCTTCTGCCATCCCCATGGCCCCTCCCTCTCCAAACACCATCAGAATCGCTTCTTTAACCATCATTACGCTCATTAATTTTTAAGGGTGACTGCTTGGCTGCGGCACCCCAACTGTCTGCCATTAGAAATAGAAATTTTGTTTGTGAGTTTCTTGCCTGTGAGGAAAAAAGATGTGTGTCACTCGACAAAGTCATGATTAGATGGAAATGTTAGAAATTAATTAATTGGAAGTGGGTGGGAAGACTTTTCTTAGCCCCCTCCAGATTAGTTAAAATGAGACTCTAGTTACCCACAAGCTTCCAAGGAATCAGCTCTGTCTCAAGATTTTGTGTCTTAAATAAATTCCACGGCCTTTGGCATCCTGTATCACAAACTCATCCAGGAATCACTGAACCCAAATGAAATTGTACATTTGTAAGGGTCACAAGCTTACAATGGCAACATAACTGAAACACCAACTTAAACACAAAGTTAGGGACAGGCTCTCTGCTTTAAACTCAGAATTCCTAACTCACAGCCTAACTTTCTATGGCTTTCAGCTTTCCTTTCTTTAAAACAAAACAAACAAAAAGCACAAAAATATCAAACAACAACTGAGGGGGGAGCGGAGAAAGACAGTAACCAATAGAATCAGAATGATCATACACAGCACTGAGGCCCACCTACCCCATTTGAAAAAAAACTTCATCACACCACATCAGAAAAAAGTAGATTGGTTTTATTGATCCAATGAATTATTTAATCATGTCTTCTTCCTTAAGCCTAGGTAATTTATAACAGTCTTTGAGATCTTTTGATACAGTACAAATATTATAAAGAATCAGCTCTATTTACTCAAAATACTGAAAATGGATACTTTCCCCAGCTTTAGGAGATGCCTGCTCATCCGAAGAGTGATTGAATGTTCTCAACAATTTATAATTTATTTTGCCTATTTGGAGATGAGAAGGAGTTTAGGAAAGCACTCAAACCCTCCAAAGAACAACTATATGACTGCAAAATAGCTTAAAGGATTTATATCCCAAAATGCTCATGACATTTTAGGCATTACTGAAAATTTACACTAAGAACAAGAAAAAGTTTAATCAAAATAGACCACACAATCCAGCCACTTTAAGGATTAAGTCAAGTTGTCATTTATGTGAAGCTTCATGTAATGGTGGAAAAAATGAAATAGAGTACAGGCTAAGTTGGGAGAGAAAGTGTCCTACCTAAAATCTGCATGCCATTCCATTTACAGGCAAAGGCAATTTTACAGAACACTAGGCAGATTGGATTCGTTGAAATGAAAGCTTTGTCTCTTAGCATGGGCCCTATCATCAATTCAAACATGTTCTCAAAATGGTTTGATGATGCACTTGTTTTTGGCTTTTTTTTTTTTTCTTTTGAGGATTCAGTATGCTTCCCCCAGCTCTTCACCAGTGAATTTGTCCTTTGGAAACTTTTAAGTATTGAATGAATCTTTCCATTCCCCAATGGATCCTATAATTTTTATGCTTAGTCCTTGTTAGCAAGGAACCTCATATCTGAACTCAAGGAAAAAAAAAACAGAAAACATATTAACATCTTCCATAGCTATGTAGGAAGGGATCACCTTGTGTTTTGAATGCGTATATCTTTTCCTCAAGGAACAGACTCTACACGTTTGCATTAATAAATTTCTATTTTCAACCTCAATAGAAAGTGCAGTACAAAAAGCAGATGTGTACATTGGGCTCTTTCAAATTAAATTTCCAAAAGCAGAGCCTATTCTAGCTCACGATCAAAGGAACTAAAACACGATCTCCTCCCCCTTCCAATATAATTACAGAGATTTCATTTCTTTTGTTACAATGAGCACAACAGGTAAATCTTAAACCTGAAGGATAATGATCAGGTGCTACAGCTCAGCTTTGCTGGGTTGCTCAATCGCTCTGCTCAGTGCCCCTGCTGTTTAAACTACCACTCTACAGGAAGATGGGAAATGCCTAGTGCTCTACTTTATTCCTGGAGATTTGTTTCCTCTTCCACATCAAGACTACGCAGAATAGCTCTGAGATGGATACAACCCATTTTACAGCAGACTTGTTTCTAAAGAAGGGACATGTCCATCCTAAAACACACATCAAAAAAAAATTATATATATATATATATATATATATATATATATATATACACACACACATATATTTTCATACATGTCTTTTATTGGTAGGCTACCTAAAAACACTTGTGGAAGGATATGGGGTATAAATAATAAATAAGTGAGAACTGACATGGTTGTAAAATGTCATATCCTGGCAGTCCTATAAAAGGACAAGACCCTAGGGAGGAAGAAGAAAGAGATGCAGCCACAGATCATCCAAAACTGAGGTTCCAAAGAAAATCTGTTCCACTTCAGAATGATTAGCATCATCTACTTCTTTGGGGAAGACAGGTAAAGAGAGAACCAAATTTAAGTCAATACCCACAAAAAGAGTGAATTTTGGGCAAGCACACCCTCTAGGCTTAAACATCCTTGAGGGCAACTGCATTCTACATTTGTATTTCCATCTCCCTTTTAAAATTCCCGGTACCTCATTTCATCCTTTGCTGCCCATAGGCATCTGTTCCCCTCTAATTATTTGCCATTTAGAAAAACTCTGCTTAAATTCCTGGTGCATCTGTCCCTTGCTTAGTGTATATCTGTGATGTTTAAATATGGTGCTTGATATTAGAGCAGCCTTGCATGTAAGTACAAAAACTTTTCCAACCCAGAAAAATATTTCAATACCCTCTCCCCTAAAGAGTATACACAAAGTAAATTAAACACTACCAGTATTTTATAAAATAAATATGTACTTCTATATATATCATACTAATATACAAACATATACAAACACAGACACACAAAGACACACACACACAAACACACTCCTCAAAGCTTCCAGTGTGTCTACTAACCAGTGTCGTCACAGTATAAATTCCAGTAACAATGTTCTTTCCCAGAATACAGTCTTTTACTTTTAAGGAGCTAAGGTTTCCTAGCTCCTGAATTATTTTTTGGTCATAGATGAAATAAAACACTATTTTGCATGAAGATATCATTTCAAGGATATCTACCTGTTGAGAATATAAGGGGGAAAAAAACTTTAAAAACCAGACAGTTCAATAGCATCAAAAACCCCAAATCCAACAGGTTTAATTATTTCCTATATCTCCTCTACACACCCTTCCTTCTCCTTGCCCATTCCTTCATTCTTCCAGGTTCTTTTCCCTTTTCCATACTCCAGTCCTTAAAGAAGAGGTACTGGATGAGGGGAAAACACTGGAGGGGGAGCCTGGAAATGTGGCTTCTAAATTTCAGTTCTGCCAATAGCTAGCTGTATGAGTGTCCGTTTTCTCATCTGAATTAGAGTAAATGATTCCTCAGCTCCTTTGAGAAATAGTTACTATTAACTATATTAATAATAAGAATAATGATTTTCCCCGTGCCAAACACTTTGCAGTGTAGTGAGATGATTAGCAACGTGGATCTGAGAGTCAAACCGCCTGGGTTTGAATCCTAGCTCCATCCATCATCCCTGCTACCAATGAACTGAGAACACTGGCAAGTTACTGAATATCTTGATGCCTCCATCTTCTCATCAATGAAATAGGACTAGGAATAACATCTACATCATGCTATTGTTATTGAGGAACAAATAAGTGAAGACACTGAATGCCCTCAACATTTGTATTCATTCCTTCTCATCTGTCTCCACTCACAGTGAAAGTTTACAGAAAAGGGAGTATCTTATGTTCACCACTATATTCACATAACCTAAAATAGTACCTGCTATTTGTATGGAATTGGTAAGTAAAAAACTGTTCAGCGAATGAATGAATAAATGAACAGACCAAGAAATGTGTTGTGTTCATCATGAGAACCAACGATTCTAAGACTAAACTATTAAATACTTGACTAGGTGTAATTTACATGGGATTTTGCATGACCTCTGTCTTCAGGAAACTGATAATTTATTATGTGAATGAAAAGTGCAAACAACTATAAACAACAGAGAAAAATCACATTAGAAGTACATAAAAGAAATACTTTGCCAAGTCAGATGAAAGACAACTCAACTCTGAGGGATGGAAAGTCAGTTCCTATTCCATGATTCCACCAAGAAAACTCTCTGAAAATGTCAGCAGTGACCACTAAAGTAGTTAAAGCCAATAGACACTGTTGAGTACTCATCTTCCTTGATGACCAAAAAAGACACACCCATCCCCTCCTTCTTAAAAAAATATGCTTGGCATAGCTTCTATAACATCCCATTTCCCTTCTCTCCTAGTCCCTGGCATGCTCTTTTGTTCTCAATTGAATGTCTTTAAATCTTGAAAATCCTTCTACTGCTAGGCCCAAGGCCCACCTGTTACTCAAGACTCCATAAGCAATCTCATACCATCAACTGGCATCTCTACAAACAGCTCTTCAACTGCAGACTCTCCACTCAGACATCTCTGATCTGTACACCCTTAAATTCAACTGTCTACTTCATCTCTTCACTTGACTGGTTAAAGGTACCTCAAAATTAACACCAAACTCATGATCTTCTCCTTTCAACCCAGACATTTTCTAACGTTCCTGGGGTTTTACAGAAACTAAAGAAGAAATGAGGTTACATTTGTTAAGAATCTCCTATTTCTTAGCTTCTGTGCTAGATGCGTACATCTTATTTAATTTTCATTACTATGCTCTGAGATATCCTTATCTTCATTTTTAAGAGTATTAAAGCTCAGATAAGCCACCTCCATTTCATCACAGAGCATGGATTTCAGGCTACATAGCTCAAAATTAAGAGGATAAACAATGTTTGGTGTCAAAAAACAATCTTAATCCCTTAGTTGGAGCCTTATTGCCTCGAAGGGGTTGTCACACAGTAAGCCTCCTGATTCTTACTGGAGAGAGATTTTGGTGAACTGATGAGAGGTCTACTCTGGAGAAGGAGGAGAAGATATACAACATCTTAATAGAGCAAAACAGACAATAAAAAAGAGAAAAGTTACGGAAAATAAATATAAGTGGGAAAAAAACTAAGCAAAACCGTAAAAACCGAGCATATTAAATATATTTTGTCAATGAAAAGCTACAATGATGCAAATTTTTTAAATGCATACATATATCTATTGCAAATATAGGAAAAAAGAACCATCAAAGGCCCACAGACGGCATATAAGTGAAATGAATCCTTAGCAGGGTTGTCTAAAGTGAAAAAACCTCACCTAGTGGCTGAATCTCTCTGGAAAGGGCCCTGGGCCATCCACACAACATCAGGACCAGAAATTTCATGGAGTCTTCTCCTCTATTTTCCTTTGTGGGTCCCCACAGAAGTTGCAAGTCCTGCCATGTTTTTGCCCAACATGAATGACTATACTTCACACCTGGCTTAGGACAAAACGTGCTCCCTTCCCATGTCCTAGGTGAAATATCAGACTCTGGGATTGCTCTCACTCAAGAAGAAACTTCCATCTCTTCCATGAGAACTCTTAAAAAGCCCATTTGGGGCCGGGCACGATGGCTCACGCCAGTAATCCCAGTACTTTGGGAGGCCAAGACCGGCGGATCACCAGGTCAGGAGATCGAGACCATTCTGGCTAACACGGTGAAACCCCGTCTCTCTTAAAAATACAAAAAATTAGCCAGGCATGGTGGCGGGCGCCTGTGGTCCCAGCTACTCTGGAGGCTGAGGCAGGAGAATGGCGTGAACCCGGGAGGAGGAGCTTGCGGTGAGCCAAGATTGCACCACTGCACTCCAGCTTGGGGGACAGAGCAAGACTCCATCTCAAAAAAAAAAAAAAAAAAAAAAAACATTTGGTCAGTTCATCAGTGAGTCCTCATCAATCCAGGTGACTCGCTCCATATCTCCAAATCCTGAAGATTCCACTGTTTAGGTCTTGACATGATCTATCAGAAACTGTCACAGTTTGGCTTACTCAGCTATTCACAGACACGTAATGGTTGCCTGTCTCCTTGGAGTGAGGACCTCTGTGATTGGAATTCCTCTTTTTGCATACGGACGACTGGGGGTTACCAGACAGAGGAAACTAGACATGTTGACGTTAAATGTTACGTGGTATATTTTTTTAATATAATATTAATATTAGAACATTCATCTCTCTGTATTCACAGCTTCAGACCTTTGATGTCTCTAGCTGTCAGGGAAAAATACTTTTCTGGCAGAGGGAAAAGTAGATCAGGCACTCTTATCTCTATCAATCACAAACAGATCCCGTTGCATTTTCTGGCTCACTGGAGAGAATTTCTCCCTTCCAGTACTTGCCATGCCAAACTAACCATGATTTGTAACAGGAAAGGACCCTGAGTAAGTGGGGGGAAGCAGAATGGATAAAAGGCTGTTCACCTTTTGGCTCTCATCCAGAGGCCACAAGTTTTCCACCAGCAAACTGGAAGAGGCAGATTTTTAGAGCACAAACAATTACATTTGGGCTCCCAATTTAAAAATGACACTTGCGGCCGGGCGTGGTGGCTCATGCTTGTAATCCCAGCACTTTGAGAGGCTGAGGCAGGTGGATCACGAGGTCAGGAGATCGAGACCACGGTGAAACCCCGTTTCTACTAAAAATACAAAAAATTAGCCGGGCGTGGTGGCGGGTGCCTGTAGTCCCAGCTACTCAGAGAGGCTGAGGCAGGAGAATGGTGTGAAGCCAGGAGGCGGAGCTTGCAGTGAGCCGAGATCGCGCCACTGCACTCCAGCCTGGGTGCCTGGGTGCCTGGGTGACAGAGCGAGACTCCGTCTCAACAAAAAAAAAAAAAAATGACACTTGCAAACCACACAAACCTCCAAAGCAGATGCCCTACTGAAGATACATGGGTGGCCCAAGATCACACAGCTACTGAGCAATGACATTACGGAATCAAACCCTACTGGGACTCCAAATTCCCAGCTCTTCCCATGCCTGCACTTATGAAGACAGAAGCAGAAAGCAGGAAAAAAAAAAAAAAAAAAAAAAAAAAGAGTAGTGAGCGAAACAGAAGGCAAGTTAGACGTTTTTAACATTGTGGATGTTGAAGGAGACAGGTTTTAAAAGACAAAACGAACAGGGCTAGAAAAAAATCATGGAATTTGCTGTGCCACTCTAGGAGATGCCAAACTGCCTTGGAAACTAAGTAGTTTTTTGGGAAAGTTGCTGGAATATATCATACTGAGGTATTGACACATAGGCCTGAAGTGGGTCCCAACGTTCACATCATCCCAGGAGATTTGAAGTAAGTGATCACATTTCACCGAGAAACCACACTTTGATAATCACTGCCAGAGAAGAGAGGATCCATTTGCACATTTTGAAGCAAAGGGAAAAGGAGTCAGGGGAAAGACAGATGATGAAAGAAAATAGAGTTATGAAAAGAAAGGTCCCAGGAGACACAAGTTAGAAGAAGCTGAAAGATGCAAATGCAGAGGGTTGACAAGAGAATAAAAATGAAGCACATTTTCTTCTAAGACATGGGGGGGAAAGGAGCCAGTTGGAGTTTAGTTGCAGCTCTTCTAAGATCACCTACCTCAAATCAAGGAACACATCTGAGAAACCTGACACCTCATCTAAATTTTTGGAACCCCTACATCCCTTTGATTCCACCTTCTTTCTTGTTTTTTTGTTTTTTTAGACGGAGTTTTGCTCTTGTTGCCCAGGCTAGAGTGCAATGGGGCGATCTCGGCTCACTGCAACCTCCACCTCCCGGGTTCAAGCGATTATCTCGCCTCAGCCTCCTGAGTAGCTGGGATTACAGGCACCTGCCACCAAACCCGGCTAATTTTTGTATTTTTAGTAGAGACGGGGTTTCACCACGTTGGCCAAACTGGTCTTGAACTCCTCATCTCAGGTGATCCGCCCGCCTCGGCCTCCAAAAGTGCTGGGATTACAGTTGTGAACCACCGTGGCCGGCCTCCACTTTCTTTCTTACTTCTGTCCTTCTCTGGGGACTACCTGACCCATGTAGGGCTTTGTATTTCTGACTGAATGGTGAAGACTTTGAGTAAACAAGATGGCAGCAGGCGGTGATGAGAAAGAAAGATGAGTTGGACCCAGGTCATCTCTCCTGCAGTCTAAGAAGATGCAGCGTTAAGACTGCAGGTCCTGGTGGTATCTCTCAAAATCCAGTGTTTGTTCGATTTCAATAAATTTTACTGTGGCACAAACTGGGCTTCAAAATCACTCATGGAAAATGAGATAACTAATGTCAGTGCAGTCTTCCAAAGAAATGGCAACTAGAGAAGCAAGAGGACATAGCGAGCTACCAAAAGGCAGTGCAGGGATATCTCTGAAAGTCAACACTGGGAAAGTAATAGCACAGTGCAATGGGAAATTTAGGTTTTCAGCATTTAAAAATGATAATCTGCACTGGGCAAGGTGGCTCATGCCTGTAATCCCAGCACCTTGGGAGGCCAAGGTGGGTGGATCACTTGAAGTCAGGAGTTCAAGACCAGCCTGGTAAACATGGCGAAACCCCGTCTCTACTAAAATATACAAAAATTAGCTGGGCCTGGTGGCACACGCCTGTAGTCCCAGGTACTTGGGTGGCTGAGGCAGCAGAATCACTTGAACCCAGGAGGCAGAGGCTGCAGTGGGCCAAGATCATGCCACTGCATTCCAGCCTGGGCGACAGAGTGAAACTCTGTCTCAAAAATAAATAAATAAATAAGTAAATAAATAAATAACTAAATAAATAAATAAATAAGATAATCTTCCTTTGCAGCGCTGAACAGAGATTTGTACTTATTCATCCTCTTCATGAGGTAAGTAGCAGGGAGGAAGGAGAAAACTAAGCCCCACTGAAGACTTACTGTGTTTCAAATCTTACACTGGGCGCTTTACCCTATACAACCTTGTGAGGTTGGCCTTGTTATCTCCATCCCACACACACAAAAAGGGAGACTGCGGAGTTTAAGTGCTTGAGCCAGGATGCAAACTCACATGTCAGTGAGTGTGGAAACAGGGTCTCCCAAAAAGTAAACAAACTAGATTAATCATCTGTCAGAGAAAATCACTCCTCTACTCGCCCCTCTCCACTGAACATACATGCTACACTGATTCTACTTTAATTCTGATTCTCTAAATTGCTTCTAAGTGCTTTCCTATTTTGCTCAAATTTGTGAAAGATTGTAAACTACTATGGGTGTAAACACTGACCTGAATTCCACAGAGGAGTCTAATTCCAGGCCAGCAGTGTACTTGGCAAATACAAGTCCTCACCAGATGCACATATTTCTATTAATAAAGCAACAGGTCTACATTCATCAGCCTCACTTATCACTTATTAAAAAATAATGATGACAATATTTTCCCTTGATTTTGTGACCTGTAATCATGCTTCTTGTAAGGTCTTTTTAAAAAGATTCTTGCTGCGGTTTAGCAGTGTGCTGAAATACATGTTTTTAAAAAAGAAAAGTAAAAAGTGCAGTAGTGAATTCCGTAGTCATATCATCTCGATAACTTATATTTACATCTAATACTTCTAACCTGTCCCATCTACCTGTGTTGCCCACCAGAAAAATAAAGTCTGATGGTTAAGAACACATGTTACAGTGTCTGGCAGAACTGTGTGCTAAGCCCAAAACATACCAGTGACCAAGAGTGGGTCCTCCATCTGGATTATTTTAACCTTTCCGTCCCTCCTACCTTCCTTATGGGTAAAATGCAGATAACAAATACTCCTCACAAACAGTTGCTATTAGAGAAAATTTGCAAATAGCAGCACAGTGTTTGGCACATAGATAACTAGCAGCTACTGTTCCCAGATTAGGATAATATCAATAAACATGCATGGGCTTTAGCAATAAACACTACAGACACTGTTGGACAGAAGTGACTATCACTATTTACAATTTAGCGTTAATGGATCAAGGATTTACTTTGCTGTTATGTGGACAAGTAAGCTTTATATTTGTACCACAGATACAAAGACCAGACATTGATCTGGACTGTTTTGAAAATACATGCCTCTGGTGATATGGACTAAGAGACCAGAGAGCCAGGAGATTAAATGCCTCGCCAAATATACCCAACTGTGTGTGCTGCTGCTGACAGCAATGTCTATGCAAGAGGCGGCACACGTTTTCAACTTTACATATTTGCATTATGTTACGAGGGAAACTATATCACATTAGTGGCTCCCCAGGCTTTTCACTTTTGCTATTCTATTTTAGTTCCAAGCAAGCCTCCTTGGTTTTATGAGCTCTTCCCTTTGCACCTTTCTCCCTGCTTGTGTCCCTTATGTGCCCAATCATCCATGTGCACGATGCTGACAGAGCCACTTCCTCTTCAGCTGTTACCCTTGAGTAGTTTTCCAGTCCTTTGTAGGCTAACACTTTAAGGCATAATTCCTACCCACTTGCAACTTTTATTCTAAAGGAAATAAAACAAATCAGCCTAAGATTGCCAGAGTAAAATAATTTTTTCAAATGCTTGTCATACACAAAATAGTCTCATTCAATGATCTTAATGTATAGGGCAAATAAACGAAAGCAAATCTTCTCTATTCACTATGCTTAACTATATTTCTCCTTTTGCTTCTATGCACTGACTTCTAGTATCCTTTGCTGTTTATTAATTCTGCCAAAAAAGTGTTCATTGTAATAAAAACTCCTTATTTACAATAATTCATCTTGAGTGACAAGCAAATGTCTACTTCAATCACTATGTAGAATTTTTTTGTTTGCTTGTTTGCAAGATAAAATCTTGAGATTTTTCTGTTATTGTGATATTGTTCAAAACTTCAAGGAAGAATTCTGATTCTGGTAATGTGTTTTCAAACAGGAATACAGCACATTCTTTTTTTTTTTTGAGACGGAGTCTCGCTGTGTTGCCGAGGCTAGAGTGCAGTGGCACGATCTCGGCTCACTGCAATCTCCGCCTCCCACGTTCACACCATTCTCCTGCCTCAGCCTCCCAAGTAGCTGGGACTACAGGTGCCCGCCACCACACCCGGCTAATTTTTTTTTTTTTTTTTTTTTAGTAGAGACGGGGTTTCACCGTGTTAGCCAGGATGGTCTCAATCTCCTGACCTCATGATCTGCCTACCTCGGCCTCCCAAAGTGCTGGGATTACAGGTGTGAGCCAACATGCCCGGCCAGGAATACAGGACATTCTGATCACCTCTCAAGTATTCGTGTGTGTGTGTGTGTGTGTGTGTGTGTGTGTGTGTGTTTTAATTTTTGTAGGTACATAGTAGGTATATATGAGGTATATGAGATATTTTCATATAGGTTTATAATGTGTAATAATCATATATGAGTAAATGGAGTATCCATCAACTCAAGCATTTATCCTTTATGTTACAAACAATACAATTATACTCTTTCAGTTACTTTTAAATGTACAATTAAATTATTATTTATTATAATCACCCTGTTGTGCTATCAAATACTAGATCTTATTCATTCTTCCAACTCTTTTTTGGTAGCCATTAAGGTCCAGTATTCTTATTTAACAAGTAAACCTTCTACTCTGGTGAACTTGAAATACTGATTGCATTAAACTGTAGCGCCTTCTCTCAAATGTGGTTTGCTTGCTTGCTTAGCCCAATGCCTGATGCAATGTGAGTGAGCAATAAATATAAATTATAGGTAATCTTCAACTTTACCTGTAAATATGTTGAGTTAGGAATAAGTTTATCTGTAGTTATCAGCTGAGGACTGGAAATGATTGCAAAGTTATTTTTATTAAATAGTCTTAGATTTGGCTCCATGATATTGGCAAATGCTGAGTCTGTAACCATTTGGACTACACATACTTCTGGTCCATTTTCAAAACCACTAGCGCCATGTTTACTGTTTGTCTCTTCCCCACTTGAATAAAAGCTCCACAAGGGCAGGCATTATTTTCTGCCTTGTTTCGTGATGCCAAGTGCCTGACACATAGTGCTGAGTATGTATTTGCAGAATGAATGATAAACACTGAACATGGCTTGTACAGCCCTTCATGAGCTGGCTCTCATGTTCATGTACAGCCTACTCCTCATACCCTTCCTCTTCCAGTGATGGGAAGGAGATGCACAGTCCTCTCTCTACTTCTAGCCTTCTTCAGATCTGGCTGCCCATGACTCAAACGTGCCTCCATCCATTCCCATGCCAGCTCCCTCTGGCTGGCTGTTTTCCTGATTGCTCAGATCTGAACTTAAATGTCAACTTCCCTGAGTTTCTCTGTGCTATGTCCCTCCCCGTGAGGAGCTCCCACAGGACCTTGTATTTCTCTTGGCCTGTTTACTACATCCTGTGTCTTACAGCAGACAAAAAGCAACTCCAAGTATGTGGTGATAAAGGGTGTATCTCCAACACCAAGCTGTGCAAGTATGTGACACAAGTCTGATGCTCAATAAGCATCTGAGGAATAGACTTAATGAATGACTCAATACCATCTATGAAAGAATCACAAGAAGCACCTATCTACATCCAGAAAAACTAATAGTAATCACTACATGATACAAGTCAAATAAGCTTACAAACAACACAACTTAAAATCCAATTATGCAATATGTTTTGAGTCTTTCCAAAAGTTATGGGTATTCTTGAACCATTAATAGTGAGATATGCCTTCAAAGAAACCACCAATCAAGATTCTGTGATTAGAAAAAAGTTCCTGGGTAAAGAAATGGTTACTAACATCCAGAGAAGTAATTTTATATGATTAATAACTTAACTACTTTATTCATTAAAATAAAAGCTTTAATTCTCCGTAAAGGTTACATTTTCAACTTCCCCAAAATTCTCAATAAAAGCAGGTTTTAATAATTTCAATGGTAAAATGGTATTCTATGACGTAAGAAAACAAGTAAATAAAATTTCTAAATTCCATACATTTTCTTTCTGTTTGGGCCACATATTACAAGACACAGAGGAGACATTAACTGATTTTCTCTCTGCATCTTAATTTTCTTAAATATACAGAATTCAACAGAAGCACAAAAGAAGCGAAATAAAAGATATATGAAATCTAAGAGGTGAAGGTCTACCACCACAGCCAAAATGTTAGCCGGGGACCTCATATGAGCCTATGAAATTGCAGCGCTGAGCAGCCTGAAGTCAGGTCTGTATCCAGAATGTGAACAAAACATTATCTGTATGTGAAAAACCCACACAGACAAAAACAGTTTTATTATTCCAAAGGTCACTGGACATATAACTAAATATCCTTATTATCCACGTCACTATTTTACAGACTAAACAGCAACAACAACAAAAAAAACTCATAAAATCAAACAATTTGGAGTTTGTATTTCTTTTACAGAACAGACAGCCTTAAAAAGTCTTTGCACAAAGTAAGTCCTAGAAGATAGCAGAGATAATATTAGAAAGTGTAACAAAATCACCCAAGTCCCTGAGAAAAACATTCATGCCTACAACCAATTTTGAGGCTAATTTCTTAGCATCCGTAGCTATTTCCCTAACCGTTCTGCATAAGGCAAAGATTCCCACTTCACTGTTGCTTGGTCTTAGCTACACATTACAAAAAATAATGAATGGAGGTTCTTTTTGAAATATTTATAATGCTGACTTCCCTTTAATTTGGCTTGCCTTTTTCCTAATTTGGTAAAAATCTGCTAACTCGTTTTCCTTTAATAAAGAAAAATCATTCCTACCACATATGTATGATGTTGAATTGTGAATCTACAGCAATGAAGGTTTCATTCACAACATTATTATAGAAGCAAATCTTTAGGGCCAGTAGATTAAATCTATCAATTTGATGAACAATTAAAATATAAAAGTGATCATTTCAGCCCATTCTCTCTCTCAATGGAAATATGCACAATTTTAACATATTAGAAGTTATCCATTTTCTTTGATCTAAAAATTATTTTTTGCATACAAATATCCTAGTGGTAAATAATTAGGTGCTAAGTAGGTGATGATTCAATTTTCCTGATTGAAAAAGAAGGATTTAAAAATAAGTATTGAGTTCAAGAAAAAAATAACAATTTTGAAAACAAAAATGACAATTTTTTGAAGCAATGTGTAGGTCAGAAATTCCTGTTTAAATAACAGAAGCCTAGATCCTAGCCCAGGCCTCTAAACACAGAATCTCACAGACTGAGCCCAGGCATCTGCAGTGTATGAATGGGCCACATGTTACTCAGATGCACAGCAAGGTTGAAGAACTGCAAAGTGCAATCTTATTTCTCATGGGGTTCAGGAGTCCTGGGCAGACATCTCAAGAATATCACTCATCAGATATATGTCAGATATATAAGGCATTGGGAAATGGTAGACTATAGTGAAATTCAAAGTAAATATAGGTTTAGGCCAGGCACAGCGGCTCACGCCTCTAATCCCAGCACTTTCGGAGGCCAAGGTGGGCGGATCACTTGAGGTCAGGAGTTTGAGACCAGCCTGGCCAACATGGTGAAATCCCGTCTCTACTAAAAATACAAAAATTAACTGGGTGTGGTGGCGCACGCCTGTAATCCCAGCTACTCGGGAGGCTGAGACAGGAGAATTGCTTGAACCTGGGAGGTGGAGGTTGCAGTGAGCAGAGATCATACCACTGCACTCCAGCCTGAGTGACAGTGAGACTTCGTCTCAAAAAAAAAAAAAAAAAAAAAAAAGGTAAATGTAGGCTAAGATTGACCACAGCTGCTTCCTAGAGGCCTCTGCTCAGCCCCTCACTCTCTCCGCTCATTAGTCACTCAGCCATTGAGGTAGGGTTGGTATTGCTATGATTATAGTTGTCTCCCACATGTTAGTATCCCCCTCAATAAGATGGCAAACTCACCCAGGGCAGGGACCAAGTCTGACAGTCTCCAAAAGAGTGATCTATTCCCAGAAAAAAGCCAACCAAACTGCAACTCACTCTACATAAAAAAACGCAAATGTGAAAAAAGAAAGTGATGTAGTTTAATGGACCCTTCTCCATTGGATGAAGTCTAGCAGCTTTCAGAGACACCTGAACGTGGAATATTACATATGAGAATCAAGGGACCACGGGAGTCTGTTTCAACCAAAGGTCACCACCTGCAGTCCTGGTAGGAAAGGTAGCACTGGAGATTAATTCTACCAGGGAGACTTTTGGCCATGGGAACAAGGACTACAGGACAAAACTGTGTACTGGATGAAAGTTTCTTCAGCCCTCTCCTACACACTCAGAAGCAGCTTCTCTGAAACATTCCATACTCCATCCCCAGGCAGCTGTTACACTAGTATCTGAAGGTGAGAAGAAGGGACCAAAGTGAAACTCCCTCCTTATAACAGTGTTTGCATTAATGAGTATCTTATTCTTTGAACACTAAGCAAAGACAGATTAATGCTGAGAACAGAAATTGAAAGGTGTTTTTAGTAAGCCCAGTTTTGCTGAGCCCTAAAATTGACGGAGGCCAAGAGAAGGGGGTGAGTGGTTCAAATAGAGATGGGGGAGTTATTAGCTTGGGACAGAGGTGTGTGCACCAGAGCGGGGTAGGGGTTGAAAGGCAGGGGGTGGGAAAATGAAGAAAGGAAAAAGTACTTTTGAAAGTATAGCCTCTTGCTCAGGGCAAGAACTTCATGAATTACAAAACAGTAGGAGGTTGAGGGGTTTGTAAATTCCTTCGTGGCCACTGGTGGGGAGCAACAAACAAGGAGTTTTGTTTGCAGCACAGGGGATGGAGGAGAGCTTGGGAAGAGGGGGATCCACATCTGAGGATGAGGGCAAAAAGCAGGCACCACGCTGAGGACAGCACAGCACATAGAGCCAGCAACGAAGGAGGCTGACCCTCTCTAGACCTTTGCCCATCAAGTAGCTGCTTAAAAACAAGACCAGGGATGATGAACACACTGAAATCAATGCTTGGAAAGAGGTGGGGCTGCTTATATGAGTGAGGAAGAAGTGACTTCAAAAACCCTCAGAAAGTATCTATCTTTTCCATCCAGGTAGTCCAGGATCTAGTGCACTCCCTGGCACTAAGAAGCATCCATCCAGTAAATACTGGCCCAATCAAGGACTCAGTGATCACCTTGGACACAAAAATTATCCTTAATAAGCACAGTAAACCTGGGCATAATGGGTAACTCGAAAAGAACTTAGCAGGAAAGATGTCTTGGTTATTCAAAGGCCACTTAAACGATCATTTTTCTCTTTTCTTTTTTTTTTTGAGACGGAGTCTCACTCTGTCACCGAGGCTAGAGTATAACGGCACGATCTCAGCTCACTGCAACCGCCGCCTCCGGGGTTCAAGCAATTCTCCTGCCTCAGCCTCCCGAGTAGCTGGGACTACAGGCACGTGCCACCACCCGTGGCTAATTTTTTGTATTTTTAGTAGAGACGGGGTTTCACCATGTTGGCTAGGTTGGTCTCGAACTAACCTGGCCTCAAATGATCTGCCCACCTTGGCCTCCCAAAGAGCTGAGATTACAGGCATGAGCCACCACGCCCGGCCACGATCCTTTTTCTTTAAGTATTCTATCTTACTTCCTTTAAGGACAAGTTTCAAAAGGGCTAGTCTAACAAATTAACTAGATAAAAATACACACACATGAAAATACTTCCAGCCTTTCTAAGTGATGCAGGTATGTTTTTCCTCTTCTTGTTAGCTTCTTTGTTCTCACTTCTTGAAGATTTTTAGGTGACTACTGCTAAGCTTTGGGGTTTTATTCATTTTCTTCTACTCACCCCTTGATCACCTGTTTTAGCACAATCCTAATTTCTTTTATATTTCTTCATTCTCCCCTAGGAAATTTGTGTCTGTGTCTGGCATCTGTCCCCACCACCTCCTCCTTTGTGAACACTGGGGTGAAAATTTCATTTATTTTTTAGCAGTGTCTCCATCGTCTGTCAATACATTACCCTTTCTCTGTCTTCCAGGCTTGACAAACCACTTTTCAGGCCCTTTCTTCAGGTGCTTTGAGAAACAGCTCATTATTATTTATCATGATCTCGTCGGTAATCTTTCTTCTTTTTGGCACTCTTAATTTGGGGATGTTTTCTGATATTCTCAACATCTTCCTGTAATCATGCCAGTCTCCTCTATAACACTTGATGTCAACTGTGCCTCTTCCTTCATAAGTAATTGCTCTGTGCTCTCCAGTTTTCCATCCTGTTAGCCTGATAGCTGGAAATTTCTTACTGCGTGTCTATTCTTACACAGCATAACTTTGGGGTGTCTGTTTATTGGATTTATGTCTGAATATGCCTGCCTGTTCCCACTCTGGGTGCTTTTTCCTTCACTACTTGCTCCTTCCAACCCCCCCCCCCTTATTCTTCTTTATAAGGTCTAACCATCAAGGCCAACTTTTACATTTTGTTTTGAGGGATAAAAAGGCTGCAGTTCTGCCTACACATGGCCTGCATTTCTCAGTGTTTGAATTAATGGCTCAGATAATATTTGCTATGAAAAGCATCATTTGATGACCAAATCCAGTGCAACAATCCATTAGGTCCAAACTCCTATGTGTGCTCCAAATTTGCATAACCAAATCAAGCTTCCTTGCTCTTTCTTTCTATTCTCTAGTTTGACCACAGACTTGCTGAAGCTTCTGGCTGGATTATCACATGCTCTTAAAATACTCTCCCATTCTCCACTTCCAATCATATCCTTTGTTTCAGATAAAACTTAATCAACAGGGGTTTTATGTAAGTTTCCATTTGTACATAATGATAAATAGCTTAAGCTATATTCAGTACATTCACGATCACTATTTTTCTTTCTTTAACATACACAGATAAATCACATTCTATCCACCCTATTATTTCTCATTATTATGTCCATGTTCTGTCAGTCTTTACTATCTGAGAGACAGAATTTAACTCCTTTCCCACTAAAATTTTTGTAACCTTTAATAATTAACCAATATTAGCTTTTCTCAAATTTAAATACAAAATAGAACAGCTTGAGCTAGATGGTAGATACCACCCAATAAATTTGTTATTTTCATTATAATGAATAAAAATAGTAAAATAAGTACTACTATATATTATATATAAAGTAACATATGTATTATATAATCGTATAATAAGTAAGATACAGAAGGATTTTACCCCTTCAATGTGGATTAGACTAAGGGTGCTACAAAGCAATATTGAGTAATATAGTCACAAATCAGTGGAAACTCTTCAGCAGGCCACAGCATAGTGTGCATTTGTGTGCTGCCCTATTCTCCAAAAAGAACGTTGTCATATCCATTTTAAATAAATGGGAAGTCTACCGAAACTGACTTCTCTAGGATCACTAAGAAATCGCGGTGATCCAGTCCCATGCGCGAATTGGTAATGCTTTTAAGCACCACATTTCACTGGATTTTCTTACAGCACTAATGTTCCTCCACTGACACAACTTAGCAGGCAATGTATTTACAAAACTATAACAGCCTGAAAAGAATTAACAATGAACAATGTGCAAAATAGTCAATTACAAGCTTAAACTTTAAACAAGCACTTACAATGAAGATTAAAAAAAAAAAAAAAAAAAAAAAAACTATCTTGGCTAGTGGGTCATTTTCCAGGCTACTAACTGCTAAACCATGTGCAGAACGTGCTTCCAATTTAACCATCCAGATTTTCTAAAAAGGCAGATAGCTTTGCTCTGCAGGCAGAATCGAGTTGGTCTTCAATTTGATTTTTAAAACAAAGCAGTTCTACAGAAAACCACTAAGCTTTTGCTACAAATGATCAGAAAAAGAATGAAAAGGGGAAGTAGGTTTTATTTTAAAGACCCCAATTTGTCCATCCATGTAAATGAAAAATATAACTTTATTTTATTTTCAAAAAGGGTGATAGAGAAATAAATTCTACAGCCCCATCAGTTTCTAAGGATTATTGGCCACAAGTCTCGGCTCTTCTGAGACATAGCATTGGCAATGGGTGCCAATGCAAAAAATAACACATAGGAAGTCAGGATGATTTTTAAAAGCTACAGAGAAAATCTGCAGTTCTTTCTAACTAATAAAGCACCTCTCAGGTCTTATAAATAATTGGATACAATGAAATCTGAGATTTCAGAATGGGTAGCTTCCCTCTTCCAATCACACCAGATCAAAACCCATATACAAGGAAATGACCAGAAAAGAAGCCAGGTGCATAGAAGAACTTTTGCATTTCCACAAACGTGCAAAGAACTTTATCACAGTACAGAATGAACACATGAAGCTCTGCACCCTTCTGCAGCTCTAGGTTGTAACCAGCCCAGAGTCTACAGAAATGCTACACACTGGTATAAACGAACCAAGATGGACTAGCTTTTTAAATATACCATTCGTACTTCTTGTGGGTGTGACCAAACAGAGGAAGCTGAAAATGGTTTGTCCAGTGGGAAGTCTGTAGCTGTAAACAGTATGCTGATGACCCTGCTGGCTTGTCACCATTGTGACGTTTACTATAAAAACAAGTCAGGTTCATCTAACCTTGGTTCAGGTCAACCTGGACCTTGTATGGGGTCCCATTGCTTGGTTTTAAAACAGGTTGTTGGGTACTAATCTATGCCCTCCCTCAGAGTATGCCTAGCTGTCAGGTTACCGTCCAACAACAGAAACCTTTTCTTAAAACTCCCCTGTGAGCTCACACATCACCCTCCAGATAGCTTGTTTATCACAGCCATGAGTCTAATTTTCATAGTCTAATATGGGCATCCCCTGGCAAGCGGTTTGTAAAGCAAACAGTTACCTCTCAATCTATCATTAGTGTTAACCCGAATTTTCACATAACCTTCAGCACCTGTATCGAGTAGCTGGCTCACCTTGGAATTTTCTGCCTTAACATTAGGTGTAGGTAAATAGACATCTTTTCAGGTAATTTTAAGCTTTTGTTGTTGTTCTTCTTTATTTTAGTTCTTTTCTCAAGAGACCCAACAAGGTGGCCAGTTAACTATCAGTCAATGGCAAATTTAGTAATCATCATATCCTATCTATTGCCTGGTAAATTTGGGTTCATCACACAACTCAAAATCAAGAACCACATTTCCTTCTTCCATTCGTCACAGATGAACCATTTGCCTTAAACTTTCTCTCCAGAAAGAGATACTGAAAGTATTTCAGAAAGAATACTGAAAGTAGAGAAAGGATCCACGATCATAAAAATAGCGCCATTAACTCCTCATATACCCTACAATAGTAACGGGGAAAAATTACTGAGTGTTGATGATGTTCTGGGGATTCCTCTATGCATTATACATGCATTACCTCATTTACTTCACCCAACAATCCCAACAGATGGATTTTATAATATCTTCAACACAGAGATGAGGAAACTGTGACTCAGAGAAAGCAACTTAGATGTCGCCCAGGTAGTAAAGGGTGGGCAGAGCCAGGATATAAACCCAAGAGTTTGCATCCCTAGGCATCACACCATCTCACTTCCTATATCAACAGAGTGAAAGGACAGAATTATTGCACATTTGCAGACCAAAACCAACACGAAGAAATCAGATGAGGAGACGTATTAAGTCCCATTGTACACAAAGATGTGGAAGCCCTGGTTGTAAAGCAATTAATGTTAAAAACACTTAATGATTTTAGTGGACCACAAGCTCCATTTTCAGTCAATGTCAAAATATGAATGTATACATGGAATCTTAGACTGCATTAACACTAAAAACGGGAGCAGATCCACTATTGATCAAACCAGATCTGGAATACTACGGTAAGACTTGGATTCACCACTTGGAGGGAAAAAGAGACGAACTAGAACACAGCAGAGGATGGTGACCGGGAATACAAGGTGTTATTAAACCATGTTCTATGATGTGTTGAAAGTTTTCCAGTTGTGCTTTTGAAGGAAGCCAAGATTATCATCCTTCAAAACGTGGAAAGAGAGACAATACACAATACTAGTTAGCTTCAGAGGGATAAATGAGTATTTCAGGCTGACAGCTACAGAATTGAGAACTTTCTAAAAGTTAGAGCTGTCACAATGCAATGAATTGCCTTGTTGGCGATGGTTCACGTCTCTCTCTGGGGAACTTATCTATTCCCATGACTTCAACTATGAAATGTTAACATTGCATGCCAAATCTGCAATCCCAACCCAGAATCACAAATCTGTCCACCCACAGACATGTCAAAAATTCATTATTTCCAAAATTGAACCGACCACCTTAATCCCCCATGACCTACATCTCCTCGCATATTCTAATCTTAACAAATGGCACTGCCATCCACCAAGTGGCCCAAGCCAGACACCAAGAAGCCAAGGACAACCCTTGCCTTGCCCATCAGTTACCAAGTCCAACCATTTCCATCATTTTAATATCACTCAAATCCATCCTCCTCTTCATCCTCATTGTTCCCAGTCCAGCTCAATCTCATCATTTCCTCTTGGAATTGCCTTAATCACCTCCTGAGTAATCTCCTTGCCCTCAAATTGCCTCCTATTCACAGTTGCTTGAGTGTCCTAAATCATAAATCATATCATGGCATCTCACTATTTAAAATCAATCCTTGAGTAGTTTACCACATGCTTCATTGAAAATCTGACATCTTCCACTCCTAAACACAAGAGACCATTAATTTCTCTGGGGCCAGGTTTCTATTCCAGCTTCACCTGTGTATTAGAGCATTTTTATACTGCTATGAAGAAATATCTGAGATGGTACAATTTACAGATTTTAATTATAATTTATAAATAATTATAATTTATAAAGAAAAGGGGTTTAGTGAACTCACAGTTTCACATGGCTGGGGAAGCCTCACAATCATGGTGGAAGGCGAAGAAGAAGCAAAAGCACGTCTTACGTGGTGGGAGGCAAGATAGCATGTGCAGGGGAACTGGCCTTTATAAAACCATCAGATCTCATGAAATGTATTCACTATCACAAGAACATCATGGGAAAAACCCACCCCCCATGATTCAATTGCTTCCCATCAGGTCCTTCCCACAACATGTGGGGATTATGAGAGCTACAATTCAAGATGAGATTTGGGTGGGGACACAGCCAAACCATATCAACCTGTCATCCCTTCCTCTGTGGAACCATATGTCATCGTCATCTCATAGAATGACTTCAGTTCCAGTATTCTTGTTACATCTTCCAGCTCCCAAGGCTCTGCTCAAGCATCACTACCAAGTGGTAATTTCCTTTCCATCAGGATAGTTCTAACTCACCTTTAAGATGAAGCTCAGGAATTACCACATATATTATTAAGAAAATTCATGTTGATCCATACAATAGCCATTCCTAACTCCCTCCTCCCTTGCCTGTCTCTTGAGTCAGAGACCCAACCACGGCTCTAAGAGTTCACATTCCAAGCTTCCCTTGCAGCTACGGGTAGATGTCTGCTAGAGGTTTAGCCAATAAGTTGTTAGCAGAATCCTGCTCAAGGCCACCAGATTCTGGTAATGTTTTTCCCCCTACCTGGATGGAATAGGATATATGTAAGGATAAATGCTACCCTAATCTGTGCTTCCCCTGCCTCCTTTAGGGTACTCTAATGTGGTGTGTGAGGCTCAAGGGCCAGCTTGCAAGAAAGAAATGCAAGAGGAGAGGAAAAAGCTGAAGAATGAAAATCAGCATGCTGAGGAGGGCAGAATGGGAAGACACAAACATTGATTTGCTGAACTCACACAGGCAACCTCCTGCCTCCAGACACTTCCTAAAATGAAGGGGAAAAACCCCTTTGTTTTACTAACTTACTATTGTTATCAGGTATTCTACTAGTTGCAGCTGAACCCATGTTTAGCTGCTATTCCACCTCTGGGAATTCTTTCTACATTCTCTACAAAGGAGGCAATGCAGTGGTGGGTAAGGACAAGGCTTTAGGGTTCAGCAGATCTTGCTTCAAATCTGGGTTCTGCCACTTACCAGCTACACAACACTGGGCAAGTAACCTAATCTCTCTGATCCTCAACTGCCTCCTTTGTAAAATGGTAATGACAATGACTAACAAAGAAGTGTATTATAAGGAGTAAGCAGGATAATATGTGTAAAGTACTTAGCAAGTGCCTGGTACACAGTGAGTACTCAAAAATCTTAGCCAGGCCGGGCGCTAGCTCACACCTGTAATCCCAATACTTTGGGAGGCTGAGGTGGGCGGATCACAAGGTCAGGAGATCGAGACCATCCTGGCTAACACGGTGAAACCCTGTCTCTACTAAAAATACAAAAAAAAATAGCTGGACGTGGTGGTGGACGCCTGTAGTCCCAGAAACTCGGGAGGCTGAGGCAGGAGAATGGCGTGAACCCGGGAGGCAGAGCTTGCAGTGAGTCGAGATCGCGCCACTGCACTCCAGCCTGGGGACAGAGCGAGACTCTGTCTCAAAAAAAAAAAAAAAAAAGAAATCTTAGCCAAGCTGGGCACAGTGGCTCACTTGTAACCTTTGGGAGGCCAAGGCAGGATGACTGCTTGAGGCTAGAGGTTCCACAGTAGCCTGTGCAACAGAACGAGACCTTGTCTCTACAAAAAATAAAAATAGAAAAAATTAGCCAGGTGTGGTGGCACGTGCCCATAGTCCCTGCTACCAGGAGGCGGAGGAGGGAAGATCTTAAGCCCAGAAGTTTGAAGCTGCAGTAAGCATCCCTGCAGTCCAGCCTGAAGGACGGGGTGAGACCTTGTCTCAAAAAAAAAAAAAAAAAAAAAAAAGATTAGACATTATTATGAGGAAGCTGATGGTGGAGTATCCCTGATATGTACGCAACAACACCCTGGGAACACATGGATTATTTCCCCAACTCCCTGAATTGTAATTATCTGATATCTACCTGATTCTTTTATTAGGATATGGGCCAAGTTGAAAGCAAGAAAAGTAGCATGCCACTATCCAGTACCTAACATAGGGCTTGCAGATCACTAGCTTTCCAAAAGTACTTGCTGGGTGAATGACTGCACGAACCAAAGACTCATTTGAGTGTTGAAGTTTATCATTTTGGGCAGCTTCTAGAATAAACGGAATTGATATAGATGGCTTAAAAAAATACATATACTGAGGACCATATGATTGCAGACATATCGATAACATGTTAATTTTATTTATCAAGCAGCCAATGAAACTTTTAAAGCAGTAAGATAGTCTGCTTTGCTTTCACAAATATATCATTTGCCCTTTCCCTCACTGCTGTAAGGGAGCACTTCCTCTATGTCTGAAAATGAAGACAGCTAAGATATGAAGTGTAAAAACTGCTTATGATACAACCAAAGCCAAAAACTGAACTTGGGATCTATGTTTCATCTTCTCTACCCCTTCCAACGTAGCCACTAGAAAAGGCTTTCGCTCTGAATATTTACTTGTGATGAACTTATAAAATGAACAACCCTATTGTTTTGTGGGGGGATAATGTGGGAGGGGAGGTGGCTTCTTTGACAAGTAAACTGTACCTGACTATTAGAATGCACTAAAATATTGTTTCTATGCAGTGTTTTGCCACCTACAGTCAAACCCATACAAAATACTATTGTCTAGGAACGCTCTTTAAATGTGACTGCTAAAATGTCACCTAATCACAGTGACCACGGAAAATAATATTTGTTATAAAAACCAAACCTCCTTTCATCATAAAGGTTTTTCACATGTAGTGGGAGCACTTTATTTTTCTACAGGCGGGAATATTCCCTCACAGTAAGGAAAGGTGATCTGCTCTGATAAAACTTTAACAGGTGCTGAAATTTATATATTCTATTACAGACTTACAAGCCCACACTAATTATTAATTATCCGCCTAAATGTATACTACTTTACACATCCTGCTCTTTAACTAGAACACTCAGAAAACCCATTGTACGTTGCCTGACTAACGGACCATGTCTTGAACGGCTAAATGGCCTAGCAAATGCAAAGATTTTCCCATACGTACACTTTATAGTGTTAATGTAGACCCACTGCCTACACAAACCAACTGCATTTCCACAACCGCATTCCACCTTGAGGAATACAGGTGACTTACGGGAGGCATCTATCTGTGGACAATATCAGCAGATTAGAGTCAATTTATAGAGCAGCTTCTCTAAAGTGCTTGCAAGCAACATTACCGTGTAGTTATTACAATTGTAGAGATAGTGAGTACTCTCTCTTATTCTGCTCTGTGAATATTTTAAAGAAGTCACATAGAGGCTTTTTATGCCAGAGCAGGTGTGAACTCAATTCCACTCTTAAACTAGTATCAGCTCAGCTGAGAGAACAGCCGTAAATTTTTATTTCAGAACCAAATGAAACTCATGAGGGTAAGGGGCAAAATCTTATTAACTATTAAAATGACTTGAAAAGACTGGGAGAAGGCAGCTTCTTTTATTTTCAATTGGTGTTCAAACTATACCTAGGACTTTGCGAAAAATGAAAAATGTAATCACACAAAAGTATGTCTATTTAGAACTGTTTTATTTCAGGAGAAACAAAAAAATTCAGAGAGCTCTCCCACCCTCCCCTGGCCACATCTCCATGAGTTAGGTCAGTAACAGAAACAAGGAAACTGAGATTAAAATGAAAAACAGCTTGTTCAAAATCATACAAAGATCATTTCGTAAACTATTGTGTACCAGGTTGGGTTTTTTTTCCTGGTTTTTCTCTAGCTAACAGGGATCATCCACAGCTACTGAGGCAGTCTGCCAAGATATTTAAGATCTGCGCTCACTGCATCTCAATTTCCAAATAATATTTGTAAGACCATCAATAAATAAGGAAAAAATCTTAAGTATGAAAAAACACACACACCATATAAAGTATGAATTTAATCCTGTCAGTAGATCAATTGTTAAAGCTTTCAAAAACACGGATATTAGGCTCATTTCCAATTACTCTGAAAGTTCTGAAGGAGACAGGGTCACTAATAAATTTTCTTCCATGATTTGTTATTGCCCAATTAAGTGCAATCAGTTACACATAAAAAGTTTATGCTTATATCTGAAGCATTCAGATTTGGCTACTGAGCTGTTAAGAGAACAGCTTGGACTGAATAGCCAAGGTGAGGAAAAGGCACGGCCAGTTAGTAACCTAGTAATTTCGAGACTCAGAAAGCCAAGCCAATGCTGATGATACAAGGCTAGAAAATCTTACTTTGCGATCTATCGCTGAAAATTAGCTTTATATGTGTCTCCTTTTCTCTTATCCTTCAATTTTTCTGTCTCCCCCTTCTCCACCAAATGTTATCAGATATTACACACTTTCTATTTTCATTCAGCTTTAATATGGCCCACAAGGGGGTGGCATTTAATTAATCACTTCCACATTCTGCCAGAACTCACTACATGATGCTCAAGTTTGCATATCACTTTTGCCAAGCTGATCAGACCCAATGAACAGAAAAACAGACTAGATAACATAATAGTAGGTGTAATAATAATTTGCATTAACTGAATTTTAGTGCCAGGTGGCTTTACATTATTTCATTTAAACACAGGGCAACTACTTAGATGAGAAATTTCATCACAGTGCTAAAGAAACTTGCCCAAGGTCACAGAACTGGAGAGTGGTGAGCTGGTGCTCACAGCAATGCCCAGCTGACCACAGTGCTCTGCTAGGTCCACCATCCACCACTTCCCCCATGTTAGTTCTCTTGTGGCATTTTCAACCTACGTGAAAGCTTTAAATGTTTTATCTTAAACATAAACAATATAACCAGCTGTATTTTATACTACTTTCAAATGATGCTTCCTTACAATTTTTCCTATTAATAAATGTGTCAAGGAATTAAGGAGTGATTAATAAGCAATCATCAAGAAGATGAAAAATGTTTGAGCTGTGTCTATTAACCACTTAGAAATAAATTTAATTTAATCTCAACCTCTGCTCCATATATTTTGCAATTGTTAGTTCCTAGGCATGATATTCCGCAAAAGAAAAGAAAATGAGATCCACTGAGCACCTCCTTTTACTCAAAACAAAACATGCTTCCTTTGGATTCAAAAACTCTTAAGAGTAGGGAGAATGACAGAATAATCCAATACAGAGGCAACATTCTATACCAAGTGTCTGTGGAGTAAAGGGAATGAGAGAATAATCCCATATACAGAGGCAACATTCTATACCAAGCATCTGTGGAGAAGAAAGAAATGAAGTGGAACAGGACTGTCTCCAAAACATTCCCGAGAACATGGAAGGTATTTGTAAAACCATCTCCTTGATGAAAACCATCGTACCTTGTAGTGACTCTATTATTCAGATGACCTACAACACAGGCAAAGAAATCTGCATTTGTCAGGGGGTTCTCCCTAGACTCACCACTCAAACACCACACCAGGGTGTTCTTGGCCTTGTGTTTAAAGATAAAACTTGAGAACATTTAAAATGGAGAGAAACATGGCTGTAGGCAAATATTTCACAAAAGGGAGCATCTGAATCCAACACAGCTGTCCCCAAAGAGGTACTTATTTTATAGGATTACTGTTTTGTGGACTGGCTAAAAAAGAAGCCTTTTCATTTTGGTCTTGATGTTTACAGAAGTGAACATTCTATACTACCTCCACCTGCTCCTGCCTTCTGTTCCAATCTCTTTAGAAGGTATAGGTATTTTAAAATTGCTACCACCCAAAACCCCAAAGTCTACAGATTTTTCCATTCATTACCCAGACGAAAATGACAGATGACCAGTGTTTAGCCTTGCAATGCCCTAACAGTAACACAGCAGAGCACAGTGATTACAAAGTGTATCACATCACCACACCTTCCTCAGTGAGCCTGGGAGGGGTGGGCCAGGCTGGCATCCTTGTCCTCACCTGGGAAACCAGAAAACAGGGGCTCTGAAGAAATTTGCCCAATGTCCCATCACCCATCACTAGGAAGTGAAAAGCCAAGAATTATGCTGAAGTGACCCCTGAAGACCTAGAATCCACTGTCCCATGACACCTTGTAAGACGTGCAGTGCTCCAAACAGCTCCTTTGCTTCTTTGGTTCTAAGAATGTATAATGTGAACAAAGAAAGCAGTCTTATTTTTATTGAGGATGAATACATCACTTTAGGTGGACACACACCTTAAGTGTGAGGTTCAGGATTCCTTAACTATACCAATTTCATTCTCCTGGAGCCATGGAGTAATGAGAGGTTTGAGAAACGCAAAGTGTTTAATCGCACCCCCCCACCCCGCCCAAAATCCAGTCAAGAAATAGGGTACTGGTTAATACTGTCACAGACACATTTTAAGTATAGGACTTACGCAAAATTCAAAGAAACCATCTTCCTAAGGAAAGACAGAGAATTGGCTGGGCACAGTGGCTCACACCTGTAATCCCAGACCTTTGGGAGGCTAAAGCAGGAGGATCACTTGAGCCTAGGTGTTTGAAGACGCAGTGAGCTATAATCATGTCACTGTACTCCAGCCTAGGTGACAGAGTGAGACTCTGTGTCCAAAAAGAAAGTAAGTAAATAAAAACATGAAAATAAATAAAAATGTAAAAACCTAGAGAAAAACTTTTTCTACTAAATAAAAGCAGCACTGTTTATTTCACATCCTGGTTACCTTTAACAATAGATGGTCCTTTCCCCTGCCTCTGTTCCAATGTGTCTGATTCACGACATGAGACTGTTCAACAGGGTTGGGAAACTTCTGGACAAAAGTTGGATCCAGCTCTCACAATTTCATCCAGTCTTGGCATGTTGTCTAAAACTAAATGTCTTTTGGCTGCACCTAATCCTCCACATTAAAAATCAACAACTGCAATTGTGTACATATTAAAAGAAAGTAGAGGGTTTTCTCCCCCAGGCAGTAGGCATTCTTGTCTGAGTGTTTCACGGTGACATGGCAGGTTGCTGGAGGTAAGTTCCCTGGAAACTGTTTGGGCAATGGTCCAGGAGAAAGATCTCTGTCTGTCACTTGTAGCAGCATGTCCCAGGGACGTGCCGCAGGGTGCCAGGCCTGCTCTGGATGGGTGTAGCAGGAGGCACTGGGAGTAATGCCTGGCCTGTGGATCTGCCAAAGACCACCCAGGGGACTGGAGAAAAGAGTGGTTGGTGGCAGGAGCTACAGGCCTGTTGCATAACAAGGGTGCCCTGGACAGGCTGGCAGAAAGTCAAACCACAGACCTAAAAGAGAAGGTTCTGGGGAAAGCAGAGGTAAGGAGAGCTGGCTTTGGCTGGTTGCTGCCTTGCTCAAGGGCTTAGGACAATGAAGGCACAAGCCTTGAAGGTGAGATGCAAACAGCAGACCTCACGCTTCTTCCCATGCAAGACGCTCATGCCTGGACTTTATCCACCTTCCTCTTTACAATATCTTTTTTCCTACTCCATCTTCCTCTCTAATTTGCTGACCAGAAATTAGAGTTGAGACATCTTTTTACATATATTTTTATTACATGAAAGTTAAGGCCTTGTTCTTAATTTTCAAAATTATTAAATAGAAAATTATATATTTTTCTCTTAAAAAAATTGAAGTGTGAATTGAACACTGCAAGTTAGTAAGCCCAGTATGAGTCCCCGACTCGCTTCTTTCCTGTCTATTTCCCAGGCTGCATTCCCAGCCCTGCCCCAACCTCTGCAGCTGGAGATGGCCTGGGTTATGGGGAAGCAGTGTGGTGGGGAGACACCGCTCAACTCACCCTTCCCCTTCTTTCTGCATCAAACCTGAACTTGACACCAGAAGCTGTGACCCCCATCTTTAGACAATGAGGGGAAGGACAAAAGAATCACAAAACCACCAGCCCTGACATCACTGAGCTGCAAACCACTTCCAGCAGGGGCCTACCACCAGACTTCTAGAATGAGAAAAATTATTCTTAAGCCATCATTAGTCACATTTTCCATTACTTTGAAGCAAAGCATTCCTACCTGATTGATACAAATTGCTTTTTACTTTTATGTGAAGCTTAAATGATTTATCTTCTCTTTGGGTCAATAACTTTCTATGTGAGAAATCTTCTCCTGGTATTTAGAAGGTCTATACATCTCTGTTGGCCATAGTTTTCAAGTAACATTTTTCTGTTTAGAAATTCTTCTAAATGTTATAAGACTTGGATTAGTAAACCTAGTTTGACTCTAAAAGTGTTTGAGGATCACAGCATTAACTGTGCTATATCACAGAGTAGGCCGGAAAGGAAACAAGACCAATGAAAGAAGAATGGAAATGTTCTCTGACTGGACAAAAGGAAATCAGTTATCTTAGCTCAGTACCAGAAACACAACTTTTTGCAATGGCCTTTCAAATTATTTATAATAATAGTAATTATTATTATTATTATATAATTATAATTATAAAAATATAAATATATAAAATTTTAAATATAGTAATAAGTATTATTATTATTATTATTAGCAATGGGGTCTCACTCTGTCACCCAGGCTGGAGTGCAATGGCACAATCACAGCTCACTGTAGTGACCTCAACCTCCCAGGCTCCAGTAGTCCTTCCACCTCAGCCTCCTGAATGTCTGGGACCACTAGTGCATAAAAACACACCCAGCTAATTTTTTTTATTATCTGTAGAGACAGGATCTCACTATGTTGCCCAGGCTGGTCTCAAACACTTGGGCTCAAGCAATCCTTCCACCTTGGCCTCCCAAAGTGCTGGGATTACAGGCATGAGCCACTGTGCCTGACCCAAAATATTATTGATTTTACTTATTTCCGCTTATACATAAAATAATCTGTGGTGTACTGAAAACTGAAACAGGCCACATTGCAATATGGCCCGTTTCCTATCTTGGCAGAATATTTTGTCCAGTCAAGGATATAGTCCTATAGAATAAAATGTGAATTTCTATATGACTGGCTCTGGTTTAGGGTCTTCTTCTTGGTACAGTAAGGTATAGGCCTAACTTTAACGTATGGGCTTTTCATTTAATGTTTAAACCCTATCTAATTCCCTGATTCACTTGACAGTCATTTATTGAGGTCCTACAACACCTATGCCAAATACTGATCTACGCACAGAACTTTTCTCCTGGTGACTCAACTTAATGAGTTATTATTTTATTTATCCCCAACCAATCCAATTCCTTAGCTATAGATCTAGAACCAGCTGAGATATAAAAGGAATATCTATTTTAGTTAGGCTTTAAAGAATTACATTTGGAAAACACGTCACTGGCAAAGTCACTTGAAGGTATTCATAAAATAAAGATGAATGGATTAGAAAGAACAATACAACATCTCCAAAGAGAAAATACAGTATAAGGATAAAATGACGTATCTGAAAGATCAATGGACCATTAGATAATAAAATTACCTCAGAGATCACCTAAAGAGCTGTTCTTCCCTCAATCTAAAGATGTGGAAACGACCTGACCAGGGGACCCACAGGCAGCTGCGCAAAACAGAATAGAAAACTCAATTCTTGGCTGGGCATGGTGGCTCATGCCTGTAATCCCAGGACTTTGGGAGACTGAAGCAGGCAGATCACTTCAGGTCAGGAGTTCAAGACCAGCCTGGCCAACATGGTAAAACCCCACCTCTACTAAAAATATAAAACTTAGCCAGATGTGGTGTTGTACACCTGTCGTCCCGGCTGCTCAGGAGGCTAAGGTGGGAAGCTCACCTGAGCCCAGGAAGTTGAGGTTTCAGAGATCATCCTACTGAACTCCAGCCTGGGCAACAGAGAGAGACTCTGTCTCAAAAAAAAAAGAAAAGAAAAATAAAAGAAAGAAAAGAAAAAGAAGAAGGAGAAGTAGAAGAAGAAGAAGAAAAGAAGAAGTAGAAGAAAAAAACTCAGTTCTCCTGACTCCTGACTACCAGCCTTAGCTCAACAATCAAGATTGCTAAAAACACCAGGGATGAGGCTCAAACGAGTCATACTTGTTAATATTTCAGGAGGGCATTTTAAATTTAACATTAAAGAAATCAAAATTCCCAAAGTAAAATCAAATAAGACCACAATTAATAATTTCCTTTCTCAGAAATTACTTGTGCCACATTATAAGTCCAACACTTAAGAGTTGATATCGAGATAACATCAAGCTGAAAGGTGTCATTAAAAAAAAAAAAAAAAAAGAAGCATACCAAGATGTCCCTAACTAATGAACTAGCAAAGGGGCCTGCTTGTATCACTACCTAATTTCGCTGCATTTAAAAAGTGAACTAAAATTTCTACAGCTGACATCTATAGTCACAGTTCCATTCTTATGAAGTTACTAAAGATTATTTGACCTTTGGAACTTTCAAACATCAAATGATTGCCATTATTGTACAGGTTTTGCTATTTTCTAATACTGACACTTCTGCACAGAACAAAAGTCAGGTAACATCTCATTCGTGCTTTGAAAAATTATGTTTCTTTGTAGTCATGCTTTTCTTTCGTACATTAAGGCTTCCAAAAACAGTTTTCCTAGTAAAAGCTGATTCATTGGTTATTCTCTGTTTTACAATGAAGAGTAAAACTCCCTGTATTAGCATGTACTCACATTTGCTGTTTTACAAGAAGACTGTGGCACCCGCTTCTGCCACTGGGATTTGAAAACACTCACAACACTTCACCTTTATGCTGGGCTAAACTCAGGGTAGCCATAAACACTCTGAAGTAATACAAACCTAAATATTCCTGCTAGGCAAACGGAGCGGTGGAACCGAATTATAATGAGCTAGCAGCTGTCACAATATGACCACAGTAACCAAATCAAAATATCAACCGCTAACCCAGATGAGATTCAAAGGTCATCCTGTACGCCAGCAGCTTTCTTCAGTTCTGCCTGAAACCTCAATCTAATCCAGCAGTAAAATGTTCCGCTGAGCTAGGTTAGAACCCAGCTACTCTATGGCGGTAAATTATTTAATGCTCTGGGAGAGTACCATGAGTAGGACTAGAACCAAATACTACAGTAAGGAAACTGAACCATTCAAAATGGGCCATGTGAAAGCATAGCCCCGATGCTGAACTAAGCTGTAGCCAAATGTACAAAAGTATCACTTTTCATACCCTTCAGTCACAAATGCATGTATGTAATTTTATGGGGCAACTTGCTCACTTATCCTCAATCTAGCTTTCAATCGATGCTCTGGAATAATAAAAGGAACATGGAATGCTTAGCTCCTTCCTTGGATCAAACAGTTTTAGCTAGAAAATATATTGTCTACCATTGTAAAAATATCTGGACGATTACCTGCAAAAGTTTAGTGCTTGACAAAGGAAAAAAAGGTTTTTTTAAAGTCCATATTCTTTTCATACACTTGCTGCCAGGATTTTCAAACTATTCCATAGCATATAAATAACCCTCTTAAAAAAACAGAGGAGTTAGACTCACCGACCCTTTCTACCATTAGCATACTCTGAAAGGTATCCAACTGACAACCTAGGAAGGTTTCATCAAATTGTTTAAAAACTGCAATGAACAAGTCTCCAATAGGTCCAGTGTACATTATAATCATTAATAATGATAGGCAGTCACATGGAAGAAATGATTTATTTTCTCCAGATATAAAACAATGCATGGAATTCCAACTAAGGCAAAATGCAACCTGGCATGTATCTACACAATGAAAGCAATGAGTGAGTTCTTAGTAAATGTCAGGTAAAAGTATATGAATTGGTCAATGTAGGCAGTCAGTACTGACATCTCTCAACCCTGCCAACATCAAAACAAACACAAAGGCTATTCACACCTATTTAAAAAAAATTTAGGAGCTTGCTTTTTGTTTCTGTTAGTTAGGTTCTTCTTTAAAAGACTTACAAATATCAACCACTAAAACCCTGTATGACAGCTATAACCACAGACAGGAACACAGAACAATCCTATAACCCAAGAAATGTCATTAAGTCTTCTAGCATGATACATACATTGTGTGTATGGGTGTACATGTGTGTGCATGCATGTATAACCATACATGGGTGTTTTATTTACTTTAGGGATTCACAAACTATCAAATAGTGCAATTTTTCCACACATACAAGCTCATTTCTAAAAGAATAAATTAAAAAAAAACATTTTATTACTTTTTTTTGAGATGGGATCTCACTCTGTTGCCCAGGTTGGGATGCAATGGCATGATGTCAGCCCACTGCAACCTCCGCCCCCTGAGCTCAACAGATCCTCCATCCTTGGCCTCCCAAGTAGTTGGGACCACAGATGCGTGCCACCACGCCTGGCTAACTTTTTGTATTTTTGGTAAAGATGAGGTTTCACCATGTTGCCTAGGCTAAAACACTTTGTTACTCTTATAATTTATATCCCACTTTGCATAAATTTGAAATAGAGACACAAATGAACTAAGTTTTGGAATTTCAGTGCCAAATAGAAGTATTATGTTTAAAAATCTGTAAAATGCAAAACCATTCATGTGAAATCAAGAAGTTCAGACTTGTAATAATGGGTTTCGTTACCATAAAAGAGGTTATAAACAAATATACTAGCAATGCCTGTTATCATTTCCCTAAAATTGTATACTGCCGTAAAGAACAAAATATATAATTAATAATAATCCACTCTCAAAAGGAAAGAGTAGTCCCATACTTTTTTCTTTCTTTGCAATAAAATAAAACCTTACTAAATGAACAGTTCACCAAAAAAAAGGGAAAAAAATCAGGTCATCTGCAGTTAATAACTCTTTCCTATAAAATTAGTGTCACTTATTTCTGTAGCAGACGCCTAATTCAGTCACAGGCTTGATTGATTTGACAATAGAGAATCTGCTCCAATAAAGTGGCTGATTTATTTCTGATGCTATAGCTTTTACCCTGATGCGACATCACGGCAGAATTAAGTCTTTGAAACAGAAACAAATACTTTGTAGTTTTAACGAAAACCAGTTAAACATTCTGAAAGTGGAGACTGGAGTGTTGTCAAACACTTATGCTAAAGTCTACCACCTTCTTTTGGTAGAAGGAAAATGTCCACAAAGGTCACAACACGGGCTCTGGGTCTGGACACAAAGTGCGGTTTAGAACACAGCATATATGCTATGAGTTCAAACTGTCCCCCACACCAGTAGATCTTACTTGGTTTTTATTATCATTTGTAAATTAATTGTCCTTAATTTCTTGAAAATGATCTATCTTTTCTTTGTAAAGCTGTACCATAACACCAAATATGGCTCATCTGAAAAGTGGTTTCATTTTAAATCAACAGCAGCTTGGGCAAAATCAATGAGAATCTTTGTTCCCCGAATCTAGCCTTCAGATACGCAAGCCAATCAAGAAGGCATCAGGGATGTGAGAAATTACAGCGATGGGAAGAGTTTTTAATGCAGCATCAGAATCAATTCTCTTAAAAAAAAATTCTTCTTCTCTAAACTAAAAATGTAAGGTATTTCATACTTGTTTCAATGTCTTTTTCTCCCTTTTCCATTTTTTTTTTTTTTGCATGCCGCGCAATGCCCTCTCGCTCTGAGGGCGACTTCCCTGACCCCAGTCTGACACTGTGCCGTTAATGTCAGATAAACCATTTAGCCCAAGCACAATTCTTTTCTGTGCAAAAATCTGCTTGAGGTGGAAAATGTAGCAGTTTGTAAACAATAAAGAGCCATGTTTCAAACCAGACAGCTTATCTAACAGAGAAGTCCTTTCATTGGGAACAGTGGGTGGGGGCCTCGTGGACATAGTAGCATTTCCTATCACAATGCAGGAGACTGTCTTGGTCTCCATATTTAAGAGTTTAATGGGAAGGAGGGCAGACAGGATAAAAGAGCAAAGCTGACACGGATTTGCAGCCTAAACAACAACTAAGTGAAAAGAATCAGCTCTCTCCGCTCTAGACTGTCGGGCCACTTATATTTTAAATACTATTTGGATTGAAAAACTAATTTGATTTGTAAAGCAGTTGCCCATGAGGAAACATGAACAGAACAATCATTTAATCTGTTTGTACTTCTTGGTGTATTCTGTAATATTAATTTATCAAGTTGTTCTTTAGAGTTAAAACTTTTTTTCACATAGATAACATAAGCGTCTCACTATGAGTATTTATTTATTCTATTTTTCTTACTGTAGCTCATTAGAGGATCATTTTAGGATCCAAGGCAGTTAGTATATTATTTAGGTGCTACCTCTCAAGAGTATATTTTCAAACGCATCTTTTATTCTAAGTGCTTGTGTGGAGATAAATAGAGAAGCAAGGGTGTTAGAAATAACATCATAACTACTGACACTAAAGAGTCAAAAGCTGCCTTTTAAAATCTAAGTTGATAAATATATCTAGTCACCTGTATCTACATATCCTGAGAACAAGAAACAATGCACCTTTCTATCAACAACTGATAAAGAACTGGGATTCCTGTTTGAGTTACAATGTTAAAACGTAAGTATGAAATTTACTACTTTGAAGGCAAAAATAGCACAAAAATAAGAACATTCTATGACCAAAACCAACTTTGTGGTTCTCAAAGTTGGTAAGATACTCAAAGGCACAAACATATGATGTTACCCATTAAAAATCAGTTGCGAGTATTTATCTGCTTTGACTATTTTGTGTTAAATATCTGAAATCCATTTAGATGGATTTGATGGTGATTTTTCAAAGAACGCCTGAGATTCAAGGACCTGAAGTAACTGGTATAGCTTCCAAAGCTTAAAATCATGACATTCTTTAGAAGCATTTGCAGTTATGGTCTCAGAAAAATATAATCATCGCTGTGTGTTTTCCTTGGAGTGTTGTCCAACAGATTGTACCAAGAAATTTAACTTCACTTATTGACAGATTCTCAAGAGAATTTGGCCAGGTTGAGAGATTTACTAATATTGTTAAGAACTCATGTTTACTAGAACAAAGATCATTTTTTTTCAATCAAAACTAAAGTAGCCAGCTATTGGGACCTTTTAAGCCATTAGGAATCATCTTTTCATTGCTCAAGTTACTGCTGTTAAACAAACATCCCTACAGGGTAGCCAAAAGCAGAAAAACATGCTGAGGATGCCAGGATGAATGGCATGCCAGAGATTCACAGACAGCCTCAAACTAACAGGTAACTTGCTTTAGTAAAGCAGGATGGGGTCTGCCTAGGCCATTAGCACTAAAGTTCACGCCTTGATAAATACACAATCAGATTTTACAATTCAACTTGAATGCACTACTCTGATTTAAGCACACTAAGCCCATTAACACCATTTATTTTCATAACCCCTTTAGCAGAAATCACAGTTAACACTGACTATATATCACTGCCAACCAACAAGCCCAGTGATATTTTTATTCCAAATATTCACCACTTTGACTTCATCTACCTTAACTTAGGAAACTACTAATACAACATTGAAACTGTGGTCTGTGCTTTAGGTCTAAGGAAAACAAAATTTCCACGTAGATTCAGTATCACTAAAAGCATTTCATTCCATATGGTTGTAAAACTTAATCCTTAATGCACTATTACCAAACACAGACTGCCAATATCTCTCTGCAATTTAAGATTATTACAAGTGAACTGACTAAATATCCAAGTTTCTAAAAGCAGAACCTCTGTCTAGGACATGGTTTTACCTTCTATAGTAAAACATAAGCATTCAAAAAGTGTAAGTTAATTTAAAATGGGTCTTACTTTGTATTCTGGAATTGACAAAAGGTGGAGAGAGATTGTCATGTGATCCAAGGTCCCTGCTGGTCATGTGGTCATAGGGAGTCCCATCTCCATAGTTCTGTAAATAAAATGACAGTGTAAGTTATTATTTTATATTAATAAACAGCACATAAATAAACATAGCCCCACTACCAAAACTTCTCCCCTCCAAAGAAATTGGAGTCCACTATTCCCTCCCTGGAACTTCACTAGAAGGAATCTGCACTTTCACAGGTATAGTGGCCAAAAGAAAGCTCTAGAGTCTACGAAGTCCAAATTTTCCTCATAATAGCTGAGAAATCTTAGGAATAATAATAATGGTATCAACTGCATGGAGTTGTTGACATGATTAAATAAAATAGTGTATGTAAAACACCAGACACATATAAAGTATATTGCTTATGTTAAAAATTATTATTTTAATAAGGCCACATTAAAGCAAAATTGTGCCACAAGGGAAAATTAGGCATAGTATGCAATGAATTGCTTTTCAAAGACCAAGATAAAGCCATTCAAACAATAACATTTGGTGTTAGGATACTGAAGTTTCAATGTTTTATTATAGTTACTATTGTGGTTGTAAGAGAACTAGATTGTCACATAATTAACATACAAGAAAGTTAAGAATATTAGGATTTAACTATGATATGAACATCAAAACATTAGCATAAATTAGCATTTCTGGAGTTGTACAAAGTATATCACAAAAAACAACCAGTTGTAAAGAAGACAAATTTTGACAGAAATATTTCATTATTACAATTAGCTTATTGTTTTAAGGGGAATTTAAAATTAAAACAATGTTCTTAAGCTGTCCAGTTACTTAATTTTAATGGGGAAGTTTGATAACATGATAGGAAAGAGTTAAAATCATCTATACTACACGGTTCAACTTTCAGTCTACGAAAGTGCGTAAAGTGACCAAAAAGGGGGGAAAAAGTCACTCTGCTCAGCTGGTGGAACTGCCCATAAAGTCTAAGTCAAATTTACTCAGAGGTATCGGTTGCATGTGAGCCAAAGGGCAGAATCTGCCCACACAAAAAAGAGGGTTGCTGCATGAACAAGGAAAAGACACATCCCCTCAACCTTAAGGAAAACAACCCCGTTCTCAATCGCCTTTCCTCATGTATAACAATTAACTTGACTGATACTGAAATCTAATTCTGCCAAAATGTCGATCTATAAAAAGAGGCTACATTTTAAATACCCATCATAATACACTCACTCACTCTATACCAGGCATTGCATAATGCTGATTATCACTTATTAAGTGTCCTCAGCCTAGATAGTGTACTAAAAGCTTAATATATAGTATCTTATTTAATCCTCAGCACAGTGCTGTAAGGTAGACACTATCCCCATGTTAAGATGAAAAAAGAGAGACCTTGAAAGTCTGCCTGGGTATAAATCTGCCACAAATGATTTGTCTCATGCAAACTTCTGGATTTAGAAAATATAAATTACACTAAAGTGGTTTGAAATTATTCACCAATATATTCCTTGAGAAAAATGGCAGGACAGCTAACAAAAACCAAAAGCCAGTTAGTTTTAATCCTAAATTAAGATGATTCTAAACAGACCTTGTTTTCCGAAACACAATTAAAAGTACCATGTGTACTGAATGGAGAAATCATAAGAAATTGTGAAAATCTGGATGAACTAAACAATTGAGGGGAGTTCTATGATCTCCACTTGCTGTCAAGGGGAATGGATTTATTTCTGCAAGTGCAGACTGTAACATGAGGAGGAGGAAAGATTTCCTCAACCCATCCATATAAAGCATTAGAATGTCAAGCTCAACAGCTGGTGTAAGGGCTCACAAAGTTACTGGTAAGCTTAGAGATCCTGCTGTACCCTGAACACTAGACCAAAGATGACAATGCCAAGGACAGGTGGAAATGTCTAACTCTGATTTGCTGAAATGCCCTCATTTTGACAGCTTGATTACCTTCCCTGCCTCTTATGCCAAAATGGAACCTTCCCCCAACCCAAATTTGTGTGAACATTTACGGTAAAATGTTACCCTCCCTGCAGAATGCTTCATCGATATATAGCTGGTTGGGAAAGGAAGACATGCTGGTTTTACCATGTACACGGAGTGTACTTTTAATCTGGGGCATTATATGTACATCATAAAAACTAACACGGATTTTAAAGGGCCTAGTAATGATTCAGTTAAAGAAATTTCATACAAAATCATGAATATTTAAATTGGAAGAAACACAGATGATCCTCTGGCTCTACTTCCTCATTTTGCGAAATAGGAAAATGAGGACCCAAGAGGTGAAATGACATGCCCAAGATCATATACATACAAGAAACACATATTAACTAACCACCCACCCAACTCTTATTCCATGGTCTTCCTATTACATTCCTATTACATTATATTCCTTGGGTCTTCCCCAAGAAACAACCAATGCATATAGGAAAATTGTGGAGAAGAATAGCAAAAAGTTGAGAGCAAATAAATGAATGATCCAACTAGTGATCAAAGTCCCTACTGGTGGAATGATAACATGTCTACATAGTGAAATCAACTCAGATTCAGTATGTAGATTATACTGGTAGGATAGAACCTCATACTATATCTTTGGGATTATTCAGTAGTCTATTCACACCAATACATTATAAGGATATTAGGAATTTTTTTTAAGTTTTTCCATCCACAACAAATAGCATTATGTAATATGGATCAATAACTGACAAAAGAAAGACCAAATACGTAATGAAGGAGTTTTCTTCTGGTTAGCAGAAGTGGAACAGGTGTCAAATTGAATAACAGCATCCAATAAGAGAATGGGGGAAAAAATTCCAAAGTCAAGCTGATCCTCATTAAACTTAGTATGCACATATATGTGTGTGTGTTTGTGTGCGCATGCATGCCCATGCCTCTGTGTGTGTGTGTGTGTGTGTGTGTGTGTGTGTGTGTGTGTGAGAGAGAGAGAAAGAGAGAGAGAGAGAGAGAAACACACCTTCTGTTTGTCAATTTACATACGTGGGATGTCTGGCTGTGGGAGAAAAGATTAGATATACTTACCCTGGACGGGCTTGGATGTCCTCCATTCCCCCAGGACCCTGAGCTACTTCTGTCTTCTACATCTAGGGACAAGAGAAAAGTTCTTTAGGCTTTCTTGCAGTAATTTTTTTCTTTTTGTATATGCACTTTTAAATTAATGTTTCAAATTAATCTCCTGTTGCCTTTAATTAAGAACCAGGCACAGGGCTACCATGATGATAGTGGCTTCTGACCCATCTACTTAAATTAACTCATTTAAATTCACAGCAGAAATGAACTGGACCCTCAGGAACCAGAGGTATGAACATAAAAATTACTTCCATCCTTCACAGTGTTTGATAGCCTCAGTTTTTATAGATATGAAACTGTACTTAAAGTTTTATTACAATCTTTTGGATAAGTTTAAAAATGCACTAACATAACTTTAATGCAAAAAAAGTTAAATTAAGGTAAATATCCACACTAACACCTTTAGCATCCTCGCCATAATGCTCTTGGATCCTTTTTGTTCCATAGCCCGGGCTTATCACAGAAGACACCAGACATACAACAGAAAGTGACTGAGAAAGTATTCAGTAGTCTATTTCCACCAGCACATTACAGGGATATTAGGACTTAAACAAAACTTTTTTTTAGGTTAAGACAATACTGTCTCTGTCTTTCCTTTTTTTTTTTTTAAACTATACATACCATTTGGTCTACAATCCTTAATCTGGGCTTTGATATGTGGAAATGAATGTGGTTATTCCATTATAAAGCAATGTTGTTTTGATAGATGACAGTGAAAAGACCTACATGAACCATCAAAAAGTTGGAATTCTAAACTCAATACCAGCGAAGTTTTAATGTTGAGTAGATTACGAAATGTTCCATCCACGCTCCAAATGGCAAATACGCAGGATGGAAAGTCTAACAGCTAAGTTACCATATTAATTGCTTAAAACATAAAAGTGTTTTAAAGATCAGTCGCTCTATATTTAGAAATGGCTGTGAGATTTTTGATGAAAGGGCCTTCATAAGTATAAAAAGTTTCACTGTTATATTATTTTGATCACGGCTGATAACAGACGGCCATCACAAACACCCTCTGACAGAAGTGGAGGAGGAAGTGTGAAACTATGGTTCAGGAGACACAATCCCATTTATTGTGTTTCCTCACATTTCAGTGATACTGTTTATTCCCTTAATGCTCTACTGTCATTCCTTTTATTATTACTGCTATTTTATTATCAGCAGAAGTAATCATAGTATAATTAATTAATTTATTTTGGGATACAGTAGAGTACATGGTGTTTCAGAATATCTTAAGAGATAGAAAAGCAACAACAACTAAGTTATTACCACTAAATTAACTTCTCTCTCTCTTTTTTTTTAATGACAAGTATTATTTCACTTCCTTTTAGTTGGTGCTTCAGCAGATAACACAAACTGCAAACAGATGTCCCCTATGGACAGTTAAAATCAGTGCACTGTGAGCTTCAAGGCATGTCAAGAAAGCTCTCGGGACTGCACCAAGCCTAGAGAAAAGGTGTAAAACCTTCCCTAGATCTGCTGTTTAACAATCCAACATGCTGGCCTATCCTGTATATGTTGAACTAAAGCACACAAAGAAGCTACTTACAACCCTCTGGGATTCGCACATAAATAAATTTTGTAGCCTACATGGTTCTCTTAATTCTTAAACAAAAACCAAATATTTTCAGCCAAAATAAAAAGTGTATAAATAACAAAATCTCTCAACCACTGCAAGCTTTCAAAAGTCTGGCGCATCTTGACTTTCTTTTCACCTATAACAGCCAGCTTGGATTCATTTGAGAGATTTCTCCTCTTGAATTTGGCCAAAAAGTAATGGAGGAACAGATTTGAATCCCTATAAGTACCATAAGATTTCAAATTGTTTGGACTCATTTTATCTTTCCAATTTTAAAAGAGGATTTTAAACATGAAAAGTAGGCAGAGACTTGGAGGAAAGAGGACGCTATTGCCAGGTCAGTGGGGCTTTTGCATCCCAAAGGACATTTGGCAAAGCCACCCAGGAGACAGTTTTGGTTGTCACAGTTTGGGTGGCGCTAGTGGCATTGATCACATAGAGGCCAAGAGTTGCTATTAAATATCTCATAGATGCACAAAACAGCTCTCCACAGTAAGAAATACCCTGTGCAGGGCACAGCAGCTCACACCTGTGATACCAGCACGTTGGGAGGCTGAAGCAGAAGGATTGCTTGAGGCCAGGAATTTGAGACCAGCCTGGGAAACACAGCAAGATTCTGTCTCTACAAAAATTTTTAAAATTAGCCAAGTGTGGTGGAACATGCCTGTAGTCCTAGCTAATTGGAGGGGCCGAGGCAGGAGGATCCCTTGAGCCCAGGAGTTCAAGGCTACAGTGAGCTACGATTATGCCACTGCACTCCAACCTAGGCAACTGAGTGAGAACCTGTCCCTAAAAGAAATATATATTTTTGGTGTTCTGACGCCAAATAAAAATTGTGTTGAGACTAAGAAGCCCTGTGCTAGAGCAAAAGGAATCAAGTTAGAGAAAATACGTATTAAAATTTGATTTATAATTTAGTAAGAACTCTTACTAAATACACAGTTTTTCTTATGCACTTTAAGCCAGACTTGAGCTGGAATGTACCAAGAGACCTTCATATACATCTTCTTTCCACAGAAAAAAAGGAAAAGTAATGGTCAACCAAGCAGCCTGCTAATTAGCAGGCAGATAAAACACATCAAAACTTGAGTATTCCCAACTGGGCAATTTAAAAAGCGAGCAATCCACTAATTAAAAATGCTGGAAGTCTAGCTTTTTCAAAGCAGGTTAAATACTGGCTGGGTTCCTTCACAAATAGATTCCTGACCAATAGGATCTGACTGCTCTTTTCCCACCCTTTCCCATTTCCATCTTTCCCACTTCCTGACCTCACGCTGCTGCACCTTTCTTTCTTTGATTGCTCTCTGTTGAACAGGCTTCCCCTTCCCTTGGTCTCCTGCTCGATCTCGAGGATGAGGACAAATCACTAGCTCTCCCAAACCTAATAAATAGAATAATCATATGAATTCTAATTGTATTTTATCTTTGAAAAAAATCTATAGGACCGGTGCTTATTTATCCATATCCACAGAAGACACTATAAACTAGTGTCTTCTATAGCATGCGCAATGGTAATTCATAATGAATGTAAACATGTTACTTTGAAGTCATTTTCTTCCATCTTCCCTCTCCTTGAACTTTGTTAGGCCTACTCCTTAGTTAGCATTTCCTCAATAACTATTCCAGTGCACCACCAAGTGCATTTCAAAGTGTATCCGCCACCTGAATCACCTGTATGCCCATTTTTAAATTGGCTTATTAGGGTCCATCTCACATCTACTCAGTCTGGAACTCTGAGGGTGGGGCTGAGAAAATTGTTTTTAACACGTCCCCAGGTAACTTTTATGCACACAGGAGTTTGAGAACCACAGGACTACTCGACTGTAACACAAGACAAATGCATGCCCCACACCACCAACAGCAGCCTCTCTCACTCCACATCTTAAAATTCCTGTCTGGGTTGCTGGCTTCAGCAGCATTCAGTATACACCTCCATCACATGAGCATCCAAGAAGTTCTTGTCCAGACTCATTTTCATGTAAACCCTGCACGGGGCCTATACCTGGCCATTCCTTACTCCTGCTAGTGTACCAGGATACTGCACGCTCTTTTATACCACCATGTTTTTGTAACTGCTATTCCCTCTGCCTAAACTGTTCCTCACCTCTCAAAGAAAGAGTAACAGCTCACATTTGGTGAGCTTGAATGTATGTCAGACACTGCGTTAAACTCTCAAATGCCTTACTAGTATTCTGGTTTTATATATGAGAAAACTGAGCCTCAGATGGGTTAGAAAACTTGCCCAAGGGCTCAGGAAATGGCAGAGCTTGGACACAAAAGGAGGCTGAAGCTCTGCCCACTGCTGTAAAGGCTCCCCAGTAAGAATTTCACATCTCTCTCTAACCAGCTGAATGTTCCCTCCTGTCACTTCTCCCCACGCAGAGTGAATATATTTATTTTGGAGTTTATACCCACTCTTGTGTCCACAAACGATTACAGAACACATACAACACAAAATATATGAAATCAATATTTGAAGGAACCAAGCGACTGCAAAATAAAAGTAGGAGAACAGTAAGGCCAGAGGTATGATGAGTTTATCAAAATGCACACAGTGAAGGACTGGCTATTTGCTAGAGGTGGGTCAAAATTTTAGAAGCTATTAAGTAGACAAAGCAGAGAGGGAAACAAGATTCACAATAACCATCAGATAAAAACACACAAAGTGTCCAGGAGAAACATACCTAATCCTGGTATTAAGCCAGACAGAAAATACCTGTGAGCTCCCAACACAGAGGACAGAATGTCCCATAGCATTCTGTATCAACAGTACTCACAATGATAAAACTTGTATGGCTGGCTCAATACAATAGTTCAGCAAGTACATATAATTTACTATCCAAATAACCATGTGAATATATATACAGCTATAGAGCTACATATTTATATCATACCCAACTGTGATGTACGTTTCTTATAGGAAAGAAACATACTTGACACAAATAACATCTTGTGTGGTACTGTACAATGGTGGGCTCATTAGTTCTTTATTGAAATGAATTAAAACAGCAGAAAGTGAAAAGACAATATTGTGGTATGAGAAGTGTTTACATCTAGAGGTGAGACTAAACAATATACAGGAAATAGATGTGTGAAATCCATTAAGGCAACATAGTGACAAATGAAAAACTGCCTGGGATGAACTGCTGAATCTATTTAGTTCTCGCCCCTCCCTTGTTCTGTTGCCACCCTTTTTCCAAGATGGGAGAATAAAGAGAAAGATAATAGCCCAGGCAAAAGGAAAGGAAGAGAGCAAGTAGATGATAGAAATTCCTGTTCCAAAAGATTGAAATGGGCTCAGTTGTTCAAGATTTTTCTAATTTCTTATTTTACCCTAAACTAAGATAGATTTAGTAACTCTTCAATCGGACTGCTGGCTGCTTTGGGAGGCAATCTGAAAATCCACAAATTTTCATCTTATTTGATTCATTTTGCACGAGTCCCCTCTACAGTGTCTGACATATTGGCTGGGTGCAATGGTTCATGCCTGTAATCCCAGCACTTTGAGATGCCGAGGCGGGCAGATCAGTTGAGGTCAAGAGTTTGAAGCCAGCCTGGCCAAAATGGTGAGACCCCATCTCTACTAAAAATACAAAAATTAGCCGGGCCTGGTGGTGGGCGCCTGTAATCCCAGCTACCCAGGAGGCAGAGGCAGGAGAATTGCTTGAACCCAGGAGGTGAGGCTGCAGCAAGCCAAGATTGAGCCACTGCATTCCAGCCTGGATGACAGAGCGAGACTGTCTCAAAAAAAAATAATAAATAAAGTATTTGACAGATCAGTGCCAAAACACAACAGTTTGGGCAGAACTATGACCAAATACTCTATTTAGGGGAAAGATGTTCAGACATAATTCTTACCTTCTGCGATTTCCCATCCACATTCATTAAACTTGTAATCCGATTACTCACAGCTCCACTTTGCTCTTGTGGTCAGCAAGATCAAAACTATCAGACAGACTAGACAAACTTTAGAAAACACAGCACTGGGAGTTGGGATAAAGAGCTGGATTTCAGCAGGGACTCTGCAGTGACCAGTTCTCTGGTCTGAGCAAGTCACTGGCCTCTCCGTACTCATTTTTGTGAACTACAAAATAAGCAAGTTTTATTTCCATTCTTGGAAATAGGGCAGGCTAGTATATTTGGACAACTCTCCCACAGAAAACTAAAAATGATGGATAACAGTTTTTTGAAAAATTTTAAAATACTGAGCAGACAAGATAACAAGGAATCACAGAGCCAAAATCAAAGTGAAGGCTGGAACCTAGGGAAGAAGAAAACACATTTTTTGCTCTGGGGACATTTGTCAACCTTGAAAATGTAATGGCCTCTTGGGTCAAGGAGAACAGAAGTGAAAACCCAAGACATACCCCAAAATCAATATTCTAACAGAAGATAAGGGGATGATAGTATTTGCAAGATTAAGGAGTTATTGTTAAAGTAAATGAATTAACTAACATTTGTTAAACACTTAGGAAAGTACTTGATCTGTAGTAAATATCTACCATAGTCACCAATATTTATCATGAGTGCCTAATTTAATAATACCCTCCAATACCTAAGAAAATCTGAGCCTTACATTTTTATGACTCCTTGTTCTGCTAAACAGGTCAGTGATTTTTAAATACTCTCCTGGATCTTAGAAACACCCAAAACGTTTAGGTTAAACAATCCTACCTTCTCCATGACCCTGTATAACACCATCAGAGTGAGAATTCAGTAAGCATTAGATTTATTCAATGGCTTAGTTTACCATTAGAGTATTCTCTTTATATCTCAATGTATTTCTATGTGTAATACACAAATGACAGGTTGTCAGAAGTTATGTATGCTGATCAGAGTCCCAAGCTAAGAACACAGACTAAATACCATGTAACTTTAAGGTTGATTTGAAATAAACAAGTATGAGAGTTACCTAGATTGATTTGACGTAGAGCTGTGTAGCTGTCCTTTCTATACTCTGAGCCTATAACATGCCAATCACCCAGGACCCTAGAGTTTTATGAAATCAGAAAAATGCCTAAAATGGTATTTTGCATTGCTCTAAGTCTACAGATTCCTGCTCTTGTAGAAATATACTGATTTCTTAATAAAAATTTCAACACATTCAGAATGCATTCAGAGATAGGATGTTAAGTTCTTCCAGGAAAGATAATCATTCTGAAACACAATGAAGTCTACACTGCCTCAAAACCTTCTCCCTGCAACCACAGACACTATTAAATATCCTCCACACCATTATGGAGACTCACAAACTGCGTACATCTGTGGCTCCTACTAATTTCCTAGTCCAGGAAGAACCCTTGGCTGAGCCCTCACACAAACTGAGATGGCATATGCTCTCCATCAGTGCCAGATGAATTTAGAGTTCAAAATATTTCATCAGCAAAGAGCGTGTTAAGGATGTGCACATTTTCATTAGCACCCAGTATAATAAGAGCTCTAAGTAGAGTAATTTGAAGTCAAATTTGAGTACTATTACGGACATAGGAAGAGTTGAGGAGATTCAAATATTGACAGACGACATCCACACAAGCATGATTGTTTCTGTTTTCTATTAGACATAAGATATGGTGCTTCAGAATGAGTGATCTGGGCACTAACAAGAAACTTGACAAGAAGCTTCCAGCACTTCCCAAATCTGACTAAGCAAAGAATGAGGGTTGTGTCAATGCTTCCCACACAAATGTTAAGATGTGTCAGGCCAGGTGCGATGGCTCATGCCTATAATCCCAGCACTTTAGGAAGCCGGGGCAGGTGGATTATGATTTGATTACTCAAAGCTCCACTTTGCTTATGTGGACAGCAATCAAAACTATCAGACTAGAAAAAGTGAGGCCAAGAGTTCGAGATCAGCCTGGACAACATGGCAAAACCCATCTCTACTAAAAATACAAAAATTAGCTGGGCATGGTGGTGCACACTTGTAGTACCAGCCACTTGGGAGGCTGAGGCACTAGAATCACATGAACCCAGGAGGCGGAGGCTGCAGTGAGCCAAGATTGTGCCACTGCACTCCAGCCTGGGTGACTGAGCGAGACTCTGTCTCAAAAAAAAAAAAAAAAAAAAAAAGATATGTCAAATATAAAGAATACAGACCTGGGCTTTCCATTTTCAGATGACTGCTGTCAACTCTGGCTTTCTCAGAGCTAATGGATTTCCTAACCAAATAAATCTGAAACTCAAAGGTCAAGCATGAGATCATCTTATAGTATTTTTCATATGATAAGAAAAGTTAAAGGGTAGATATGCTGGTGAGAAAGTATAGTAGGAAAAATTTGTTCGCAGACAATTACTGCAATATTTTAGCCTTAACATCCAACTTAAGCTTCCATTAATAAGTCCTTTAAAACGGTATTATTTTCCTTAAGTTCAAAATAAACTGTTTTTCAAAAATGAACACTAAATTTTTGCTGCTTAAGATATGGAGTTAATTCCATTGTGTGCTGTTATAAACAGGGAAAGCATCTTCCTATAACATAAAATTCAGATAATGAGAAAGTAACAAAATGAAGTGGGTAACTGTTATGTTACAAATATGTCAGTGGTGTTCCTTATATTGAAACATAAATCTTTTTGGAGCTCAAGGTGGTAAACAGTTAAATTATGCAACTGAACCAAATGTACATTGAAGCCTATATATTAATTTATATATTTGGAGGTGTCAACGATCATCTAACTTGAATCATACCCTAGCTTGAATATATAATGTGAAATGCTGAGAGATGAGTGCCATTTAGCAACCTTTCAAATGTATGGGACTGGCTAGCTGGGGTCTTCCTCTTGAAGAGAAGTTAGTCGTTTGGGGATCCTACCTTTTTAAGCAATATCCTACAAATAAGAGCCATGAATAACTCAAGCAAGAGTATAACGTGAACTATATATACCTTCTCTGACTTTTCAAAATGTGACCAATCTAAAAGCACTTAAAAATCAGTCTTAACTAAGACAGTTTTCTTGGAGAGTAAACATTTCGAATCGGGTGAGAATAACAATTGGAAGTAAGTTACCGTATCTGAAGACTTTGAAAAAAAAAAATCAAAGTACCATCTAACTTCAACATTACACAGATAAGTTTCAAAGTACTTAAATAAATGTGAAAATATTGCAAGGAAGTTTTTAAGTAGGTGTTTGTTACCTCCTAAAGACATATCGTCTTCTAAAGACATATCACAGAGCGCGAGAAATAAAAGGTAGATACTTCAGAAAACAAAGCGTTAAACAACTAAAGAATGCATTTAAGAATATGCTTCATTTCCTAATAAAACTGAATATATAGTCTGATAATGTCTACATGTAATTATATGTGTATTTTTCAAACCATACATGTAATATTTATAGTGCAAAATCCATAATATTGTAATGACTTCAGATATACAAATTGGTATTTAAAATGCCTATTTGGTAAATAATTTATTGAATTTATTCTTGGGAAAGGTTAGCCAACATGAAACATGGAATCGTTTCCTCTTTTCTTCTTTTCTTTCCTGATACCTCTTTTCTCCCGAGGGTGCCATTTGTGAGGTTCTGAGAAGGGGAGGCTGGCTTAATTGAAATATTTGTAGGCTATAATTGCTCTGCCTAACCACAATGGTCTACTTCTCCCAAACGGCATTCTTTCCTCTTGCTTTCTCCTTTTTCTTCTATTTCCTTTTATACTTTAACAAAATCTACCTCTCCTGTTTGTTTTATTGTCATCATTTCCTATCCCAGATGCTTGAGTAATATTGGTGAAGTCAATAGTTTTACATATTCAAAACCCCTCCCTAAAATCCAGTTTTCCAGCACAACCCCTTTTGCTTAAAATACCACTCCCATAAACTGATTTTCACTTTACCCTTTCAACATGGCAATCCTTCCACCTATGTTTAACACTGCAGCCTATGACCTGGCAATGACAAATGATCAATCTTACATGTTATCTTCAGGGGTCATGTCTTAGTTTTAGGCCAATTTTCTCTGTATTTAGGCTCAAATGTGCAAACCACACTATATTACTCTGCAAAACATCAATGAGAAGGCTTAATTAAGTAACACTGACAGATAAATCCATTTCTTTCATAGTAATCAAATCAAAGCAGGTTGACATAACACAGGAACTTAATACAGTTATTCCCTTGTAATTGGAAAAAGGCCCTTTACTTCTCATTAAAGCAATCTTCTGGGTACTGGCATAATAAGGAGACTCAGAGCTTTCATACTGCCCTATAAAAGTCTCAAGATACAGACCCCTTAAGCAAACAAGCTAGATTATCTAATTCCTTGATCACAGCAGAACATACAGTTTCTACTGTTTTAAACTACTAATTCTTTATCTCTCCTACAATTAAAAAGAGGTAAATTAGTATCAAACACATATAATGAAAATCTGTAAAAATGCATAAACTGTTTACAGTTGTATAAATCTACCTCCACATGTATTTGAAGGGAAGCAGTCTGTTAAAATGAATTTGAAGTACTCTACACATGTGAAATTGTAATAGCTTGGATCATGGGAAAATCTATTTTACTCCATGGGTTCAATAGGACATGTATTGCCTAAATTTACAGTGTGCTACTCAACCATACAGTACAACCTTGTTCATCAGAATTGTAAGAGAATGAATGTTTTAGTAAAGCATTTAATTTTTGTGGTATGAAAAAAATATTAAGCCATCCGGTCAACTGTAGGCTGCTCTTACTCATTTAAACTCCAGAAAAAGTACGACAATATTATACCATGTTCATATCCTCAAACTAAATAAAATAAATTTTCACTCTTTCAATTCCAATTTTGAGGGTGTTTCTATTACTTATTTATTGGCACCTGACCAATCTTGAAATGATTCCAGCAACTCTTTCTGAAATTTATAATCTAGGCAGTACATGGTGATCTCCAAATGGTGGCTGACTACCCAAATACTCCAAGGAACCTCATAAAAAAACACAGATATCCTAGCCCCACCTGGGAACTGATCAAGAAAAGATGAAGGGTTGAAGTCAAGGAAAATGTATAATTTTTTCATTCTTCCCATGTTTTACTTTTTTTTTTAAGTTTTGGGGGTTTTGTTTGTTTTGTTTGTTTTTGAGACAGGGTCTCGTTCTGTCACCCAGGCTGGAGTCCAGTGGCACAAACACAGCTCACCACAGCCGCAACCTCCCAGGCTTAGGATATCCTCCCAATTCAACCTCCCAAGTAGTTGGGACCGCCACACCCAGCTAATTTTAAAAGTTTTTAATTACAGTGCAGTTATAATTATATAATATGTTGCTTCTGAACCATTTGTAAGTTGCATCAATTATATCCTTTTACCCCTTAGTACTTCTGTGTGCACTTCCTAAGAACAAAAACAGTACTATTATCAAAATCAGATAATATACTGTGGGTACTTAGATCCAATCCATAATCCATATTCCAATAGGGCACTTCCTCCATCTCCGGTAGAAGACAAAGTCCAGGATCATGCACTGCACTGAATTGTCTATCTCTTTTATCCATCTGAATGAGACATAATTCCTCAGTCTTTTCTTTCTGTGATATTAGAATTTTGGAAGAATACAGGCCAGTTATTTTATGGAAATGTTTCTCAATTTGGGAGGATCAGATGCTTCCTCATGATTATATTCCAGTGGATATAATACTACAATAGTGGTCTGGTGTCCTTCCCAGGACATCACTTCCAGAGCCCCTTGGCATGTTGGTCTGCCCCTCATGTGTTATGCCAATTTTGATCACCTGGTCAAAGTGGCATGCAAATCCTGCAATGTATGATTATAATTTGTCCCTGTTGAACTAATCAGTAATCTATGGAAAGATTCCTTAAGAACATTCAAACTAATTTTTAAGTATGTGCTTATTGAAAAAAATTAAAATACAAAAATGTATAAGGTAAAAAGTGATAATGCCCTCAAGTCTCACTTGTACCACTCTTAGACGAGCGATAGCCCATCACAGCTTCCTATTTCCTTACATATCCTCACGTCTCTGATCAACTGGTTTTGACAGCCGCAGAAATGTAGGGCAATAAATGCTAAACTTGACTGAAGTTTCTGTTCTATTTGAATTGGTAAGAAATATTCTTCAATCGTTGATCATCTAGTGACATTTCAATGCAGACAATGATTAGTTGTAGCCCTGTGACCTAGGTGGGGGTGGGGAGGGCAGGAACAAGAATATATTCAGGCATATTTTACTATTAATTTTGAAGGAATTTGGCCAAGATGAAGACAAGATGGACTGATCCACTTGTGAATTAATGCAATGTATAAAAGGCAAGTTAAAGAATCAGTTTTGGAGCCATGCTATCCTAACAGGCTAGTCGATGCCTCCTCCCACCACATTCTGTAAACCATTGTGTAAAAAGGAGACCTGCCATTGCAGAGCACTTCCCAATTAAATTCAAATGCAGAGACAAGCATACTCATGACACAGAAAAATTTAGTGTGGTTTCCATGGGCTGACGTACGAAAAAAAAAAAATTGGAAACATCTAAAATATTTTAGAAGGGAGAGATAAGTTGCCACTTTTAAAAGAATATATTCCCACATTTAGAGAGCAGGTATACAAATGAACTAGCCACCCTCACAAAGCGAAGAGTGAAGGGTGACCCCAAAAAAGACTGTGAGAGGAACTTTGCCATTCAATACAGCATAAGCATATCATAAAATATCGAGTGAGTTAACTTGTTATAACCAATACAACGTAGAAACAGTCCCTTTAACCTTTAGATGAAGCCCTTGTCGTTTTTTTGTTGTTGTTGTTTTTTGTTTTTTTGTTTTGAGATGGGGTCTTGCTCTTCATCTAGGGTGTATGTAGTGCAGTGGTGCAATCAGGGCTCACTGCAGCCTCAACCTCCCAGGCTCAAGCAATCCTCCCACCTCAGCCTCCTGAGTAGCTGGGACCACAGGCACACACCACCACACCCAGTGAATTTTTTGTAGAGACAGGGTCTCACTATGTTGCTCAGGTTGATCTCCGACTCCTGGGCTCAGGCAATCCTTCTGCCTCAGCCTCCCAAAGTGCTGGGATTACAGGCGTGAGCCACCATGCCCAGCCTACAGCCCTTGTCATTTTATAAACTGAACAGTGCTGACATATTTCAACTGTAATTTATAAAGGCTGAGAAAATGTTCTTCACAATTCCACTTCAGCCAAACGCCTGGCAGACATTGGCAAAGGTTTCTCTTACTTGGGCTTATAAATGTGTGTGTGCATGTGTGTGTGTGTATAAAATCAGCATACACACACACGATACACAAACTTGCATTTCCTAATACTTTCTTGATATTAATGATGGTGTTTAAAACAGTTCCCATATGTCACAACTTGTTCAAATGATACCTCCTTATTTTTTATGAAATTGGTCAGACAAGTCTGACTGGTCATTTGGTCTCATGACAATGTAACCACAATTTTTAATTATGCTTTCTGCTTCCTATTTTTTATATACTCATCTCATTTAAAATGCTATATCTGGAATCATTTAAAATATAAAATTGAGATCAAGAGAAGTTACCTACCTAAACACGAGCAGACTAAAATCATTTTTCAAAAGAGGAAAAAACAAAAATCACAAGAAAATTGGTAGATGCCCTATATAAAAGAGGCTATTTTGCATAAGACATACTTTCACCCTTTCATGCTATTACGATTACCTGTTTAATTCTAACAGAGAAGAGAATACTTGCTAATGTTCACAAGGAATACTTGCTGAAAGAAGAAAGGTGTACGGTGTTATAACGACCGAGTTTCCGCAGCTAGTAACATACATTTTAAAACCATGTCAGCAATGAAAACAAAACTGTGAGTCTCCCCTCTGTGTGTCCTTTTTCACAGGGCAGTGCCCAGGCACACTGCAACACCATTTCACCACCAGGGCACACACAGTTGCCATCAGTTTAAGAAACGCCCTGGACTTTGCTAGCAGGACAGGTCTATGAGGAAAAAATGGACCAAGGTTTCCTCCAAACCACACTGCCTCCCTTACTTTCACTTTCAGGTTCTATAAAACATGTTCACTACTCAAGTAGTGAAAACACATCTGCCTTACTTTACTAGCCCAGCTGTTGGGGGTAACACCTGAAAGAGATAAGAACGTATCAACTGATGATTTCTTAAGTTTAATCACATCAAATTCCTGGGAATAAGCATTTTTGGTTCTAGTAGGTCTGCAACTTCTATGTATCCTGCCTTTTGCCCATCTGATAACTAGTGGAATACCGGTCAGAAAGAGATGAGCTGCTCTGAGGCACTGGTCTTACCAATTGGCAGTAAGTGGAATGGTAAAAAGCTGTAACTCTTCCTCAGGAATGGAAGAAATGTCATTAGTGTGAAAGGAGATAGAGGCAAAGACCTGAAGAATGACAATAACCAGGCATCTTGAGAGAAAACAAGAAGCAGGGAAGGGGTTCCAGGAAAGCCCGAGCTGTCAGTAGAGAATAGTGATTTATCTGATGAGATTAGCAGACAGTTTGATTAGAAAAGATGCCTTTTTAACACAGCAAAGATTGCAATGTTACTTTAAGATTTGTTGTAGGAAAAAGCCGTGCCTGCCAAATGTGGTCTGTAACAGCACAGGCTAGCCATGAGTGATACAGTGGGAAAATAGCCACTAAGCCAGATTTTATTTGATTTGTACTGATGATTTTTATTAGAATACATGGATCATTGCTTCAACCTTTCCATGTAAAACCAGATCAAATTCAAAAACTCACACATCAGTCACCTAACCTTATGTCATTCCTTCTGCTTTACTCAAGTTGAGCCACATTTCAGCTGATCTGTCCCTGATAAATTGTTCAGCTACTCAAAACTGTTGGGCCAAATTCTGGGAGGCAAGTGGTACACAAAAGAAACCGCGAAATCTGCAGTTACAAGTAAGAAACCTACAGAAAAGAAATACATCAAGCTTCCGAAATGCAGAATGAATTCAAAACAATATACAGCCATGCAAAACAAGACAAAATGAATTATCCTTATTGTACCAAATGAGTTGTAATTTGTTTGTAAAAGGCCCCCACTTCCCCCAGCTTTTTTTTACTTAAGCCCTTTTCAATTCAAGGCACTGTAAAGAATTTTGCAACCAGAGAAAGTCCACAGTTCTGTGGCATAAGGAGATTTAAACTGCAACAAACAGTTTTAAAATTAAAAATGTTCAACCTTTAAGGTGAAAATTATAAATGTTAAATATTACATTGGTGGGAAATCTCTGTATTATTTAGAAGAATTGCTTCATTAAAAGGAATGAAGTTTAATTACATGAAATATGGCAATGGGTTTCCAAAGAAAAAGTGCCAATAACCTACTTCCCACCATTTCTTTACCTTTTTTGTTTTTGCATTAACATTTTCCCTTTCTTCCTCAAACATTGCAAGTTTCATTTTAAACCTGTAACCAAAACTTATGTCCATTTCTAGTTAACAAATCAGTTCCATCTTCATGATTTCCTTTAGTGTCCCAAACAACTCCGAAATGCAAGTTATTATTTTCTCTTCAGAGAAGGTAAATAACTTCCCCAATGACAGGCCATCAGCAGTCCAATGAAGACATGAAGACCCAATATCTTCACTGGTCTGCTGATGGCCTGTCACTGGGAAAGTTATTTATATGTGGCTCATGCTCAACCTCTGGAAGACACTGGATTTTATCAAACACCCAATACCTCTGAAAACTAGTGGTCACCAAACTTGCAGGCCTCTGGTGTAACCCTCTGTGGCTAAAGCCAGGCTATGTTTTCACCAATCCCCATCTCTTTCTGCCCCTGACCACCTAGGAATCTGAAATTCCCCATCCTCCTTTGCAGTCATGGGATCATATGACTAGGATTTGGCCAATAAAATGTGAGCAGAAGTAATACTTGCCTTGTCCAGACCGGGCCCTTAAAATTTCCCATGTAATCGTCTATGCACTCTCCTTTTCCTCTTTGATCAGCCTGATACCAGTATCTAGTGAACTCCAAGGTCCTAGGGGATAGCAGACCTGGGCCATGGAAGAAGCCAGGCTAGGACCAGAGCCCACCAACATTGCTCTGTGAAACCAGAGGGTAATAACCCTCTGCAGTGTTAAGCTACTGAAGTTTGGGGATTGTTTGTTCCAGCAATTAGCATACCCTGACTAATGCATCTTCCAAAACAGACTTCCGTGAATTCTGGCGCTATGATTCTATCTTCCAAGTAAAGCAAACATACGCAGTTAGAGCTGGCACCAGTCAGAATTGTGAAGCAGGGGAAACTGGTCTTTGAACTATCCTTCTTTCCCTTTCAGACTTGTTTTCCCCTCTTAGCATTTCCTCCCTCTGAGCACCAAATGTTCTCAGGCTGCTCAGTCTCGTCTGTCTCAAGAAAATAGACTCAAGATATTCATTATCCATTCTTTCTCTTAACCATTACCTTTTGAATACCACCCATGGTGGTGTGGTGAGCTGCCTGCTACCTGGGCAATTCTGAAGAAAGTCTTTAACATCTCACATTGAATGTATCCTCATCTGTAAAATGGGAATGACTGTATTTACCCTCCAGTACTGTTGTGATGATTACAGACAACAAGGAAAATGTTACCATGGAACCTGGAACACAGTAGGAACTCAAAAAAAAGCAAGGGGGCGGGGGGAGAATACTATGTGTATTACACTTATTGTTATGGTCATAGCATGGTATTTGACACCAAAAGGATACAAAATGTACATAAAATAGGATGCTTTCTCTCTGAAATATATAATCTAGATTGGGAAGAAAATCCTACGAAAATAAAATACAGTATTTGGTTACTAAAACAAACATAGCAGAATTTTTGAGAAAGGTGAGTTATATGGGCTAGAATCAACACTGGCAAGGTACTGGTGATTTAGGACAGAGTGATATTAAATTTCAAAGGGGCCTAACAGAAAGGTTCATGATTAACCTAAGGGAATAAACTGCTACACCTCAACATTTTTCATGTCACATTGTGTAAGGTGGTGCCCTGTTCCCGGTCTCTTTATTGATTCAGTTATTAATTCTGTGTCAACCCTGATACAGATGTCACTAAAATCAAACAAACTCTAGTATAACAGTGGTGGGAGACAAGGATTGATTTTACTTTGTACAAAATCTGGCATAGGCCAGGCGTGGTGGCTCATGGGCCGGGTGCGGTGGCTCACACCTGTAATCCCAACACTTTGGGAGGCTGAGGCGGGTGTTATCACTTGAGGCCAGGAGTTTGAGACCAGCCTAGGCAATATGGTAAAACCCTGTCTCTACTAAAAATACAAAAAATTGCTGGGCATGGTGGCAGGCACCTGTAATCCCAGCTACTTGGGAGGCTGAGGCAGGAGAATCACTTGAACATGGAAGGCGGAGGCTGCAGTGAGCCAAGACTGCGCCACTGCACTCCAGCCTGGGCAACAGAGTGAGACTCCATCTCAAAAAAAAAAAAAAAAAACACTGGAATGTATCTAATTTGGAAAGAAGGAAAGCAGTGGCTTCCTGGTGAGCTCTCCGGCATTATACGTGTATTTCTCTAGCTCCATGTTCAATTTTGTAACACACTGGTAACTCAGAACTGGCACAATGTTGGGAGTATTTACACCATGGAAATTGGCAAACATGACAAATAATGGCTTTTATTCTTTGAAAAAGAGGTTATTAAACATTTACCACCATATCAATGAAAACAATCATTCATTGTGAGGTATTTGTACTCAAATTGCTTCATTTCACTTTCACAGCCATTACTCAGGTAGACTGTATTATCCTCATTTTACAGATGAAAAATCAGGCCTCACAATGGTAACTGATTGGCAAGAAATCCTGTTGTATGTGCTCCCTGCATGAAAAACCAGGTTGTTTACAAAAGTGAAGAACACCTGGATTTCTTTTTGTCAGTATATCAAAAAGATATTCCCATGAAGACAGAAAGCTATACTTTAAAAACATCTAAATTCAGGCAGTACTCCTCCCAAAACCTTTAATTTTCTACTCTGCTTCATTTTGTTTCTCTACTCATGTAACTCTTCACTTAATCAATATAAACTTCGTTTTTACCACCCTGACTTCTAGACGTCCCATTCAACATTTTGGACCTATGTCCTTCCAAGAATTACCCCTTAACAATGTCTCAAGAAATAGACTTGTGCCTAATGAATGGGATATGTTGTGAACAATCTTTTAATCAGTGATTCTTCATACACCTGTTCTCACCAAGGTAGTCTATTCCATCTTGGGCTGAGCTATAGTTACAACGAGCAAGTATGGGTTTAGAAAGAGCTGGGAGACTCCTTGAATTCAGATGAGGTTTCTGACATTTATTCGATAATGACTGTTGTCAACAGCTAGCATCAGGATTGGAGAAGGGCCTAGGGGTGAGAAAAGCCAGAAAACTTCAACAGGTATCAGATGCAACCTGAGATCCAGTGGATCTACCATATTAGCAAGGACAAAAAGGTTCTTTGTACCCCTCACCTCTGACACTTCCATGTCAACTTCACCCTAAAGCAGGCTTCTCTCATGGTCATAGGATTACAGATACACTTGCTTCCTCATTGACTTTCAATGGGAGCAAGTTCAGTCTATAAAAGAGCAAAATTCCTGCTGAACTTTGTCCTGATTGGGACCATCATGGAACAATCCCTAAAGCCAAAAAATACCATGCATGGATTTGCTTAGGCCTGGATGACCCAGATTAATCACCGTGATGAGAGGGATAGGATTACCTTGATTGTTTTAGTCCAGTCACAGTAGTCCACCAGGGATGTAGTGATCCCACACAAATCACACAGATAGCACACACTGGGGAAGGAGTAGAGTATACAGTAGTGAGACAACCACAGTTGGAGACAGCGCCCCAAGAACCACTGGCATATGAATAGTGTACAGTGTATTGCTTAAGAGGTCTTTGTGAACAGACATGCAAACTTCCTCCTTCAGATACTTCAGTCTTCCTATTGATGTCAGGATTAAAGCAACTTTCTTAATTGTGAACATCAAGGTCATCCTGATAACATACCCTCACGCCCTCCTGTTCTCTCTTCCAGTTACCTTGATTGCCTTTGACAACACTCAAGTACTTCATTGGCCCTTCTGCTGTAGAACTTGAACACGTGGTTCCTCAAATATAGTACTTTCCTCCCAACTCCCACCACTCCACTTTCCTACTATGACTATTTCACTCCTGTATCAACTCTGTTGAATCATCATTTCCTTGGGTCAGCTTTCCTTGTCTCCCCTGACTAGCAATAAATGTCCTCCTCAATCAAGTGTCTTGTCCTTCTCCTTCATTGGACTTGTCATAGATGTAATTTTACATTTTTAGGATTATCAAGTAATTTCTTGCCTACTGAAGAATAAGCTGCATAAACACAAGGGCTGCGTCTGGTTTGTCTTCCATCCCACCCTCAGTACCCAGCACGGGGTAGGGGCAATAAGGTGTCCTCTGCAACTCTTGGTGAAATGGATGGCTGTGTCTTTAGCCCCTCAAAAGGGCTGTCCATACAAAATATATCCAAAATGCCAGCTGCATTCATAAAGTTACGAACCATTCTGCAGAGCTCCTGTGACTTTGAGAAGAATATCTAACATGATGAAAATGTATAATGAGTTTTCACCTTGTCCACTGTTAGCTAGAGAAACTACAACCACAGGTATGCTATAAAGGTTAGCTTGGCACAATACATCTTTTCTCCATAATTTAAATACTCGTTCGTTTCACAAATATGCAAGTACAGATTAAGATTCAGCAAGAAATATGCAGATCAGTCCTCTTAACACATTGAAACACTTCACTTGCCAGTCACATGACCAGATGGAGTTAATGTACAAGTCTCAAGCTCAGTGATTTCTATAGTAAAAATGCAGTGAAACAGTCAGGCTTCATGTATGCCTTATCCCCTGACAGAAATAATCTCTTATATGGTCATTGTAAAGGGAAATATTTGCCTCTTTATGCTCACTTTGATATGCACCCTAGTGATTTGATACATATTATATAATCATTGGCCTCAGGACAGAGGAGAAAACAACCGTTACCTCTACAGTGAAACAGCTTTCGGTGATCAGGTGATAGCAAGATAGAAAGTGGGTTAGGCATTCTGCGTCACTTACTTGGATGGCAGTTACAGCTCAGCATTTTTTGGAAAACCTTTCCCCTGTAACCTCCCCATTGATGAACAAGAGTATCATTAATATTTAAAGTTCTGCTTCATTTATAATAACCAGAACCACCACGCTAACAATAAATACCCTAGAGCAGTTTACTGCTTTAGATTTTTCAAAGCACTTTCATGCACAGTATTTCATCTTCCTTTACAACTTTATACATCAGAGAAAGTCAGGGCTTGGTCCAAGTCCTCAAGGCAAGTTATTGGAAAAGCTGGGAGGAGAACCTATAATTTCTCCTTTCAACCTCTTTCCAAACTGCCTCTTACCCATTTTCTTATGTTATGAGAGAGAAGTGACATCTGCAGAAAATGGAACTCCAAATTTGGATGAAAGATGTTCTCTGTAGAAAAAGTTAACTTTCCTCTTTCAAATTAATTATTCAGAATCCCAATTTCCTAATTATAAGGGCTTTTCTTTTGGGTTAAATATGCCCCACAGAAAATCACAACGGTTTAAATTAATACTGACTCTGAGAAGCATTTTAAATTCATTTTCATAGACTTTTTTCCTCTTTCTCTACCCAGAAACTTAGAGAATATGTTTAAATTAAAGATGCATTTGAGAGATGACAATTCATATCACTTTGTAAGCCATACCTGAAAATTCTCCAAGGCAAGAATAAGTAATCAAACCTATTAACAATTCACTTATGAAGAAAAGTGCTGCTGTAAATAATGAGTTTAGGCAAAGTCTATAGTTCAGTCCAAGTTGCTAAAATCTCATCTTTTTCTTAATTGTGCATGGCAGTGGGGCCCATAAGTAAACTGAGTGGGGGCCATGGAAACCAGTCCTTGTGTGGACAGAACATCTATTATAAAGGCTCACTCATATGGACTTAAGCATATGAATGTACCCCATGTGTTGTGGTAGAGAAACTAACACAGATTTAGATAAATTTTAAAAACACAAACATGACTTCCTTTTTTATTCAGAATGTGAGTTTATCAGAAGATACAATGACACTGTTAGTTCTGTTGGTCCAATATCTATTTTTCTCTTCTTCCTTCTTAGTAGAATGTGCAGCAGTTTTTGGTATAATTGCTATTTGTTCACATAGCCACCACTCCTCCTAGTGGATCAGGAACAGGTGACCTCATTTCCAGTTCCAGAGGGAAACCCCCAAGTCCGGCAGCCAATCACACCCCTTGCCTTCCCCAGGCCAGGCAGTGGTTTCAAAATGAGCACTAAAACACAAAGATGCAGCCTCTGCTGGGTTCTCAGAAACATCTCCCTACTCCAAGGAAAGAGACACATCAGTAGATGACCACTTATCCTCTTTGATGATTTTACTGTTTGGATGTAATGCCCAGAATCAAAGCAGGAATTTCCTTATCATTCCTAGGATGAAAGCAGTACACAGAGGAGGGAAACCACCAGAGATTTTGGAATAGGTAACATAATGTAATACACTTCCCTATGTTTAAGTCCATTTAAGTCAGGGTTTTCTTTTGTTGCAGCTGAAAACATCCTAAAATAAACAGTAGATCTCCCCCTCTACCAGCACCCCAGTAGGTTTACGAACTTACTGCTCACTGAGGTTCTTTAACAAGAAATACCAACTGTGGATAAATCTAGACTTCATCTATCCAGTGGCAATCCTCTCCTGGCCACTCATTTTTGTCTAAGCCCACAGAAGCATCATTTTCATGAAATATATAAGTTACATGCTGCATAATTCCCCCATTTAACCCTTCTCTGATCTGTGCATGCATCTTTGCTCTCACCTCTCCTGGTCCCTGTGGCCCTCACATGAATAGAATCAGCCAGCAAATACCTAATGAGCACTTAGCAAAGGTAACATTAATGGCTACAAAAGGTACCTAAAAAGCATTTTTTCCTTTGGATTTACCAATATCATACCTACACACACGCCACATACACAGCCTACGGACTGCAGAATTTTCCTCATGTATTTAGCTATATGCATTTTTCTGGGAAGAGAGTCTATAGCTCATGTCGGATTTTCAAAGCAGTCCCTGATTTGATGAAGGTTAAGAACCTCACTCTGGATCAGTTAGCATTTGGCAAACCACACTGTCTGGATGTGTCACACACACAGAATGTGTTCCTCAGAGCTTCATATTTCTTGCTTGAGGCAAACCATCTTTAAGTATTAATAATACCGAAGTTTTGTGGTATTTTGGACTAAATAAAATTTTGTGGGCTCTCCTGGAGTCTCAAAGGCCATTTACATTTTCATTTCAATAGGAGGAAAAATAAATCCTACTACTTAGAAATATGGGACAGAACCTAACTTTCTGTTTGTACCTCTCCAAATAAATTATGAATCCTGAGCTCAAAATTTAGTTGAAGAGACAAAAAGTGTATTTGAAAAATAACTAATACAAGGAAAAAGTTTTAAGTTTAAGCTACAAATGGTAAATAAACACCAAGGGATTGTTACTGAAATAGTTTTTGAAAAGGAGACGGAAGTTTCCTTGAAGCAGGACTCTTAAGAAAAGGCAAGAAGGAAAGCCGGGCATGGTGGCTCATGATGCCTGTAATCCCAGCACTTTAGGAGGCTGAGGTGGGCAGATGGCTTGAGGCCAGGAGTTGGAGAACTGCCTGGCCAACAGGGTGAAATTCCATCTCTACTAAAAATACAAAAATTAGCTGGGTGTGGTGGCGCACACCTGTAACCCCAGCCACTCAGGAGGCTGAGGCAGGAAAATCACTTGAACCCGGGAGGTGAAGGCTGCAATGTGCCAACATCATGCCATTGCACTCCAGCCTGGGTGACAGAGTGAGACTCTTGTATCAAAAACAAAAAACAAAAAACAACAACAAAAAGAAGACAAGAAGGAAATCAAATATTGAAGAGCACAAAGAAGTGAATTCTCAGGTGTGGCCAGAGAACAGGTGAAATCGTAGAGCTCAGGTAGCAAAAGGGTCACGCTTTAACTCAAGACGCACAGAAAAATCAAGACCAGTCTTATTTCACTGAAGAGTGAGTCTAACAAAGTCGTGAAAGGTGAGAAGATCTGGAACTTCTCCATAGGAATGCTTCAAAACATTTTACTTGACCTCACTCAATGTAACTAACTGCAGCCTTTGCCAACCCCCTTCCCTCCTTTCCTTTTTTAACTACCACCTCTCATAATAAGGACCTGAAAACAGGTTCCCTAACTTCAGCAAAGGTGCCCACTCCAATCTATTATGAGCCACTGACAACTGTCACTTCTCCATACAAAAATCTTCAGCGGCTCCCTATTGCTTTGGGTATAAACTTAAAATTCCTTAGGCTAGCATTTAAGGTGCTCAGGATATGTGCGTACCTTCTTCTCACGTTACTTTACATTGGCACTTCCTTCTGTGCCTCAATCACACCAGACTCTCCACCGTTACCTAATATATCCCTGGCAGTGGGGTTTCGTGTCTTTCCTCAACCTGGAAAACATTCTTTCCCACACAACGAATGCATGAAGAACGAATAAATAAATGCATAATGCCATTGAGGAAACACACACAGATATCAATCAATTACATACATACATATACATATATTTATATTTGTTGGTTGGTATCTTTGTTTATTTATCCCGTCCTTCAGAATGCAAGCTTCAGAAGGACAGGAACTCCGGGCACCTACGAACCAGGGTTGACACCAATGCCTTGCTAAGGGCTCAATGAACATTTGTCATGTGAAGATGTGTATTTATTAAACACGAAAATTCAGAATCTTTGTCACAAAAACAGAACCAAATTCATATAATTTGACAAAATAATCATCAATAACTAAAAGAATGTTTTCAAATGGTGATACAAATATATTATTACAAGATACAATATAATAAATAAGAAAGTATTTTTTCCCAGCAAGAGCTTCCATTGTATGTTTTATTTCTCTAAAACACTGAGTGAGGGGATCGACAAAAAAAAAAAAAAAAAAAAAAAAAAAAAACCGACAAGGACGGGATAACAACTTGATTTGAAGCACAAAAATTTCTATGAGATGAAATTCACAAATTATTACCCCTTTAAAATGTAAAACAGATTTGAAATGGCATGACTTGACTACTTGATATATAGTTTATTACTGGTTTACCCAAGGGATTGTATACAAAGCTCTCCATTTTCTTAAAAAAAAAAAAAAAAAGTAGAACCAGCTGGTAGATATATACAGTGCCCTTCAAAAGCCCCTGTTAAAGCCACAAATAATTGCAAAACTTGTTCAAATCAAATGGACAATTTATTTTATGTATGATTTTGCAAAGCCTTTACAAATATCCATGGATGGCTTTGCACCCCATTTGAAAGGATTTGCTATAAAACTGCACTGGCATAAACAAACAAAACTATTCTCAATATTTATACTTATAACAAAAACCTATGAGGTTCTATATTCAGTTGTGGTCATGAAAATCCTTACTCCCTGGGTTTTCATTGGCTATAGTCTAATATACAAAACAAACAGGGTTTTCCGTTTAAATGTGACACACATATATCCTGTTTTGGTGTCCGTATTTCAAGCATTTTTTGAAAATTCAGTCACAAGAGAGAAAAGCAAAGAAATAAATGTATACATTTTAAAACATACCATAGCCTTCTGTAATATAGAAACGATTACATAAACAGGAGTGAAATTGGTTTTTTTAAAGTCTTTCCTCCAAGTTTTTGGCCCCAGAAGAGGTTGAGAATTAGGAGATGGAGAAGAGAGAAAAAAAGGAGTATTGGCCAGTAAAATGCCAAACAAAGCAACTGAGCTAGGATAAAAATTGAAAGGTGTTTGCCAAGACAAAAGCACAACTTAAGCTGCAGCTCTGTCCTCCCAGAGACTACACAGGGCAGGGAGCCTGATGCTACTAACCTAGGGTTTCTAATGATTCCAATCCTGCATCCTCACGTCAGAGGACAGGAAGGACAAAGCAAAAGGCTGTTCAAACAGCCATCACTAAGTAAAACAAGGGACACTCCCCAGGCTCCTGCAGCTTAGGTATGCCTCAGGAACCTTTTGTTGTTATTGTTCTCTTTTTTCTCTGTCTCTTTTTAATTCAGAACCGTAGCTTCCATGTAAAGAAGAGAAGTCAAAGGAAGGAAAGACTCTCTTTACAAAACAAGCTTTCCAAACACACCTGTCCCCTATTTTGATGATTGTGTGTACCTGTGCTGATAGTAGAAGCATGATTTGTAATCCTCCAATTTATCCCACAATTTCCTGTCACCTAGAATCTCTATGGCAGTTCATTCTCCAAAGTTCGTACAAATACGAATCCCAAGAGTGTGGTAGGGGACACATGACAGAGGCTGGTCCAGGGCCACCACTCCCAGTGGAGCCCAGGAATCTGCAGTTACAAAACACATCTAGCATATCAGGATGCGGGGGCACCCACTTTGAGAAGTATACTGGGGCATCAGAGCCACAGTTTTCCTAATACCAACTGTCCCTCAGATCTGGAGCACTGTTAAAAATACATATTCCTGGGTAGCTCCAAGAGATACTGAAGCAGGTTCTTCTAGGTGGGGCCCAAAAGTCTGAATTTCACCAAGCCTCTCCTCTGCCCACCCCTTGACCTCCCCACATACTGTCTGATGGCAGGAAGTGAGCTGTAATCTCTTTCAGGCTCTTTGGGAGGCACGTTGCCTACAAGTGCCAAGAGCTGCAGTCGAAGAGAAGATAATAAAGTTCAGAGCCTCAAGTACCAGGGCGATGTTAATCATCACCCCAAACAAGAAAAGTGGACTCACAGTGCACCAAGAACTCCAGAGAACCGAGTGGTATAAATGATGAAAGTACTGATAATCAGAACTCAGGAGGGGCGACTACGAAAAAAAAATAGCTGAAGACCAAACAAACAAAAAAACAAAAGAAACCTTTTATGAGGGAAAATGATTTGCCATTTTCCACAAGGCAATCTGCATCCTGAACACACAAATAAATGCACCACACAAGAGGACATAATTTTGAAACAGACCTAGAAATCCTCAAGGTTGCTTTCAAATCTCCCCCACAGGACTCACCAACACTCAATGAGAGTCTGTTCTTAAACAACCTGAAACTACGAACACCTAAGCACATGTGAAATATCAAAACAAAACACTTCCCCCACATCCCAATCCCGGCTCGGTGATGAAAAGCAGTCGTCATTTGATTCAATCAGATCACATTCAAAGCAGGTGGTTCCAAGCATTATTTGAGCACACAGTGCCAGCTCCTTCTCCACATGCACCAAAATACATGCAGATACCTTTTTAATGACACATGAAGAATTAGAACGGTTTCAAACCTTTTTGTGGGTAAACTTTAATCCCCACATTTTTAGTCAAAAAGCATAAAGAATATCTTACTGAGAAAATGTGCCTCAGAAGAGCAGCAAAGCATAAGGAAATACCAAGAAATTAAAATAAGAGTTGTGTGAAGTCTTCATATCAAAGCCAGTCAAAATGGGATTTCTGCGGTTATTTTGCCTCTCTTTGGCAGGCTCCTTTAAAAAGGCAGATTCAAGATTTTTTTTTATTTATTTAGATGTATTTACTTATTTTTGCAAATTAGATGCGAAAACAGCAACAAACGTGGGCTAGAGAGGCACATATTTCTGAACTCCAATCCCTTTCTATTTATTAACTATATGGCAGGAGTAATATACTTAATCTTATAGCTCAGTTTGCTCATCTGTGAAATGGGAATAATATATATTGTTTGACAGATTAAATGAGATTACTGATGTACTATACTTAGCAGAGTATCATACACATTGACATGAATAGTACATGCAAGTGTTTATTATCAACAACTGCTGAAATTAACCTTTATTTGACAAAAATTATTTAGACAATTTGATTTAGAATGGAGCAAAAAAAAGAAACTGAATAATCACATAAAGTATGACTTAATAACTTATTGTGTAGTTCAGGCACGTTAGCAACCTCATTAAAGGCAGACACCATTTCCTCCACTTTCTCCATAAGGCCAGAGAAAGGAATACGGAGATGACCTGACCATTCCACATAAGTAAGTGCTTAACAAATTCTTCAATTTAAAAATAAATCCCATTTGGACTGCACCAGTATTTTTACGAACATCTTCAGTGCGGTATAGAAATGTTGACATAGAAAAGGAATGACTGAGAATGCTATTTAGTTGAGCGAGATTAGAGAAGATATTGGAACAGTATTAATGGAAAGGTTAAGAAAAAGCAAGGAGAAAAAAGGAAGTCTTTCAAAAGATGATTTTCCATTAAACTTCAGTTGATTATGGGGGAAAAAAAATCCAGGCTATTAGTCTGCAGTGTTGGTTAATAGTTTTCCTTATTTTGAGAAAACAATGAAAACTAATGAGTTACATCCAGCAGCTTTAAAAAATGAATTCTGTGCATAATTCGCAAGCCCTTCACCACATGCCTCTATGCAGTCCTTCTTTTAGTTAAGGTTTCAAATTAAGGTTATTATTTATGAGAAAAAGTTGGAGAGACATTAAGAGCTATAACAATTCCCCCAGACCATCATGGGGGCGGAACGGCGGTGGTTCCATTCACCATGAATGGAAGACATACTCCAGGCCAAATATTTAAACAGGGGTGCAAAGGATACACACACAGCAATCCGCAGGCACCTGTCACTGCAAAATTCAACACTCACACAATCGAAAGGGCATTTGTGTTCACAAATCAAGTAATTATATCCCTAACTATCCATCTGCATATGCAATTACCCAGTCTGTTGCACAGAGAAGCAGATTTTTGCAGGTGTTTCCTTACCATCTTTCCTTCAAAATCCAGTTGCCCTTTATGTCCCCAAATCTGGGCACATACCAGTTCTCTAATTGAATCTTCCTGGCACTGTGGTGAGGATCAAGTGTTATGTTTTCACATACCGTGCTCACACACAGAAGATTTTGTAATCTAATCAGGCTCTTGCTCCCGATCACCGCTTAACTAATGGTTTAATGGGCTCCGTTTACACCTTGATGTTAAAGCATGTGCAATGTGCCTCATGACTTTTTTGATGAATCTGTTCCTAGGTTCTCTGACACATTCCAATTTTGCATATGTACTTTAAAAAATCTCAGCGTTAAAACTCTGGTATGCCAAGTAAAGTTAAATAAACAGAATGACAAAGCAGTAGACAGAGAAAATGAGCATGTGTGGTTGAGGGCAGTGCATTTAATCAAAAAGGAGCTTTTTTGAATTTTGGAATCATAGAAATTCAAATTGCAAAGTGTTTTCTATACTCAGAACTTGTTAAACATTTTGTTCCGATTGGTGCAAATTGTGCGTCTGTGCAGTCCTATTATACTTGAGAAATCAATAACTTCTCAGCCCTGAGGACATCTAGGGACCAGTTCCCCTTTATGTCAATCTCAGACCTAAGTTAATCTCAGACTCAGCTTCATAGAATCTGAGGAACAGGACATCAGATGGCATCAAATCCAATAATCATCACAGGAATAGAAACCAAGGTCCAAGTAAGTGCAAAGATATCCCATGTCTCAGACTGTGCTTAAAGGATTGATTCTAGAACCTTCATATGTTTGAGAGTATTTCTAACTTTAATTTCTTCACTGTTTGAATTTAATGTTCATGTTCTGCTCCACAATCATTTATATGCATGCTTCTTTAATTTCCTAGATTTTCCTGGATGTATAGTTAAACAACAAAGTCTATTTAAAATAGCAGTAATTTGCAGTTCTAGAAAAGAGAAAAGTTGGGGGGTCAAACTTCTTTCTTCCTTACAGAAGCTTCTAAAAACATAATTAATATGTTCTTTTTAACAAATATTCTACACTACCTTTAAAGCATTGTTATTTAGATTTGAACAAGACACAGATTATTTTCTACTTGCTGTAAATTAGGCAAGCCTGCCAGGCAGGGAGACAACCAAACCTACAGCTCAAGTCTCCTGACTTCTTATCTTCATACCAAGGGTGAGATATTGCTGGTCCTGAGATAGATCTTATTTGCCCTGCACAGGACTCTTGGAAATGCTGACTGAATGAATGAGGGGGCACGTATGCCCCAGTTGCCCTAAACTCATCTCTCCTTAACATCTGCTTCACTCATTCATACGATCTGGCTAGAGCCCAAAGTCAGGTGCATTGTCAAGGCTGTGCTCTATACTCACTGGTCACCACTGTGACCAAACTGTTAAGAGGGTAAGAGAAGGAGACACATACACATATCCACCAACACCTCCACCCACAAAGACAGGCCTCTCTTGGGGAATGGACAAAAGCCATCGATAGAAGCCAATTTCACATCTCCATTGACGTAGCTACCAGTATCTGAGAAGATACAGCTATTATTTGGTATTAAAATATTCAGGTAGAGGACCTCCATATCTGTTCACATGTTACAAGTAGTATTTTTCAAGATGACAGGACAGTTAGCGTGAGTGGCACAGAGACCCTAGAAAACTGTCCTAAACAAAGTCTATTTTAAAAAACAAGAAACTAAATACCACTACCAACTTGTTGAAAGGCCCTAATTTAAAAAACCTTTTGGGCTAAATTAGCATTTCACAAAACTGTCTTCTGCAGAATGTTCCACATGGGAGGTATTTCATGAAAAAAGGAGTTCTCTGGTCAAAGCAATTTGGGAATCATTACAAATAATATCACTCTCTAGGGGTGTTTTAAAATATTTAATGCAGAATGGACTGAAAATAAAATTTCTATTAACATGTCTTGAAACAAGCTTTTTTTTAAAATGCTGGTCTACATGATTCTTTCAGAAGGCTCAATAGGAAAAGGGGAGTAATGTAAATGATAAATTACTGTTTTCTGAATTATATGAAATACATTAAAAGCTAATAAATGGAATATAGTATAGGCTTCAATATTTACACATCTCCTTGATAATTCTTGAACACAGAAAAAGGTGGGAAAATTAATTTATAAATTATTTGATGAATCTTATATTAATATATTGTTTACTTAAGTTTGTGTAAATTAATACACAATTACACAAATACATAAAATACATATCCCAAGTAAAATATCCAAAGACCAAAATGCCTTTGTCTCTCTGCAAAAGATGTGACAGTAGGTTCTTGCCTTCAGTTTCTGTAGTCTACAGTTTCTGCAGACTAGTTAAGCCAGTCCTTAATCCAATTTATTTCCCCAGGTCAAAGATCCTGCACCTGTCCCATCAACCCAAATATAAACAGCAAGATATATTTCACATACATTGAAATAATGTGAGGTGGTGAAATCAACAGGCTTAGAAGATTGAAAAATATTGGACTTGAGGTCACGCTTGATTTTGTAAATGTTTTCCTCATTCTTATATTACTTTGCATTTACTACCCTATTTAAATATTATATTCTTAAATAACTACTCCAGTCAGCACTGACAGCTAGATTTTTACTTCTCTGACCAAAACATAGCAATTTGTTTGAAATATTATGGACACACACACACACGCACACACACAGATTAGTCAGGCATGTACAACCAGGAAGAAAAAGAAGTGAAGCAATTTTAGTCAATCAAAGCTCTTCTCCAACTAATAAAGTAACCACAAACTGTACATATATTCTATTTGAGAAAAAAAAATGAAAAACTGTGGAATCACATGAAAGGTGGTTTGGATGCACGCAGAGGAAAAATGGCCAGTGAGAATAAAGGGACTTCTCAGCTAAACAGAGAGTCTTTTAAGATTAGTATTATGATTTAAGTCTACTTCAAAATGGTTTCAGCCTTATTAAAATTACATTAAAACTAGCCCTGATGCATTTGCATTTAAAGGGTTGCCTCACACTACTTAGCTGGCGCTGAATTCAGTCCCCATTGATTTATAGTATTAGGGCACTACAATCACAGACATTTTTCAGGATAAAGGACAATAATACCCTGACCAAAAGGGTTTAAGGATGCAAGTCATCAGGAACGTGAATAAGAGAACTACATTTATTTGCACAGCAGAACACATTCACCTGCAACATTATAACAACCCAGAGAATGCTAGACAAGGGAATTACTCTTCTATTGTATGGAATCCTTACCAGTAGGACCACATTCAATCAGGAACATTGTACCCTTGTAAGAACATAAATCTTGAAAAGGAAAGAGATAATAAACTATTTTGTTATTTTAAAGCGTCTCAGTTCAAGTTATTAACTTTGATCCTTTCAATCCTATACTAATAGAAAGGAGTATCTTATTGCAACATCTATAAAGATCTGAAACAGATAATGAAGCCTTTCTTTAAAAAAATAAAGAAATCTACACAAAGAGACACAGCTCAAAGAAATGGGAGTCTTTACTTTCTTTTAAAAGACTATAAATGCATTCTTAGGTCTGGTTCTTTAATCATCAAGAGCTCAACCACAGGGTTACTGGTTTATTATTTTAACCAATTCACAACCTGTTTAATTCAGACTGTTGACTCATTTAAGCCAATAGACAGGCTGTTTCAGTGTTTTGCACCAAGTGACTTATCAAAAACCTACACTAACATGAGAGAATCAAAGGCCAGAAGTAAAGCTCCCATTTCTGTCACACTTCGCCAGCCCACAAAGTCGGTGGAGAATATAAGAAGGTATTTGAGAGAAAAAAAAGGTATTTGAGGTACAAAAGTTGGATACTTGGCCACTTATTTCTACTCCAACTGTAGAAAAATTTAACTTTTAAATCTTGTCCTAAACACACATAGATGTGAAAGAACTTTAGAAGTTCAAAGTGTCACACAAAATCATTATAATCATTTAATTATGAGAGTTGTTCAGCAAGTGCAAGGTTTTGTGACAGCTAATTCTGCTCTACAGTTTAGTCATTAAAAAGAAAAATGTGAATCTAAAAATTCCTGGGCTGCAAATAAATATATTTTTAAGGACAAATGTTTTTAGGAACAACCAAATCAGTTTTTGGAGATGTCACACTTTGTACATTAGTTTCAATATCAACACAGAAAAATACACATTTAACAGGCATGACAAAAAAGGACAACAAATAAGATTGATGTTGTAGAAAACAACGTCAGAAAATTGTATGCTAGGCAGCAATTCCTTTAACAGCAATATAATCTAGACCTAAGAAAAGAGCCATTTTACACTGCTCTTTAATTATGAAAAGGAATTTATGTTCTTTTTTTAAATGTTGATTTCTGAATCACATGAATAATTCAGGATCTGTCCTTTACATGGAGGTGAGTGGTGAGGTCTTTTTAATTGAGGCAGGAATCATTTCCAAGAGTCATCTGAGTTCTTCCCCATTTTTTCCTTTCCTAGGTTTGGGCATCAGGAGTTATCTTCAGGTTTTCTCTTCGTCTGCTTCCTAGTGTATAACTCCAAGCCTACGATACTGTGATACATAAAACCCAGAGATGTGGGAAATGAAAATGGGAGCAACAAAACCACTACAGCGTAAGCCTTTAATGCAAGACGGAGGAAGGAAAGTAAATGCTTAAAGTTTTCATACAGCTAACTCTGTTGATAGCTGCCAAGTAAAGAACCTAAATTCAAGTGCTTTATAATTGTTACAAATTGTGCCAAAGTACAGCGTGTTACAATAAATTATGAAGCTTATCTAAATTATAAAAGTAATTAAACTTTCCTCAGATACTCATAATTCCGCCCTCCATAAATTTTCTGTTCATTGCATATTCAACACCTATGTGTTCCAGTAAAACAAAGAAAAACTTAAAAAAAAAAAAAAACCGGAAGAAAGAAAAGAACAATCTCCTAAGAACGATGATGCACAAATAGGCATAGAGCATAATCTAAATTGCAGAAATGCATGAACAGTTCCTCTCAAGATCTTCAACCATAACAAATGTTAATAAAAATATTTATACTAGAAACAATTCTCAGAGCTTTTTTGAAGTTGAAGTTTTGTTTTCCTCTTATTATTATAGACATTTATTTTAATATGAGTTTTCTCTTCCATCCCAACATTTACTACTGCTGCATGATGCCATAAATCTTTGTTAGCATATTACTGTACAATCTGTCACAATAATAACAAAAATAATGAAAGCCATAGTAACCCAGTTATATAGTCCTTGCCACTTGTAAGAGTCCCAACTTCTTTATAATACTCTAAATAGTAGAATATATACAGGATCCATCAACTGCTGAAACACAGCAGTCTACAATGGAATACAGCTGCTGCTGAGAATCAAACTGAACAAGAGCTGTACAATTACAAAAAAAAAAAGTTTAAAGCCACGAGAGAATATATGGAGGATACCATTTCCAAGTTTAAATTTAAAGAAAGACCAAAAATGGCATCTTGATACTCGTAAGGCAAAAAACATTGTTCTTTCTAAAGGTTCAACCATATTTCCACTGGGAGCAAATCAGCCGAGCAGGTGTGTTAGTGATGAAGGAAACGCTTGTTCTATTATAAATGTCTTCAATAATCAGCAAACATGATGAACAAATTTTTTAAACGCATACAGGTTAAAGAACAAGTTTGTCAAAAGGTTCCCTGAATTTTGTTTGATTTTTGTTTGGGTACCTAGTTTCTCAATCCTAAATTAGGCACTTCTATTTCAGTATATATTCCAATTTAACAAAAACATTTATTTTATAAACAGAAAAGGAAATGAGCTTGAATAAGATATATTTATGCAATTACCATATCTAATAGTCAATTACATGTCCTTACATGAACAGATAAATAATATATGCACATACATTTATCAATCTTGTCTATGAGGGAAAGAAGAGAGAAGAAATTAAAAGAAGAGCAAACTATTATACACGGCATGCAGTTTTCATTATTTCATATTTGCATAAGGGGATGCAATATTTGTCTTCAATAAGGCTACAAATTACAAATGATTAGTTCAGATCTTTTTAAACCAAACTAAAATATACAAGTTATTAAGTATATCATTCAACCTAGCAGTTATATTTGTTATAAATATTTACCTTATTTTCCTTATTTTATAAATTAAAAGCAGGAGGAATGTTTGAGTTCATGTAAAGCTAATAAAATATTAATTATTTAAAGATCAAGTTAAATATGTTTTAAAAACAGAAGACCTCATAATATCCAGCGGGGGGAAAATTATGAGAAGTGAATTAGAGAATAGGATCAGATCAGATGTACTGTACTTTAAAGTATCCATTAACTAAAGCTACATGAAATTGGAAGGGGAAAAAAAAAAAAAAACCTCTGACATCCATATGAATACCAAATTAATTCATTATGATCAGTGCTACTACAATGAACACAAAATTAATTCATCACAGTGGAATACACAAAGCACTACCCACTTGTTATACCTACTGACAAAAAATAATAGGACGATTATCCTCCACCAGGGTGACACACGTGGCCATGGGCACTGCCGGCTTGTCAGTCACACAAGTGTTTCCTTCCCTGGGAGTCTACACCAAGATATTTTTACAAGGAGGCTCTTTATCAACCACATTAAATGAAGCATAAGATGTGAAGACCTAAATTACCAATGGTTTTCCCTCCTACTGTTGCTCCCTGCCAGGGCTGGGTCCGGGGTTAAGCAAGTAAAGCACCTGGGGGCAATATTTAAGGGGGTGCTCACACACTCAGACTTCTGCAAGCGATGGCCCTCGCCTTACACAACCCTGACAGTGAGTCCCACAGCCCTACACATCGGTAAGCCTAGACTTTAAAGCATAATCACCTCCCTTATTTGGGGGCCCAGGGTTCCTGCCATACCAGAGTAGACCAGCCAGTCCTAACACCTGCTAGTGTCATGACCATGGTCAGCGTCTTCTCTAAGGCAAGCGCTCTGGATGTCAGTCTCTTAAGAAAGCCTTATGTAAACTTACGAGCATGAGACCAACCATTAGGGTTCTGGGGTCTACCACAAGACTTCACCATAAGATACGGAAAAATCAAGATGACTTCGTGAATCCCCCCTTTTTACCTCCTCCGAGTCTCTAGTGAAGAGAAATGGCTGCTGACTTTTGTTTCCCATGCCATCAGAGGTACAAGGACCCTGGCACCTGAACCTCCGGGGCTCTGTCTACTTCCACTTCTAGCACCAACGGCTTAGTGTTGTAAGAGTGTCTTTGCTCAGTTAACTTCAAGGGGACTTAGCAGGTGGAAAGTCACACGTAAGACAGGAGAGAATCCTTTCCTAGAGAGGATGAGTTTCTCCTTGGTAACGACAATGTGAAGTAATGTATCTTCTTCCTTTTATTTGTAAGTACCCCTTAAAGTACCCCTTAAATCCCTGTGGGCAGTTAGGAAGTAGAGTTTTCATGTACCATCTATAATACAAGATTATGCTTACGGAAATCTTTCCTCTTTCCCTTGACATGGTGAAAGTTTTTGTTTTTTAGATCTTCAACAATGGGTTCATCTGAGACCCTTTTCCAGAACAGGCCCAAGAAATGCAAATGTTAGCCAATGTAGTGAAAGGCATCTATTTAATATCACAAATTGCTAAAGAAGAAACTTGTTTACTCAGAATTTTTCTTGGAGTATACAGGGACTCAAAAGATGGATGCTCCTTCCTTTGCTAAACTGCAATTTTGTTCTTCATCCTTATTACTTAGCCTTTGTGGGGTGCTCATGCTATACCAACACATCTGCACATCACAGATGTGATAGGTAGGAAGAAACAGGAATATGATACAATGTGAGAGCCTAGCATTCTACTCCCACCTGAGAACAGGGTACCAATAAATGTGAAAGCCTTAGTAGAGGCAATACATTTAAGCTCTGTGTGTGTGGTTAGGGAGGCACAGTAACAGAGGAGTTTTAGCACAGGGTAAAGCATATTCTAAAACAAAACTAGACTTTTTCAGCTAAACCTAGCTCCATCTGTTTATGTAGGAGAGAAGTACTCTAACTTGACTGTACATTAGAATCACCTGGGGAGGTTTTAACTCCCCCCCCAATTTAATTGGGGGTGGGGTCAAACATCAGTATTTCTTCTCCAAGCTCCCCAGGTGATTCTAATTTGCAGCCAGGTCTGCAAACCACTGATATCGAGGCCAGATGGCCATATATCCAGTACCTGGGGAAAGAGCATTTTTACTATGAGGGGACACAAATCAGTGAATAGTTTCCAAGCCCGGCTGGCTATCTGAATCCTATTGGGAGCTTTTATTAAAATGCGGACTACCAGGCCTTGCCTCTAGACCTACTGAATGGGAAGCCCAAAAAAATGAGGTTCAGCAATGTCTGCATATTTAAAAAACATGGCCTTGCACAGTGGCTCACGCCTGTAATCCCAACACTTTGGGAGGCTGAGGCAGGCAGATCACAGGAGGTCAGGAGTTTGAGACCAGCCTGGCCAACATGGTGAAACCCCATCTCTACTAAAAATACAAAAATTAGCCAGGCATGGTGGTATACGCCTGTAATCCCAGCTACTCAGAGGCTGAGGCAGAAGAATCGCTTGAACCTGGGAGGCGGACGCTACAGTGAGCCAAGATTGGGCCACTGCACTCCAGCCTGGGTGACAGAGGGAGACTTTGTCTCCAAAAAAAAATCTTCAAATACATTTTGATTGTCATCTGCGGTTAGGACCACCGACCTGGATTAAAGTCAGAAGCTCTTACCCCTAACTCGATTTCCAACAGAATGCTTCATGTTTGGACCAGTAATCTTAGCCTGCCAAAGAATTAGGAATAGCAGGGGAAAGGAGTGGAGGAGGGGAGAAGTATTTAAGAAAAAAATAAAGAGAAAAGAAATTTAAGTGTCCTCTAAGCACCCACAAGTCTGCTTCTTAAAGTGCTGATAATGAGCAGTGTGTGCTGAAAAGACCAATGGAACTAAATTCTGAACCAGTTCATTTCGGCACATCCTGTTTATACGACTATTTAATGAGTCATTCAGCCAGGATGATTTTCTGTCTGAATATGTTAATTGCCATTTTTTTCATAGCTCTCTATTAAACAGTACAGATAAAATAGGCATGCTCATGTTTTTAAGCGCTATCAGCCTCTCACCCTCAAGAGAGTGGGCAACAGGAGTAAATAAGGGAAAACTTTCTCTTTTTTTAAAGTGTTTAATTCTTTTAACATATACTGGCATTTGGGACCCCACTTCAATTCAAAAGCATATGTTAGAGTTAGCATTAAAGTGAAAATGAAATGAGGTGGTTCTCCCTCATATGCCACTGGCTTCATTATATCACAAAGAATTAGCTCAAATAACAGGGCAACAATGTGAACCTTCTTGCTGATAAATTCTCCTACTTTTAGGTCAGTATGGATATTTGGGGAAAGACAAGTGATAAAGAAACAGAAAAATTCTGACTCACTCTGATATTCCTTTATAAATCAATGTATAATGATGATGATGATTATTGAGAACCTTGGAAGATCTAGGAAATGGGTGAAAGGTCTAGTTAGAGATTATGTTTAATGAGTGATTAAAAGAATTCATTTTTATATTTCCTTTATCCCCAGAGGATGCAGAATTTAGAAATGTAAATTCCAAAACAACAGCAATGCGAAAAGTGCAGCAATAAACATCAGTGCAAAAAAGCCATATTTTCATGCACATTATCACTTAATAAATCAAGCCACTCTTAATATTCATTTTAGCATTTATGCAGTTTCCAGTGCCTTAATTTTAAAGAATTTACATTAAACAAATTACATATCATTATACTGCACTCGGAAGGGACAAAAAAAAGAACATAACCAACCTTAAGGCCATAACAACATATTTTATTCTTAACGGCTTTGTTTACAAATATTAAATGGTCAAATTAATAGTGTTCTCAATGGCTTTCTGACATCTCAAATTTTTCATAAATGAAAATAAAGCAACCGAAAAGATGAAACTCTAGTGGCAAAGGTTTATTGGTCTTTGTACCTCATTAAAAGGACTTTTATAAATCACGTTTGTTCTTTTGAGTAGCAACTAACACGGCTGAAAAGGACAGTTTGGGTTTTAAAAAGAGACAGATATGACCTAAAGGGAACACATTTTACTGTAGTGAAATAAACTGAGGAAACAGTTAGCAGATTAAAAACCCCTTGAAAGGAAGCATCATCTTTGGGAGAAGAAAAAAAAAAATCTTCGCTGAGGAAAACAGCTGGAAACAGGAAGCTTTTGGGCTTTCATCCTGCCTGCTTTGATTCCACCGCATCCCCATATCATGAAAAGGCAAAGAGACTGATTTCAGCTGTGTCTTCTTTCAACAGAAGGGGGAAAAGGCTTTGTGGAGCGTGAGCAACCCCATCCAGAAGACCCCCGCCCACCCCAATCATACAAACACTAACAGTGAAGTGGAAAAAGAGAAATGGTGATAGATAAGTAGCAACTCACAAATAACATTTTACAGGCTGTAACAATGAAAGGAGAGTATTTGTTCTAACTTAATTGTTTCTCTCAGCAATTCTCATATGAACTTGCAATCCCCTAAGTGAAAAACACTAACCAAGGTAGATACACTAACTATGACAGGTTTTTTCTCTCTTCCTTTATGCCTTTCTAACCTGGAATTTCCAGGAACGCATGACAATGAAAAGTTTCCATTTCTGAGATCCACCACATTGTTGTGGTCATTTTTTTTCATTACAGAGAAAAGGAGTAGATGCTGCAACCCCTTATGGTCTGAAATCTAAAGTCACTGAATTCTGGTTTTCACTACATTTAGATATCTAAAGTCACTCTATTTAGAGATCCAAAGACCAATACACGTTTGCTCACTGCAGTTTCATATGAGATGTCCTTTTGGTCATCTCATCTAGATTGTTCCTCACTGCTACCTTGAAAATTTTGTATTCTCATGACATTTAAAGGAGAATGCAGCATAGTAAAGGAAAACTTGGATGAGAAGCTTACATCATCCGTGGTAACTAAATAACAAAGCAGCTCAATAAACAAGATCATACAAATCTAATACACTCAAGTCACAATTTATTCTTCTGTTGCTATTTTGGGATGCCTTTTAAAGTGGGGATTACAAAGCTAGACAATATAGGGGCACATAAATGTAAAACTCTGACTTTGAAACTGCAACCAACGTCAATATAAAATTACTATTTTATTGAGGTATCTCTCATGCTCTTCACAAAGGAGAACTGATTTTCATACAAGTTAAGGAAAGGAACTTATATTCAAGTTACATACAAGTTAAGGAATTAGCTAATTCATTTTTCTAAAACTATTCTTAATAGACAGGAAAATTTCACAGCATAAGAGGTTTCAAGCAGGATATGTAAAATGAATATTAACTCCATCTTAATCGACGGCTTAAAGTAGGTATCTTCAGATATTCAACCTTACAGTGGAACACTTTGATTCCATGGTAACACTTCGATTTCTAAAATGTCTACAGTTGACACTTGGTATGTGCCACCTCCTTACCAATGGATATGAATTACTTTGGATTTATCCTTATTCATTCTAAATGTCTCTTTTTGGAACTGCCTTAGTTACTAGTGCAACACAGTATAACTTTGAGAATCCTCATGCAAGGTTATTTTAACAAGATACACCGCTAAAATAAAAGTGATCCTCACCAACAAAATAAAATAATTTAGTTATTTGTGTCAAACTTTGAAGGTCTATAGAAACAATGCAGTGGATATCAGAAATAAAAACATTTTGTCATCATGCATTCCTGAAAATTCGAAGTTAGAAAGCTGAAAATTCAGAGTTAGAAAGCCTTAAATTCAGTCTAGATTCTCCATATTTTGGGCATCATCAATTTCATCATCATCATCACTAGCCGTCTTCTACACTTATGAACAGAATTTTCACATATTATTTCATTCATTCTCAAAAGCAACCTAAGAGGAAGGCCAAACAGGCATACTCCTCCTCATAGAATAGATGAATAAACTGAGCCCAAGAGGGTAAACAGAGATTCTACTGACAGCATCCAGATCTCTGACAGAAGTCCCTGTGTTATCCACGAATAAATACCTAACTCTGACTCGTAACTTCCACCAATACCTAGAAAAATAACCAGCTCAAGCACCACAATTTTCAGGTCAAAGTACAGAATTTTTGTTATTCCTAACACATTCTTGGGGAACTCCATTTCTTTAGGCAATGGTACCAATATGGCCCTGTAGACTTAACAACATACAGGAGGGAGCAGCGATTGGCATAGTCAACTTTTCTTTGAAATCTATTCTAATGGCCAGGCATTGTGGCTCATGCCTATAATCCCAGCACTTTGGGAGGCCGAGGTGGATGGATTGCTTGAGGCCAGGAGTTCGAGACCAGCCTGGCCAACATGATGAAACCCCATCTCTACTAAAAATATAAAAATTAGCCAGGTGTGGTGGCACATGCCTGTAGTCCCGCTACTGGGGAGGCTGAGGCACAAGAATCGCTTGAACCCAGGAGGCAGAAGTTGCAGTGAGATCGATCCACCTCACTCCAGCCTGGGTAACAGACTCTGTCTCAAAAAACAAAACAAAAAAAAGGAATCTATTCTAATCGCCCTAATGTACTCCTATCTCTGCTGCTCTCATATGTATTCGTTCTGCAACACTTACTGATCATCTGTCAGGTAGCAAGGCCATTGTCAACAATATAAGTCTGAATCCATAAATGCTACTCCCATGAAGTCTACAAAAAGAAAAGAAATGTATACATGGGAGAAAAGAGAACTCACATCTGTTGAGCATCTATGAAGACTAAACCATTTCCCAGCTCCTTCCTTGAATGCTCACAACAGTTATATGAAGATGAAAACTGAAGAGTGCTAGTTACCAGTAACTTTTGTGGCACTAGGCTCTCCTATGAAAATTAGAAATCCTACTAATATTTGAGTAAAACTAGCTAAAAATTTCAATCACTGAAGTTATCACATGCTAATAAGTATAGACACTAATTCTTCAATGCTTTAGAGAAAAATATGATTATACCATTAACAATTTAATCTTTTCCTAGTCATTTTAATCTGCCAAGGCTTTTAGAAACAAAATAGAGGCGGCAAATCACTATATTACCGAACATTGGTATCAATACCAAAAATAAACTGAGGCACACATACAAAAACTGACAAAGCTATAACATTCTCACTCACGCATATTCACTGCCTCTCTCTGCGTCTTCACTGCCTCTCTCTGCGTCTGCCCCATACACAGTGTGCCCACACTGCCTCTAATTTGTGTTGTCTGTTGGCAAAATGGACTGTAGTACCAACTTTAAAAACCAATCGAAGTATTAAAACAAAACAGACATCCTCTCCCATATTTGGCAGAAAAACCGTAATTCAAATGTTCCAAGCCTCCCCCAAGAACAAGCAATTATAAGGTGCAGAAAGGCAATGGCTTTAAAACAACATGCTAATCCTAATATTAGTACCTTGAAAAAGGAAAACTGCCAAGATGTTGGAATAGTGCCCAGTTATCCGTCTTACCTACAGCAATAAAACTGTCCTATAAATGTGAACAAGACAGTTAGGATACATTTTGGGGTTAGGTTATTGGCATTTTTTTCCACCTCGCCATTCCCTAGGAGAATAAACCTGACCTACGGAAGCAAAACACAGCAGATGGTAACTCAGCCCAGTACCAAGAGTACTTAGTCAATCCAAATAATTCACACAAAAATGAAGCAAGATGTTCAATGATTTATGGCGCTAATTTCACAAGAAAATTACGGAATCCTTCTCTTCAACAGAGCCACCTTTTTATTGTCATATGCTGGATAGCTAACTAAAGTGTCTAAAAAGCAATATATTATATTACTATCAACAATACATAATAATTACATAATCATTAATAACATAATTATTATAGCTAACACTTATGCTGGGTACTCATGTAAGTAATTTACAAGAAATAACTTATTTAGTCCTCAGTATAATTCTATGAAATAACTACCGCCACTGTACAGATAAGAAAACAGAAAAAATGGCAACCAGAACAAATAACTATGACATGGAGAACCAACTTTCAAATCTGGGAAACATACACCCAGTCCATGTGCCTAACTACTCCAACAGTATAGGAGTGGGTTTAATCTAAAGATTACTGCAAAAATGAAAAATAAAATGTATTTGCATGGAAATAACACTAGACCTGGATTCAGCTGACCTGACCTGTTCGCTGTGAAACCTCAACAGAGACATCTCTTTGAGAAATGGTTTCTTCATCTCTGAAATGGAGTGAATTCGAAGCTGGAAAGCTTGTGCTTCCAGTTTTAAAGATCAGATTCTAAGCATAAAGCCTTAAATCTGAGTTTTACTTAAAGACCAGAACACTTTTTATCATTGTTCTAGATCAAGAAATACTGATGACTTGCAGTGGACATCAAACAGCAGCAGTTTCTCTCTGGTTCAATGATCCTCATCCCACGTGATTCTATCATAAAGCTGTACTTCCTCTCTTTGCAGAGAGGATTAGTCTACTTGCTAATAAGTGTAACTCCAATAAACCTAGGAGGACCTGAGGCTGCTACTTCCCAGTTCCCAAGTCAAGTCAGGCTTTTGATAATATATTTTATTTATACACACACATATATTCAGATGGAATCATCCAATCAGCTTCCTGATTCTAAAACTGCATTTTCTTTTTACAAAATGAAGCCAAATGTCCAAAGGAAAACCATCAGCTATGATAATACACACACATTAAAATGTCCACATGCAACACACACACAAACACACATATACATATCCCACACACAAAAATATTTCCACAAGCAAGCATGCATTCATTTATTTAAACATAATCACAGTACTCACTCTAAGGGAGGGATAGGTTTTAAGATCTCTAGTGGGTGCCTGAAACCTCAGATAGCACAAAATTCTATATACGCTACGATTTTTCCTATGCATACATACCTGACATAGTTTAGTTCATAAATCAGGCACAGTGAGAGACTGACAACAATAACTAAGAGTAACATAGAACAATTATAATATACTGCAACCTCAGCGTATGATCTTTTTTTTTTTTTTGAGAGGGAGGCTTGCTTTGTCACCCAGGCTGGAGCGCAGTGGCACAATCTTGGCTTACTGCAACCTCCGCCTCCCAGACCCAAGCAATTCTCCTGCCTCAGCCTCCCAAGTAGCTGGGATTACAGGCGTCTGCCACCATGCCTGGCTAATTTTTGTATTTTTAGTAGAGATGGGGTTTCACCATGTTGGCCAGGCTGGTCTCAATCTCTCGACCTCAGGTGATCCGCCTGCCTTGGCCTCCCAAAGTGCTGGGATTACAGGCGTGAGCCACCAGGCATGGCCTTAAGTGGGGAACTTTGCTCTTGTAACTTACAGGACGCAATTTATGGCTTTCTTTTGGCATATCTGAACTGCCAGATTCACTACTTTTGTGCTTTGGGGCCATAGTTAAGTCAAATAAGGGTGACTTGAACTTGAGCACTGCCATAGTAACAGTCAACCTGAAAACCTAGGGTGACTTATAGGCAGGGAGTGTCTAGAGTGTGAATCTGCTGGACAAAGTAAAGATTCATGTCCCGGATGAGACAGCAAAGGACAATGCAGATTTCATCACACGACGCAAAATGGTGAGCAATTTAGAACTCAGGAGTTGTTTATTTTTGGAATTTTCCATTTAATATTTTTGGACCACAGTTGATGGACGGTCACTAAAACTAGAGAAAATGAAACCACAGATAAGGGGCGGGGGGGGGACTACTGTATTCTAATTATCTTTTTTGCCTACCTAAGGGTTACATACTTTGATGCAGTTTAGTTGGATATTAGGCAACTACACATGAGTAGATAAAGAAATGAATACCTTTGCACCTGAACAGCAACAGCTAAGGGGACAGACAAACAGGGAACCACTGAATTCTAACCTTGGCTGAAACTTACATTGGGTGTGGATTGGGGAGATTTCTGGGTGTATTGTGTGTGCTGGGAGTAATCTATCAAGTATTGATTGGGTTCAAGTGTTGGTGTTGAGGAGTTACCCTCAGCTTCTCCATTCCCCTAAAAATTCTCCAGGCTGAAATAGCCTTTCTAAGCATTCACTCAAGTAAGGTGGAGAAACTGACCCATGTAACCTGGAAATGACTACGACCAGGAGAAGACACTGAGGCTAATGTGTTGCCTATAAAGCCTCATCCTCAAGTTGATGCTATCTAAGAACCAATAACAGAACCAGTGGGGGACAGGGAGGCTTCCTGACCAGAGGACTAGCAGCAGTGGAAAAAGGTGGCCAGGGAAATGTACCCCCAACACACACAATATACCCCAAAACTTTCTCCCACCCCCCACTAACAAAATGCCTCTGGCAAATAACACCTTATTATTTGATATGTGCAACTGCAAACTCATTCTTATTTAAAGTAAAACTAGAAGAATCTTTAGAAAACTTTGCTGCTTTAAATTGATCTGTAACCTACTCCAGGTTCACCCACTCTTTCTTTTAACCAGGCTGCCATTCCTAAATTTTCCTCCATTATAGCAATTCTACCACCACCACTTCTGAAAATGGGTTTTGAATGTTAATATTTTGTTGGATTTTCAAATGTAATGATTATTTCTAACAAGAACTGAGAAACTGCTCCATTATATTTCTCCTCTCTAAATTTGATCATGCTAATAGCTTAAAAATACTCACTGAGCAGTTACTATGGGCTGAACACTGTTCTCAATGCCTTAGATGCATTAACTCATTAATTCCCATAGCCCAATGAAGCAGGGACTGGTATTATCCTCATTTTACAGAGAAATTAAATAACTGTGTTGCCCCAGGTTACAGGTAGTAAGTGGTCGAGCTGAGACTTAGAGCCAGAATCCATGCTTTCCAGCCCACTCTTCCCAGCTCACACTTGCTCTTTAATTATAAAATACCAGAAATCGGCACAGTAAACATTGTTGCTGTGCACATCCTTTTATTCCTAGGAACACTTAATAACAAACTGCAAATAACAAAACCACAATACATGCTAAATGCTACAAGGTTTCATTTCACCATCCCTACAGGAAATTTGCTTACTTTTAGAAATTATGTGCTGACTTTAAAAAATCCAAACAAAATGTAAATCGTATTTTTATTAACTGTTAAACAGACTACCTGAAACATTAGAGTAAATCTCCTCTCAAAAATCATAGCAAGATTCCTGTATGTTATTAAATCTCTTTACATTTTAAACAGGAAAAATACTCCATTTCTGAGTCTGATATAAGTTGCTAGCCCTTCAATAATCCACACTAAAAATCAGATTAATTGGAATTTAAATATATCTGTGTGTGTCTTATTTCTGTAAGTCCTTAAGGAATATTATTGTCCACTATTATCCCCAAGTCTTGCAGACTTCGTAAAGGAGTACTAGACACAGGGCAAGTTTTTAAACCATCATATAAAAAAATTTTGATACAATCTAAGTTATTCTCTTCTCTGGTAAAACTATAGTTACCTAAAAGCAAGTAGGTACAGCAACATAAAACACTCAGACAGACACACACACACACAAACACACAAACACCACCACCACATACTCAGTTAAGATGTTGGTAGTATCGCTACTTGTTTTTTCAGCTTTAATTCACTGTGTCGAAAACTACTTAGAAAATATTTGATGTCTCTCTTGACAGCACAGCATGTAGAGGCAGCCCCCAGAATTATAAACCAAATTGCGTTTAAAAAAGAATGGATTGCTGAAAGAGTGATCCCCACTAAAAATACAGTTTAAAGGCAACTAAGGTCATCAAGAGTAAAATGGCTAGTGGCTTAATGTGACATCCAAAATGATTCCCCCAAATCTCATCCCCTTTATACTAAAACAACAGAGGGTTGCCTCTAGTAAGTTATTATCATTCCTCAAAATCTTTATTAAGAAGCACCTTGAGACCCTCAAATCTGCCTCCCAGAGGAATTCCATCAATCCAGACATTACTGAAGTTCTGAGCCAAAAATAAAGGGAAAGAGGTGGGGAGAGATCACAGGAAGTTAAACTGTTAGGACTCCAGCCAGGGAAATTCCTTTGATAATCAAGCCCTACCTTCACCCTGAAGCGTATCTTTCAAGAGTTGAAATAATAACTTTCTTTGGAATTCTTCATACGTGAAAATGCCTGGGAAAATGATCTAAAGCAATAATCCTAAGAAATAACTAAGAGAAATGAAAGCAAAACCAAAGATTTTTAACACTGGTCTTCCACTTTCTGACACTACTTTTCATGTTTGTCTCCTTTAAGTTTCTACTAAACCAAGGCCAAGTCTCCCCCTGATGTTCTATGCGGCACCACTTAATGAGTAAGACTGACAGTAACCACATTTTCTGACTCAAGGTTAAAGGTGCATATTCATAACGTAAAACTCCAGATATAGCGCTCAGTCTGCCCCTTAGACTGACTGAGTCACAGCAGAGGATCCAGAATGGTTTCCATTCCTCTATTTCTCCATCTAAAGAGTCATGACATTTTCAGGCATTTTGATAGAGACAGCAAAAAAAAGTCAGAGCTTAAAAAAGCAGAAATGTTTATAATATTCCACATTACTTTCTCATTTATATGTGTCCAACTTGACAGAAATTTGAAACCGAAATCCTGAACCACGCATTTCAACCTAGAAGCCTTCGTAAAAAGCCCGTCAAAAATGTCCAGCAATTCAAACTTCTAAGGATTCAAAAGTCGATAGATCAAACATTTTAATCAAGACTAAGCTTTTAAAACACAAGTTACATAAACATTTACCTCCGCTCTCCTCTTCCATATGAATAGGAAGTAATAAATTCCCCCAATATATCTGGTGATTAAAATTCTAAAATACTATTTCATGAACTTTTAAAGTTTGTGAACTGAGACCTCCACTTTAAAAGGTCTTTCTTTTAAGGGGCCTTCCTTGTTACTCTCCTATGCTCCATGGAAACAGAACATGAGTTAATGATGACCACAGATTTTAATTTATTTGTATACAACAGTCAGTAGAAGGGGAAATGATATTGGCTGTGTGTTTATGAGCTACATTAGAAATTTGAACAATAGCAGACCTTTTCTGAAACAAAAATAAAATATGAATCAACAAGATCTTTGCCAAACAGAGGTCTCAGGACAGCCTTGTTCAGTCTTCTGGGAATCCCACTGCAATAAGCACAATAAAAGCAGGACGTGCCTCATTTCCTTCAACCGTTCAACATGCCTCTCTTGGAGATGTTTGTAAATTTCCTTCCTCTACGCATCAAGCTGGCAAACTGTCGTCATTTCTTTGGGGTAATAATATCCTGTTGATGTCTGAGTAGGTCTGTTTTGATTGTTTCTTCCACATAACACATATACTTTTAATATCATTTTCAACACACAATACACGGAATTATTTTTCAACATATTCGAACACAGTTCAGCAAAGTATAACCGGAAGCAATGAAGGGCAGAAAATGTTAATAAAATCCTAGTTTTATTTTTGGATTTGCAACTTAGATGTAGGTAATAGAGTAATTCCAAAAGTTAAAAAAAAAAAAAAAAAGCATTCTCTGCTGTTTAGGAAGCTGAAAATACTTACCTCTACTATTTTAATAAGGTATATGTTTTCACTCAATTCCTATACTGGAGTATGGGGAATTTCACATAGCAAAAGTACCAAATCAGCATTAAAACACTGACTTGTAAAAATGGCAACTTTTATTCTACTGGATGTACAAATTGTACCAAGTACTTTAACAACAGAGTTCTAAATTCATTCCAGAAGTAAATTATGCTTCAAATCCAGTCAAATACTCTGAGTGATTACAAATTTTTATCCAAATAAATAATTTTTTTCAAAACTTAAAATGTATTTGGACCTGACAGTATATTTCTTGGACAAAGAAGTTTTACCTAAACTAAATTATTCCCGATTGAATTGCATTTCTCAATAAAGTTACCTGACATAAAGGGAGAAAATTACACACAGTGACAATTTTTAAAAATAATACTCAGAAAGTAAAATAAGACCAACTCTCAACTAATGTAACTTGCACTTAGGCAGACATTCTGGGTCCAAAGACAGCAAAAACTGATTTGTGAAATACTAAAAATAATTAATCACTGCTGCAAAGCACTAGATTTGGAGCTAAACTAAATGGCATGTACCATTCACCGCAATTCCAGATAACACCTTATTTTACACATGTAATAAGAATCATGAACATGAAAAATGTTCAATGTCATTAATCCAGAAAATGCCAATTTCTAAAAGAACACAACCAGATACTATGTCGACTACCACGTTAATTAGATAAAAATAATACAAATTGGCACAGCCTTCCTAGATAGCAACATGGCAAGATACATAAAGAGCCTTTCACCTAATAATTCCCTAGGAAACTATGCTAATAACATCCTTGCAAATGCAGACAAGTGTTTATGTGCAAGGAGTTTAAGATGTGGTCGACAGTTGCAAACTATTAAAATAAATTATGGAAGATCCACGTGATGGAATATTACGCTGCCTTTAAAAATCACACTTTCAAAACATTCAAGGACATTGGAAAATATTCATGGTAAAATATGAAGTTTAAAAGCAATAAACAAATTTCATGTTATGTTTTTAAAAACGAAGGGAAGACAGAATCTACACAGTAATCAAAATATTAACATTGGCTATCTCCACAATGAGGATATGTTACATTTTAATAAAAAATAAAATAAAGGGGTAGGTGTATGTGTCTATACATATATGTGTGTGTGCATATATGTCTGTATATATATATGTGTATGGTGTCTACAGAGAGAGAGATATTTATATTATAGTTTCAAATGTCAAGGATCTCATAGTCTATTATTAAGAATTTATCAAAATCAAGTGGGAATGGTATATATAGATGAGCCAAGAATGGCAGAATGCTGGTAAATATTGAAACTGTATGATGGTGACATAGAAGATTATTCTACTACTGTGTATACATTGCATGTGTTTAAAAATTTTTCAAAATAAAATGTTAAAAAAAAATTTAAAGGCAAGAAAAAATACAGTAGCATCATAAGATCAACCCTGAAAGAAATACTGGTACTTCTGAATGAATAGCTAGTAAGATTTCAATAGGCAAAGTAAGTGCTTAAGGGTAGCAGGCAGGATACTGAGCAAATAATACTGAAGAAAGGCAATGACCTTGAGGATCAGGCCAGTGAATAACTGGTAACAAACTCATGGAATCTTACTGCTCCTTCTAGTATTAGATGAAATCCCCTGATAGAAGATAAAGGGGCACCATCTTTTGGATTTCTATCACGGTGTAATTCTCCTAATAAGTGGGCATTTCATCTATGCAAATCTTCACCTGTCATGAAGATGATAAAACAGCGTCACTGATCAGTGCTGACTTCAGGTTCCACCCTTGGTCACTGAAGGAAAACTATTCCTTCTACTGGACAGTGACTTCTGCATAATTCCCATGAGTTCTTTATTCTCACTGGACAAAACCTCTCTGAGATCTAGGCATGATGAAGAGTGGAAAACAAAGAGCTCATTTTTAAAACCCTCTACTCATGCCTCATCATTCCTAGCCCTCAGCTTTTTTTTTTTTTTTTTTACATCAACAGCCCATCTCCATATAAATGTCTAATTTTGCAACACTTTAGGTGCCACAATGGCTGTGTAAATGAGTCAGAATATGCATTACCAAATAGTGAAAGAGTGTAGTTTTCCTAACGAATATCTATTTTTGAAAAAAAAAAATTTAAAGCACATTGCTTCTTATAATTTTTCCATGAATATCTAACTACTCTCAAAGCTACCATTTAGACTACAAATGCATCCTTCAGTTTGTTAAAGAAAATTTCCATCACTTGCAACTATAAGTTTGGAAAACGCAATAACCTTTAATGGCATACAAAATATGATTTTACTTTCTCATATTTTAAAAAAAGCTGCTTATTCCTAAAGTAATTTTTCAGAACATATATAATTTGTTTTATAATTTTAAAGCTGATCCCCAATGTTTGATAATTCTCTATCTCTTCTTTCTCTGTATTACAATCCCAAAATCTTTTAGTTCTCTTTGAAAATACATATGCATTAAAGTTTGAGGCCAGACAGCCAGCATATACTGGTAGTCCCTGTTAAGGCTAATTGAGTTATCATAAACATGCAAATCCCTTTGTATAGAGAAGCCTGGCTTTTCCTTGCCATCTAAGATGAAACTATAATCTATAAAGATAAGCAAGATCTATGTTCTTGATTTGCTTTGCATGTAAATTCTTTCACATAGATAAGCTCTTGATATGTATTCCTCTTGTGAAAGATCAAAGATCATTCTTCAAAAGCCAGGTTTCTCTCCTATCTTCCATCTCTTCTCAGATTTCTACTGTATCTTTTCCCCATGGCTAATGTTCTCTGAAGAGAACCAAATTAATGAACACTGACATTCTTCATACCTATTTTAATGGCATCCTGTGGTGACAATGCAATAACAGGACTATTGCAGCATCGAGCAACATGGTCTCCATGTTTACTTCCTGACAGTGACTCAATCACTGAGCATGTGTTTGAAATATTATGCATTCATGCATGCACATGCACATCCATGAGCATACACACACACCTATCCATGCGCATACACACAAACATACACACACACACCCCAATCATACCTACCACCATGCTAGTCAGTACCCACAGCCCAGGAAAAGTAAAGGCCTAAAAACTAATCTAAAAGATGTAAACCTGGTAACGGTTAATTCAAATAAATCATTAAATATAAAAATTTAAAGAAATACGCAGCTGCTGATTATGTCAATTCTTAAACTTGGTTCTTACAGGTTCATCACAACTAAAGCCTCTTCCAAGGTGAACTCTGCTCAGGGCAGCCTCAGCATTCGATTTTTTTTGGACAGAAGCTTTTGGTAAGTAAAAAGCAACTGATAAACTGAGGAAAAACACATGATTTAATAAAAGGAGCACATGTAAAAATATATGGATGCACAAAGCAATTGATGTATATTATTCACTCTTTTTTTACAGCATTTATAGCATAGTACAATTTTTATATAATGCATACATCATCTGATTATGAATAATACATAATATATGGTTTATTACTATTAAAATTATTACCATTTAATGGTAATCGAATTTGTGCCAGGCATAATGCTAAGCAATTAATAAACGTGCTCATTTGATCCTGCCCCACTCTATAAAGAACTATAATATTACTTTCTTAAGGATGAAAATAACTTCAGCAAGATTAAGAAACCTGCCTAATTTCAGAGGAAAACACATAAACATAAAGCCATAAAGACAGTTACCTGTTCTTGTTCAGCCCTGTATCCCAACACTTAATGTAAAGATGGAGAAACAAATTAAAGTTAAAAGACCTAAGAAAGTCAGGCAAGCAGATGAGAGGGAAAAAAGTCAGAGAATACACAGTAGGAAAAGAATCCAGAGTATAAAACTCATGGAAAAAAATGGCCTCACCAAGTTGAGTATGGTGAGACTCATTTGTTCATTCATCAGGCATGTACTGAGTATTGACTATGTTCTGGTCACTGAGCTATGTGCAGACACATGGCTGGGGTGCAAGTTCTCAAGACACGATCCTGACCACTCCAGAAACTACAGTTCCGTCAGGAAGACTAAGCACCTCAGCAGGTGTGATTGCTGGCATATGCCCCAGCAGACAAGAGTAAAAGCTGGAGGGACCATCAGATCAGCCTTCTGTGTTAAGAAAAACTCCCATGAAGAGGTAGACATGAGCTGAGTTTTGAAAGGGAGTAGGAGGTATAGAAGAAGGCTGTGTTCCAAAGACCAACGCTTCAAAGAGGTAAAGCAATAGAAAGGCCAAAGCCAATCAGACATGTTACTGACGACGTTTTGAGGTGGAATCTTCAGAGAGTGTTGCGGAAAGAAGCCAGATCATGGCACATTATATACAGAATGTCGTGTGAGAAAACTTGGCTTGAAAAGGACAGAACAAAATGAGGAGAAAAGTTAGTCTCAAAATTTGGAGGGGGGTGGGTGTATTTAAATCCATCTTTAAATTTAAAAAGCCATCTTTAATTTTAAGATAGGAGAAATGAGCATATTAAAATGCTGAAGAGTCAGGAGAGAAGAGGCTGTTGATTCCAGAGAAAGACTCCTGGCGAGCATGCCCTCAGATGTAAGAGGATGAAGGTAACAGCTATTGAGACTAGCAAATATAGACTTGATTAAAAAGTCAGATTGGGTTTAAAAGAAGTTTCCAGAAAATGGTGGTGGTGGTGTATATGTGATAAAAGACAAATTCCAAAGATATGTGTAACAGCGATCATTCAGTAATGAATTATGGAGACAGGGCTATAGATGGAAAAGATGACTGGACATGAGTTTGGGAGTCTTGTTTGTTTATTTTCTGTTACCTTGAACAAACCATTTAACCTCAACCTCAGTATCCCTGACTCTTAAACAGGGATGACAGTTCACTTAACTTTTTCTATGACATATCTGAAAGCACAGAAATTGGTTCATGGAAAATGCTCACTAAATCTTAGCTTGGTCTTATCTAAATCTAAAATAATACACTGTCTGGTTTTTTGGTTTTTTTTTTTTTTAAAGGTTTATAAGCAAAGTGAAGGGAAAGCTACAGCTTCCCATTAGGTGGACCCAACCAGTAGACTGAGAGAAAGAGAGAAAGGCAGTCTGATTATGCAACTGTAGAAGGTTAGCCTCTTGAGACACAGAGCAGGATGGAGAGTGATCTGGACGCCTGGATGAAGAAAAACTAAGTAGGAAACATGATGGTGAGCATTAGAAGAGGAAACGGCTGTAATCTTCAAGAGTGTGGTCAGGGAAGGCTTTCTGATATGACATTTGAGTGAAGAGAGAGATAAAGGACCCAACTATGGAGAACCTGAGTCAAGTGTTCCTAACAGGAAGAATAACAAATGTGAAGACCCTGTGGTGGGAGCTTGCATGGTGCATTTGCAGAACACTAAGAAAGAGTGTGGCTGGGGCAGAGTGGGAGAGAAAGCCAACGATATCACAGAGGTACCAGGGAAGCCACATACCATTATAAGGTCTTTGACTTTAACTAAATAAGGTGGGAGGTCAGTGAAGTGTTCTGAGAAGAGGAGGAATAACATCCGAATTATGTTTTAAAGATCAGTGCTCCATTAAAAAACAGACTAAGGTCAAGGGCTAAAGCAGGCAGTCCAGTTAGCAGACTATTACCAGAGTGCTACAAAGTCCTAGCAATAGAGGTTGGGAAAAGTGGTTGAGTTCTTAAAAGTCAGAACCTTGTGGGAAACGGTTATAATAAGAGCTCCTAATGAATAACACCGTCATTCAACCACGCTTTTGTGGAGTTTCTTAGCACCCTGATACTGGACTATGCCATGTGACATGCTTTGGCCAATGGAGTATCTGCAAGCATGATGTAAGCAGAGACTTAAAAAGGGCTTACTCATTTGATCTTGCTCTTTTGTGGGGCTGGGTGATTTTCTACCATGATGTGAAGAACCCTGAGTTAGCCTCTGGAGGCCTAAACCACGTGGAACCGAAGTGAGCCAATTCAGTTGATGGCTCCCTAAACCAACCAGGCCCTCCTGTCCACCTGCCATCAGACTGTATCCTCATGAGTGAGTGACCACCATTGACATCAACAAGAGAACCAACTGGCTGAGCTCAGTCGAAACAGGTAAACTACATACAGATTTGTGTGCCAATAAATGGTTATTGTTTTAAACCACTAAGTTTGGGGAATGTTTGCTGTGCAGCAATAGATAATAAATATAAGCTAACAACATTTATAAAGACTTTAATTGTACAATATAAGAGAAAATGGAGATATGAATAATTCCCTAGAGGTTACATCTGAGAAATGGGAAAACTAAAGGTGTCTTCAAATGAGATGGGAAGGCTAATGGAGAAAGTAAATCAAATGTAAAACCTAGAGGATTTATAAACATCCTCAGTGCAAGCAAAGCTACATATACTTCTATTTAGGTATAAGCAGTAAAGCAATGGTGACTCCTCAGACATACACAGCAGCTCCAATCAGGGAAGTGTGAGAGTCCAGGCCCTTGCTGGTTAGAGCTTTCTCCATCTCTCTTCTGTTTGACCTTGGATTTCAATTTTTGCCATGACCAATAAATTGAAAGTAACAAAAATTACAATAAATAATCATTTATGTAAGTTTTCATATATCCGTTATTCTCCAAATAATGCTTTTTGCACAGTAACTTTTCTGCCCATCATTTATCCTAAATGATTACATGAATTAATGGCCCACAATTAAGTACTTATTAAAACACCTTGAATGCCTGCTTCAAGATTCAGATCTTGAAACTAGCTGTGGTCTTTATATGCAAAATCTCTAATGAATTCTAGAATGCATGGAGTTTATCTTCCCTACATTCTCAGCAATATAATGATTTGCTGTCTGTTATGTAAAATGTTTAAATATTTATAGCTAATATGAATTCATCAGGTACAGTTAAGTAGAGCAAATTTAGTTCTATGAAACTTTACACAATTTCACAGGCACAAAATATCAGAGACTCTATCAAGAAGCTATAAAAACTGCATATTAGAAAAATAGAAACAAAAATGAAAAAACGTGTGCAAAGATACAGAAATAACCAAAATCACCAAATATGTAGGAGAGACTTAAGTAAATGATGGTAAGTCTAACAGTTTAACATTAGTCATTAAAAAATTCAGAATGTAAACTACTGGAAAACATATTCTATATATGAAAAAATGACATAGAAAAAGAACACGAAAGTATGTAGGCACTGAATAAGAACGTTTTAATTGCTTTTGATCATCCAACAAAAATCTCTTTAACTGTCAGATAACACATGTGAAGCAAGGATGAATAACCCAGAAAAACGAAAATTGTGTGAATATATATGAAGGGACACAGACAAAAATCAAAGTTTATCAGTAACAACAGTGTTTTTAAAAAGTCACTGGAGGATTTTTTTGCTGTAAATCTGTTTAAGTGTATAAAATCTGAAAGAGAATAAAGAAGTGTGACAGGGTCCTCGTATTTTTTTGTGTGTTTTCTCACAATTATCCAATATTTTAACAAGCAGAGGCGTCACGATAGCATCTTGAAAATTAAGATTTAGTTCACTATATTCTTACATATTTACACATATCCAAGCATGCCACACAAAAAAGAATATTCAACCCAAATTCACCAGACTATTATCTGAATGTCACTGGTCAATGCTCTTCAATAATCTTCAGCACAAAGAGGGAAAAATTGGTGGAAACAGGACATTATGAAAGTAAATTACATAAGCAACATTAGCAACAACATGAGGCTCCCAACAGGATCATGAATCTTAAAAAGTTAAGACATGTTCCGACCAGGCGTGGTGGCTCATGCCTTAATCCCAAAACTTTGGGAGGCCCAAGGCATGCAGATCACTTGAGCCTGGGAGTTCAAGACCAGCCTGGGCAACATTGTGAAACCCCATCTCTACAAAAAAATACAAAAATTAGCCATGCATGGTGGCCCACGCCTGTATTCCCAGCTACTCAGGAGGCTGAGGTAGGAGGATTGCTTGAGCCAGGCAGGTCAAGGCTGCAGTGTGCCCTGATGGTACTACTACACTTCAGCATGGGCAACAGAGTGAGACCGTGTCTCAAAAAAAAAAAAAAAAAAAAAAAAAAAAAAAGATGTGTTCTAATGTTGAGAAACCATTTTACCAACTGTCCCCATTTCCTCAGCCATCAACAGATGGGATCTGAATCTCTCTCAGAGATACTTTGGCAAATTTGAGAAATATAATAAAAATAATTATTATTTCAGAGCCTAAAATAAAGCGTATGTAAATTCGTAATATGGAGCATTGACCAGCCATAAGACAGAACTGTGCTACTGTGCACACGATTCACTTACATGCTGAATTGAGGTACTCTAGGACCTTCACATTCTTCTTGCATTACCCTGCTTAGCATATGTGTAACTTCATCTATGGTTCATTAGCAGTAGTCTTCATTGATGTCATGAATAAAGAACCCAAGAAAATCCAGGTAAGTGTCATTTCCCAACTGCAAAAGCAAGTTGTTGAAAGTACTCCATAAAAAATATAAAGTATGAACTGTGGTTGCTAAATGATTCTAAAAAGAAGAAAATGAAGCGCTTCACTTCTTTCTTCACACTTTACCAGGGAATTGAAAATTCAGTTTAGTGCTATAAGCATCTTCTCATCCCTCCACCTTCCCATCCCCTGAAGACCTCTCCACACCCAGTACACAAATACACTCATCAACAATTGAAAGCAATGCATAAATGAATAATTCAAATTGATTAAGCTACCTAAAATGAAGTTTTATTTCCATTAAGGAATAATAATATTCCTAGAAATTCTCTGTTCAATATAAGGCCAATGATAGCATAAGAATGTCTCTAGGAATCAATTTATTCTGTCAAATTTTGACCTTTAGAAGACCAAATCAAAGCAGTATCTTATCATCTCGGCATTGATAAAGTACTGTAAAATAAAGCTTGTCTATAAACGCATTGAGTCACTTAAATAAAAAGCAATATGTTTCACTTCTTCAGCTATATAAATATAGATATGTATATATAAAAACAAGTATCATCCCACATCCACATATATATGGCATGTGCACATGGGAAGGATCGATGATGTTTATAGATGTCTATATGTATTTATATAGAGATATACATAGGCTCCCAAGCAAAATGTTCGTTGTTTTTAAATTCTCTGATTTTTGTTGGTAACAGTTATTTCTTGTTAACCACATAGTAAATATGAGACTATCACATTATGTAAACCATGCAAAGCTGATTGAGTTACATTTTTCCCTGAAAAACATATTCTGTGAATTTATAAATGAAGATGCAACTTTTGAACAGGAACACACGGCTTTATTTATGAGCAAAGAACTGGTTAAAGAAAATGTGATCATACAGAAAGGGCAATGGGCAGGTTAAGGAGAAAACACCAGGGGAAAGCCTGCCATTCATTAGGCAGGAATCATAACATAATTGTCTGACATTGCTCCACAGTTTTATTCCTATTACCAGTTAACCATAAAATTTATGTAGAAAGATTTCACTGTGAAATCAGTGTTCCTTAAGCCACTATAGGCTTGTGACATTTTTTCTTTCAGCCTTTTCGTCACAATTCAGAGTCTAATTATCCAGTCTGTGAAATACCTAGGCCTTGGTATCTTTTCCTTTTCTCAAATTTCTTATTTGGCTTCTGCACTATGTCTTTGTGACAAGGCTGAGGGGGGTCAGAAAAATGGTGACATTCCTATCAACCAGCATTGCTACTTACTAGGAATTCTGGAAGCGAGTTTATTTGGAAAGACTGAAGCAGCTGTCTAACAATTTTCCCCAAGAAACAAAAATAAATGGAATTATCGTTTCCTAACAATAGATTATACATCATGCAAAAATTATGACAAATCGGATTCAAGTAGGAGGAGTATTTTTAGCATGAAAATAACTTTCTTCAGTTATAGTAATAAAAAATAATGAACTTAACTCATTACCTTAAAAGCATGTTATGTAAATGTTATCTTCTAGCTTCTAATAAAGAATAACACTTTGATTTACATTTCATGCACTGCAATGACCTTAAATAGAGATGTCAATAAGCCTCTTTACTGCTTTACAATACCAAAAGCAAACTGTACACATTAAGTCAAATCTCATAATGCAAAACCTTCTCCCATGTGTTTCCTACCTACATTATACGTTATCCTCCTAAGAAAATCACACCAGAACTGTCGGCTTACTCTCACCTCTACTTTATTTCTCCAGCTTCCCCACAGTGAGTTGACTGATAAAGGTCATGTGCCTTCTGCAAGGCCATCCACCATTGCTCTAAAAAGTGCCGGTTACTTTAATAACCCTTTTACCTTTGATAGAGTATGACATACACAGCACTTATGAGATGCAATTAGGTTTATAATAAATATCTAGATAGAAAATTTTCTTAAGACACGAGTCCTCAGGATTTGTCATCCTCTTTCTAAAGTCTCATTTTTAAAGGGAGTTTTTAGAAGGCCAACTACTGGAAGACCGCTGCCTTCCTGAACCAGTATGGTTGGATGTGTGGCTTAAACAACATACATTTACAGTCCTCTGGCTTTAGACTTGAGAAGAAGCACCCATGAGCAGTCGGATGGAAACAGCTACCATCCCCACGGCTGGGGAAACACAGGGAAGTGGTTGGGTTTTCAGAGCCTGTAAGCTCAGAGAGACGTGATGAGGAAGAGACACCAGCAGACTGGGGCTGTTATCTCCAAGGAGGTTAATTTTAGGAATGTAGACAAAACTAAAAACTGGAAAAGACTGATGCTACCAGAGTGATGATAACAAGAACAGAAAAGGCCAAGTTCTTCCTCCTCTAGCCTTCTACTCTCTCTCCAGCGCCTCCTATTGGTAGAGGCTGACATGGAGACCAGCATACCTCTTTACAAAATATACGTAGTTAGCCTCAACATCACAGATTAAGAAAGGCAGATTTGCAGCCTCCTAAAGTTCAACATGTTAAAAACTGTGTAGTGAGAAAAAAATCTGCACAACAAAATATAGGGGAATATTTACTCATAATTCAGAGGGAAATTATACTTTGAAAAACATTTTCACCCTATAAAAAATACACGTGGAATCTAGAAAACATCACATTTGACAGTTAGATAAAATAGAATATCTCTATAAAATAGGTGTCAACACAAAAGATTTGTGAAGAGATGTAAAAGCAGATGGATGTAATAGGAAATATTGTAAGAAAACTAAAAATGCATTAACAAAATTAAAATTTGCATAAAATTGTAGAAAAATTGTCAGTGATGTAGACGACAAACTTGAAAAGTTCTCTTAGAATAATACATGGAAAAAAAGAGATAATAATAAAAGAGGGAGTACTGAAGATCAAAGATGAAAATATCTACCATAAACACACAGTCATCATGAATCGCTCATGCATGAGAAACATGTATTATTTTGTGGGAGTGTTTAACACATCTTTCTAGGTTCAAAAGAGATCTAGTTAAGAAAAAACTTTAAAAATGGAAAAGCAAATTAAAATATACACTACAGAAAATAAGCCACATTTCCAACTATTACAAATATAAAAATAAATCTCATCTGAAATACTGAGAAATTCCTAAAATATCATTTATTGGGACACAAAGAGTATAAGAAATTTTAAGACACAAACTACACTGTTTCTTTACTGGCCACACTGCAATAAAACTAGAAAACAGTTACGAAAATTTTAAAAGCTAAAGTTGATAATCTCTTTGAAATTTAAATGAGAGTTCAAGTTAGCTATTGTATTAAAAGGAAAAAACTACTTGTAACACAGAGAATATTACATTATCAACAAAACTTATGGAATGCAGGCAAATTTTTACATGACACAAATTCATGATCTAGAACATAAGAGTGAAATTAACTCAACAGTCAATTTAAGGAAAATGACTTCTATAAAACTGACCCAAGAAAACAAAGCAATAACAAATGTTTAATGAATTAATAAATTAGAAAACAGAAAAACCATAGTAATTAAGTAAATTCAGGAAACACTACAGCACACATATCCCTGGCAGGTCTTATCGGTTTTTTAAAAATGCAAATACAAAAAATAAAAAAATAAAAATATATAACAATAAGTATGAATTTATTTAAATAATCTAAAATTGCATACATATTTTAAATTGTATGTATATGTGTACAGATATAAAGACTACCACCAGGCAGTACAATCAACTGTTACAGTACTTAATTAATAAGAGGGAATTTTTGACTTTCCCTTTTTATTTTTTCACTATTTGCTAAATGTTCTGCAATACATAGTATCTCATTTACAGTGTTTTTTTTAAAACAGCCCAGGCAATACAATCAACTGTTACAGTACTTAATAAGAGGGAATTTTTGACTTTCCCTTTTAATTTTTTCACTATTTGCTAAATGTTCTGCAATACATAGTATCTCCTTTACAATTTTTTTTAAAAAACAGCTTGAGGGGAAAGGATTTTTCTGTGATGTTCATGCCAGATAAATAAGAAAATTTTAGTTCACATAGATTTAAAATGAAAAATACCACCAATATTCCAACTGTTGTAGTACCAAAACTAAAAGTCAATTATTTTCATGAAACTATCTGCAAACTTACACTTAAATATTCACTGAAAATTTAGAAGGTATCACTGAAATCAATCTTTCCAACATGCAGATTTAATAATTTTTAATATTTACACAGAAAAGGTCAGGCATGTTACTTTGCTGCCTCTACAATGTGAATAGACCTAAATGAGGTTTCCTGATATCGGATTGAGTATACAGCAGAAGAATGATTAGTTCTCTTTATAAAATATGTAGAACAGGCAACTCTTCTACTAGATCACGTCCTGTTGGTCAAGAATGTTTTTCTGCAAGACTCAGATATATTGTTACTATATGGTATTCATTAATAACCACCTTATTAATCAAATCTTACATTTGTGCTGAGTGTAATATTCTTCAAGATGCTTTCATACACATTATCTAATTCAATTTAAAAAACTATGAGTTAACTAGGTCAGAAGTAGAATAGAAACATTCTTCAAACATTAGACTTATAATGGTGTTTCATTTAAAACCAAAGATGTCTTGCTAATCATTTTCAGATATTCTTCCAGTGATCTTTTCTTTAAATGAGCCTTTCATGGTCAAGAAGACCGGTTATTGATTAAGTAAATCTGATAAGTCTGTATAAAAATACAAAGGCAGTCCCCTTCATCATTACAAAATAAAAATCTATTGATGAAGGACTATCCCAAGAAGTATGCTAACCACCCCTCAGGCTAGTTCTGCCTCTCAGCTGGATTTTATACATCCCAAGCACTACCGTGGTGGTCATTTGGCAACTGAAGGCCAGAGAATAATTTCCCATCTGGTGTGCTGCTCTGAGTATCCCATTCAAGGACTAGTCTCTAGAAGTTTAAGAATAAAAAGTAACCAAAGAACTGGGAACAATGGTCAATTATCTAATTAGCATTTCAAAAGACAGTGATAAAAAGGAATAATACTCTGAGGCCCACAACTCAAATGAACAGCTGTGTGTGACAAGATCAGTTCATTAAGGCTTCAGAAGTTTTCCAAGCCCATCCTAGGTCTTCATCTCTGGCTTCCTACTTTTAAGCATGTGTATGCCTTTCTTCTGGATACCCACCATATCCCCTTTCCCCCTCTCTCTCCTATCTTACTCTAATCAGCCCCCTTTAATTTCCTATAAAGCTAGCTTTCTTAACAATTATATCAGATTTAGGTACAGTTTTAAATGTCTCCTGTGTTTTTTCACATGCTCCAATCAATTCTAACTCAAGTGAGTTTACATTTTAAATCTTAAAAAAAAAAATCTCAACTAGATGACATCGCTTCTTCATTCCACGTAACCTTTGATTGATTTTTTTTCCTGAAGGTCAATGACTCTCTATAAAGAAAAATACTCTTCTACCCGTAATGAAGAAATACCACATTCTAAATCAAAGACCAGGTAGAGAGACTCCCATTTCCTCAATTTTATTTTGTTGCTAGGTAGTAGAGAAAAGTAAATTCGAGGGCCTTATTTGTGGTAGAAATCTGAAATGTACTATCATCTCCTCCAGCACAATCCTGCAAAATACATACAATTAACCCCATTTTATAGATTTGAAAACGAGACACAGTAAAGTTAAATAATTCATTAAAAACTGAGTTTCAAACCCAGCTGTCTTAGGCACAAGAGGCAAAAGAGGTCCCTCAACTGTGGTACCTTCCTATTAAAATACATGATTAAAAAGGCTATCACTAGTTAGATTAACAGTGAACCCAATTTCCACACCTCTGGCCCAAAACTTGCACATGTAGCAAATGACGCCGATTTACACAGAAATGGAATAACTCAGTTCATTTCCGCCTTGCCCTCAGCTGGAACCTAGGTGCTGGATATCCATGTAGGCCTCTCTTTAAAATAAGGCTTACCCCAGTTTCATGGAGGAAGAAAGAGAAATGAGGCAAAAGAAAATAAGGTGATAGTCATTATTACTGATAATAATTCTCTGGAAACACACTTTCTTGAAGATACAATAAAATTACCATCAACACCCTTGAGCTGCCAGTCTCTATTCTCAGTGCGTGTGCTTTACAGATACCAGCATTGACATCAGGCATCAGGTAGCCATTTGTAACATTACAGGCATCCTTATCAACTAACAATATTTGTGTGTGTCATCAGTAGCTATGTGCCATCTTTGAAGTTCCACTGGACTCAACAATGTATTTACAGAACCAAAAGGGAGAGAAATGTGCCCCACTTCAGGAAACAAAAACAAAAAATGCACTTTACTGCTCACATTACACTTGCCTATCTAACAAGGGTTTAGAACTTCACCCTTCACACATTCAGAAACATCACCATAATCCAAACCATTAATATCCAGTGCATAACCCAGAGGTCTCTATAATATACTATGGATATGTACAGCCTTATCTGGAAATACTCTTTAATTGAACCTTTGTTCATTCATAACCAATAACAGTTCTTACATTATTGCTGATTTCTAACATCTTCTTGAGTCTAAGATATTCTAAGAGTACATAGATAACAAGGGATCTAGCAGAGGTTACTCCAGTAAAGGTTACTCTGGCTTCTCGTGCTTGGCACTTATTTTACCTCTGACACCACATGGGGCCAGATTAGTTTTGGGAAATTCTTTGTCTGTGGAAGGCTCAAGGATTGATTCCAGGAAATGTTCTGTTCCACAGACAGCAGAAGGATTTTTAATCCAGAATCCTTGCAGCAATCCTGAGAAAAGGCACTGTGAACCCTTGGGCCCCTTTCATTACTCTGAGATGCTTTAAGGCTTTCAGATTATTTACCACCACCAGGCAAAGTCTACGGCCAGATCTAACCCTCAACTGGATCCTAATTGATTTTTCCAGGCAGTGTGCCTTAACCTTCACTGGGTCACAAAATCCTCTTGCTACCCAGATAAGCTCCACAGATGCTTTCTCCCAAACATAAAGGGGTATATATACATTTACAGACAACTCTCTCCATGAATTCTAAGTCAAAACTCCTGCTCCAGGCTCAATCCACCAAGATGTTAGAACCAACCTATCCCAGGGAGTCTCAACAGAATACATTTTTCACTCTAGAAGCGTAGGCAAGGCAAAATTGTGAACCACTTAGACAAGTGTTCCTGTAAACAGTAAAGAAAAGAGGAGATAGGTGAAAAAGTAACCTCACGCATCTGTGTTTCCCTCTGCCAAGGAGGCTGCAAAGCCCACCACAAAGATCCCCTCACTCTAGCCCGCATCCTTATGGCGACACTGACCCCACAACAAACATCGCCTTCACATACATGTCTACAAAACTGCAACGGCAGACTTACCACCATCGTGGTGGGTCAAAGAGAGGTTCATCTAAATCAGGTGAGCAGAGGGAGGGACTGTAACAGCTATCTGGAAGAGTCTCTGTCCTGTGATAAAATCCACCCATTACTGTTTTCTCTCCAGAAAGAAAAATAGTATGGAATTGTTTATATGAATACAAATGCGTTCCTCAATGAATAGGAAATACGGAGGAAGCAGACCAAAAATTCACATCCCTGGTTCTTCTAAGGCCTTGTAACTACCATAGATCATTGGAATTCATCATTTACTTGGTGCAGATTCAATGAGGTGACATGTCAAACACACAGAGACAAAATGCATGAAGTATTTTTTTCTCTAAATATTCAAGGTACCAGCAATTAAAAAGCATAACACCATGTGCATGATACGCACTCAATAAATACAGGCTGAATGAATATCAAAGTTATTGAAAAACAGAGTTCTTTTTGGGAAACCGATGTATATCCAACTTGAAAATCCAAGAATTTTTTTTAGATTGGCCTCCCCCAAGATTTTCAATTGCCAAGATAAAATTAAAACTGGTAATACAACAAGAGGAAGTTATGAAAAGTAGTCAAAAATGTATTTTCTGTTATAAAAAAATGTTAAGTATAGACACACCCTAGGAGCAAACCAACTGCACTGAGCCTGAACTAATTAAGCTCCTACAGTCCACAGCCAATTTGGGAGAAAAAGAAGCCAGAGCTAAGATATTTGTACCTACTTGAAAGTAACCTTCAAACTCTTTTGCTGAATCTTTAGAAAATATTTGTTACACACAAAAAAACCAAAAGTGTATGACCGTATGATTCTAATTAGCAGAGAGCGACAGGGTTAAAGTTGAAAAATCTGTCATACAAGACTGCTATTTCTCTCACCACTGCAACTTCAAGAGCACAGAACTGGTTTCTCCATGATCTAGAAGCTGCACGATATTCTCTGGACACTTAAAGAACAAATAATTTAGAAGATGGCTATGTTTAAGATCTTAGGTATCTAATGTTTGATAAGTAATTTGGTGGGGGTAAGAAAATCAATTTCATTTAATAAAAATGGAGTTTAGAACTTCACCCTTGACACATTCAGAAACATCACCATAATCCAAACCATTAATATCCAGTGCATAACCCAGAAGTCTCTATAATATACTGTGGATATGTACAGCCTTATCTGGAAATACTCTTTAATTGAACTTTTGTTCATTCATAACCAATAACAGTTCTTACATTATTGGTGATTTCTAAAATCTTCTCGAGTCTAAGATATTCTAAGGGTACATTTTTGACAAGATGTAAAAGCAAAAATATACTGAAGCCACAGACTTGGATCTTTGTAAAGCTAATGTTCAGAATCCACAGAAATTGGACAACAGCAAAAATACTACATATAAGTGACTATAGCACCAGTGTCATTAAAGGAAAACTGACCCTAAGCTACGCTTCTCCAAGGAATTTATGTCTCTTCATTATTGACTATTTGAAATTCCAAAAAGAATCTGAAAGAGTAATATGGGTTGTTGTAATTTTCACTGTCTTTCCCATTTTTTACATTTTTTTTTTATTCTGATGTCCTTGTTTCAGTAAAATCTCATTTTTGACTATCAACAACAACAAAAAAAGACCTCGGCCGGGTGCAGTGGCTCATGCCTGTAATCCCAGTACTTTGGGAGGCCGAGGCAGGTGGGTCACCTGAGGTCAGTAGTTCAAGACCAGCCTGGCCAACATGGTGAAACCCCATCTCCACTAAATATACAAAAATTAGCCGGGCGTGGTGGCAGGTGCCTGTAATCTCAGCTACTCGGGAGGCTGAGGCAGGAGAATTACTAGAACCCAGGAGGCGGAGGTTGCAGTGAGCCAAGATCACGCCATTGCACTTTAGCCCGGTGACAACAGCAAGACTCATCTCAAAAAACAAAAACAAAACAAAACTCTTTTTAGAAAGTATGAGGCATTTAAAACTAAATATCTTATTCTTTAGATATTTATGATTTTGATACCAATAAAATATTTGGCTTCCTAAACTCTAGGAAAGCTACAGTTTAGATTTTCTCAGCATCTCATGAGTAAACAGTTCTACCTTTCATTTCTACTATGATATTTCATCCTTAAAAAATATAGTGTGAATCATTTCAATCCCCAACTTTCATTTTTCTATAAGCAAAGAGGCAGTGAGAGAGAGAACGAGAGAATGTATGAATGGAGTCTTAACCACGATTATTAGATCTCACCAGTTACAAATAATCAAGTTAGTTATGCCTCCAATTTTTTTTAAATAAAAAGGAATGATACAGTTAGCATTTATTATTTTAGATCAGTTTTCAAGGCAATCTTACCTAGATTTACTTCCTGCTGAGCTAAAATCTCTGCAGGGAATCTGTGAGTAAAATTATCACTGACATTAGGAAGGAAAAACACTGGCAACTCCGCAATGGCTACAGTAACACATTTCTAAAGGGAAGTAAATTGCCAATGTTTACTCTTGACCAGGGAGAAAGGAGCCTGTCACTAGCACACCATGCTAGGAGGAGGACACCAACATTTTAAATATCTAGAACATTACAAAGCCCTCCCCGTGGCCATTTCTGCAGGTGATTCTGTTAACACTCCTTTCGTGGCACATGTCCTAGAACTCAGACTTAGAAAAGGACCTAACGCAGTTTTGTGTTGCCAAGCACGCAAGCAGAGACTGCTGTTTCTGAGATAATACGTTAATTTCCGAAGATCAAAAGGTTCAAAGCTGACTACTCCAAAATAGCAACCACTAGGCTGCACAAGACTGTGTAACTGATTAGGGCAAAATAATCTGCCAGTAAGAGGCAAAAATTTTGTCATGAAGACATTAAAGAACTTTGCACCCACTTTCATACAAAAATTGAATGGCAATTGTGGATCTGTACAAAGAAGCCAAGCAACAAAAAATGGGGAATAAAACAGGTGATGGGAAGGAGAAAGTCTATTCTGAATCAAAACTATGCTATGCATCTTGGCTCCGTGCACTTTAGGTTTATTTGCACACTCTTTTTAGAAAGAGTAGGGGGTTGGGATTCAAAGCGGATGAAAGAGTTATTTATGAACAGACGGGACACCAGGATGGGGTGGTAAGAAAGCTATGGAGGAGTGTCTGGACTTGTGGATAAAGGAAGAAGCAGACATATGGGGAAATCTATATAGAAGAAACAGAGAGAGTGAAGAAGAGGCTAAAACAGGCAGATGGCTGGACGGTAAAGGAATAGCATTATGCGGGGGCTCTGAAGGAGGGGAGGTGGCCCTGAAAGGGGGGGAAACAGCTAAGGGGGAAAAAAAGGGTCAGGAGGTGACTGCTTAGAAAGTTTTTTTGAAAGTTGCAAAAATTAGATATGGATAAAAATATTTTAAATATATATTTAAAAGCCAGGAGGAAAGAAACAAAATGAAGAAGATATCCACTTAAAAAAATATATTCACATGAAACAGTGTTCAAAATTAACAGCAAACATTTCTGAGAGAAGTGTGAAGAAATTATAACTAATAAAAACTACAAATCTATAGAGAAGGGTCCTCTTGAAACAGACATTCTATGAAACTACCACTAGACTGCAAATGACACTCTGGTACACCTTTCTGAACTGCATTCCTGAAACAGAGTAGGCATTTTCTGGGATACCAGAGCATTTTCTTTTTGCTTTTTTTTTTTTTTTTTTTTAAATTTAGACGGAGTCTCGTTCTGTTATCCAGGCTGGAGTGCAACGGTGCAATCTCGGCTCAGTGCAACTTCCACCTCCCAGGTTCAAGCGATTCTCCTGCCTCAGCCTCCTGAGTAGCTGGGATTACAGGTCCCCACCACCACACCCAGCTAATTTTTTTGTATTTTTAGTAGAGATGGGGTTTCACCATGTTGGTGAGGCTGGTCTCAAACTCCTGACCTCAAGTGATCCACCCGCCTCAGCCTCCCAAACTGCTGGGACTACAGGCATGAGCCACCACACCCAGCCTACCAGAGCATTTTCTATACCATCTCTCGTAACACTCATCATGCTGGATAATAAGTATTTGCTTCCAGCTCTGAGGGTAGGTACTGTGACTTGTTAATCTTTATACTCCCAGTGTTTACCACGATGACTGGTATAAAGAAAGGATCACTAAGTAGAGAATGGAGGAAAGAGAATAATTAAAAGTAACTTTATAAGTCCCAACAAAGATAGCAAAATGGAAATATATAGATGTATACACTGTATATATATAAACACACACATACATATAAATCATGCATGGACATATGAGGATAATTTTGCTACTACTATGGCTACTAGTATTTTGTAGAGGAATAGTATTTCACTGCTAATATTCAGCAATTTGTTAAATGTGATCAATATTCAGCAGATTAATAAATGGTATCTGTGTTCTTCTATCATGTGAATGACTCCAGTCCTCACTGGATGGCTCAGAATACCAATAAAGCCTAGAAAAATTATAAATTGTGCTTGGGTATGTTCCACTTTCCAAGACTTATTATGGAATTCATTAGCATTTAAGAATAAAGACCCTCTTGAGACAACTAATACAGACACACTTTGCTTAGTCTGATAAACATCAGCCATGACCAATCAATACTATACTCAAACACGGTGAATATAATATGGCATATCTGTTAAGAAATTTTATTTCGTCTTCTTGCTTAAATACAAAAATAGCTGTCAAAAATATAAAACTTGCATAGGATGCAAATGTACCAAATTTGTATTTCATTGAATAGTTAGGGTTTGCCGCCACGAGTGACTTTAAAGTCGGATTTACTCCCATTACTAAATTCAAAGAAATAAGAAGGTAATTAGGAGTAAGCACAGAGAACTAGGTCATTTTAAGCCACATAAGGTCCATATATCTTAGGCCCACAGTGTTATTTTCAAAAAGGAATCACCTAGCTTGTACTTCATGAAGTGAATCTTCAATGAACAATCGTCAGTTCTGGTGATATGATTAAATATGGATTAAGGAGTTAAGAGTCATTGCCATCCTCATCATCATCATCATCAACATGCCACGGCTAGATCCCCAATCCTAAACCTCAGGTGCCATCTGCCAAGTCACAGCAACTTCTAAGGAGCTGTTTAATGGGCCCTTGGTGGTTTTTCCAAACCAACCTCTTCCAAATTAAAGTGAGAGCACAAGGGAGCTAATTTCTTTTGGAAGGCTGGTACCAAGGAAAGCTGAAAAGCCACCAAAGGAAGATAGAAAACCATAATATGACCACTTCTGATAAGTACTGTCAAACCTAAGCATATAAAGATGTGTCCCATTCTCTCACTAGTTTGATAGATTTGGAAGATAAACAATGGAGCTGTCTAAGCATAGCCAGGTCATGCACACTGCAAACCTGAAGAGGCAGTTCTAGCTTAAAGGACGGTCCCATTAAAGCCCCTTCTAATCCTAAAGTTCTATAATTCCATTGATATGCACTGAGCTCTACTCTGAAAAGGCAATTCTTGTCCCTTTACTCTTCGAAAGAGTTCGCAGAAATGCCATGACTGCCTGGGATTGGTCTCCTATCTAGTAATAAGAGCTCTGAATTCTAATTTAGGTTCCATCCACACTAACTGGCAAGCATGTTTCCAAATTCCACATTCCTTAACTTACCTCTCTGTGAAATGGAGACACAATAGCTGCCTTCTTAATAGGGATGTACATAAAGGTATTATAAAACACGGAAAACACAAAAAATCACCAACACCGTATAGTTATATGACATAAGTGTTACTATTTCTGCTCCCCATATGTTTCCATTCTGCCCTCCTTTCTATCAAGTGGCACAATGGAACAAAATGTGGTTCAAAACAAAACACCAGCAGGACTACAAGTTTAACTATCCTTAATATACTTCATGTTCAAAAATAAAACAAGAAACACCCCTGATTAAAGTCTGCCAATCAACAACCCCAATAAAACCAGCCTCCCAGAGAGCATATGGCTGCAGGGCATGCGACCCACCTTCCCCCATTATTACAGGCAGGCTCAGGTAAAGCACTCTGGCTTCTATCAAAGGGCACATCAAAGAACAAATATGTACCCTCACATGTTTAGAATTGCTGTAAAACCTGAAAATGCAAGATCAATGCAACAGACCACAGGGACCCATAAAGCCCAGAGGAAGCCAGCCAGGGCAGGGTCTACCTGGTTAATGTTATCCTGAGAGGGTGGGTTCTCTGGGCACACAGCTGGACCCCATTAGAGCCTCCCCAGCTGCTCTCAAGATCACCTCATAACCTCAGCCCCCAAAAGCTGCAAGTCTGAGCTGGAAATTCATAAGACAGTATCTTCAAAGATAAGTTTTCCTAGACCTTCTTCAACCTTTCTTGACTTTTTTCACAATGAAACATTTAGTGAAAACGTAACTGTGAACATTTAGTGAAAATGTAACTGTAACAATGTCTAGCCTCCTTCCAATACACAAAAACAGTATAACACAAGTTTCTTAAATGACCACTAATAAAATCCCTTCAGTACCAATCATTTTCTGGGGCCCAAATAAGGTATCAGATTGTTCTTTTCATCACCATGTTTCTATGTTCTTCTTCCCTGTACCTCCACTTCTCATTGTCTCATCTACCTTTCCCTTGTTCTTTCTTTTAAGAAAATACTTGCTGAGCATCCACCCTGTGCCAGGCACTGAGGATGCAGTACAGGTTAAGTATCCCTTATCTCAAAGGCTTAGGATCAGAAGTGTTTTGGATGTCTAATTTTTGGGGATTTTGGAATATTTGCATATATATGAGGCAACTTTGGGGTGAGACCCAAGTTTCAACATGAAATGTATTTATGTTTCATATGCAGCTTCATGTATACCTTACACACATGGGCTAAAGGTAATTTTACTAAATGTTTTTGATAATTTTGTGCATAAAACAGTTTAGGTACTTTGGAACAATAGATAAAGCAAAGATGTCAGTATCTCATGTCAGTGTTCAAAAGTTTTGGAATTTGGAGCATTTCACATTAGGGATGCTCAACCTGTAATGCTTAAGACTGGGCCTTCATGGAACTTACATGGGTAGTGAAAGGGAAAGCAATGCAGAGACACACCATAAATGAATGCACAAATAGGTCCCATAGTTAGTAAGCTCCATGAAGAAAAATACAGCAAATAACGGCACTGGGGGTGCTTTTCTGAGGAGGAGACACATAACTGAGGGATAGTAGACTTGGAAAGGGGCTCCAAGCCTCTCTACTCCCTCGTCCATTGCTCCCTCCCCTGTCTGCACTCACTAAAAGACAAAGTTTAGGTTTCTGACCACTAGAATGTCCACTCTGACTTCTTCACTGTTTTAGAGAATAAGACACAGCAGAGTAGCGGCTGGGACTTAAAAGGAGTTGCCTTCTTTCCTTCTCTGCAACCCTACTGCTCTTTGTACAAGCAAATCAGGACTCTTCTCAAGTGAAACTGAAAATTCAGCTTAAAAAAAAACCCCTTTTCAAGACTGTGATATCTACCACATCGGTAGCTTTTAAAATATCATGATGTAACTTTATATTCCACTACATGCCTGTGAGCATGTCAACAGAATGACACAGTGGTGAATGAATGAAAAATATCACGATGCAACTTCATATTCCACTACATGACTGTGAGCATGCCAATAGAATGACATAGTAGTGAATGAATGAAAAAAACTAACAGTGAGCACCTACTATGTGTCCAATCTATTCTATCTCACCCTTTCTCACAACAACAAATGTGTACAGGGAATTCTTATCATCACCATTTAGATTGAGGAAATTGAGGTTCTGTTTCCATTCCTTGTGCCCTTTCACAATTCCTTATAAAGGCACTTCACCGTAGCCAACACATCCTGGTTAAACTACAGGATTCTAATCTGCATTAAGGTTACCAATAACACCACGTGAGACACTGTGTTCCAGTAGTCAGCTAAGAACAGTCTTAAACCATTTCAGGGTTCGTGCTCTCTTTAACTCCAGTGTGATCTCTACTGGTGTATTAAAGTCATGAGTTAGCAAACTCTTACCAGCGGACTCAGCCTAGGAAGATATAAGGGTCTGCCATAAATTGTTAAGGTGGGAAAACCTTAGCAAATTCTGCACTAAAATGAGAAAAAAACCTGCAGCGACCATTTTTGTTTTACTTAAGTATAAACAGCAGTAATGGGAAAGAAAATGTGTAAGCCTAGATTTTCAGAACTGCTATATTAGAAACAAAAGTTACACAAATTCTTTTTCTGATTATTATAAGGAAGAAAATTATAACACTACCAAGCTTTAAAAATTAGTTTTCTTACTCTTTTCATTGTCTGTGAACTCTACTGGATCAATTGAGAAAATGTGGCAATAAAATATATTTTTTCTTGGAGGCAAATCCTAAAACAGAAAGCAAAATCATCTCCTTTTTGCCAAAGGCACACACTAATTGAAACAGAAATAAAACATGAAATGGAAAAGAGATAAAGATACAAAGTTATTTCTTGGTCCAATCAGTAGGTAGAGAGTTAAACAAACTATCAGTTCAAGGCATTCTATGAGTTTCAGAATTAAAAATCAGAAGTAAAATGGCTGTAAAACAACATGCACCTGGTCTTGATAGTAGACTCGACAGCAATTTCAAGAAAGTAATATTTTACATCTGGAAACAGTCCGATGACAAATGAGAACAAACCAGTAAATTCACAAAAGGATCTTACTGAAGATTTTATTTTTTTAAAGAACAGTGTTTCCACATTCTCAATCTGAGATATATTTTACATAAAACTGTACTTCATACTCTTCAGCAGACTAGCCTGGACCCAATATAAAATAACTAAAGTTGCGTTATTTTTCACAATTCATGTTTCAAACAATCCCCTACATTTCAAAGTCATAGTACTCTCATTGGCAAATATATAGAAACAACATCAATGCTATTTTTTTTAAGTTTTTCACATCATGATCTTCAAGCATCCCAGAGAACATTTTAACTATTAATAAATCAACATTTTCCTACTATAAATTACAGAAAACAATTACTCTTGAAAGTTCTAGAAACAAAATTCCTCCAATAGTCAAACGCACATTCATATTTAACAACAGTAAGGGTGGGAGGAGGAACTGTGATGACCCCTTTAAACCTCTTTCAGCTTCAGACCATGAAAACATAGCTCTATAGGAACAAATCTACAAAAGAACAGAATTACAGGTAATACAAATACAGTAACCTAGTGCCATCCTAAAAGCATACTTTCATAACTTGGTGACTCTGCAAAAACATACTTGCAATCAACACAAAGAATTATTCAGAAAAATGTACTGAAAGATAAAAAATGTATAGTTATTAGAATGTTGCCCCAACATATAAGACATATGACAATGCTGTATTCAAACCATATTATTAGAACTATCACAAGACAGATTTCCAAAGACTCTTGATAGAAACAATAAATACATTCAACAAACAAATGTTTTAAAATTTCTGGGGAGTCAACATTATGAGTTTCATTGCCAGTAAAACTGAATAAATTTGCACAAATAACAAATTTTGTATGTATGTATGTTACAAAGTATGTATCTTCCATCATACTTTTAAAAGTACTTCCAGTTTCTGGCCGGGCACGGTGGCTCACGCCTGTAATCCCAGCACTTTGGAAGGCCGAGGCGGGTGGATCACGAGGTCAGGGGATCGAGACCATCCTGGCTAACATGGTGAAACCCTGTCTCTACTAAAAATACAAAAAATTAGCCAGGCGTGGTGGCGGGCGCCTGTAGTCCCAGCTACTGGGGAGGCTGAGGCAGGAGAATAGCGTGAACCTGGGAGGCAGAGCTGGCAGTGAGCCGAGATCACGCCACTGCACTCCAGCCTGGGCAACAGAGCGAGACTCCGTCTCAAAAAAAAAAAAAAAAAGTACTTCCTGTTTCCAACTGGAAAGGCTTTACGAAAAAGCCAACTATTATTTCACCAATGTTTGCAAAAACTAAAAACAAGCATTCTAATGTTCTGGCCATAGAACCTTCCTTTCTCAACTAGTTCCTTCCCTTTTCGCCTAGCTTTTAAAATGATGGACTGTTGGCCGGGCATGGTGGCTCACACCTGTAATCCCAGACCAAGGTGGGCACATTGCTTGAGCTCAGGAGTTCAAGAACAGTCTGGGCAACATGGTGAAACACCATCTCTACAAAAAACACAAAAACTACCAAGGCGTGGTGGCACGTGCCTGTGATCCCAACTACTCAAAACGCTGAAGTGAGAGGACCACTTGAGCCCAGGAGGGAGTCAAGGCTGCAGCGAGCCATGATCACGCCACTGCACTCCAGCCTGAGTGACAGAGTGAGACCCAGTCTCAAACAAAATAATAATAAAAAAATTATGCACTGCTAAAGATTCTCATTCCTATAAAACAGAATAAAATGTGTGTGTACGTGTGTGTGTCTAAGTTTGTTGTGGAGTGTGTCTTTACATTTGTTGCAGTGGTCAAGGATTTTAAGAATTAAAAAAGGTTCTCATATTTCAGAAGCCATTTGTGGTAAGGCTGTTGGGCATTTTGTCATTCAAAGGGACAGGCTATTGAGGTCTAAGCCCCTCCTATATAAAGAGTTCCACTTCCCCTCCCAGCCTTCTATGGGACTTATGCACCCAGGAAGGATAAATAGATTTTTAATTCACAAGAGAATGCACTGCTCCTATAGTACATGGTGAGTGACCCAGGCATGAAGGTATGAAAGTTATCCTGTCATTGGCCCTCATTTGCTAGTCTGGATTTTGCTAATCTGCATACACACACACACACACACACACACACACACACACACACATATGTCATTAGTACAAATCAAAAGAAAAAGGGCAAAGGTGTCAGGAGCGATTTTGTTGCCACTAGCTCATTTGATTTGCATTACTGGTAAATGAGTATGCTATCATTTGCCTCTGCTTTGCTTGACAGATGTCTACAATAAAATCAATGTGAAATGTATTCTTGAGGGTTTTTTAGTCCACCCACAATAATACTGAATGTAACTCTAAAAGTATAATCCACCAGTACCCCCTAAAAGACAAACTATATAAAATAAGTCTTGATCATGCTCCTAGACTTTCTCATTTTTCCTATGCAAAAAGACTAGGACTCTTTCAAGGCTCTCTTTCTAAACAGATTAATTTCTAAACAGATTAATATCTTTACTATTTGAATATATTTAAAACTTTGTTCTAACAAAGAAGTCTGAATATAACACTGTAGTTGGGGCCTGAGCCAGAAGACTCCACAGTAGGAAAGTTTTTAAAGGATTTCTTCAGTCTCTGGAAGGGATCCAAGACTAAGGTGACAATCCAGGTCTACCCAAGACAGAGGTTTCCCAGGATACTGGACTTTTAGTGTTGGTCATCCTACTGACATATCAGTGCCTTACCCTAAATATTCAATTCAAAGGGAAACAGAACAATTATAGCAATGTTAGACGTATCTTTGCGAGTGATCCTTCAGCAAACACCAGACACAAAGATGAACACCAAATCACTCTTCTGTGTATTCTCTAGATGGCTATATATCTATCTTCAAAAAAATTGTAAGATTTCACAGATGAAAATGAAAGAATGAAGGTTCTGTATTTCTGACAGACATTCTCCAGGTTCATGAGCCCATTTCATATTTAATATTACACTCAGAAAAAGAAAGCAAATATCCACATAATAATTGATCTTAGAAATGAGAGGGGACTTCTAGTCTCAGCAATATGATGTTTCAAATAATGCACTCCTCCAAACACACTCTCACACGCGTGTGCACACACACACTCCATTTAAGAAAAAAAAAGCCTGGATAAAACATGATGAGAAAAAAGTTAAATACATACCCAAACTCAAAAGAAATGGAATTCTGAGAGGGAATTTACAGCCAGAACAAAAAACACAGAACTGGAAACATTAGCAGATCTATGGGCCCTAAGGGATAGGGGCTGGAGTTTTTAAAACCACAGAGGGACAGGTCCTAAGACCCCTGCACAAAGCCAGAGATTTGGAAAGGCTACTGATTCTTATGTCACTGATTCAGGGAAATGGCCAGAAAACATGTCTGGCAAGGGCTTTGGTGGGCAAAGAAAGAGTTGCCTATGAGTAATCAAACCCCGAAAACTTTTCCATATGCAGTTGCAGAATCTAAATTTATACTATTTGCTTAGTTTGGGAACCACAAGCCATAAAATTAATGTCAAAACTAATGCCAAACCAATGAAATTCCTGAGAAATTGGCAGAAACTAATATAAAACCACTTTGTAAGAACTGTCCCATAACCCAGAGCACAAACTTCCAGAGGAGACAAACATCCCAAATGAAGATGAGCTCACAATAAAAAATTAGAAACACACACAAACTTATCCACTGTGGACAAGTCAGTAGACACATAAAGGAGGATTAGTGCTCCCAAGATCTTGACAAATAGAAAAATGACCATATTTAAAATGTTAATACCAACAAAAATAACGTACATCATAATGAAAAGATAAGTTTGAATTGGAACCAAATAGAACACCAATAAATTAAAAATAAAGCCATTGAAACACAGAGCTTCAATTATACAATACACGAGACCAATTAAAGCTAGGTAAAGTGAAAAAAAAATCAGAAGAAATTATACAGAAATCATTCATTTATTCAAAAAATGCTTCCACTTGCACACTGGACATCCATTCTGAGTTACTCTTACAAATGCTCAACATACATTATTGAACAAAACAAAGACTTTGGTCCTTAGAGGACTTATATTCCAGTGAATGAAACAGAGATGCAAAAAAAAAAAAAAAAGATAGGCTGTATTAAATAGACATAAACAGACATAATATAGAATGAGAATTGTCCAAAACTTCCTTAGAGGAGTTTCATTAAAAAAACAGAGAAGCAGGCCGGGCGTGGTGGCTCACGCTTGTAATCCCAGCACTTTGGGAGGCCGAGGCGGGCGGATCACGAAGTCAGGAGATCGAGACCATGGTGAAACTCCGTCTCTACTAAAAATACAAAAAAAATTAGCCGGGCGTGGTGGCGGGCGCCTGTAGTCCCAGCTACTAGGAGAGGCTGGGGCAGGAGAATGGCGTGAACCCGGGAGGCGGAGCTTGCAGTGAGCCGAGATCGCGAGGCGGAGCTTGCAGTGAGCCGAGATCGCGCCACTGCACTCCAGCCTAGGCGACAGAGCAAGACTCCGTCTCAAAAAAAAAAAAAAAAAAACACAGAAGGAGTAAGGAAGAGGCAATACACAAAATACTAGTTGAGAAGATTTCAGAATTTTTCCAAGGTATGAAGTCAGCACATTGAAGAAGCAGACTAAATAAAAACAGATGCAGACATATCACAGGAAATCTGCAGAACCCCCAAAACAAAGGGAATATCTCAAAACAAAAAAAACAGAATATTGTTTTCACTAATTATGATATTTTGTCTAATAGAGTAAATGAATGTTCACTAACCGCCCAAAACAAATTTAACACATGAACTTGATGACACCTACTCTGACTGCTTACAAACATCTTTACTTATTTGCAGGTCTTCATTACAGAGAAATAATGTTTTTTGGAATGTTGTATAATCTGATACTCCTCCCACAGTTTGCCTAATCAAGAGTTAATCATAATTTCTGAGGAATTATAAAAAACATTATTATTACATATTTGCAAAAAAAAGTGAAATTCCTGGCATATAAACTTAGTATTCTTCATAAAAGCAGGCAGTTTTATTCAGTTAACAAGTATTAAGTCCCTATTCCACAAGCATTAACACTAAGACATATAAATATCACACAATTGGGAAAGCAAAGGGCATAACTTTTATTTCACAAACATCTATTTTGTGAAAAAACTATTGTTTTTGATATTTCAGGATTTCATCTTTATCCACAGGCCTTCATTCAGTCTTTCCACTTCAAAAATTCAATCACTGACTTTTACTTTGACAAGGGTAGTCCCATATTTATTTTGTTCAAATTATTTTATTTTAGAGAAAAATATACAACAAAACAAAGAATATATTTTAAGAATAAGACCTCAGCCATTGCTAAGGCAATTGTGTGTTTCTGCCCATGTAAAAAAATTATCTCTTTCATATAGTAAGTTCCATGGTATACAATTTGAAGACCACTGAATTAGAAAATACTACCACGTACATAATAATGACAGTGTAAAGATCTCTTGCCTTCTATGCCCATAAAGTGATACATTCCTGTTAAATGCTCTTTTCTTGATTTCATTATATACATTATTATCTTTAACATCATTTAACCTTTATATGACATTTTATATTGCAAATTGCATTTTTAATGTAGTAATCACAATTGTAGAAGGATTCCCTTTTTACACTATTTATGTTATCCTAGTTCAGCTAGTTTTAAAGAATCACAATCACTACAAATTAGGAGATCATGATCTCATTTTGATGAGGTACCCATAAAACATTTAAAAACACGGATACCAATAGTAAGTCTACTTTATAGGATAAGGTTTTCTTATTCTGTATATGAACTGAAAACTCTCAACATCAAATTCTCTTTTCTTAATAAAAATCATTTTGATGCTACAACATTAGATTTTGGCCCATAACTAAACCTGTCCTTTAAATTCTTACACATATATATCCTAAGCATATTTCTCTGATACAAAAGTACATTTTTCAGAGAACGCAGTTATGTAATTTACAATAAAAATTTAGTTATAAAAGATCAAGAAAGACAATCTTATCTACCAGAACCTTTGCTAGAAAACTCACAGTATCCTCACTTACAAAATAATGCAGTTGTGAAATATTCATCTGCTTATTGGATCAAGATGGATCATAACACGTTCATCCCTGATTATGAAGCCACACTCATCCTTTCTGTACTTATTTGTCTCTTCAGCTGATTCAACATGGCAAAGGAAGGGAGAATATGACATTATTTAACATAGTTAGAAAAATCATTAGATAATGACACTCATATACTGTTCCTCTCATGCTTGACTAAGAACAACTAATACCACTGTGAATGTAGATTTATATTTACTACCACAGCAGCAATGGAGAAACCCAGAATACATATGGATGAATGTGTTGAGAGTTGGTACAAGATTCTATAAGCTTTTATATTTGAACACAAGCAAAGAGTAAGTCTAGTAATTGTGCATATCTATAAATGTGAATGTGTAAAATTAGGTGTAAAACTGTGAACACAAAACTACATGATGTTATAGTATTCTCTACTTCAAAAGAGATTTAGGAAAGAAATACAACAGTGTGTGAATATAGTGGCAAATAAAAGTTTCTTTGTTTCTGAGTTTCCATGAGTATAGTTCCCATAAACGCCATCAATTGAATGTTGGAATACGAATAAATTCATACATCCACATAGAATCTTAAAAGTTAATTTTCTTGACTCATTTAAAACACAAATCTTCATATGGCAAGGGGGTTGGAGTAATAGAATCTCTATATCTTAGGTACTGAATTCTAACTCTTCTATTACTTTGCAGATTTTAGGAAAAGAATCTATAAACTAGCATCCAAAATGTACTGTAAAAGATACAAATAAGTCAACCAAGAAGACATGTTTCATATTCACTACATGGATGAAAAACTTTGCAAAATACTTACCAGTAATAACACTCTTTTATAGAGACAACATAATCCAAAAATTAACCAACATATTCTTATTTTATTTGCCCACCATTTAGATTTTTACCCTCCTACAGATAGAACAATGATCAACACACACACATATATAGGTACACACAATCTGCCATGCATTAGCACTGCTATCATATCCATACTAACTAAATATATTTTCATACATTTATGAAGGCAAAATCCAATGGAAAACACAACATTTTAAGAAAGTCTATCACCATCTAATCTGTAAAATACATTTAGAAAAACTCAACAGATATCGTTTTAAATTTACAGGCACAATTTATGAGTCTATTAATTAAACATCTAAAACTCTTAACTTAGAATCAGTTGGGAATACACATTTGTCTGTTGATGATATGGAAAACAAATCTCCCAGGCACTTCCCCTTTACTGTCAAGCACTAAGCAAAGAGGTTTGCACATATATTCTCCTTTTAGATCACAGTGACCTGACTGTTCCCATTTTACAGAGGCTCAAAGAAGTTAAAATTTTTTGGACACAACCATTCTAAATTAAATGGGATGAAATTAGTATCTTTGTAACAGTGGAGACAATTACATTTACATTTATATTTACATCATCATCACAACCCTACTGAGGTAATGAAATAAAGAGAAAGAACCTAGTCTGGATCCTACTTTGCAGCTATATACCCTGAGGCAAGTTATTCAAATTCTCTGAGCCTCATTTTTCTTAGATGTAAAATGGGGATAACGTTATCTACAAGGTTGGGGAGGAGTAAATGAAATTAAATGAGATAATACACTGCCTTGGCTAATGCCTGGTACAAGGCAAGTGCTCAACAAAGATAAGGCTTCTCCTTATCTTCCCTAACAAAAATTTGCTTTGACAATACACCAAGAAAGTAAAATGCTCTCCTTTCCCATTAGAAAGCAGCAGAAATCAGCCATAGTCTGCATTCATCAAACTTGTCAAGCTGTTCAACGTCCATTATTCCTTTTTATTATATTTAAGGCACTTAAAATAATCTCCCAGTGATTTATTCTCCTTTTAACTAGATGCAGTAATTAGAATATCTTTTATGATACAGCAGAGTTTTCATTTCAGTCAAGGTGTGACTGTTTTAGAAAGCCACCGTTCACTGAAGAATATTACAACCCAGAAACTAACTGCTTTTATTCTCATCTTGAATAGAAGCACAAACACAAAATGAAGAGGATACATAGTGTATTTCTATAGCTGAAAGACGAAAACGCTCAAGCTTGCAAGAGCCAATAATTCCCAAAATACCTTTCATGAACTGAAAAACAGATATGTATGTTGCCATGGCATTCGGCAAAATTAATACATTTGAAATTTGGATTATGTATGGAAGAAAAGTCTGGTAAGTTTTTTTTTCCTTTCCCATAATGTTGGCATATAACCACATTTTTTAAAAGAATCACCCAATATATAGTTCCCAGAAGAAAAAATAAAGAACAGCAAGAAGTTCAGTATATACTCAGCATCCCAAGTAAATGCGGAGATTATGTATTATTACTTGTCAAATAGAGGATTGCTTTACTAGTAATTCTGTTGAATATTGCAAGAGTGCTGACGACATGTATGTCAAGATTCCAGCCCTGGCTCAGTCATTAGCTAGCTGGATTAGCCTTGAGTAAGTAATTTAATTTCTCTGGGATTCAATTTCCTCAATTGTAAAATGATAATTTCAATGATAATATTTGTTATGCACTTCCTGTGTGCAAGAGCTGTTTTAAGTACTCCATGTATGTTTATTCCCTCATTCAATCCTCACAACATACTAGTGGGCTGAGTATTATTATCATTCCATTTTTGAAGAAAGGTAAACAAATCACAGAGAAGTGAAATAACTCACACTAAAGTGGACTCCCCTGCTCTTTAAGGATTTTGCTAAGTTCTCTCCCCATTACTTAGAGATAAGATCATTTCTAACATCCCTCACAAGAGTAAAATCCCAAGATTCTATCCTTTTTCTTTTGCGGACCATTCTCCATTCTGACTTCTCAAAATTCTGTTTGTCTCTGTGGCCTCATTGTAAGGCTCTTGGGGTCAGATATTAACAATTATATATTACAATACCACAAATAAAGACAAAACTCTGTAAGAATAAGCAAACTTGATGGTTTGTAAGCAAATTCCTAAAAACAGTAGCTGAATTCTTATGAGGCAGAAATTAATCACCTGCTGCCCCATGGTTCATAATCTAACACTTTAAAGAAACCAACATGCACACCTACGAGTGAACTCAAAAGACCGGAGTCATCAAGCAGAAAATGACCAGATCAGCACTCGGAGAGCTGATACAGGAGTTTCTTTGATAACATGTGAACTTACCAGTGTTTCTAGAGTACTACCACAGCAAGTACATGAAGTGTCTACCTGTAGATGTACATCACGCACAGCCAGGTATTATGAACAAGTGTGCACGTGATAAACTGCTAGAGGTAGTAGAGAGTAGTGATTGCACACAGCAACTCTAGAAAGAGACTAAAGTGCTGACATTCAAATCCTGGCTCAGCCAAATAAAAACTCAAGGACTCTGGAAAAGTGAACCAAATCTATGTATGCCTCAGTTTCCTCATCTGCAAAACAGGGATCTGCTACTTCACAAAACAGTTGTGAAGACTGAGTTACAATATGGAATATGCATGGAAATGAATCTGTCACATAAAAAATGCCACTTAGTATTCTGCGTGTATGCATACATAGAATTCTCCACATCCATCTACGTAAACATTTTTTTGATCGTTTACAACAGATTTGTCTTCTAGTCAAGCAACAAGTACCAAGGAAATGAACCTTGGCTCTTAAACTCAGCACCAAGTTATCCCACTCACTTGTTTTTGTTGTTGTTTGGTTTGGGGTTTTTTTCTGTTTTGTTTTATTTTTGTTTTTTTGAAACACTGTCTCACTGTGTTACTCAGGCTGGAGTGCAGTGGCGGGTTCTCGGCTCACTGCAACCTCTGCCTCCTGGGTTCAAGCGATTCTCCTACCTCAGCCTCCCAAGTAGCTGGGATTACAGGTGCCCACCACCACACCTGGCTAATTTTTGTATTTTTCAGTAGAGACAGGGTTTTGCCATGTTGGCCAGGCTGGTCTTGAACTCCTGACCTCAGGTAATCTGCCTGCCTCGGCCTCCCAAAGTGCTGGGATTACAGGTGTGAGACATCACGCCCGGCGCCATTCGCTTTTTTATTCACCCATTTAATGTATTAAATACTCTGTGCCAGACAATATGCCAGGAACAAGGGATACAGCAAAGATTAAAGAAGATGTGGTCCCTGTCTCTAAAAAACCTGTCCACCAGCAAGACGAGATTTTAAAAAATAATTTCACTCATAGGTTCTGGTATTTTTACCCCCCCATAACTTAAGAGTTTCATTCAGGGCTGCACACTGCTTCCTATCAATTTCTGTTGGCTTTTAAAATCCAACATGACCCCCTATACATAAAGACATTTAACATTTGAAAATAGAGACATAAGTGCAGGGTGCAGTGGCTCATGCCTGTAAATCTCAGCACTTTGGGAGGCCGAGGCAGGAGAACGATTTGAGCCCAGGAGTATGAGACTGATCTGGGTAACAAAGTGAGACCTCGTCTCCACAAAAAAAATTTTTTTAATCGGCCAGCCTTGGTGGCACGGGCCTGTAGTCCCAGCGACTCAAGAGGCTGAGGTGGGAGGATAGCTTGAACCTGGAAATTTCAGGCTGCAGTGAGCTATGATGATGCCTCTGCACTCCAGCCTGGGCAACAGAGAGAGACCCTGTCTTTAAAACTAAATAATAACAAATAAAAATGAAAATACAGACGTAGAAACAAGAATAATTATGAATTAAACATTTAAAAGTAAAAAAGGATCATAATGAAGAGTTCCAACAAACAATATTATTTTTACTGTATTTGTAAAATCAATGATAAATCAGTGTTTCCAAAAATATCTTCATTATAAGCATTAATAATGAGAGTGACCAGAAAAGCAGAAGCACCGAAGTTATAGTGGATTGTATTTCTATTTGTTTTTCAATAACAAAAGAGGGCCTAGAGAAGATATAAAGAAGGATAAAGTTTAACTTTTGAAAATCTACAAATAAGTTCCCCAAAATTAACCAGATGCACAGCATGTTCCTATGATCAAGTATCAGCAACCAAAAGTAGGTGAGAAAAATAATAAATTTTCAGCTTTGAAGGCTGTAATAATATCACCATTATAATTCATCCCAATATATCAACACACGCTTTACGTTAACAGACTTACTTTCAAAAATAGACATAGCACCACCATAACATTTCTTACTTTCAGTGTTTGGAAAGAATGTCAGGGAAAGCTCCCAGCACGTGTTTCCATCAATCAGAGTAAGTGAAGTGGAGAAAAATGGAGAAAAAGAAACAGGGACAGAAAACCACAGATCCTGCATTGTGTGGGCTGAAGAAGAGTTGAGTTCCAGCTCCTGAGGAGAAAACATTCTCCAAAGTTCCGCGCCGATTCCAGACAGATTCCCCACAGCTGTTGAGTCACCAGTACTTTAAAACAGACAGAGCTTTACTACAAATCCACTTAAGCAGTTTTTAAACTTCAAACACCTGATTTGCTGAAGCAAGGCAGACTTCCCCTCCCATCTAAAACTGCACTTCAGTGTCACTGCACTATTCCTATTCAATGTTATCACTGTGTCTTTTTAAAACATGATGGCATAAAATAATATTCTATGACAGGATTCCTAAAAGCCTGTGACTGGATGCATTTTGAAATCACACTATAAATTATTCTGGGAAGACACTTTCTGTCAAACTGCCAGCCATGCTTATATTTACAATAAAACATTCTGATGGGTTAGATGGAACTGGTCACTTGTTTGAAAACATTTATTAAAATTTCTAGTTGTTTTGACAGCCTGAAGATCTAATCAATACAGAGCTCTGTAGCTCACCACCTACAACTATGACTGGTGTCTATTACACTCATTGTGTGAAGAGTGTAAAGATCAGGAAAACTACTTGAAAGGCTATTATAATAAATAAGTCAATAAATAAACAGGTGCACACCTTCCTAACAAAGCCCTGTCTACACTTACATTTTGTAAGACATTTAATACTTCCTAGGCCATCTTTTTGATGCATTATTTGACACAGTTGTAAGAAAACTTTTGCCCTGGGAAATTCAGCTCAGCCAAATAGGCTGACTGACAACGCTATAAAACGCTCGCTTTGTGACCTGCTGCTCTGGTCCCAGGCCTCTTTAGAACACAAATTGCCATTTTCGCAGTGATTCTGTGATATATAAAAACAAAGATGAGGCCATAAAATAACAACTCTATTTTATCAATTTAGACCAGAACTTGAATTCCCATCTAATGTCATAGCACTCATATTCTTTGCCATGCAACCAGGGAGCTGAAAAGAAGTTTTGTGACCTCACCAACCCCATCCTCCCCATTTCAAGCACCCAGCCAGCTTCTATGTGTTCAGATGAAACTCTTACTCCGCTCAGTAATCTGAACAAGTCTGAGTGATGCTTTAAAATGTGAATATGTAAAATTTAGGTTAAGATTTGAATCCCAATTCCTTGAAATAGAAAATGTGTGAAATGATTTGCTGGGCATATTGCACTTCGTTTATTTTAATGATTAACATGTGGATTTACTGCTTTGTTTTCTGACAATTCTGAAAGGGAATCCCAGGGAGGAATCACACTCCATCTAGGTGGTAATCTTCCCTTAGGTGGTAATCTCCTAGCTGTGGTCAGCAACTTAAATGATTTGCAAAAAATTACGTTCTGTAGCCACACAGATCTTGCCAAGAACGGAGTCAGAATAATTTATTCCTTCTGGTTCCGGGTGGTATGCTAGCATATGCTGAATAAATTTTGACCCCAAATGCCTACACTGTCCCCTGATTTTGATTCCTCTCACTAATCTCAAGGATATCTTTTTCTTTTTAAACTCAATCTAAAACTACTAAACCAATGGTTTACATTCTGCCCCTTGCAATTAATTAGTTATGTGTTACTTAATGATGTGGATACATTCTGAGAAATGCATTAGGTGATTTCGTCATTGTGAGAACATTATAGAGTGTACCTACACAAACCTAGATGGTGTAGCCTGCTACACACCTAGGCTATATGGCATAGCCTATTGCTCCAAGGCTACAAACCTGCACAGCATGTTACTGTACTAAATAGCCACAGGCAAGGGTATCACAATGGTATTTGTGTATCTGAGCATATCCAAACATACAAAAAAGTACATTTAAAATATAGTATAAAAGATAAAAGATTGTACACCTATATAGGGCACTTGCCATGAATGGAGCTTGTAGGACTAGAAGTTGCTTTACGTGAGTCATGAGTGGTGAGTGAATGTAAAGGCCTAGGACATTCTTGTACACTACCGTAGACTTTATCAACACTGTACATTAAGGATACATTGAATTTTTTTTTTAATTTTTCTTTCTTTGGACAGGCGTGGTGGTTCACGCCTGTAATCTCAGCACTTTAGGAGGCCAAGGCAGGCGGATCACTTGAGCTCAGGAGTCTAAGACCAGTCTGAGTAACATGGCAAAACCCCGTCACCACAAAAAATGCAAAAATTAGCTGCACGTGATGGCACGCACCTGTGGTTCCAGCTACTCAGAAGGCTGAGGTAGGAGGATCACCTGAGCCCAGGAGGCGGAGGCTACAGTGAGCCAAGATCACACCACTGCACTCCAGCCTGGGTGACAGAGTGACCCTGTCTCAAAAACAGAAAAAATATTTTTCTTGCTTTAATAAAAAAAAAATTGACCTTGGCTTACTCTAACTTTTTTACCTTATAAGCTTCTTAACTCTTGTAAAACTTTTTGACTCTTTTGTAATAACACTTAGCTGAAAACAAAACATACTATATAGCTGTACAAAACATTTTTCTTTACATCCTTATTTTATAAGCTTTTTTTACTGTTTTTTAAATTTTTTATTTTTTAAACTTTTTGTCGCAAACAAAGATGCAAACGCATATATTAGTCTAGGCCTACCTAGGGTCAGGGTCATCAATATCAGTCTTCCACACCTTGTCTCACTGGACAACAACAGCATGGCGCTGTCATCTCCTATGATAACAAAGCCTTCTTCTGGAATCCCTCCTGAAGAACCTGCCTGAGGCTGTTTACAGTTACCTTTTTTTTTTTCCTGGAAGTAAATGAGTACACTCTAAATAATGATAAGAAATATAGACAGGAATTTTTCAGCTCCATTATAGTCTTATGAGACCAAAGTGGTACACACAGTCCACCACTGACCAAAACGCCATTATGCGGTGCCTGTGCTTATTAGCTTACTCCTGGTCCAGATGACTGTTTTGAAAAGCAAGAACTATATACAGATAATATCAAGTCCAATAAATCATGCCCTTGTCTAGCATGACCAATACGGTAACTGTGGATATACCTCCTGGATTCCAGAGGTAAACACTATTCATTGAAGGCCCACTAATATAGGAACTTTTAACTTGAAACACTTGTAGAAAACTACCCAAGTTATATATCTAGTGATTTCCAGAAATCTTACTCTAACTTCTCTTAGACACACATCAAGAGAATCACTCCTTTCTAATTTGTGTTTCCAAAGAACAGAATGAAATAAGTGCTGCAAGCGAAAAGCTACTTATAATAATTATTTTAATAGTTTCCTTTTACATAGCAGCATGCAAACTGGTTGCTACTTTAACGTCAACATTTACAAACTTGTTTTTCTGGATTCCTCAAAGTCAGTGACTTTATGTTACATTTAGTATAACATGGGCTCGTTTACCATCCCAGCACTATTTATTCTAGTTCCTAAACCCCTTATTTCACTGCCAACAATGCATTCCTCCAATCCCTGTTGCTGATTGGTATCACATGGACTCCCTAACGGTGAGTTACCAAGCTGCAATTAATTTAGTAGGTACAAATATTTCAGTTACAAGTCTCTTCTTTGGTAAAATTACACTGGCCAGAAATTTGGTCTTGTGTGCATGTAGTACAGCACCACATATATGGACTGCGTTATATAAATAATGAAAATTAAATTACAGGATTTTAGGGACACATTCCAAACAATCCATTTTCCTGCCAACTACACTGGGCGCATGACCAGCTGTGGAGAAAAGAATGTCCTCCTCTTCTTAAATCTTTATGTAGCCCTTTCCATTGATGGCAATAAAAAAGGATTGAATCAGCTGTTATGCCCAACCTTCTAAAATATCCACATCAAAATTATTACACTTATCCCCAAAAACCTCTCTGTTTAACGTTTAGGGCTGCATGGTTCTGAAAGAAATGTCCATTCCCTCCCTGCTTCAATGTAACCAAAATGCCAACACCAAAAACATCCTCATGTTATTCTTTTTTTTTTTCTGTGAGACGAAGTCTCACTCTGTAGCCCAGGCTGGAGTGCAGTGGTGCGATCTTGGCTCACTGCGACCTCCGTCTCCTGGGTTCAAGCAATTGTCCTGCCTCAGCCTCCCGAGTAGCTGGGATTACAGGCACCCAGCATCAAGCCCGGCTAATTTTTGTACTTTTAGTAGAGATGGCGTTTTCGCCATGTTGTCCATACTGGTCTCCAACTCCTGGCCTCAAGTGATCCACCCACCTCATCCTCCCAAAGTGCTGGGATTACAGACGTGAGTCACATCACCCAGCCTTCTTTACATATTCTTCTTCAAACACATCAAAAATCATTCTCTGCTGCATGTTGTGGCTCCTACAATCAATCACAGCTAATACTTCTGGTGCTTTCTGCATGCATCACTGCAGTCAGCACTTTACACGGACTAGCTTATTTACTCCTCAAAAATCCATGAAGTGGACACTCTTGCCATTTTACAGATGAGCAAACTGAGACTCAGAGAGGTAGGTAAGCTTTTCCAAGGTCACAACGTTAGCGAATGGCGGAGCCAGGCTTCGAACTCAACGGCCTGACTCCGGAACCGAGCCTCTTCAGCACCACCCAGGACTCCTCCAACCTGTCCCAAGCACAGTCAAGTTCTCAGGTTGCCATCTCTACGAGAAACTTCCAGTGTTCCTTCTGACTCTCCATGGCTCTATACCTCTGAGTAATCTTTCACCGTCTCTCCTGCACATGGATTATTCCTGCACCTCATACTTGCCAAGTTACATTCCTCAATTTATTTCAAATATGCTTCAGAATATCTCCTCCTCCTCAAAAGCCTAGTGGAAAATAAGATGAAGGAAATGATTTTTTTTTTCCTCCCTCTGCTCAACTGTGAGGGAAATAAGATTTAGAAGAGCACAAGGAAAAGAGAGAAAAACAAACTCCTGGCTTCTACTTTTTCTGGTAAAACAGGAAAAACTATTATCAATGCTGAAATAGGCCCTAGAGTGGTAGACTAAAAAATGTCAAATGACAATGACAATCACCATTTCCAGTCAGCTCCCAGGAAATCCACAGTGACATATAAATATCTAAAATTCAAAGGTAACTCTTGAACACATTTTCTTTCAACATTCATTTACTGAAGGTTCTCCAAGTGCAAAGCAATCCTCTATTTAGCTCATTCAAATATCCCATTCCATCTAGGATTGCTTTTGATCTATACGTCTCCAACTACAGTGTATGCTTCATGAGGTCAGGCACTAGTTCATATCTATCTCTTTATTCCTTATAGAAACTAGAAGTTCACACTCAGAAATGATGGCTGAAATAGAACTAAATTGACTTCGGTTGTACTTACAGCAGTTTATGAATAAAATTAAGGTCATTAATATATAATACATAATTTAAGTTTAATCTTGACATGTATGACATGGGAAAGACGTTACACTCATCTTTTAAAATTAGCTACTACACTTCTTTGTCAGCCCCAAGATGAACTTACTCTAAAATGAATTAATTACTGGCTTGTGACCAATTTTTTCAATGCTAAGAAGACATTTTTTGAGTGATTTCATTCATGCTTAAGCAACACCACCTTAAAGCACTGGGGTTTTATTTTTTCAATCACCAAAAGGAGAAAAGGCCAGGCCATGGGACACACCAGTGCTGAGTGTGAAAATGCTGCAGAAATGAAATTTAACTGTACCAGAAATACTGTTTTTATACATCGCTTAATGGGCAAAATGCCACTGAACGCATGGCTGCAGTTCAATTGACGTGTTCTGCCATCACCAACAGCTGCAGAACCCCCGGACTGAACCGCAGCCTTCCCATTAAAGCTCGTTTCATCCATTGTTACTCATAATATGATCTAAAGGAACATTTACAGGATCTCATAGAAAGTTTAAATGTTGTTTGATGAGAGTCATTAGACATTTAAATCAGAAATGAATGGCACAGCAAGAGAAGCAATCACATACACCTAAAGTAGAGCACAAAACTTACAGGGTTTTCTCTCTACTCGCTCACTGCTCATATTTGCACTCGTGTACATCATAGGAAGAACAGAAACCACAGAGGAAGAAAAAGCACGTAAGTGTCAAATACTGTTTCAGGTATATATTCCCACTGCTCAGGAGCCCAATGGAAGCACATCCTATGGTATCACACACACAGATCATTTCTGTAAAAGTGACTTAGAGACAAACAGCAAAATTCCACATTTGCAATCAACCAAAGCACTTAGATAATTTTAAAGAAAAATATATCATATATACATACATAGCAGTCACTTCATGTCCTCTTTTGGTGGTTTTGTTCACTAGACTTCATTTAGGTAACAATGTTTGCTTCCAATAAATCCTCAACATCAAGACTCTAAGAGTACTTGACAGAAAAGAAGGCAAGGGAATATGGAACAAATGATGACTGTGACTTCACAAATATACCCTTCAATACCCAAGAGCATTGCTTTAAAATTGGGATTTCCATCTGGGTATACAGAAGTGGTGCCCTAGAATACATAATGATACAGGATAAACATCAAACATACGTCATCCTGAGTTTCAAGTTCATGGATATTCTTTGTTCCAGCATGCAAATAAATTTCAAGCTTTGAGTGGCAATTTTCAGCCAAGTCCCCGACTCCCTGTGTTTATGTATTTACTCTCTGTCCTTTGTTTGGGTGGAAAAGTTTACGAAGCTCAGCGGTCTGTCTTGTACACAGCAGAGCAGTGAATATCCAGTATGAGTAGTATGATGTATCATAACATTCAAGGATTTGGGTGTGGTGAAGGTAGCAGCTGCTCTAAGCATATTTAGGAGATCAAAGACTTAAAAACTGTATTAAACATGCAAGTCCTAAAACAAGACTCACAGAATATTAGGATGTTATAACCCTAGACAGTATCAAGACCAATCCAATGAATACAATTTTTCCACTTACTTTATTTTAAGAGAAAGAGAGAGATATGTAAAAGATGATAGTCTAAAGGAAAAGAAAAAAACAAGCAAGCATCTATCCTGGTCTCAAAGCATATTGCAATCATATTCATTATTAAATTTTCGAAAATACATAAAGAAAAATTAGTTAGATGGTAGTGATAAAATTATCTAAAACAAAACATAAAGTCTCTCAGAATTTTTTTAAAAAAGATTTGCAGAACGGATTTCATGACTAAAAGAAATCTCAAAGTCAGTATAGTATATTGAGATGACAGAACCCTAATTCTACTTTTAAAGGATTATAAACATCACATATTAGACTCTTATGGGTAATGCCATTCCATTCTGTGCTTAACTATCTCAGTAAAATTTAGAAATGTATTTTCTATTTTAATTTTAGGGTGGAATAGGAGGAGGGGAGAAAATAGAGCATCAACTGAGAAAGCAGAAAAAATTTGAAAAAATTTAATTTATTAATAAAACATTAGTTTTATTAATAAACACTAATTTATTATAGTTTATTAATAAATATTAATAAATAACACTAGTTTTATTAATAAGGGTACACACTGAATTCTAACCTCCCTATATATTCTTCCCTGGTTTACAGTGAATGGAAGTAGCGGTTTATTTCTTTGTAATCCATGAAATTCTTATTTTTTTATTTTCTGCCTTATATTCATGTGTACTCCTCTGAACATGACTTCTCATGTATAAAACTGAAATAATCAAATTATTTCTGAGGATTTAAAAGTATCGAAAACATATTTGTGGAAGTACTCTGAAAGTTCAACAGAAAGCACGGATATTATCACACTCTTCTTTGAAGGAAGCAAGCGGCTGCCATGTGCAATGTGCATGTACAACCCCAGGGGGTGCCAGGCAGTGGCCCTGGCATCACCTGGAATTTAAACATCTTCCCCAGGCCCCAGAACAGATCTTCATATGCATTTATTTCTCCATAACGGTTTGTGAAACCAACCTGTAACTTCACCATTTTAAAAGGTGAAGAAACACCGTTTCTGTAACTTCACGGTTTTAAAAAGGAAACTAAATGAAAATGTTAATATAAAACATTAATAGAACAAATAGCAGACGCTGCCTATTAATACAAAAACATGAGTGACAGGGATCAACAGCAGACTTTTTCCTTCCCTTTCTTTATTCAATTCAAAAAATACTTTGGCTTGATATCTTAACTACAGGTAATTTTTTTTCCTGACGCATACTCATACTTAGATTATGTTTAAATAATTCACAAGGAAAATATGTTTTGAAGAGCCTAGCTGTCATTCATATCTCTTTTCCAAAAATTTTTTGTCCTTCCACTGAACTCTGGAGGCAAGTGGCTGACTGTATCAATCAGCATATGTTCTTGGGTTAACAATAATTTGTCACAGCTAGATACTCAACTCACAAAACGCAACCTGTAAAAATGTGAAAATCTCATACTACAAATTCAAACAATGCGAATACTAAAAAGAAAGCTGCCTACCCAGGCAGGGAAAGCCATCAGTCTGACTACCTGAGCTAGATGTGACTGTCCAACAGACTGAGAAGTTTTCAAATTAATTTGGTCACTACTGTAACCATATATCCAGGGCACAAAACACAATAATTCAGCTTAGAGGGGTCCAAACCATAAAATGGTAACATTTTCAGAAATATGACTTTTAGATCTAATAGAAAAATATTTAGGGTGAATAGTTGATCTGATAGTACTGCTGGTGCAGATTTGCAAAAACTATGAACGTAAATACACTGTACATAATGCATTCCCTCAACAATCTGCCCACTGAATATTTTATGCATATTGTGTGTGTTCTCATAAAAACTGTTGTTATCCAATTCCTACAACTGCCAGAATTAAAGCTATAAAACTCTCAGTTAAAACTGAGGTAGAGAAGTCTCTAATCCTTCCTTCTCAATATGTTATATCAAATGTCTTTTAGTAACTGCATTAGAAAGCAATTACAGCTTAATAGCTGTCTAAATCCATTATCGGTGTACATTTAACCTTTCAATATTTAAAGATAATATTTAATTTGAGCAAATTAATGGACTGCCTGTGAGACCAAATACATCTATTTAGTCTTTCTGGTTTCCTATCAATGATATTTCTCTTTAGAGACTGGGTCTTATGACAAGAAGTCTGGTAAAAATGGAGTTCTTTCTATTTGTAGTTTAAACAGATATTAATAAAAGAGAAGCCAATCTAACCCCAAATGAGAAGTAATGTCCTTATTAACTGCATGTGTCTTCTGCCATTAACAAAGCTGCTTTTAATTCTTTGCAGATTAATTTGTATCATTAATAGTTAAGTGAGCTTATATACCTTTATCTTTCAATGTGATTTTTTTTTCAAATTCCAAATTGTTTAATCTCTTTGACTTTAAAAGGATTGAGTGGTTTTCCAGAATAGCATTTTTTTCCACAATGCTCTGTATCTCACATCCCCTGCACAAGAGCAATAGTGTTTAAGAACTATGATAATGGCTTCCACATCTCAGTTATATTTTATGAGACTAGATCAATCAGTAAAAATGCCACTGTAAAAAGAATACAGCCTAATTTATCAATAGTATTATATTCATAAATGCAAATAAATAAGATATTAAATTAACAATACTAGATATGCAGCTATCAATAAGCAAATGCAAATTCTCCAACTGAACAGTTTCGTGATTTAAAGCCTGTTGCACTGAGAATTTCTTTCTTTCTTTTTAAAATAGAGATGGGGTTTCACCATGTCGCCCAGGCTGGTCTGGAACTCCTGGGCTCAAGCCATCCACCTGCCTTGGCCTCCCAAAGTACTGAGACTACAGGCATAAGCCACCACACCAAACCACATGGAGAATTTCAAAGGGAACTTTTCTCATCGTATAATAAATACACATGTGTATATTACCTTTATTTTCTTAAATAAAGGTTAAAGTTACTCATGTTGCTAATTAAAATAAAATTACTGAATCATCACACCTCATTACTGTTATTCAGTTCAGTTCATGAGCATTTAGCATCTACAAATCTGTAAAACTTAAGAGAATTCTGTTGACATTTTAGTCACATTGACAGGTTAATACAATCTAAACAGAGTAAAGTACTTTAAGAGTAATTTAAAATTTAGCTTGTCCCCATCACTTACTTCTCCCATTCCCAACTTTATGTAAGTCTCTGGGAATCTAGGAACAACCCCCTATTTATTGCTCATCATCCAAAAACACCTCTGCTTTTGATATACCCATCTCCTAAAAATGTATCTTCCATTTCAAAGGACCATTGGATCAACTAATTCATATCTGTATGTGTAATTCCTGTTTAATGCAATGATTTTCTTCCATGAAGTATGGCATCAGTTGGATTTTTAATACTGCTTCTTTATCCAAATCTATGCTTAAGAGCATCTAATGTGTTTTAGTTGCCCAAAAACTAATGCAAACAGACAGACAGACAGACACACACACACACACACACACACACACACACACAAGTAGGGAGCAGTAGTGTACACCTGTAGTCTCAGCTACTCAGGAAGCTGACACAAGAGCATCACTGGAGCCCCAGAGCTGGAGTCCAGCCTGGGTAATACAGGGAGATGCCATCTCTAAATGACAAAAACAAACACACAAAAAGCCACACTAATAGAAATTACTAATAGGAATGGGATGATGATTGCATTTATTTATTTCATTTATTTTATGATTAAAATTCTGAAGAAAACAAAAGACATTTAAAATGTAACTTATATCAAGGAGGAAAATGAAAAAAACAAAAAAATGTTCGTAGCTGCTATCAATTTTTTTCTTGTTCAAAAACAAATCTAAATATATTTAGAGAAAATACATTCACCTAGTTCAAGGGTCAAAATAATACAAAAAGTTATATATTTGGAAGTCTCATCCCCACCACACTATTCTTTACTGCCTTCTCCACCCCTAGTCAGGTAACCACTTTTGTTTCTTATGTTTTTTTAAATGCAGATACAACAAAATATAAGTATATATTCCTATTTTCCCCCTTTTTATATGAAAGACAAATTGACATGTAAACTGAAATGGCAGTTCAGTCTGACACGTCCAGACTGAAGTAATCACATGGAGTGGGAATATTTAAAAATTGCATGAGCTGAGCTGAGTTCTTTAATGCCAGAACTTGGGGAGACCAAGGTGGGAGGATCACTTGAGGCCAGGAGTTCCAGACCAGCCTGGGCAACATAGTTTGATTCCATTTCTACAAAAATTTTAAAAATGAAAAACTAGCTGGGCATGGTGGCACACACCTGTATTCCCAGATACTCAGCAGGCAGAGGCGGGAGGATCACTTGAGCCCAGGAGTTCGAGGCTGCAGTGAACTAGGATTGTACTACTGTACTCCAACCTGGCAACAGGGTGAGACTGTCTCTAAAAAAAATCAAAAACTAAAAGAAAAAATTTTTGAGCCAGTAGAAACTTGTATCTCCAACCAAAATGTAGAGGTTCCATATAAACTACAGTTAATTTTATGATGCTGTACCTTCCAAATCTGAGTATGTAGGAAAATCATCATAAATACAGCAAAAAGTAAGCCAACCTACTAAGAAATCTAAACTGGAATATTTCCACTGTCATTTTCCCATTTGAATCTTATTAATTTTAATCAGCAATTATGAAACTAGAAAATAAGTAACAACAATAGATCTCCCTAGTAAAATGTCTATAAAATCAACAAAATAATTTTGAATTACTTATGCCCATACAAAATCTAAGTATTTCTCAAAAATAAAATTAACAACACTAGAGTCACACATCCTGAGGTTATAAAAGTATATAGATAAGCTTGAAAGATGCCCTTTAATTTCTTAATAAATTATATTGGGCCAATGAAAACAAGAATTAAAAATCAAATCATTAAAACCCAGATTCTGTTAGTCATTGTTTTTAGGTATGGTTTCCATGGGGCATTTCTCTTTGAAAGGATGTGATATACTTATTTAGGTCACTCTTCAATGGCACAATGAGGCTTTATGCTAATGATCAATAAAAAAAGTAACTTTAATGCATTCTAGTACTCACTTTCGTAGATGGGGAGATTGGTTGCCTGTGTGACTCTTAATGGCAGGCAGGAAGAGAGAGGACAGGAAGAAAAAGCATACGTTTTGAGAAATATGGCAGTAAAGTCATTGAATAGACTATTTTTGGATAAATATAGATTTCTGGATAAATAAAAAGTATGGTTTGTATATATCTCCCCCCTAAAAAAAAAAAATCAGTCCAATCAAGGCGACCATCAATACATATGACCCACTAGGCATTCAACCATGAGACTGTCAACATCAAAGCCGAGAACACGTTTCCCAAAGCCAAAAAAAAAAAAAAAGTAATTGTTAGTTAGACTTCCGCTTGGGGCTATCAGAAATGCTACCTTAATTTGGCCTTAATGACCTATAATCACTTTTAGCATATGCCTTTTAAGACTGCTATTATTCAGCTTGATCTATGATATAATGGAGCAGAACAGAACTGCAGGTATAATTAAAATAAGTTCCCGTAAAAGTGGAATATGTAGTACGTTGCTAATGTGTAAATGACTAAATAACGTAATTAGGTGAAATGAAGTGCACTTATAAACACGGATACTTAAACCGAATCATGATAATGTTGTGTACATGAATATATTCTTTAAAAAAGGTTTATTAACCAAACAGTAGGGCAAGAAATACAAAGAAATTAGGACCTATAAAATTAATACCAGTTAACATTGGTTTCTGAATATAAACTGATAAAACACAACTTAAATTACTTGTAGCTGTCAAAAATGTTAAAAATTATCATAGGGTTTTTCTTTAAAAAAAAAAAAAACTTATTTTGGTAGAAATCAAATTATAAGTGACCTAGTGCCTTGATTTGGGCTCCAAAGTTTTATGCTTGGTGCTAAAGGGTGGTTTTGTAAAATTAATAAATAAATAAATCTTTTTTTCCCATTCCATACATGTAAATAAACCTGCCATACAATTAAACAGAAGCAGCTTTCTGGTTGTACTAGGAAAAATGTGAATGTTAACATTCACCCAAAAATGCTGCCTCCTGAAGCAAGAAAAAGAAGCAGACGAGCCCAGTGCAGGGGGTGGGGAGTATGAAGTGCACATGTAGGGCCCTGATTCAAAACACAGCTGCTGAATCTAATTTTAGGCCAACTGGCCTTGCCATTGTCTCTTAACAAAAATTTCCCCACTGAATAATATATATTCATTAGTTAACTTATCTTCACCATTGCTGTTTTATATGGAAAATATGTAATGCAACCCATCACAGAGAAAAAATTAACCAGGCTGTACAGGGGATTTCCGTAAAGGAAGTTTTATTCCAAATAAATGACCCATGATGATCCAGAAATACATGGACATATATGCAGTGCATAATGCAAGACTAACTCGCATGTTCAATAAAAGAATTCAAGTATTTGTGAGCACTCTATATATGTACATACACGAATGAAATTACCAACTTTTCATAATTCTAGTAAGGGTATCAACTGCTAACATTCATTGAGCTCTTACTATGTGCTAAATTTAGGGCTCAGTGCTGTCATTGGAAGAGTTAATTCAATCCTTACCACTCTAATAGGTAGGTAGGTCCTTTGAGGAGCACCATCTTACAAATGAGAAAATTCTATCAGAAGCCACGTGACTTCTCCAGCATTTAGGCAACTGACATATGTGGACATCTACCAGTAAGAAGGCTTCTCTGATCATGCCTAGCCATCTCTTTGAGGAAATTATAAATAACAGTATGGCACAATCTCATATACTCCCAGGCTCTTAAGTAATAAAGTCATAATAAACTTCACGTAAGTGCATCCAGAGCATTTGCTGCCACCATCAAGCAGGATGATGAAGTATGTGTCTATCTGTGAACTCCTTTTTTTTTTTTCAGAAGGGAACCATATAAAAAGTCTATACTGTTCATAAAGTGATCATTGCATCCTTATTCCCAAAATTGTAGCAAAATATTGAAATTTTTATGTAAGATGATTTTCCTATAGAAATGTTTCATATCTTTCATTATTCCATGGTTCCGAATATGTTCAAATTCCCTGGCCTTCACTGCGTGGCCCTAGCCAAACTTTGAGTATCCCATCCTTTGCCTGTCTTCATGACTCCAGTTATAATCTTAGAGAACTACCTATGATTTGTAAAGTTCACAATTGCACAGACATTTCCCTCAGCTCAAGCTGCCTTTCAATCTTCTTTTGTCTAAGAATCCCTACTCATCCTTCAAGACCCAGCTCAAACTCTGTGCAGGTCTCTTGCCTAGCTTCCCTCTACTCCAATAATATAGATTTCCTAGTGGTGCCCTATACATACATGCTTCTAATTGAGAACTTATCATACAGTAGGATAATATTTTATATACATGTTTATCTCCTTCAGTGTGAGTTCCTTGAGATCCAAAACTATTTTATTTCTCATTTTTTCTGTATCAAGCATTCAACACAGACCTCCACACATCTCCACAGATGGCTCAATACATTGGCAAAATTAATTAGTAAGTGAATGTGTAAACAAATGCTACAAAAATAATCACGGGCGGATCACGAGGTCAGGAGATCGAGACCACAGTGAAACCCCGTCTCTACTAAAAATACAAAAAATTAGCCGGGCGTGGTGGCGGGCGCCTGTAGTCCCAGCTACTCGGAGAGGCTGAGGCAGGAGAATGGCGTGAACCCGGGAGATGGAGCTTGCAGTGAGCCGAGATTGCGCCACTGCACACTCCAGCCTGGGCGACAGAGCAAGACTCCGTCTCAAAAAAAAAAAAATAAAAAATAAAATAATAATCAGTTAAGGACTCTATCTAATACAGTGCTATATGATGCAAAATTCCTAAGAAACAATCTTTGTCTATAATGATCTTCCTACTTAATATTTATCTAGTGATTTATTTATACCCATCCTGGTTCCATAAAGAATCTAATTTATTCCATATAAAATTTATTTCACATACATGACGTTTTTCTCATAACGATCTTCCTCTACTTTGAGTTTGTGTTTCAATTTTTAGATAGCTTGTCTGTTAACAAGAGTAAGACATGCTCACTCCAGTATATTAAACACATTAAAAATATGAAGAAAACAAAAATCCCTCATGTAAGAAAACTGTCCTCACTCATTGTTTAATTTTTCTCATCTGTAAATTCAAGGACCTCAAAGTGATGTCCAGAGCAATAAAAAATTATGAATGAAAAGCCTGATCTAAAATAAAATGTCAATTTTTCAAATGAATAAATTCACTCTCTAAGACTTAAAGTACATCGTCCAAGATCACATTGCTGATGATGGAGAGGGCTAAGAGGGGAGGCCCTAAGATACATTTCTTTCATGTAGGGGTCTACAAACTACAGCCCCCTGGGCAAAATACAACTACTGTCTGTTTTGCAAATAAAGTTTTATTAAAATACAGTAATGCTCATTGGTTTCTTTGCTGTCTATAACTGGCTTCATGCTACAACAGCAGAATTTAGTAGTTGCAACAGAGAGTCTGTGGTTACAAAGCCAAAAAGATTTACCATCTGGCCCCTTTCAGAGAAAGTTTGCCGACCCCTGCTCTAGTCCACATCATTCTACTTTCAGAAACATGTTTATTCTCTAGTTCTTTAGTGAGGAAGGATGATTTTCATTTTTAAAAAATGTCCTTTATAGATACCTATATAGCTAAGAGGTAAAATGGTAACATTCATAACATAAGAGACTGAATATTAGCATGAGGCTTTTTTAGCTTTATAAAATCAAACCATGGAAATGTATATTTGAACCAGAGTGTCCTGCCAGTAACCAAAATATATAGTAACGGAGGCAAAAGCCAGGGAAGGCCCTAGGGAAGTTCTGGACAAGAAGCTAGTTCCCCTCGCAACTGGTCAGCCGCCCTCTCTATCTCCCCAACAGTGTGTCCCCCTGACTTCCTTGTACCCTCTGGCCTTCTTTGGTTTGGCCAACGGCATACCCTACCGGTCCAATAAAACCAACTCACCCAATCACATTTTCCATATTTATTTCACCTTCTTGATTTTTGCCATAACTAAGTACGAAATGTACTTGTATATGGTTAACATTTTTCTTTATAAATAATTAACTTAAAAAAATAAACAACTTAGCCTTCTACCATAAATAACATCTATAAGTCCAGGCCTAGTTGTACTAGTTAGATGTTTTCTAAAACATATTTAACCAGAAATAGGTAGACAGACAGGCAGATACACAGATACATAAATTACACATACATAGATAGAAAACAGACTGACACAACTATTGGAATAAAAAATGCTTTCGGCCAGACATAGTAGCTCACGCCTGTAATTCCAACACTTTGGGAGGCCGAGGCAGGCAGATCACTTGAGCCTACGAGTTACAGACCTGCCTGGGCAACATGGCGAAACCCTGTCTTTACAATAATACAAAAATTAGCCGGGTGTGGTGGTGCACTCCTGTGGTTCCAGCTAGTTGGGAGGTTGAGGTGGGAGGATCACCTGAGCCCAGGAGATTGAGGCCTCAGTGAGCCGTGATCATACCACTGCACTCCATCCTGGGCAACAGTGAGACCCTGTCTCAAAAAAAAAAAAAAAAAAAAAAGTCTGCATTTTTTCTTTCTCCGGCTAATAAAAAATACCCATCAACAATTTAATATTCCATTGTGTGACTTCACAGAGAGTCTACTTAATCACTGATTGTTTAATTTTTCTCATCCGTAAATTCAAGGACCTCAAAGGGATGCTCAGAGCAATAAAAAATTAGTGAATGAAAAGCTTGTTCCAAAATAAAATGTCAAAAATGCCCTGCCCTCTCTAGAACTTGACATAGATATTATGAGTAATACACATGAAAGAACTTCGTGAACTTAAGGAGTTTGCTTAGAGAAGAAATAAGGCGGTAGATATGGAAAGAGCTCTCTCCTTAGAGTTCAAACTCCTGAACTAAAACTAGGCTGTGCCCTCCACTAGGGATGGCCTTGGCCAGCTCAGGGGAATCTCTGAATCTCAGCTCCTCTTCAGTGACTTGGGGATAACTAGATTTCAGGGCCTAACATATGATATTAAGGTAAGTAAGAGAACCTGACATAGGGTGCTCAGTGAATGTCAGTTCTCCAACCCCTGATTTGGGTCAATATTTTATCTGGCAATAAATACTATGCAAAGTGTATTTGCAAATGCAAGAATTGTAATATCATCAGAAATTTTTATGACCTTGAAAATTCATTAAATGAACAGAAAAGACATGTAGTGGTTTCCAATGACACTATGACTCTAAATTTAAAATAAGCATGATCTCACAGAACTATCATTCCTATTAATCAGCAGATTCTATTCAAAATATGTATGTTTATGGAATCATTTATTAAGCAAATTCAGCATGTACTGAACCAAAGAGTTTTGATTAAACTAGGAAATAAAAGAAAGTCGCCGTGAGAAAGCGGCATTTCAGATGAGCTCTGAATGGAATCAGCCATGCAGAGTGAGAGGAGATGTGTTCCACAGCATGTGCAAAGGCCCTGAATCAAGAAAAAGCCTGGCAAAGTCCAAAGCCTAGAATAATCCCAATGTAGCCAAACAGTATACAGCAACAGGAGAAGGAAACCAAATGAGATTGTAGAGGTACCTCAAGTCTATATTAAAGAGAACAGAAGTTAATTCTAGGCACTATGAGAAAAACATTGAAGTTGAGAGAAAGCACGCTCTGTTTGACTTTCTTATTTAAAAAATCACTCTGGTTGCTGTGAAATATGGATCCAACAGGGAAGGAGTGAAAGTGTAGAAAGTACTTAGGAGGCTACTAGAGTAGACCAGGCAAGAAATGATGGTGTCTTGAACTCAACTGGTGAAAGCAGATGTGGAGAGCAGAACTCACAATTATCATGTGAGATGGTAACACAAAGAATAAGGTCAAAGTGTCCGGAACTGGTTTAATCATCTAGGTGCATGGCAGTGTCATTTCTTATATGCAGAAGCCTAGGGAAGGTATACATTAAGGAGACAGAAGAAAATCAAATATAACAGACAGATGGCTCTAGAAACTGACTCTGAGATGCACAGATCATACTGGAGCAATATATATGTGAGCTGTCATCTTGGAAACAAGAGATGACTTAAGAAGAAAATGTACCAGAGAATAAAAGTAGACATATACTGGATGCCTACTATGTGTTAGAAATGGGCTGAGTGCATGGCAAGTATTATGTTAATGAATTCTCCCAACAACCCTATTTCTATCCATTTTACAATGAGAAAACAAGGTCATATTGCTAATAACCAGATGATAACAATTTAGTCTGATTCCAGATTGAGGCACTCCACCAAAGTGCCTCTCAATAGAAGAGAAAAAGAAAGCCCAGGTAAGATCCCCAACATTTCCTCTTCCAACAAAAGAGAGGCAGAAAGAACACTAGGAGAGGACACTATGTTGTGCAAATCTAGAAGCACAGAATTTCAATTTTTTTTAAAGGAACATTTTCTCTAAAGTTGCTGAGAAGAATGGGAGTTATAGGTAATCTTAGCAAAACTAGTTTCAATGGAATAAATGGTGACAGAAGTCAGACTGAAAAGGATTAAAGCGTAAATCAGAATTCTTCTTCCAAAAGTATGACAATACACCCAAGGCCTCTCACACTACAAAACAACCAATGTTCAACATTAAAAAAAAAAATTCGGCCGGGTGTGGTGGCTCACGCTTGTAATCCCAGCACTTTGGGAGGCCAAGGCAGGCGGATCACGAGGTCAGGAGATCGAGACCACGGTGAAACCCCGTCTCTGCTAAAAATACAAAAAAATTAGCCGGGCGTGGTGGCGGGTGCCTGTAGTCCCAGCTACTCGGAGAGGCTGAGGCAGGAGAATGGCGTGAACCCAGGAGGCGGAGCTTGCAGTGAGCCGAGATTGCACCACTGCACTCCAACCTGGGCGACAGAGTGAGACTCTGTCTCAAAAAAAAAAAAAAAAAATTCTCCAAAAGTATAAATGCAAGAAATAAGGAAATCTTGAAAGTACCAAAAAATAAAACAAAACAAAAATTGAGTTTTCAATACTGAAAGGTAGGCATACGAAGCAGGGATGCTCTGAGAGCAAATACCAATATCAGCACTGTGATAAGAAGACTAGGACTCCCAGAGTAGGAAAGAGACTATGAAGCACAAGCAATTCCCCTCTGGAGAAAGTATTCTCACTTTAGACTCCCAGATTTTCATAGATTCAATACCCACCAGATGTGAATTCATAAGTGTCCCACAAAAGCAAAACAAAGAAGCTTAAGTGAGGGTTAGTAGAAATAAGACTACCTCAAGCCCATGGAATTTAGGCATTGGATTTTTTAGAAAATATCTATAAAACTGTACAGTCTATTTTACAATTATTAAAGAAAATGTGGTATATATACACAATGGAATACCATGCAGCCAAAAAAAAAAACAGAATAAAATGATGTCTTTTGTAGTAACATGGATGAAACTGGAGGTCACTATCTTAAGTGAAACAAACCAGACATAGAAAGGCAAATATTACATGTTCTCACTCATAAGTGGGTGCTAAAAAATGTATAGACATGGATGGCCAGGTACGGTGGCTCACGCCTGTAATCCCAGCACTTTGGGAGGCTGAGGCAGGCGGATCACGAGGTCAGGAGATCGAGACCATCCTGGCTAACATGGTGAAAACATGTGTCTACTAAAAATACAAAAAAATAAAAAAAAAATTAGCCCGGCGTGGTGGCGGGTGCCTGTAGTCCCAGCTACTCGGGAGGCTGAGGCAGAAGAATGGCATGAACCGGGGAGGCGGAGCATGCAGTGAGCCAAGATCATGACACTGCACTCCAGCCTGGGCAACAGAGCGAGACTCTGCCTCAAAAACTAAAAAATAAATAAAAATAAAAATGTATAGACATGGATGTAGTCTATCAGTGGGCAGAGAGACAATGGAGATCCAGAAAGGTAGAGGGGCAGGAGGCAGGTGGCTAAGAAATTACTTAATGGGTACAATGTAGTCCTGACTTGACCACTACACAATCTATGCATGTCACATTTTGTACTTGTACCCTATAAATTTATACACATAAATATATATAATACAAAAACTGTCATAAATACAAGAAGAACTTAAAGACAGAATCACAAAAAGGAACAAGAAATAAGAAAGTATTTAAAAATTAGTTGGCATAATTTAGAGAGAACCAAATGGAACTTTTAGAAATAAAAAAGTAAGCAGTGAAATAAAAAAATTAATCATTGCATTAGATAACACGTTAGAGAAAGCTGAAGGGAGAATTTGTAAACCAGAAGATGGGTCTAAAGAAATTACCCAGAATGCTGCAGATACAAGGGGACTGAAAATATGAGAGAAAAGTTAAGAGAATGAAGGACAGAAAAGAAGGTCAAGCACACATGTAATCAGAATCCCCAAAGAAGAGAACAGAATGAATAAAGGAGTCAGAATATTTAAAGAAATAAAAGCTGATAATTTTTCTGAATTGGAGGAAGACATGAAGCCACAGATGCATGAAGAACAATGTAGACCAAATAGAATTTTAAAATTCACAAATAGATACATTACAGTAAAACTGCTAAATGCCAAAAAAAAGGTCAGGGAAAAGGGTAGATCTGCTAGAAAAGAATAGCAATTAGAAAGATACCAAACTTCTTATGAGCCACAAGGAAATTCAGAAAACAGTAGAATAAAACCATCAGAATACTGAGAAAAATAAAATGCTACTCGGCATACTTAAAACATAGCAACATGGAATAACTGAAAACGAAAAATTAAAAAACAGATATATAGACAAATACTACACAAAAGGGAAGTGCAATAATTATACCAATATCAGCCGAAACAGCGTTTAAGATAAAAGAGTAGAAAGAGAATAGCCACATACAAACTGAATAAAGGGTTTAATTAACCAGGAAAATATAGTAATTCTTAAAATGAATGCACGTAATAATATAATTTTAATATGTATAGTCAAAACAAAAATAGAGGGAAAAATTTATAAATTCATCATCATAGCAAATTATTTCAATCTACTTTTCTCAATAACAAATATGTCAGGCAGATTTCAAATATTAGCAAATGTAGAGATGACTTTAAGACACAATCAACAGAGGTGGGTGGATCACTTGAGGTCAGGAGTTCAAGACCAGCCTGGCCAACATGGTGAAACCCAGTCTCTACTAAAAATACAAAAATTAGCTGGGTGTGTTGGCATACACCTGTAATCCCAGCTACTTGGGAGGCTGAGGAAGGAGAATTGCATGAACCCAGGAGGCTGAGGTTGCAGTGAGCCAAGATCGCGCCACTGCACTCCAGCCTGGGAGAAAGAGCGAGACTCTATCTCAAAAAAAAAAGGACACAATCAACAAGCTTTAATTTCTGGACACATATAGATCCCTCAACTCATAGAGTACACATTCTTCTGAAGCACACAATGGAACTTTTCAAACTGATTAACAAAATTGGCAACAAAGCAAGCCTCAACAAATATCAAAGAACTGTTGCCATACAGAATAGTTCTCTGACAACAATTAAATTGTAATAGAGGTCAATAATAAAAAGATAAGTAATACATTCATTTGTAAAATTTTGAAGGCACCAAAAAATATTGCAAGTATCAAAGAAGAAATCATACTGGAAATATTAAAATACTTATAAGATGATGAAAATGTAATAAATTAAAACCTATGTAATACAGTCACCACAGTCACCAGAGGGCATTATATTGCCTTAAATTCTTATATTATAAAAATAAATGATGATAAATTAGTGCAATAAGTAGTCAACTCAATTTAGAAAAAAAAAAACAGAATAATAAGCCTAAGTACATAGAAAGCAGGAAATAACAAAGATTAAAAATTAATGAAGTAGAAAACAAACACACGAGAAAAATAATCCACAAAGCCAAAAGTTGGTTTGAAAAGAGTAATAAATACGAAAAACTTCAAATTAGCTTGATCATGAAAAAAGAAGGAATACATAAATAAAGTTACGAATGAAAAATGAAAATTATGGAGTCAGCAGAGATTAAAAAGCTAAGAGAATGCCTTTTTTAAATTTATGGTAATAAATTTTAAAATTTAAATGAAATAGAAAACTGACATATATTACATATATTTATACACACACACACCTATACATACACACATCCATATAAGTTTATATATATATATTTAATTGTTAAAGTATCTGCAGAAAAAGTAAAGCTCTCACTCTCAATATTATTATATTTAAAAATTATATCAGTGGCTTAAAATCTTCTTATACTAGGACCAATTTTACAGATAAGTTTGACCTAATTTCAAAGAACAGATTGTTTCACCCTTATTTAGACTATTCCAGAGAATACAGAGTGAGAACACTTCCTTATTCTAACTTTGTAGACAAAACTAGACTTGGAAAGTAGGAGGAAAAAAATATTATATGCCAATCTTACTTGTAAACATAGATGTAAAAATACTGAAGAAAATATTTGAAATTGAGTCCAGGACAATATTTTTAAAAGAGTAATGAAGCTACATCATTAATTTTATCCACAAAATGCAAAGGTGGCTTACCACAAGAAAATATACAGATGTCACTCACAACATTAATAGATTAAAGGAAATAAAGAAGTCATCATTTAATTTTACATAGAAAAAGTATTTGATAAAATTCAATACCTGTTCATGACAAAAACTCTTCATGAAATATGAATAGAATCAAACTTTCTTAATCAAGTATCTATCAACATCAACATCGCTATTCATGGTGAAAATCAGGAATAAGACAAGATAATCAGTATTGCCATTCCTATTTAACAGTGTACTTAAGGTCATATATAGCACAATAAAGACAAAAAAAAAAAAAGGCCAAGTATTGGGGTTTGAAAGGAAAAAACAATAACATTGTCTTGAGTCACACATGATGTGACAAATCTACAGAAAAAACTCTAAGGAAAACAAAAAGACATTTTTAGAACTAATAAGAGAGCTCAGCAACATGGCTGAATATGAAAATCGATATACAAAAATCAGTTGAATGCCAGGTGTGGTGGCAGGCACCTGTAGAGTCCCAGCTACTTTGGAGGCTGAGGCAGGAGAATCACTTGAACCCGGGAGGCAGAGGTTGCAGTGAGCCAAGATCACACCACTGCACTCCAGCCCGGGCAACAGAGTGAGATTCCGTCTCTAAAAATAAAAAATAAATAAAAATTTAAAAAAAGACTTTCTATATACAAGTAACAAATAATTTGAATAATTAAAAAAAATACTGGTAATAATAGAAACAGAAAAATAAGGTACTGAAGAATAAATCATCAGAAAATGTAAAACTTCATGGAGAAAATTATAAAACTATAATTATGAAATTACAGCTAAAAAATTATAAAGAATTGTTTTGAGATATCAGACACCTAAAAAAGTGGAGATATAAATGAGTAATCATTAAATGCACAATAATTCTCCCAAAATTGATCTTTGGTTTCCATGCAACTTCAATAAAAATGCCTCAAAGGGTTCTCAAAAACCTTGACAAGCTGAATTTTAAATTCACGTAGAACTCAGGCTCCACAATAGCCCAAAGTCAAATGTGTACATATGGGACAGGAAAAGGGAGGAGGAAGGGCTTTACCTAACAAACAACAAAATACAGTTATAACATTTATTATAATGTGATACTGAGGCAAGGTAGCCAAACTAACCAAGTAGAATAAAAGGCCCAGAAGGAAAGACCCCACAAATACAGGAACTAAAAATATCACAGAAATAGTATTGTGAATGACTCGAGAAAGGATGGACTTTTCAGTACATGATTCTAGAACAAATGCATATCTAGACATTTATGGAAAAGTGAAATCGGAGACATACTTCCCATTCCACACAAAACCAATCCCAATTGTATGGAAAACTTAAATGTGATAGGCAAAATTATCAAATCCTTTTCAGAGGAATCATATAAGAGAATATATGTACAACCTCGGGGTCGAGAAGGCTTTTCCAACCCTTCAAAATAATTACGTGACTATCTTAAATTTAAGGACTTTATCTAAAGCTACCGTAGAGAGGGTAAAACTCACAAAATAAGAGAAGATATTTGCAGCATGTATGACTAATAATTATCATCCAAAAATATATAAAGAACACCTAGAAATCAGTAAGAAAAAACAACCCAATAGAAAATGGAGGCAGGGGTAGATTCCACAGAGTGGACATGAATGATCTGAAATAAATATATACAAAGTTGTTTAACCGAATTATCAAGGAAATGCAAATTAAGACCACAATGCGGCCCTGTGTGGTGGCTCACGCCTATAATCTCAGCAGTTTGGGAAGCCAAGGAAGGCGAATTGCTTGAGCTCAGAAGTTCGAGACCAGCCTGGGCAACATGGTGAAACCCCTTCTCTACAAAAAATACAAAAATTAGCTGGGTGAGATGTGTGTGCCTGTGGTCCTGCTACCCGGGAGGGTGAGGCAAGAGGATCGCTTGAGCCCAGGAAGTCGAGACCAGACAGAGCCAAGGTTGCAACACTGCCCTCCAGCCTGAGCAACAGAGTGAGATGTCAGATCCTGCCTCAAAAAAAAAAAAAAAAAGACTATAATGGGATACATTTTCTATTTTATACCTAGTAGACTGCACTAATAGTAATCCTTTATGCTACAGGTGGGAGTGCAGATCAGTAAGAATCTTTAAAAAAAAACAACTGAACACTATCCTATCATGCTGGACTTTCATGTAACTCTACAAACCAACAATTCTACTCATAGATATCCACTCACATAGGTATCTACCCCACAGAGAAAGTCTTACACATGTGCATCAAGAGAAACATACAAGAAAGTTTGTAGTTCCAAAAAAGAGGAATCAGCACAAAGGTTCATCAACTGGAACATGCATAAATAAACTACAACCTATTGGTCAGCAGAGGAAATTAACATACACCACATGCAACAACATGGACAATAACATGCCAAGTGAAAAAGCAAGTAGCACAAAACAATCTACCAGTTTTATAATCCTCCAAAACAAGCAAAACCAAACAACATACAGTACTGTTTAGGGATACATATGCCAGTCACAATACTACTTTAAAAAGGGCATGAGAATGTTTCTCTCTGGCAGGAAAGATAGGGGAAGGTGGACAGGGAACAAACCCACAGGCCGGCCAATGGATCTAACATTGCTCCAGTACTTATGTTGGGTGGTGAGTTCATAGATGCTCACTCCATTATGAAGCTTCACAACTTACATTTGCTACATAGATTATTCTGTAGGCATCAAATATGATAAGATAAAATACATTTTCTAATATTTGTTTGGGGTTAAATTTTGAAACATGCAGTAGCAGCCTGTGTAGAAAACATTTAACAAAAGTCTCGCTAGGAAGGAAGTCAAGAAAGAGGCTATGGCCAGAGGGGAATGTGAATGAGAGGTAGAGGGTGTTTTGTTGTTGTTGTTATTATATATTTTGTTTTTAATTATGAAATAATTCAAGCATAAAGAAAACACACATCATAATTCAGCCTCCAACCCATCCCCAGCTCTGTCATCCTTAATATTCTATCATACTTTCTTTTCAAAAAAAAAAAAAAAAAAAAGGCATTGTAGATACTGTTGAAACTCTCTGTGTCCCTCCCAAAAGAAAGGCAATTAATTATAGTTCATTTTGCTTTAACTAAGAGTTACTAAAGCATCCCTGGATGCTGAGAGGAACTCTCTAGGAGGCAGAAACAGGACCAAGCACTGTCCACTTATCTCCACACTATGCTATCAATTCACCTGCAGTGGGCACGTGCTCTCAGGAGTTTTTTGCTTGGTGTGGACAGTTCTATGTCCCTCTTGTTTCAGCACCCTCGTATGAAGGACACAAAGAGTTCTAGGGTCATGGAACCAACTCTCACTAACTGACACAGATACCAGGATCCAACCCATGCCCACAGTATTACCCCAAGGCTCCAACTAGCTGGTGTAACCAATAATGGAGAGAAAAAAAGTAATATTCTGTTCTTCAACTTCAACAGAAAATAATAGTGAAAGAATGGTGATATTTTTCCTAAAATGGACTAACAAGTATCCTGAGCTGGGAGGTGACTTCCAATAGTAAACAATAAAATAATTGAGAAAATGGAGTGAGGAGGGAGGGGAGAGAGAGAGGTGGTAAACAGAAGAGAGCCAAATGGAATATTAGCCAGGATTTGTAAAAAGGGGAAGCTTCATTTTGTTCCTAATCAAGAGTTACCAGTAATTTCCTCCCTGTGACAAAATGCAATCTAACAATACTGCTGCAATCCCAGATAGAATCCCACATAAATTAAACCACCCTCCTAAAGTCCACCAACAAAGACATTCAGTAACTTCTGTGGCTGTGATATCTGATACCTGACCACAGGCAGGAGAAATGAATTTAATTCAACAGGTCTAACTAAACCATCACAATGTTTACTGCTCATAAGAACATAGGCTATAAAAAGCCTAAATAGGGCCGGGCACGGTGGCTCACGCCTGTAATCCCAGCACTTTGGGAGGCCGAGGTGGGCGGATTACCTGAGGTCGGGAGTTCGAGACCAGCCTGACCAACATGGAGAAACCCTGTCTCTACTAAAAATACAAAATTAGCCAGGCGTGGTGGCAAATGCTGGTAATTTCAGCTACTCGGGAGGCTGAGGCAGGAGAATCACTTGAACTCGGGGGGCAGAGGTTGCAGTGAGCTGAGATCGCACCATTGCACTCCAGCCTGGGCAACGGGAGCGAAACTCCGTCTCAAAAAAAAAAAAAGCCTAAATAGTACTGAAGACCATTCAATAAGACCCACTTCCACCCCTGTACCCTCGCAGAATTGCAAACTCAATCTAACACTTTTCTCAGAAAATAAAAGAGCACTTGGCTAGTTAATGCTTGGTTGCTGAAAAGGCAGTGGCTATCACACAGTAGCTGAATTAGGTCTCTCAATTACTGTCGGAATGTTTAAAGTATGGTAGATTTTCAAGTATTAGAAAGTTATAGGAAGTTTCACCAAAAAAAAAAAAAAACAAGTAGCCACTATGAATGCTCCCCAGTGACCTAAAGGTACAGATTTCAAATAAAGTATACAAAGTTAATTCTCCAACTTCACCACCCACGCTGTAGAACCAGCAACCCTGTCTCTCACCTAAACTTCTGCAAAAATTTCACAACTGGTGTAGGCCACTCACACTGACTCCCCTTTGAGTCCATATCCCAGACACAAATCTGATTAGCGGCACACTGTCAAGGCTCCCTGTGGCTCAGTCTTGCAGGATCTGACACCTACCAACCCCCACCAGCCACAGCGGCTGGAATCACGCCCTACCTGTCAGCAAAGCAACCTCCACTCAGTTAACTCCCCCTCATCTGTAAGACCACAGTTCACCTGCGCTGATCTCTGAGCCCTTCCTAACTGCTCCACTTGGTCAGATATTCCTATTGCAAACTCTTCTCAGGCCACACACCTCTCAAATGTAGTCCTTGACCTTCTTTGGATGATTATCCATTAATGTCTGTGTCCTCCATGTAGGCCACATCAGAAACATACCTGTCTTGTTCATCATTTTATTTAGAGCTGCCAGAGTATTACCTGACACATGGTAGATGCTCAATAATCATCTACTTAATTTTAAAAGAATATTTTACTGTGTGTCGATTTAAACACAAATATTAACATAATTCAAGTGTGGGGATAAAAAAGATAAGCATGTATATCTAGTGTCCTAGAAGTAAATGAGTACCATCTACCCATCCAAAATTTTAATTTCTGCTCAAAAACGACGAATGGAACTTAATTCTCATTGCCTCCCAGACAACCTCTGACACTAAATTTCAGAGTACATTCCTAACACTACACTTCAAGGGCCAATTTCCATAAGCATTCGAATCCATTCCCCTTCCTTAATATTCACATAGAACATGTACACATATACAGAGATTTTAGGATTTCTGTTTCAGTTAGAAATGTGAAGTCCGTACTTGGTTATATTTGAAAAGTGTCCTTTGAGAAAGTATACTTGCATATTTCAACATATTTTATTTTATTTTTGAGACAGAGTCTTGCTCTGTCGCCAATACTGGAGTGCAGTGGTGCAATTTCGGCTCACCACAAACTCTACCTCCTGGGTTCACGTCATTCTCCCGCCTCAGCCTCCCGAGTAGCTGAGATTACAGGCGCCTGCCACCACGCCCAGCTAATTTTTGTATTTTTAGTAGAGACGGGGTTTCTACTAAATAATTAAATCATGTTGGCCAGGCTGGTCTCAAACTCCTGACTTCAAATGATCCGCCTGCCTTGGCCTCCCAAAGTGCCGGGATTATAGGCATGAGCCACCCAGCCTGGCCAACATCATTTATTTTAAAAGTACCTTCTTTGAATTATTGTAGAACTTTTATTTAACAACTGCAATATAATGTCCCAGTGTGAAGTTGAAATTTGTTGTTCTTTGTAGCACTATAATTTCTAGCACTCTAACTTGTATCTTGGCTCTCAAAAAAAAAAACCTTTACTGAATGAATGAATGAATGAATGAGTGGACGAATGAATGTGCAAATAAGTAAATTAAAGGTAAGAATTCCTAATAACTCTATTGTTACTCCAGTGAAACACACTCACACTGAAAAAATAACAACATGGCATGCATTCATCCACTTCCACTTTTCTGAAGCTTTCAACCTTCTTTAAACAATCAAGCCTTAAACAATTATGGACTATCTATCATCTTATCCCAATTCTACCAAAATTACTAAGGATTAAAGTGTAGAATTCCCTTACAAGTGGGACACTACAAATATACACCCCATATAAAAGAGAAATTGTTCAAAATGAGCCAGAAAAAGAATAATAAGATGTTAATAAAATCAGGGGAAAATTAGATGTCAGAAGAAAATTAATCTTGCAGTTAGAAGTAACTAGACGGAAGATCACAGTGGCCATAAGAGAACAGAAAAGCATTCAATGGTTTGGGGCACTAGTGGACAACAATGTCCAAGAGGGCACATAACAAAGAACAATTATTCAAACAAGCATTAAAACTGACATCGTTTAATCTTTCTTTTCAAATTTACAAATTGGGTTATGTATGAAATTGGATATTCAACCTGGAAATATTATTACCACCTGCTGACCAAAGCTTTGAGTTTCAGGTTGTAAGGTTGCAAAATATTTCCAACATAAATCCTTTACTTTTTGAAAAGTGAAGAAAAAGGTTGAGGAATTTATAGGTTCTTAACTGAAATCTTTTACATGAGTCTAGAATATCCTCTTTGTCATAAATTATTTTTTTTACTCTATACCAAACACAGTCATTCATTAATAAATTCTTCCTAAGCCAATATCAACCATCATTTGAATTTTTGGCTTCACTATGGAAATTGGACATACATGCTACGTTAAGATACTTGCAGGTCACAGAGAGAAAGGCACTTTAATCTGAACTCAACAATATTTGAGGGAAGGGATGGTATACACATATACACACACATGTATTTTTCTATTTGTGATGTACTTCTGGTCAGTTTCATCAAAAGGTGTATCTGGCCACTTCACAATGTTTTTACAAACATTATATTAGTTTTTGCTAAGATCACAGTATCTCCAGAAAAGTTTTAAACGCATTTCTCAATATATAATATGGCAATAATAACTATCACATTTCCATTCCAGCTTTTGACCAATGTGACACTGGTCATGGTGATGCCAGTGATGATAATAAAAATTATAATGATGATTTTTGCAATCTTAAAATGTTTTAAATACAGCAGTATTCCTTTTTAAAAAATGTGAAAACCCCTCTTGAATTGTACTGGTGAGTTTCGATTTTGTTTAATTTTAAGATGCAGCCTTTAAGGTTCTACCACTTCCTCAATGTGAAACAGTTACTTACCAGCAAACATTGCAAAAGAACCTAGATTTCCAGAATTTGGCTACATGAACAATTTTATCCAAAGCAGCTTCATTTGGCTCAAGAACGTTTCCATTGCTGAGTGATAAAATAGGAAGAATTTTGGGAACTGGGGACACAAAAACTTTGATTTCCATCCTGACACTACCATTAAAAACATATACTTTTGGATGGAACTGGATTATAATCTGTAACACCCCCCAGTGAAACGCAAACTCAGTCAAGAAGATAAACGGCAACCAAGACAGGGGTTTTTGCCTGGAAATCATCCCACGTGTCTAGACCAGAGTTGACTCCACTGCAGAGCCAAGAAACTTCTCTTTCTGGGAGCTCTCTTTAATCTATCCTTTCCAGTTTCTTTCATCTATGCTTGGTTCACAGTGATCCTGATATGCATGCTCAGTCTCACTACCTACTTGTCAAAATTCTACCGTTCCTTCAAGGATTAGAATTGAGTTTTCCATGAACCCTTCATTATTAATTTCCCCATGAAAGAAATAAGTTTTCATTTCTCTAAATTCCTACATTATTGTTTCTTCTCAATGCTAGATGTTAATTACATTTTTACTTTTCTATTTTCTCCTGTTAGAAGAAGCTTGTCCAACCTACAGCCTAACACAAACTCGTAAACTTTCTTAAAACATGAGGTTTTTTGAAAAAGTTTTTCAGCTCATCAACTATCGTTAGTGTATTTTATGTGTGGCCCAAGACAATTCTTCTTCTTCCAATGTGGCCCAGGGAAGCCAAAAGATTGGACACCCCTGTGTTAGAATATATGCCCTCTGCGAGAATGTTCTCTCTTCCATAAAGCCCTCTATGTCCTCTAATTGCTAACATGGAGATATGAGCATAGCAGGTACTAAATATATATATATATTTATATGATCATATATATATATATATGATGATCCATCAATCAGAATTAGACTAGATAGATAAGAAGCTGGCTCGTTAGATGTAAACATCCCATCTCCATTCCCAACATATTAAAACCCAAGGGGACAAACTGAAGCTATGCTACCAGTCTCCAGATAATAATATAAATAAAGATACTTTTCTAACTATAACTATTCATTATCAATTTTTACTCATCTTAAGTGAATATAAAAGCAATTACTGACAAGGTACCCCAATTTGCATGTTTTTCATGGCTTGCTCCTCAGCATTTTACACCCTGTATGAAAAATGGATTGTCCAGAGTTTCAATAACCTGCACAGATGCTAGGTCTTTTTGCACTTTACCAGTCCTGTAAACACCCCGTACTTAAGTCTTCGCATGGGAAATTTGAGATTAAAAACCTTCCATTTGGATGCCTTGCAATTCAGCTAAGTACCCCCCAAAAGAATGTTTAAATGAATCGAAGATTAAAGCAAAGCAGAACATTCTAAGGGGTATCCTGTAATGGGGCTTTGTCACCACCTTCTCTGTTATTGAGCAAGTGGTCTTTTCCCAAAGAGCAGAAAGTTTATATGCCAACCATCAGTCCAGTTTAACTATTTGAAGTTTAAAATGTCAGAGAAAAAAAGTTTGTAATGGAAATGCTGACAGGCCATGAAGTAAAAAGGCGCCAGCAGGTGCTGCTGTAACCCAGGGTCATAATTCAATCAAGCTGGATTTTGACGTCATCTGTTACAGAAAAAAGCCAAATGGTTTATGAACAGCACCAGAACCCCCAAGATTAAATTACAGCCCTGATATTTAATCATGGGTCTTACTTTGTTATTTTTAATAACACAATACATTTTAACAGTTATTTGTCAACTGCCTTAGCCAAATTAGAACACGTGATGACAAGCAGGCTGGATTACAACGTCCATCTTTCACAATCTCAATTTTTAATAATTTTTTTCAGAAATGGTAGATTATACATGTTTTTCCCCTCTTAAGAAATATACAGTTGGTACCATCGAATTGAGTCCAAGCCTTAATTAAAAGCAGCATGAGGTCTTTGACCAGAGGGTCAGGACATGTGTATTTGTGCCCTCTTACAGCCAATAACCAACTGCATGATTTGGGCAAAAGAATTTTAACCCTCCCGAACCTTGGCTCCTTACCTAAAAAATAATAGAGCATCTCTAAAGTCTCTTATAAATGTAAATTTCCATAAATGATTTACTTGAAAAACAATATCGTGTCATTACTTTGGGATTCCCTGAGGATTTGAATGCAAACTTTTTATAGCAGAAAAGTTGATGGATTTTGTATTTCAGCTAAAATTACTTGGATCAAAGAGGAATTCTAGCACATGAGAATTTATAAACTAACATTTTTAGAGGCAATGTCAGCATCAGCAAGTCAAACAGGTTCTTTAAAAAGTAACGTACAACTACGGCTGCACAAATACTGCCGCACGTGTGAAGGGGTGTTTGCAAAACAAATCAGTAAAGGCACATCCAACAATGGATTGCAGTTAATAAACTACATATAGTAATTACCACCAATGCCAGTCTAGAAAGTCATTCATTAAATGTTAATTGTCACACAAAAGTACAAAAGCATCCATTTGAACAATCAATCGTGTGGCTGCACCTTTAAATAAAATACTTTCTTACAGCCCTGAAATTCATCCACATAAACTGATTTTAAACACACCTGGGTATTTGATATGCTGATTAACCGGGCCCTTATTTATCTTTGAAATGAAAGTAAACATGACAACCTTTTCAACATTTTCACTATTCCTGCAAGTCTAATATAAATAAATATATATATTTACCTATATATAACTTATAACAAAGTGTTAATCTTCTCCAAAGATTAAATTATTATTTCTCTTATATCTCTCGCCTAAGTATTAAGAGAGATGTGGGTCAAAAGTATCCACATAAAACCCATGTGCATACCTTATTCCTAGTCAATTGGCTCACAAATGTACAAAATGGGTAGCTCACATATAAGTTAATAAACCTGGTGGTCAGTCGTGAAAATTTTACCCAGAGTAATAAGAAACCAGTAACAAAAATAACCTTTTAAAAAACCTATAATGTATTTTACATTTTCTAATACTTAGCACTATCTAATTAACTTGGAAGAACACCTGGCCATAAAAAAGAGCTCATAAAATACAAAAAAAAATAATAATAATAAAGAAATGGCAGATTTTTCTGTTCCTACTTAGCTTCATTTTCATGTTATGTCTGTATAAAATCTGACTTATTCAACATACATATAGATTCTAAAGGTTTGGCCAAGAACATTTTGGTTTAAGACGTGTAAACTGAAGAACATTTCAAAACACACCATGTTCCTTATTAGGCAACTTAAGATCTGTTATCTTGGCTTATGGGAACAGATCTAAATAGCATCATAATACTAAACGTTGAAAATCACAGGCCTGGGGCCACCAGGACTCAACTCTATGACTTGGACGAGGTTGCAAACTTCCAATATAAAATGTAGTTTACCATTAGGAGTAAATGTTTGATCTTTAAAGCTTACAAAATTACTTTGTTTATCATAGCAGATGAAAGCAAAAAGGAATAATTTTAAGCTCAAAACAAAACTGTTTATATGACAGTCTTTACTGCTCCATGATTCTAAGCATTTAAGACAGATTCGAGCAATTAACAGCATAAACTTTCATTACATAGTTCTATTATATATGTTTATGTGACTTGGCTGTTCATCTGTTATTTAAGTGATTTCCTCATTACAATAGTAGGGTAAGGATAATTTGCTGATGCTGTCAAAAATGTTAAGCATTTCAGTTTCAACAGTTCTTGGATCCCCACACTTGTTTAATGCATTTTATTTACTTAAGTCAGTGTCAAATAGAGTACTGCTTCTGCCTTCTGAATTTAGAAAATGTAACATTTTAAGCACATGTCTGGTAACAGACATATCAAACCTTCAAAACTGCTTATTTTAGTGATGCAAATAGAAGTTAGGGTATTGTTCTTGAATATTAAGTTTCAAAGATGTAACAACGAACTGCAAAACATTTTTATATTTAAAGACAGGAGATCCTTTTTTTTTACATATTAATACATCAGTCTTGGTTACCTCAAATTCTGAATTGATTAGCTACATAAAAACATGTTTTCATTGGCATCCATGTAGACTATCAACTTACAACAGAATGAAAGCACAACTTTTTAAATATCTACTGTATTTTCTTAGTAAAACTAATAAAGATATGAGAAAGACATATTTAGTCACATTGAAATCTGTCATAAATTTGAAGGGTAGCTTATTTGGATATAAAGGCGGGAAAAATAATGGGTATGGTTTACATCATTACAACATCAGATACGTTTTTAAAAATGCTATCTACCCTAAACATCACGGATAGTATTTCATGCCAAGCCTCAATATCACATTGTTTGCCTATATAATCTTGAAAAAATCAGCTGACGTGTGTGTGTGTGTGTGTGTGTGTGTGTGTGTGTGTGTGTGTGTGTGTATAGAACTCAGGACTTTGAACTAGACAAACTTGAGGTTAAAACCTAATTTCATTATTGGCTGCCTTAAGATCCAGTTGTTTAACATCTGTCTCTGTTTCTTCAGCTATGAATGCAGGATAGTAGTAATCCTTGCATCTCACTAGGTTCTTGTGAGGATTTAAAAAATACAACAGGTATAAGGTACACAGCACACCTCTTCAACACACTGAGAAGCACTGTGACATGCTCACCCACACTATTATTTTACCCAACACCATGCAAAACAGTCACAGGGAAGACCAGGCAAAAGAGAATGATCAATAATCCAAAATTCAGCTCCAAACCTAAAAAAGTTTTCAGAAGGCACGTGCATATACAGAAGCATTTACATGCACAAATATCAGCACACTAATCCTTAAGCCCCATTACGCAGTACAAATGACAGAAAGACAGCAGTGAGACCAAGGTTATTTCCAATAAAGGATTTGCAGGGCCATAGAGAATTAGCAAATAAAAACTTGTTTTTTAAAATAACAAATAAGAAAGCACAGTTTGGAACTCCTTATCTCGGGCCTCAGTTTTCTTTGCCTGTATAATGAAGGCACTGGGCAACATTTCTAATGGGTTTCTATGCCCAAAATTCTATGATTCTAACATAATGGGTTTAACGCCACTGTACTTCTTTTAACCTGTTAAATTACTCTGCCCTTTACAAAAGGCCACAGAACCCTTATGAATTATACCATTTACGATTTTAAGGGTGTTTTCACTTACTTATACACACACACACAATATTAAGCAGCTCTCCTCAACAAATACCTTTAAGGGGAAACCAATTTTTTTTTCATGCCGTCACTATGAACTCAAAACTAACTCAGGATGTGACCACATGAATTTTCTGTATCATACAAAACTATCCACCGGATTGATTTTTTTCCGCCTCAAGGAATTCACTAAATTGGCATATTATTTTGGTGTCATGTGGATATAGGTTAGCTAACTTAGGTAAATTTCAGGCAATACTTTCCTCTTCCAAAAATGAGCCACAACACAGAGGTGGTGTGTTTTAATGCTGCTCTTAATTGTTCAAACACTCGTTCATTTGACAATCTTTTAACAATACCTGAACACCTCAGTAAAACTAAACAGTCACAGGGGAAAAAGCTCAACTTTTAAACTAAGGGAGAAAGATGTAGTATCTGTCATAGACTAGCAGTAAATACATGTAACAGATGTGACCAGGCCTGATCTAACAAGTTCTTTAGAATACATCATTTTAGTGGCCCAACTTTAAAACTTTTTAAAAAGATGCCAAAGCTAGTATGTTTATCTTTTCCTCACAAGAGTCAAAGGTAACCAAATAAACTGTCCTTTTGCTATATCAGAAAATTAAGCCCACACTCATCAATAAATTATAGACTCTTTAGATGATTTTCTTTTTTTGGTAACTTAGGCATCCTACTTTTCAATGAGAATAATTTTCAAATCATCCAGGCATGTGGATGCTTTTAGTTTGTTTTAAGATCAATGATATAACAGATATTAAATCCCTTTGTTTAAGTTACCATATAGGTTATAACTATTTCTTAAAAATAATTCCAGAGCCCACCAATATTCCCTGTTAAGGTCATTGAAGCTCTGAACCATCATGGCTGAATTGTTTTAGTGCTTTCTGCTGAACACCTGCAAACATCAAACAAAAACTGCTAGTCCTTTCCTGGGTTGACAAAAGCCTTTCATGTGAAAAATGCTCCCTGGGAATGTCAGGCTGTAGCTCAGGTTACATTCCATTCTCCCTAGCAGCCTCACCATTTCTTAAGGTGGTAGGAAAAACCATGTTTGTGAAATGAAAGATTAAAGGGAATATGGCCACACTGTATTTTTATCCTCACATTGCAAATCACTATGGAGCATCCTATATTGACTGAATCAAAAGCTATTGGGAACTTTAAGCATGAATTATTACCATGCCTCACTTTGAAAAACTATAGCTGATTTTTCAAATAGAACAGTTTACTTATAGTTTAGATCTTTCTTTCCTAAATCCAAGTTTCAAAGCAATCCATGAAAGGGACATCTGAGTCCACTCAAGACAATGGATATTAACTTGAAGTAAATTTAGAAAATTATTTCTCTCTCCAAAGTTTCCTAGTTGATCCTTCTAATTAAAGGGCAAAATGCAGTATTCATGATTTTTAAAACGTATTACGCTTTTAAAAAGATTTAACTCTTTTAAGTGGAAGTACAGCCCGTTTTCTTAACTAATAGCCCTGTGTTCAAATATATCTTGACAGAGGAAAACTGAACACTCCAATCTGTACCCTATATATTATAATCACCATCATACTACATGAAATGAATACCCTGCATTCTCAATCAGGCAGCCAGAATAAAAGGACCATTACACTTTTTACCCTTACAAGTAAACATTTGGTCCTGAAAACACCATTTCTGGTACAACGTAACTTAAAGTTCCACACCTTCAAAATAATCACTGTGTATGCATTAGAAGTAGTGTAACATGACTTACTAAGAGTAAAGTCTCTCTCCAGGTTTGCATGCATGAACGTGTGTGTGTGTGTGTGTGTGTGTCTGTGTGTGTGTGTTGTCTTAAGGACTGTAGAAGTGTTGATATATGATCACTTACCAAAATGCATTAACACATATTCAACTTATCAAGGCTGTACTCTCTACAAACATTTAAACATCACAGCAAGAACTTCATTTAAATGTGAACATAGAAAATGGATCAGACATAGTTGTCTTTTTAAATGTAACACAATCTCATATTTCTAAACACCTTACTTTATTAAATATCTAAAGCAATATACTTAAGTTATTCTAAATGCATATTTTCACAACATTGCAAACTAGTTTTTTAGCATTGACTTTAAAAGTAGTCTATCTGTGTCTGTCTGACATAAGCTACTTTTAGATTGAAACTGAATACACATTTTTAAGTTAAGTCATAAAAAAATTACTGTCAAAGATAGTTACAGTTTTTATCTCGTCTAACATGAAAAATTAATTTGCCCACAAAAGATACTTGTCCTTACCTTTATGTCAAACATGCATATTAATATTTTCCATCTTAAAAGTTGCATACAGGATACCAAACAGAAATTTAAAGATTTAATACTAATATAAAAACTATCCCAAATCCCTAAGTGGAAAACATAACAAGGCCCATGATAGTAAAACACAAACATATTGTCTGTCAATGGTCCTTTTAATCAATGTGCACCAAAAAACTAAAATAAAAATACGAGAAGCATCTCATATTTTTTAAAACAAGTTATAGAGACACAAATTCCCTAAACTTAGGCAGGCAATAGAAGGAGAAGGAACTTATTTGGAAATGAGGAACTTTTAAAGCCATTAGTTTTATAAAAATATACCAATTACACAAATCACATAAGTGAACAAACTTCTTTCATTGCTATAGCACCAAATGAATATTAAGAGATGTTAAATTATATTCATAGTTGACAGACAATTCCACTGGCATCTCACAGCTAAAAGATGTCAACATTTACCAGTCTGACTTAAGAATAGTACTCGGCCTAATGTACTGTTATATACCATTGCCAGAACTCCTAAAATACTGCAGCTGTTTAACAAGCATAAATGGACTTAAGCCTCGGACTTAAAGGATAGCAGGCAACAATGTATAACTTTTTCTTATTTGAAATTCATTGGATTAAAAAAATGCATTTTAAATGAATATTTTCACTCTGCACTTTTAATAAGAGATATTCAAATAGCCCTGTAATAAACCCCTCCTTAGATGCCAGATAATCACTGTGCACACAGATTCTTTTGTGAATAGTGCTAGCGTCTTTTTTAAGCATCATCCAAAGATCTTTCCTTTATAAAATGTAAAAGTCCTTCCAGATTTGCAACTTTAAATACAGTAAAAATTCATTGCACAAGTAAATCATTAGGGAAAAAAACCGCTAAAGCATCAAAAAGGGTATTTTAAATATAAATGAATTCATATTTAGCCTCTAAGATTAGCAAGAGGCTATTTACAGCTATGGTTTACTACATAGCATTCATTTGCAGAATTAAGTGTTCATTTCTTTAAAAGGGTTAATTGTATACAGTACCTAATAAATGATATTATTTACAAGGGATTTTCCCATTTTATGAATGTTAGAGATTTTTTTCCACTTATTATCAAATAGAAAACATTAATTTATTCCCCATGTTAACACTGGTCTTATCTTCATGTGTTTGATTACAACTGTATTAGAAAATTGCTCTTAAATTAAGTGATGGAATTTTGAGAGAGTTTCCTTGACTTAAAAAAAAGACCTAATTTTAATTGCACAAGATAACATTTTGTGTAAGTTATACCACTGATGGGTAATGCAATAACCATATGATTATAGGCTAAAATTCAATGACTTTTTCAGAACTCTTCAACAGAGCCAAAAACATACAATTGAGTAAATAAACAGCCAAGAACATTTAACTTAACACTAAGAAAAGAATTTACATACTTGAGCCAGTAAAATGTCCACTTGCCAAAGAAGTTGGTCCATTTTTCCCACTGCTCACAGGAGGTGAAAACATCTAAAAGAAACAAAGAAATATTACAGTTGAAAAGAAGACATTTGTGCCTTCAGAGCTCCTCAAAGATCTTTCATACTGTTACCAAACAGCTTAGAGTTTATGCTAAGGGTTTATTTAGTATCCATCACCATCCAACTTAAAACTAAAAGAGAAACAACATTACAGATCCCACCCCCAGCCCCCATTATCACTCTGTTCTTTCTTTTTCCTCAGGTTCATTAGATGGCCAAGCAGTACTACTGCTACATTTGGAACAAACACAGTCCCCATAATGTTATCAAGATTCAGGTTGGAGGCCAGCAGCCTCTCTAGAAAAACACTAGTTTCACCAAGGAGAAGAAAAAAGTTGTTTGTTTTATATTGAAAACCTTGGCCATAAACGTGGCAATGTCCATTTCCATCTCGTATAGGATTTGCCTGTCATATGTGAACCCAAATAAAAATAAAAGTGCCACCTGCACTAAATTCTCATTTCGTCTCTAACAGGAGAGCAATTTGAAGCAAGACTCTCTCTCTCTCTCACTCTCACTCTCTCTTTCACTCCCTCTCTCTCCAGCATTTATTTCGACCCTAATTGGTTTCCCTCTTCTTCGACGTATCTAGTGGATAATGCACACCTTCCCTGAGTCAGAGCCTGCAAAAAGCAAAGGAACGAATGGAGAAAGTGCAACAAGCAGAAAGGGGGCTGCAAAGCTGCCTGCCTAGGGCTACGTTTCCTGGCAAAACTTCCGAAAGCCATTTCTCCAAAAGAAGGTCTAGAAGACGAGGAGGAGGAGGAGAAGGAGGAGGAGGAGGAGCAGCAGCAGCAGCAGCAGCAGCAGCAGCAGCAGCATGAAAGAGCCCCACTTGGAAGGCGGTTTGGATTTTATTTGTGTGTTTTGTGGATTCTTTTTATTTTGCTTTACAAATGCATCTTACACCAAACTCATCTGGCATTAAAAATGAATTCATTCTCCTGACATGTCTGGGACTTGGTTTAGGAAAGGGAAGCAAAGGGATGGAGAAGGACCAAGTACAGCCGTAAACTCCACAAGTGTGTTAAGTTCCGCTTTGTGCTGATCCTACGACTACGAAATTTACCAAAACAGTCCAAAAGGTTATAAAGAATGTATGCTCAGCATATCCATACTAGTTTCAAGAATCCTAGGAAAAGATGTAACTAGGAGGTAAGATGTAACAAACAGGTCCTACCAATCCAAAGCATCATCAGCTTAAAACTTTAAAGAGACAACTGGGTCTCCTATTTTCTATTTTCCATTTCCAAAAGCAATAAATAAAATGAAGAGTAGTGTGCAAAGTATAAGTAGTGTCAATGTTCAGACATGGCCAAGTTTTAGGGGTGGTTTAGTTTTAGGGGTGTCTATTTTTGCTTTCCACTGGGGTGAGATTCCATTATTTGGGGTAATCAGTGGGTAGGGAATTGAAGGCCAGTAATAAAACTCAAAAAAAAAAGCCTGAATCTTCCATCACACCCCAAAATTATAGTTAAAAACTTGTCAAAAAGACCTTCATATTTACCAAGGATTCAGCCAATTAAAAATTATTACTGTCCTTTAGATTCCTACTGGTTTCTAGCTGAAGTGTTTGGGTATTTGTTTTGTTTTTTTCACAGCTGTTGTTAGTTTCCACCGTTCTTTCTTACCGCACTGAAATCCAGTAAATCACTCAGCTCTTTGTCCGTCCCTAAGGCAGCCATTCGCTGTTGGTGATGCATTTTAGCAAAATCACACAAACCTAGAAACATGGAAATAACCGCAATCAGAAAATCCAGTCCCAATCCTTGGAGAAAACACAATCGGATTTTTGGAGACTGGGGGGTTGGGGGTGGGGACGTGGGGGCGGGTGGGATTAAGGTGGAAAGGAGGAAGGGATGGGAGACTTGTTGTTGGGTTTGGTTTTGTTTTTTTAAGATGGAATAGGCAGCAATAGCAAAAAAAAAAAAAAAAAAAAAAAAAGCGATATCGTATTTCCAAAGAGACGGTCAAACTGGTAACATACACTATAAAACCAAATCCGGGAAAGAAAAAAAAAAAAGCCGCTCTTCAGCGCATCATTTTATGCAACAGGAGGTAGAGCGAGAAATGAATGGATCACAGAGAAAAGAGAAACTACTGAGAACGATCCGATCTCAACTTTCCCCCCACCCTGCACCCCACCCCCCTCGCACACTCACACTCGCACACACCACTCCCCTCCGCTTTTCAAAGTAGCTATCAAGAAATTAAAGATGAGCGTCTCTGGAGTGAAAACACGTCCAAAGGGGGGAGGGGTGGGGTGACAGGGTGGGGGGGAGCGGAGTGGAGGGTCGGGTCCTCTAATTGTCCAGCACCCTAATTTGTGAAAGAAAGGGGTTATAAAAATTAAAGTCAGGCCCCTGGCAAAGTCCTCGGTCCCTCCGAGGGGGCATCGCGGGGAGGGGCGGGGGGGCTGGCGGCGAGGGGGAGGGAAGCGGCGGGAGGGGAAGGGGTGTCTCTTCTGGGAGCGCCGGGCGCCGGGAGCCCGCGGCGCGGGAGGCGCGGAGCCGCGTGCGGGGCCGCCGAGCCCAAGCCCCGCGCCGCCGGGCGCCTCCGCCCCGCCGAGCCCCGCCGGCGCCGGTACCTACCGCCCGCGCGCGAGAAAGGGCTCTCCGTGCACCGCCGGCGCCGAGGCGGCGTTCATGTCTAACCGCCGCCGCCACCGCCGCCGCCTGCTCCTGCGCCCGCTCCCGCGCCTGCTGCCTCCCCGCCGCCGCCGCCGCCGCCGCCGCCACTACAGATCCGCAGACACACAGCCAAGATCCCTGACTCTTAACACCAACTCTCTTCTCCGGGGAGGGGAGGGGACGGAGGGAAGGGGGGGAGGGGGAAACACGCCGAGGCGCACGGAATTGCAAGTTCAGCAAAGAAATGGGTGGGGGGGCTCCGGCGGGGAGACGCGACTTGCTCCGGGTCGGGCAGGCTAGGATGCATCCCCCTCGCACCCACCCCGAGGGAAAAAAAAAAAAAAAAAATCTCAACACCTCCCCCGCCTCGCTAAAAAATACAAACGAAAATTCATCGAGCACCTCATTTTTCCTCAGATCGTCAGTTACAATCTGAAGCCTGAACAGTTCAGTTTTTGCCCGTTGCATCCCTCGGAGGCACTTTGAAATTTATTCGAGTTTACATCCCCTCACTTCTTTCTTTCTCTTACTCTCGTTCCCTCTCACTCACACATCCACACACGGCAAAGCAAGTTTATACTAGGCTGCAAATACACGTGATGCAAAAAGACTTTGCCAAGAGGAACAATATTTTTCTTTTTCATCTATAAATCAAGCCACATTTTCCTGGGGAGATTTTCGTTTCGGTAGTTTTGCGTTGGGGGCGAAATCTGAATTGCATACTTTCTTTCCCCTCCCTTTTAAGTCACAGAATAGTATAACTGCAAACTCCGAAAAAAAAAGGGGGGGGGCAATTTTGGGGGGTGGATGTTGTTTTGTTTTTGCACTTGAGTTCCTAGGCACGCTAAGTCCCTGTTCGCCAGCACTGTAAGTTTTTAATTCAACATTTACCATTATAGGCCCTGCATGCTCTTAAAACATACTTTTTCACATCACTTTTTAGGATAAAATTTAAGCTTCATAATTCCATCGTTTCGTAATAACAAGCGTGCTTTATCCGGTATATGCAACATACGCTATTTTAACGTGTGTTTGAAAAAAAAAAAAACACATTCTACAAACCCTGGTATTGCTAGATGTGCGAGTACATACACAAAATGCATGCACACACTTTTTCCCACTGGCAATTATTTAATAGGTTGTCCCTTTTGTTTTAATAAAACATCGGGATCGACATTTTAAAAATTAAATTCAATTACAAACAGTTTACTCTGACGGCAAATTGAAACGTTACCTTAAATGGCCACAAATATTCTCACAATATTCCAAGGAAAGAGACTTTAAAAAGAGAGACAAAAATCTTCTGCAAGTACTTAGTATCTCACATGTGTATCCCCAAAAAGTATTTTAACTGGTACTCAGTCCTGCTCCAGGGATATCCACAGATTACAAGATTATGCACCTGGCTCTGGTTTTTGCATTTTCCACCATAAAACTGCAACAAAATTCCCTCCCCCAAAAAAGAAATCATTAAAAAAAAATCCAACAACTTTTTCTTATTGTTTATAAAAAAAAATCAACACAGGATAGTTATAATTTTTCCTCAAATCTTGTTGGTGATTTTTTTTTCTTCTCTCATAAAGTCTTAAACTTGTTCCAAGTTTAGAGGTGTCTCATCATCATCATCCTCCTCCTCATCATCATCACCATGGACTCCCCCGTGGAGTCACATTGATAATAATAGGTTTCCCTGAAAGATACATTGTAATCCATTCACATCCGGGAACTGCGGGCTTATAAAGAGAAGGAGCTGCGGCCGCGGCTGCTCCTCCAGACAATAACTGGGAAGGGGCGGGGCGGGAGCGGGCGACCATAGAGTGGTAAACAGAACGCCTAGAGAGGCGGCCAAGATGGCGGTGGTGGTCGACCACGCCTCCTCCGGGAGCGGAGGCGGGTGGCTGTGCTCGGGTAGGCGTCGCGCGTGGGGCGGCACTGTGGGGTTCCCGAGGCCGAGGTCCTTCGCAGGCCCCATTTCCATGCACTCTTATTCGTGTTGCCGCTTCTTGACCGTCCTTGCTCTTTGACACAAAAGTGTAGTTTCGGCACCAATTTACAAATTAAACTCCACAGACTTCCGCAGGGAAGTGAGATACCCCCAGGTCTCCCTGAGGAAGGCTCGGGAAAGACTGGGCCGGCCTCACTCACAGCAAGCCCGACCCTGGGTTCTCCCACTTTGTGGAGCCGGATTTCTCAGCGAGCCTTGGGTGGCATGGGAAAAGGCCTCTGAACCAAGTTGATCCTAGGCTGGAAGAGGGGTGTGGGTCCTCACCTCTAACTCCCCCACCCTATCGTCTTATAGATCGCTGGAAGTGTGAGAACTTTCCAAGTCCAGAAAGTCTTCACTTGGCGAAGACCTTCATCTATTGCTTTGTAGACTCAAATGTAGTTTGTACCTTAAGCCACGACTGACTCAACTTCCATTTCTGGCCAAGCAGTTACCTTCTCTAGCCTGCTTTCTGGTCTGTGAAAAGCAAATAACGCCCACTTTACGAATTTTATAGTGGATACAGATAAAGATGAAGCCACCACGAAAGAAATAATTCCTTTCCATCTCTAATTCCTTGCTAAATCAGCTGATAACCTCTAACCTAGCCAATGGAATTTTAAATGGAAATTTCCCTACTCCAAAACAATAGCTTTTAGTCCTTGCAACAGAAAAGCAAGTAATAATAATGACAGATAACACATATGTGTTTACTATATGCTAAACACTGTTCCTATAACTTCACAAATATTGGCTACTTTAAGCCTAAGAATAACCCTATGGAGTATGTATTACTACCCTATTTTGTATATTGGGCAACAGAAGCAAGTAAAATTGAGTAGCTTGACCCAAGGAAGAAGTTTTGTAAGTGGTACAAACTTAACTAAGTCACATAACTATATTGACTGACAGAGGCTACCTTTGAAACCAGACAGTCTGTGATAACAGTCCACATTAAATGATTAGTACCAGAGGCCTTTTCCCATGCCTGTGGCAAATGTGTAGAAAGGGAAGACTATCCCAGCATATTTTTAGGTTGATAAGTCAAATGGGTATAACCATATTCCTATATACCATCTGGCAGTGGGAACATCCTAATCTCCATTTGCTGATAAAAGTTTGTGGCAGTAACAGAGTTCAGATCAATTTCGGCAATCTTTTACTTACATGTAAGTTTTTACAGAACAAGAATTAAGGCATTTATTGGTTGTTTCCTGTACATTCACACATGGTGAAGATTCCTGTCTTCCATCCCCATTCTGTGTTCTCAAAATTATATCTTACATTTAGACATTATGCTGCATTATCACAAGCATCATCCGCAATTCTCAGAGTTAAACCCTACAGGTTCTGCTTAGATGATGTAATGAAAAGATCACAAACGTTGGGTTAGGAGAAATTCCACTGGCTCTACCTCTAGTCATTCTTTGAACTAAGGCCCAATGTCAATGTCTTTTGCTGTAAAATCCAGAGGTTAGATTAGATAATCCAATAAAACCCCTTCTAGCTTTTAGGTTTTTAAGACTCCTCATTCCGCTGAATTTCTTTTTTTGTTTGTTTGTTTTGTTTTGTTTTGAGATGGAGTTTCACTCTTGTTGCCCAGGCTGGAGTGCAATGGCACGATCTTGGCTCACTGGAACCTCCGCCTCCCAGGTTCAAGCGATTCTCCTGCCTCAGCCTCCCAAGTAGCTGGGATTACAGGCATGCGCCACCCCACTCGGCTAATTTTGTATTTTTAGTAGAGACGGGATTTCTCCATGTTCGTCAGGCTGGTCTCAAACCCCTGACATCAGGTGTTCCACCCACCTCGGCATCCCAAAGTACTGGAATTACAGGTGTAAGCCACTGCGCCCAGCCCCATTCTACTGAATTTCAAGGGCAATAAATAATCTATCCAGAAACCAATGATAGGATGAGGTTTGGGATCTAAAGGTATCCAATTACTAGTCTAGTTAATTCTTCGCTTTTTGACCCTACAATCAGAAAACCAGGGAACAACCCTTCGTATTTTAAATTTCAGGGACAAATGTGGGTGTTTTGTCTCTTTTTTGTTTTTGTTTTTGTTTTTCCTTAATTGTCAGAGAATAAGTACTTATTCTGTCACAGAATTGTCAGAGAATAAGTTATACCTAGAAGATTGGAGGCACCTAAGAAAAGGAGAACCAAGAGGATCCTGTGAAACTTAAATAAAAAAGGAGGGGTAGTAGGCATGTTTTGGGATGCCTCTTCAATTTGCAGACTCCCTTGCCAAGGAACTTATTCATAAATCCTCATATAGAGGTATGTCTTAGTCAATTCAGGCTGGCCAAAATATCACAGACTGGGTGACTTCAACAGCAGACATTTGTTTTTCACACCCCTGGAGGCTACAAAGTCTGACATCAGGGTGCCGTCATGGTCAAGTTCTGGAGAGGGCTCTCTTCCTGGCTTGCAAATGATTACCTTCTCACTGAATTCTCACATAGTGGAGAAAGAGAGAGGTTTGGTCTTTCTTCCTCTTCTTATGAGAACACTAATGCCATCATGGAGGCTCCCCATTCATGATCTCAGCTAACCCTAGTTATCTCCCAAAGACCCGACCTCCTAATACAAGCACATTGGGAATTAGGGTTTCAACTGAATTTTGGAGGGGACACAAACATTCAGTTCATAGCAAGGTAGAACTTGATGGGGGTGCCACATGACTCCTTCTTGCCCCAGCCCCACCAGCCCCAGCAGATTGGACCCCAGGAGCAAAGAGGAAGAGATTGACCGTAGCCTATGGTGAGTGATGGATCAGGCACATCTTGTAGTCAGCGGGCCAGACCTGGTCCCAGCAAGCTAAGCCATGTGAGAGCCATGGTTATAGGGAAACAAGAACCATGAGTAAGCAGAGGAAACTGCTCTTCAGATAAGAGAGAACGGTCTTGGGAGTTCCAAGAAAAGCAGACAAACAAGTCCTAGGGATTCCTTCCCAATGACTATGAGGAGTCCAGTATCCCCTGTCCATGAGATTGCTAATTCCTGCAATGTTCCCCTTCCCCAGGTAAGCTAACCTAAGTACTTTTCTGATCCTTACTACTAAAGAACTTAATACAAAAAAAGATTATTTACATTTGAACATTGTCAAAACTGTCATTAACATTTTTTTCTAAAGTAGTGACCGCTATTCTAGGGGGTAAACTAAAAAAATTTGCTTCACTCACACATGATAGAGATCCTATCTGATTCATTGTGCCACCTATACTCAGAACAGCACAGACAAGTGTCATTCATTCCCTTTTCTGTCTCTTTGTGACCTTGGGCAAGTTTCACATTATGTCAGATGTAAAAAAAAAAAAAATTATAACTATCTTAAATACCTTACATGACTGGTTAAAATCAAATGAGATAATGTAAATGAAGGTGCTTTGTAAATGACAAATTTCTATCAAATATAAGGCATCATTATTGCATGAGCTGAGTTAATACCTAAAGATAATGCTTCTTTCACAGTAGTATGGAAAGAGTGGCAAATATTGATACCCCATGGATTCATAGACAAAAAACATTATATGTTGAAGGGTACTTGGTCTAAAGCCGTCATTTGTAGTTGAGAATGTCAGGGCTCAAGTGGGATGACTGGGCCAAGGTCATGTCATTAATGAGCGGCATAGCCAGGCAGCCCTCTGGTAATCCAGAATGCCCTACCATTCTCCTTCAAATTCCATCCAGTTTGTTCTCCCCAAGTCCCACCTATGTTAAAATAAACAAGCAAATAGCGCCACAAACAACAACAAAAATTTCCTCTCTGAAGCTCTAATGAAATTCATCCAAAGATGCAGCAAGTAATTTTTGAGCATCTACCTTGTGTCAGCAGCCATTCTCTCAGGACCTGAGGCAAAAATGTAGGAAAAAAAAAATCAGAATGAGATAAATGTCAAGGGCAGTCTTGATTGAATGGCTAAGTTACAGTAAGCAAGATACAGCCTGTGGCAAACGTGTATAAAGGGAAGACTATCCCAGCATATTTTTAGGTTGATAAGTCAAATGGGTATAACTAACCAGCCAGGACCTCAATCTGGAGCCCTACTCACAGTGTAAGTCTGAGTCAGAAAGGCAGCTGGCAACAGGGATGGGGAGAGCTTCAGCCAGTTTGTGTGAAAGAAGTCCAGAGATTTATGACACACACAGTCCTCTACACACCCCAGGGCCTTTGCATATGCTGATCTCTTAATTCTTTCCGTCGCTGTTCACAAGGCTAACTCCATGTCATCCATCTTTCTGGTCTCAGCTTAAACATCACCTCCTCCTACAGACCTTCCTAACTATTCTGTCTAAAGTAAGCACTCAATCGTATTATTCTCGCCATAACATTAGCTTAGGGCCACTGTGCCCAAATGGGATCCTCATGTTGATGCATTTTCTTTTACATTGCCCAGCTCCCTCATCAGACTGTAGACTCCATGATGCCAGAGTACATGAATCTTATCCACTCCATGTCTCTACACCCACGCAGTGCCTGGCACATATAAAGTATTCAATAACTATATGTTAAATAAATGAATGAAGAATCTGTCTGTACCCTCAAGATTCACACTTTACCCTAAAAAGTGCAGCTTCCATATTTTTTCCAGTTTTTCTTGGGGTTTCATTTTAGCTTGATTTCATTGTTAGTAAATGTTGCTGGTGAGTTTGATTTCCAGCAGGCTACTGACTCCTGTCACTTAAGCTCTAGACCCTAAAGATATAAGTACAATAATTGCCTTACTTTACCAAGCCATGGGGACAGTGTCTTCATTATTTTTATTACAATACGAGGTGCTGTCATCGTACTGCTTCACTATTGTAACATTTTAACATTTTACAGAGGAGGAGACTTAACGCAGCCACATATGGCAGAGCTGAGATTTAAACATAGGTAGACCGTGCTTCTCCTTACAGCTCAGTGACATGTGCCATGGCTTTAGGTCATGGCCAACTGCAGGGAAGATCTGCATGTGCTGAACTTTAAACTTGCAGCACACACAAGGGAAGGCAGGACCACCCAGGTACAGACAAAATACTCTCTAGCTGACAACCTCATTTCTTCTCTGGATCTCCATTCCTGCCCTAGTCTCCCACTCTGCAAGTCCTCCAAAAAATGACAAAACCCTTAAAATAGAACACTCAGACTGCAACAGAGAAAACAGTTTTATGATTAGAAGGAGGCTTCTCTGAGACTGCCACTAAATCTTTTGAGTCTTATTTAAATTAATGTAACTTCATGGACACTAAGAATGAAAGATTGTCAAAGATGCATTTTTCCCTTTTCCTTTCCCAAACCCCTAAAACACCTAAAAGTAGGAAAAATCAAAATTCTGCCTTGGCAGGATTACGATTCAATTCACTGTCTTTCCTCAACACCTTGTACCATTATTTCTGCATGGGTCCCACTGTGCACAATTATTGGTTTATTATGTTCTCTGTTTTCAGCGCATGTTCCCCCTTTAAAGGTGAAGAGCAGCTCTTTGTATCCTTAAGACCCAACACACTGCATAGTGCATAAGTATTCCTCCAGGAATGACCCAGAAAATTAAGCAATTTTAGAAATCAAGTCATACATAACAGATTGATGTTTAAGATAATAAACCTTCCTTACTAGACCCAGACATATACAGAGTAGAATTTAGATTTTGCCTGCTTTTAGATGGTTTGGGAGTTTAGGAAAAGGAAAAAAATAAAATTTCAACAATCTTTCATTCTGAGTGTCCATGGAATTTTGGTAATTTAAAGAAGACTGAAAAAGATTTAGTACTAGCCTTCTAGAAGTTTCCTCCTAATCATAAAACTGTTTTTTCTGTTGCAGCCTGAGTATTCTATTTTAAGGGTTTTGTCATTTTTTTTGGAGGGCTTGCAGATTTCTAGGGCCAGAATAGAGATCCAGAGAAGAAATGAAGTTGTAGGCTGGAGAGCATTTTGTCTGTACGTCAGTGGTCTTGTTTTCCCTTGCGTGTGCTGAAAGTTTAAAAATCAGCATATGTAGGCCGGGCATGGTGGCTCGCCTCTGTAATCCCAGCACTTTGAGAGGCCGAGGTGGGTGGATCACTTGAGGTCAGGAGTTCGTGTCCAGCCTGGCCAACATGGTGAAACCCCGTCTCTACTAAAAATACAAAAATTAGCCTCGAGTGATGACATACGCCTATCCCAGGTACTCGGGAGGCTGAGGCGGGAGAATAGCTTGAACCCGGGAGGTAGAGGTTGCAGTGAGCTGAGATGGTGCCACTGCACTCCAGTCTGGATGACAGAACGAGACTCCATCTGGGAAAAAATCAGCACATGCAAATCTTCACTGCATTGGCTGTCACTTAAAGCTATGGCACATGTCACTGAGCTGTAAGCAGAAGCTTGGTCTACTTTTGTTTAAATCTCAGCTCTGCCATATGCAGCTGTGTGACCTTGGATCTGTACCTCTAAGCCTCCCTTTTCTCATCTATTAAAAGGGTATAATACTCTGTCATAAAATTATTATATCAAATTAAATATAAAATATTGGCAAAGGCACTTAGCTCATTCAACAATTGTAACCTAGTAATTAGGATATATATGCTTTAATGCCACATTTTTCATATGTCGACTAAAGTGGTAAAACTCAGGAAGTTTGGATCCATTAGCTTTTTTTCACAATGCTTGGAACCTTTAGAATCATGCATGTGACAACAGTGATCAGATGTGCCTGAGAAGAACACATTTCTTCAATGGTCATGAAATTGATTTAGGTCAACTTTTTGTTTTTGTTTGTTTGAAGTGAAATGGCATAACGGAAAATACTAACATGCATCATAACAAGAGTATTGCTGATTTACAAAAGTCTTGTTTCAGCTGTATAATATACAGTATAGTACATGCATACTAGGTTATCATAAAAAAAAGTTTATAGCCACTGCTCAAGTAGATGGGTGATATGGTTTGGCTCTGTGTCCCCACCCAAATCTCATGTCAAATTGTAATCCTCAGTGTTGGAGGAGGGGCCTAATGGGAGGTGATTGAATCATGGAGGCGGACTCCCCTTGCTGTTCTCATAATAGTGAGTGACTTCATGAGATCTGGCTGTTTAAAAGTGTGTAACCCTTCCCCTTTGCTCTCTCTCTCCTGCCGTGCCATGTGAAGATGTGCCTGCTTTCCCTTTGTCTGCTGTGACTGTAAGTTTCCTGAGGCGTCCCCAGCCATGCATCCTGTACAGCCTGTGGAACTGTGAGTCAATTAAAACTTCTTTTCTTCATAAATTACCCAGTCTTAGGTAGTTTCTTATAGCAATGTAAGAACAGTCTAATGCAATGGCCCTCATTGCTTTGCTAGCAAGGATATTCATGAAGTCTATTATGGGATCAAAATGGAGAGGAGAAAAAAAAGCTAATCATCTTTGCATTCTATTTCTTCTCAAACTGCATGATATTTCAAACCTGAGAGCTGCTTTCCCCCTTCCCTCTCCCCCAAAGAAAAGGAGATGGTTAAAAAGGCTGAGGTGAGCGGATCACCTGAGGTCAGAAGTTCAAGACCAGCCTGGCCAACATGGTGAAAGCCTGTCTTTACTAAAAAAAATACACAAATTAGCTGGGTGTGGTGGTGTGTGCCTGTAATCTCAGCTACTCGGGAGGCCAAGGCACGAGAATCACTTGAACCTGGGAAGCGGAGGTTGCAGTGAGCCAAGATTGCACCACTGCACTCCAGCCTGGGTGACAGAGCAAGACTCTGTCTCAAAAAAAAAAAAAAAAAAAAAAAAAAGGTAAAGGTTTAAAAAGAGTAAACAATATAGAAAGAATGAAAGAAATTTTGGAAAACAATCTTGCCTATTCCAAAGTGCAATAAAACAATTAATATATCTAATCTGGATTTTAAAATCCTCCAAAAGCTGCCCTCCAACCCCACCCCCACCTAACTTTTCCAACTTTATTTCCATATCCTCCCCTAAAGGAAGTCTTTGCTCTAGTCAATTATGCATAGGACACATGACATTGAGGACACAAGACATTGAGCAGTTTGTCTATGAAAAGCACTATGCAAGGGGCAATGAAGAATTCATTCAAGATGAAAAACTGGGGCCCTTAACCTCCCAGCCTTTACATGCTAATGGGTAGGCTAGACAAGAATAAATCACCCAAACCCCTGACAAACTATATAAAGAGTTATCAAGAGGTAAAATCATGCCATAATACTATCATGCAAGGAGTCATTGCTATCAGCTGGAGAGATCTTAGAAGGCTTCTTAGAAGAGATGAGACTAGAGTTGAATCTGGAAAGAAAAGTGGTACTCCCATGAAGCAGATAGAGAGAAAAGAATGTCCTGGGCTGAAGCATTAACTCTGGCAAAGATGGGAAGGCTAGAGAGTAAGGATCTTGTTAGGGTTTGTGAGAAGAACCAAAGGACTAAACTGTTAAAACCCAGCAAATTCGGATCCATTGGCCTTTTTTCTATTTTCTATTTTTTATTTTTTTATTATATTTTAAGTTCTGGGATACATGCACAGAACACGCAGGTTTGTTACATAGGTATACATGTGCCATTGACCTTTTTTCACAATGCATGGAACCATTAGGATGATCACATGGTGGCAGTGATAAGATGTGCCTGAGAACATTTTGGAGGCAACATGGAGGATGAATGAAGGTAAAAAGAAACTGAAGGCAGAGACCAGTTAGAAAGCTACTGCAGTTCACTTAACTACTGCTTATGAGATTCTGAAATAGGGCTGTGGCTATGGCCATGAAAACGAGCATTCAAGAAATGCTGTGTATAGGTTAGCAGAAAAGCCATCAGGGTTGCGAAGCAATAGAAAAATCAATTCAAACTGGCTTAAATGATAAAGGGCTTGCAAATCCAAAAAGGTTTAGAGCCATCAAATACAGCTCTAACTTCATTTCTCTACTTTTCTCTCAGCTCAGCCCAATTTTATGTCAGGCTAACTCCCTCATGTTACCAAGATGGCTACCAGTAAAAACAGAAGCAGTCACTCTTTTGTTTGCCTCTAGACGGAGATAGCTGTTGGTGCCCCCTGAACCTTGACACTAAAGCCTCAGCTGAGGTTAGACTGGACCATTTTAGGAATATACTTGCCTTTGACTCAAATCATGTCATGACTGGTTTACATTCATCCTTAAGTAATTATGTTGCTAACACTCAAATCTATCAAAGCCTACCCTTGGAGCTGAGTGAAGACTAACTATCCTACATAACACCCAGGGCTTCTCAACTGGTGGGGAGGGAAGATGAATGTTGAAGAGAAAGCTCAAGATTTTCCAAGCTTTCTTGGCATCTGTGCTATGATGCATTTGTTCTCAACTATTTCCTTCCATGATCTAACTTCCCTCTTGCAGTTTCCTTGTGCAGGTTCCAGCCTTCCATCAAATCCACCTCAATTCTTCCCTCCCCTCTGAAGTCTGCTTGACTTCTTGACCTTCACCCATCACTCAGTGCTCTGAACTCATTTACTTAACACAAAAACTTGAGAAAAAAAAAAAAAAAGCTGCAGACCAGGTGCAGTGGCTCATGCCTGTAATCCCAGCATTTTGGGAGGCCGAGGCGGGCAGATCACTTGAGGCCAGGAGTTCAAGACCAGCCTGGCCAACACGGTGAAACACCATCTCTACTAAAAATACAAAAATTAGCTGGATATGGTGGTGGGCACCTGTAGTCCCAGCTACAAGGGAGTCTAAGGCAGAAGAATCACTTGAACCCAGGAGGCGGGGGTTGCAGTGAGCCGAGATTGTGCCACTGCATTCCAGTCTGGGTGACAGAGTGAGAGTCTGTTGCAAAACAAAAAACGGTGGTACAATATATGTATGATAAAAAGTGAAAAACTATACAGCTCGATAAATTTTTACATATATATACATCAGTGTAACCACTGCCCAGATCAAGATATAAAACATTTCCAACAACCCAGAAGGCTTCCTCCTTCTGCTTCATAGTCAATACCCATCCCATTGAACTTCTGTTGCCACTGATTAGTTTTGCATGTTCTTGAACTTGGAACATCATCTAGTGGAATATATCATCCAGTGTATATTCAAGTGCATCTGGCTTCTGTCACTCATTGTATCTGTGCAATTTGTCCATGTGGTTGCCTGTAGGAGAAGGCTGTTTTTCTTTTTATTGCTGCGTAATACTCCATTGTAGATATACAACAATTTGTCTACTCAATTTTCCCCAAAATTTAGGTTTTCCAAGTTTTGGTTACTATGAGTAGAGCTGCCTTGAACATTCTATGTAAGTATTTTTGTGGATACAGCACTTGTTTCTTTTGAATGTGTACCTAGGATACACCTATTACATGCCTAGAATTGCTAGGTCACAGATAGGCACATTTTAGTTTTAGTAGACACCAGCAAACTGTTTTCCAAAGTGGCTTTACCAATTTGCAATCATACCAGCAATGTATGAGATGAACATATTGCTTCTAATATAAACTATTATAATGTATAGATTTATATATTGCTGCTGCCTCCTCAATTAGACTCTAAACCTCTAAAGGGCCAGTACTGTCCTAGAGTGCTTCATTGTTCCAATGTCTAATATTGTGTTCTACACAGGGACAGTGGAACCGTACACATGGACTCCAATATTATCCACTTTGTCCATTCTCACGGGTGTGAACTCTGGGCAAAGGAAGGTTGTCCAAATGTGCTTCCCACCTCAGCTATACCTGGACCAGAAGTGGTCACCCTCATGTACTCCTAGGCCACAGTATACAGGCTTTGCCACCCAGATAGGTTCTTCTACCCTCTGGTGGCATTCCTCTTTGGGACCACTGGAGTGCAGTTGACTGTCCATATTTGGGGGTTCCACATCTGTGGATTCAACCAGCCACAGATCAAAAATACTGTATTCAAAAAAATTCTGTATTGAACATATAAGAATATTTTTTGGTCATTATTTCCTATGCAATAGAGTGTAACAAGTACTTACAAAGAATTTACATTGCATTAGGTATTACTAGTAATGTGGAGATGATTTAAAAGTATATGGGGGGATGGCACTGGTTATATGCAGATACTATCCCATTTTATATCAGGACTCTGTGGAGTTTGGTATCCGTAGGAAGGCCTAGAACAATCACCCTCAGATACAGAGAAATGCCTGTATATTCTTGCCAATAGACCTCAGACATGACCATGTTAATATAGTAGACAGGTTCTAACCACGTTACACACTCAAAAGAAATAAGTGCTGTATCCACAAAAATACATATATAGAATGTTCAAAGCAGCTGTGCTTATAATAGCTAAAACTTGGAAAACCTAAATTTGAGGGACAGTTGAATAGATAAATTGTATAATCTACAGTGGAGTATTTTATAGTAACCAACAAGATCCCTGTACTTCCAGAGGGCTCCTTGAACCCCTCCACCATCTGCCCACCTCTTCCCAAATGACCAGATTCGCATTCCAAAGGATCTTAGGAGAGGTGGCATTTGAAGGAACTTAAAAGGTCTTTCTATGCCCTTTCCCTGAGGCCCAACTGGGCTTCTGATTTTATATTCCATAACTGAGAAAAAAAAAAAAAAAGTAAAGGAAAGTCTGATTCAAGCTGGGTGCGGTGGCTCACACCTGTAATCCCAGCACTTTGGGAGGCCAAGGCGGGCAGATCACTTGAGGTCAGGAGTTTAAGACCAGCCTGACCAACATGGTGAAACCCCGTCTCTACTAAAAATACAAAAATTAGCCGGGTATGGTGGTGGGCACCTGTAATCTCAACTACTTGGGAGGCTGAGGCAGGAGAATCACTTAAACCCAGCAGGCAGAGGTTGCAGTAAGCCAAGATCACGCCACGGCCCTCCAGTCTGGGCCATCAGAGTGAGACTCTGTCTTAAAAAAGAAAAAAAGAAAGTTTGCTTCAAGGTGACAAGTATTCACCTACTCCCAAACCAGAAAGTGATTGTAAACTTCTCTCATGGAATAAAAAGCGTTCAAGTTCTTCCTCACTGTGCAACCTATAACTCACCTATCTAGTCATTAGGGATTTTTAAAATATAAATGCGCCAGTGTGATAATTATGGCTCTGTGATTTTCTTTCCTTTCTTTTTCTTTTTATCACTTAACGGGATGTCATGCCATGTTTTCACATCACTATACATAGATTTGCCGGATTCATGTTAATGCCTACAAAATATAGAAAATATATAGCACTACCACACTTATTATGTGCCAGGCACATTTTAAGATACATTTAGTTCTCAGCACCACCCTATATGGCAGGTATTATATACACTCCCATTTTATAGTTGAGGAAACTGAGGCAGAGAGAAATTAAGTAACTTGCTCAAGATCATAATGTTAGTAAGCTTTCAGGGTCAGGGTCAGAACCCAGGTTGTCTGGCTCTGGTATCCATGCCCTCAACTCTCCTGCCCTTGGCTAGGAGATGCCTATACCACAGCTTTTTTAGCCATTCCTTTACTAATCTTGTTCCAATTTTTAATCTTTGTTGGCATCCCCCACTGACTAGCACATTCTTGGATGCCTCTCTGCCTTACAGTGATGTGTATTTAGGGAATTAAAAATAACTGCTATAGTAGCTTACCTCAAAATTAAAGTGATTATTAGATAGATGACTCTCCTTTTAAAAAGTGTTTCATATTCCAAATCTCAATAAAAATGACTTTTGGATTATCAGCAGCACTGGCAAGTTCACATTACATCCACGGGCCATTACCGTCAATAATTGAGAACACACACACATGCTAATCAATCATTTACTCCTGCTTCCCATCTCTCTTACATGGTTCTAGATGTTGTCTATCTCAGTCTTAGAATTGAGAAACAGTAAAATTTATCACCCTTTGTAGTCCAAAAAATTGTAATTGCAGACACAACAGAGTTTGATAAAGTTGCAAAGAGGTGGAAATTATGCTGAAAGATTTTCCAGAATCACTAGGAACGATTTTATATTATAGCAATATTTCACTGTCTACTAAAGGCAAAATTTCCACCCCTTCCCCGGAGCTCAGGAAAAAGGGAAACCAAAATGAACATAATGTAAAATGTAATAGGCGATGCTTCCCCATTCAATTCAAGATGAAAGCTTTACAGTTGGGGGACATAGAAAAAAAATACTGGATTTAGAGTAATAGACATGGGTTCAGATTTTACCAGCTTTGTGATCCTAGAGCAGCTTTTCTTAACCTTGGCACTATTGATATTTCAGGCTGGAAAATTCTTTGACGTGGAAGTGTATCCTGGCCATTACATAGAGTATGTTTAACAGCATCCCTGGCTTCTACTCACCAAATGCCTGTAGCCACCTTCTGTGCCCCTCAAGTTGAGGCAACCAAAAATGCTCCCAGATATTACCAAACGTCCCTCAGTAATCAGTCACCCTGGCTGAGATCTAGGCAAACCTCTGAACTTCTCAGAGGTACAGTTTATCCATAACAATGAAGATCATTTTATTTGCTTCATAGAGTTGTTATAAAGAGCTCATGTATTCATACCAGTTTTATAAATTATGAATTGTTACTTAAGAATTAAGTTAGATATTATTATTATTATTTATTGAGCTCATTCTATTTTGAAGAATGCCAGGTATGATCTGAAATATAGAATTATCAAACCTAGAATGCATTTCTGTGCATACTTCTAAGAGAGATTATTAAAATAGTAACAGGTGGAACAGGCAGACACAAACTCCTCACTATTGTCCATAAACTAATAGTAAACATGACTCCACTTCATAACCACAGGCTGCATCTCCGCTGCTGGTTAACCCATTTAGAAGAGAGCTGCTATCAACCCCAAGGGGCAACATGTACACAGAGTATATAGAATAGATACTTACTGTCCCTGTGAGCAGAGAAAAACACCACAGAGAGCATGTCTCATTGTCAGGAGGCCAGGAGATCATGGCACAGCATGGGAACAATTCCTCCTGAGGAGAAAACAATTTCTCTGAGCTCTGGGTTGAATAGCTGTATGATCCTCCTATGGGGCTCATCGTTCAGAACCTTGAACTGCTGTGACAGATCCTCACGTCATCAATGTCGTGTCTTTGGAGCTCCCTACTTGACCCAAAGCATCCATAGGGTGGATTCCTTGCGCCATTCTTCCCATAACTGTCACTAGCACATAGAACAGTCCTTACTCAGAACAAGCATTGGACACATTTTTATTGAATGACTGGGTAATTATTATTTTGCTATATCTTAGCAACAATGATTTTTAAAAAGCACTAGATATAGATTCTGCACATAAATATTGAGGGAAAGTTTTAACTCTGCCACTTCATCAGTTTTTTGGTTCTTTTTTAAAAAGCAGATTCTTCCCTTTTTCTGCCATGCTCCCACCCCCACCCCAGAATCCTTGGAGAAATTACTCCATTGTGTGTCAAGGTCCCACACTAGGAAGTTTTTGGTCGGGGTTGGGGCAAGTTTCCTTCCTTTCCTTGTCTTCCTCTTTTTTCTTCCTCTGGTGGGAGTGAGATGGGCCTTGCTGTGCCTTCTGTTGGAAAGTTAAGAAGGGTTAAGAAAGGAGGGAGTGCAAGAGGCCTGCTTGGAACTGGCTCTGGTTCAGCTTTTAGCAGAGAGGACAAAGAGGATCTTTCCTTTTAGCGCATTGCCCACCCAGTTGCAAAGAGTGAAATGTTGCAGGGATTCTGGATGGTGAGCAAATGGCAGAGTGTGTGGCAAGACCGGATCTCACTAGGAAAGAGGACAAGGAAAACCTCCACATCTCAAGTAATGGATAGATGAAAAACCAGCTTCTGTAAAGGATCAGCAGTATCCTCAGTTGCAAGAGCCCCATGTCATCACCTGGGAGAGTAGAGTGAAGTTATAAGAAGGTTGGTGGTCATTGTAATGGCTACTAGTTAGGGACAGCCTCCTACTTGCTAGGACTTTTCCAGTAGAGCCAGGGGAATGGGAAGAAGTGGGAATGGTTGGCAAAATCACTGAAGGCAGGCCATTGAGGGAGGTAAGCTGACATAAGCATTGAGGACCGATCTTGAAATTAAACAATTGAAATTCCAGCCCTTTTCCCTTTTTAGATTATTAGAAGATTTCAGATGCACAAGCACAGACCCAGGGAGGACAGCTGGAACACCTCACTGGGGTCCTGTTGAGGAGAACTGAGATTGCAGAATGGGCACCCTAAGTGACACAGGAGCATTCATCTCATGAAAAGGGGGAGTCAAGACTGGTAACCCTGGCACCATAACATGGTCTGGAGGTTGGGCCAGGTAGCAGTGGGTGCTGGCATTAGCATAGCATGTGGCCTAGACTGAAAACCCATCATACCCAATTGTCCTGTACAGTGGCACATTTTAGGGAAATAACAGCCTATGTCTGTGAGCTGAAAGAGCTGCAATCTTGGATCCTAAGTTTGGGGCACCACTGTGGCCTGTAATGAAACTTGGTCTAGCAAGAGCATTGTACAGATGAAAAATTCCATCCGATGGTGTGAGCTGAGTTTCGAATGATGACATTGTGTGGTGGAGCAGAAATAATGGTCAGTGGGCTGATTAGACTCTGAGGTTCTCTCTTCTAGAGTTGGAAGGTGGACTGCTCTTCAAACTGAGTAAACTCCTGAGATAATATGTTTTGGGGGAAGGAGGTGGTCTCAAGAGGCAGACATTGAACATCTATCTACATTGGACAAGTAGAGGTAGGAATGATTAACTGGAAACATAAAAAAGATGGACTTGCATTAGTACTCCAAGTTGATGAAGGAAATCATACTAGTGGCATATGCATTTTTCATACACTTACATAAAGATGCAGTTACAATCACATATAGTTTCACACATACTCCAAAACCTGATGAGGCAGATATTAGTACTCAGCATTTTCCACACGAGCAAATAGGGGCAACAGAAGCAAGTAACCTAAGAAGCGGTGGAGCCACAGCTGAAACAGGTTTTGCATTCCAAAATATGTTTTACTTTTGCTGTGCTGCTTTCAAGAGCACTGGTTCCCAAAAAGTGGTTCTCAGACCAATTGTGTCAGTATCAGCTGTGAACTTACTAGAAATGCAAATCCTTGGGTCCCGCCCATACCTCCTGATCAGAAACTCCGGGATGGGCCCAGCAATCTATTTAACAAGTCCTCGTGGTGCTTCTGATGAATGCTCAAGTTTGAAAATCACTGCTCTGAAAAGTGAGATTATGCTTCTGCAGTTAGGGTGCTTCCCCATTCCAATCCCTAATACAGTATGAGATTCAATAATGGTAATTACCTCCAGCACTTACTATTTGAATAAGTAGTTGCTTGAGCGACACATTTCTAACCAAGGAGATGAGAGAAGATGAGAGTAAAATAACACACACTTTCTTCCTTTGTCTACACATTTAGTCTAAAGTTACGGGGAACATCTTTATCCCATTACTTTTGAGAGTGTGAAAATGTGATGATTGCTCTTTTACCCCATTCTGTTCTTCCACTGTGGGAATATTAACAGAAATGTTTCTTCTCTTCTCTGTTCTGAGCCTAATTCACAGCCTAGAACCATAACTCAAAGACATAATTTGAAGCTATCTACTTTCTTTCAAAGTGCCATTGTCATTTTATCCTGGACACAGGCTAGATTTTTGTGAAAGTAATAATATAGATTTATAACTCAGCAATGTTTACATCTGTGGAATTATTTTGTCCACCCAAAGTTTGGGGCAGATAAAGGTAGAAATTTCATTTCAAATAACAGGTAATTATAACTTAAGCAGGGTAAATATTTTTCCAGGCAAAACAAAACAAAACAAAAACTAAATTAAAATAAACCAATAATCAGACTTGATCCTGATGAAAATCGTATTTATTTAGTAATACTTGTTCTCCTGGTGACAACTGCATGACAATTGAAATGATGGAGAATATCTCTCTATTGTAATGATTATATTAAATTAATTCGGCCGGGCGCGGTGGCTCACGCTTGTAATCCCAGCACTTTGGGAGGCCGAGGCGGGCGGATCACGAGGTCAGGAGATCAAGACCACGGTGAAACCCCGTCTCTACTAAAAATACAAAAAATTAGCCGGGCGTGGTGGCGGGCGCCTGTAGTCCCAGCTACTCGGAGAGGCTGAGGCAGGAGAATGGCGTGAACCCAGGAGGCGGAGCTTGCAGTGAGCCGAGACTGCGCCACTGCACTCCAGCCTGGGCGACAGAGCAGGACTCCGTCTCAAAAAAAAAAAAAAAAATTTATATTAAATTAATTCATAATATTCACTCAATAACATTGTTTGCATATACTCCCATGGCTAGGAAAGTGCTACCTAATTCATTTTTCACACATCAAAATCTGGTAACTTGATATCATTATATTATCCTCCCTAGAAATGCTGATGGGGTCTGGTCTGCATATCTCAGAGGGAAGGGGGAATGAGAACAGTGGGTGATACCAGGCACCATATGTTCGGCAATACCTACAGCACAGTAAGCACAATGGATAGAGGTGAGCATGTTCATGCCTCATCTCTTCATTGTTGGGGGATGTGATAAAATTTACGTTCACATTTTATTTATTTTCCAAGTATTGTATTTTCTCTTACGCTTTTCTAAAAAAATAAATTCATGGCACATCAGAATATACTCCCATGTTCTCAAGGAACCTGTAAACCAGTGGAAGTATTTTTGATTATCTGACAGTGTCTAACAAAACATCTGATAAAAATGTGTTCTTAAAAGTCAGTAGGTCAAACGATCAATTGAATTTAATGCTGAATTTTAAGATAAATTTTCCAACAAATTATGGTGTGTATAAGGTGGAATGGAGATTTCTCCCATGTTACAAGGCCAGTGGATTCAAAAAATGATAATTTCTACTGTTAACCCTGCTCCAGGCTGCCTTTCTTCAGCAAATTTAGTCTTCTAAGGGACCTGCCAAACAATCAACAGGACAAAACTCAGGAGATGCTATTTCCTAAGGGACTAAACAAAGATTTTGGAATTACATGCCTTGAGTCCTAACCCTAGGTCTGTCAAAGAGCTTCATATGCCACTGTTCACACATTCCATTTTCTAGTTTTTAAAAATCAGAATAACTATGTCATCTCCCATTCTCAGCACTCAATTAACAATGAAAAGGTTGTTGCGAATCCAAATGCTATCATTCCGTCAATAATGATAATCATAAGGATTTAAAATGTGCTAATTCAATTTAAGGAATGAATTCAAGGAAAGAAAATGCCAAGATTTTTTCAATGTGAGTTAACAGCAGTGCAGACTGTAGAATGCCACACTCAAAGGTGTGGGCTGTGTTTATGCTTCAGTTACATTTTCACTAGACAAATACAATTTCCCTGCCCAGCTTTTCATTCAAGTGGTGACTCCTAACACCTGTGAACAAATGTGCTTTGCCCTGCTAATGCTGATAAAAACTACAAATCTGTCTCCTTCACCGTTGATCTACAAATGGAAGCTGTGTGCCACATGCTTCGTCTCACTGTAACCTTAATGGAAAAGCAGCAGGGCTGTTAGCAGAATTTCCTAGACCACAAAAAGATAATATTAATTCAAGCACTTTAGGAAAATTCTCAAAATTTATTTTCTTCTCTTTGATAACATTATAGAAGATTTTGATATACTGATATTTTGAGGGGTTAAGGACTATGGCTTACTAGCAATGCAATTTATTAAACAGTCACGTTAAATGGTCAACCATCTTAAACTCCCACTCCCAATAGCTTTAAAGATTTACAATGCAGGGAGAAAATTAGACTGATCTAGCATCTTGCCACAGTATTTTTTTTGCAATATGGGGCTTTAGTTATCACAGGTCAAAATGCCATCTTGGAAATAAATGGACCTTGAGTTTAGAGGAAGGCATTGAGTTAAATACACATCTCCATTCCAATTAGTCTGTATGAGCCATTTAAAGAATAAAAGAGATGAGCACATTTATTTTTGGTTCCACAAAATTCTGCTTTGTGACTTGTCTCAAGATTTGCATATTTTTATAGAGCATGTTAGGCAAAGAAAGCACTGTGCTATGGGCCGTGGGAATACTGGTGACTAAGACAGAGTCCCGCCTTCAAAGAAGGTATTATCCTTTTGAATATAAGCTCCCAAGGGCAGGAGTCTATTTGATTCATTGAGAGCCTATAATACACCCTCAATAAATAGTTGTGAAACCAATGAATAAATGGTGGGGTGGAGTGGGCGGTAGGAGGTGTGGACATTAATGTATACAAATGCCAGCAGCTAAATTGGAAAAAGGTGGGTACTTTGGACTAAATGCTTGTATCACCTCAAAATTCATGTGTTGAAGGCTAATCTCCAATGTGATGGCATTTGGAGGTGAGGAGGTAATGAGGTCAGGAAGGTAGAGCACTCAGGAATGGAATTAATGCCCTTATATAAAGAGGAAGAGACACAGGCTCTTTCTCTCTGTTCTCTGCTATATGAAGATACAATGAGAAGACAGCCACCTGCAAACCAGAAAGTGGGCTGGGCTCTTACCAGACATCAGATCTGTCCATACCGTACTCTTGGACTTCCCAGCCTACAGAACTGTGAGAAAAAGATGTTTTTCATTTAAGCCAACCATTCTGTAGACACTTGTTACAGCAGCCCAAGGTAAGATGGTCGGAGAAGGCTAAGTATGAACTAAATATGCCAGTGATCAGCAGTATATTCTCAATGAAGCCACTGCTGCTGGGAAAACTCATACAGGGGGCAGGTTTTTCATGAAAATCCTTGAGGCAATAGTCTAGGAGTGTCCTTCACCACACACATGTTCAGAATTTGCTTTCTGAATGGCATTTGCTGGGTACCTGATGAATTCAGAGAAATGTAATGAAGAGAAATGCTGTTCCCACCAGGAGTTTTCAGGCTCTGAGCAAAGGTGAGGCAGCCTCAGAACTACTGAAATGGGTGTGCTTATGGCTTGTGTGTACAGAGGAACGTGATAGTTGTGAGCACCAGAGTTGCAGTAAAACTGCTGAGTCTGAATTTTAAAACACAAACAAAAAAGGCAGGAGTATCATGACATGAACATGTCATAACCCTGAAGACACAGATGATATGTGAACTTGGCTCATTATTCCGTTCCAGCCACTTTAGACTCTGCATTTTCCCCAGCATAACAAGCATCCTTCCTCAGGGCCTTTGCACTTGCTGTTCACTTTGCTTGGTGCACTTTTTCCCTAAATATCTGCAGGGCTGCTTTTCCTACCTCTGTTGGGCCTTTCTTCTAATGTTACCTTCCCAGAGAGGCTTCCCTAGTTACTTTGATATCACAACTTCCACACTCACCCCTTGTTTGCTTTCTTTTTCTCAGTAGCACTTTTCACCATCTGTAGTACCACATGTTTTACTTATTTGCTTATTTATTTTTTTTAGTCTTCTCTGCCAAAAATATAATCTCCATGAAGGCAGGGTTTTTGTCTGTTTTTTTACCTAGTAGCACCTAGACCTGTGCCTAGCCTGTAACAGGCACTGGCCAAATATTTTTGGAATGAGTGAATGAATAGAACTTGCATCCAGAAAAGTACATTTTATAGGTCTACATGCCAAACCCTGACAAATGTGTTTATAAAAACCCACCATGAACATGCAGATGAATGCATTTATATAAGTGCAGAGGTCAGGAGGAATATCCATTTCCCTGGCCTAATGTTTTCATGCAGAGGGACTTCTGCCAGGGTAACCCACCTTTTCCCTATGCCTTACTCCTGCAGATTAATTTGGTTTGAGTTTGGTTGGCATTTCTGAGCATTTTCAGTGCCTTGTTGGACTCCTTTGTCTTTGGAGGATGCCACAGGACATGGCTCTGATCCTCTTGTTCCTGCACTCAGTTTGGAGTAGACCTTTGCTGTCCAGCTCTGTTGGTGACTTGGTGAGTGTTTCATTGATGAGTGAAGTATTAGGGAGATTTCTGGGCCTCTAATCAAAAGCCACATTCTCTCACCATTTGTCTGACTCCTGGATCTGTTTTTCCACTGATTCCAAATTCAGAAGATGATAAAAGGGGATGTTATATATTGACTACTTGACAGCTCCAACAGGAAGATATCCATCAAGATGGAAAGATTACACCCAGGGAAGTGGTTCACATGGCAGCCAAAGACATTGCGGAGGGAAGAGTCTGGGAGAGCACAATTTGACCGCAAAACTTGGCTCTGCCTTTTGTGACATTTGTTTTGCTTTGCAATTTCAACAGCAATTTACATGAGCTGGATTTAATATAATTGATGAAAATGGAACACTACCTACCATGTACTGAAACGCAGCAATTTTGCCAGTACAGTAGGTACTGATGCCCCTTCCTGTCTTATGGTGAAGAGTTAGACAATGGGCCCAAGAAAAGCTTCCAAGATTCATTGACACTCACCAATTTCAAACAATGTGGCACAACTCTAGCTGACTGAGAAATAAGAGCAGAAGAGAGAGCATTATAGTGCACAGGAGTTTGGCATGAGGCAAGGCTTTGGGGAGATTGAGATTTTAATCCACAGAGTCAAAAGCTGCAGCTGCTGCTCCAAATCTTGCTTTGGTAATAGTTGCACAGATAAGCAGCTGATTGGGCCCAGACTACTCTGGGCTGGCTCCATCTTACATGACTGCCACAAACAGCCGCAGGAGTGTGACAAATCACAACACTAGCATTGTACCTCAAAATATGCTTGTACCCTAAGGCACAAGAACTGGTTTGACTTACAAAACTGATCTTAGAGTTGGGATCAAAGTTTTTCTACCACTCTACTATGAGTTCATGATTGGCTACACTCCTTTTTCTTCCTAATCACCATCTGCTACCCTGCCGAGGCCAATTTTTCTTCAACTATCACCACAAGATTCTATCCATGGCACCCTACCTAGAGCCTTCCACTCTTTTACAAAACCAAAGCTATATAGCACCATGATTATAACACAAGTTAATGATTTTCTGAAGTTGTCATAACAAAAAGCATAACATTGCTTTCCCCAGTAGGATTTAAATCAGTGCTTTCTGACAGAAAGATAATACAAGACACGTGTATAATTTAAAATGTTCTAGGAATTACATGGAAAAAGTAAAAATAAGCAAGTAAAATTAATTTGATAATATATTTTATTGAACATAGTATATGCGAAATATTATAATTTCAACATAGAATCAATGTAAAAATATTTTTATTTATTTATTTATTTTTTGAGACAGAGTGTTGCTCTGTTACCCAGGCTGGAGTGCAGTGGCACAATCTTGGCTCACTGCAACCTCTGCGTCTCGAATTCAAGCGATTCTCTTGCCTCAGCCTCCCAAGTAGCTGGGAATACGGGCACTCATCACCATGCCCAGCTCATTTTTTTGTATTTTTAGTAGAGATGGGATTTCAGCATGTTGGCCAGGCTGGTCTCGAACTCCTGACCTCAGGTAATCCCCCCGCCTTGGCCTCCCAAAGTGCTGGGATTACAGGTGCAAGCCACTGCACCTGGCCAATGTAAAAATTATTAATGAGCTATTTACATCTTCAGAAACTGGGCTGTATCTTATAAAACCACTTCTCAATTTGGATGAGCCACATTTCTATTGCTCAGTAGCACAGATGGCTAGAGGCTACTGCATTGGACAGGGCAGATTGAGGTGTTACCTCACATTTCTAGGGGGATTGGGAATTGGGAATGATGGGCACTCTTGAATTAGAGTGAGAGTTGCTTAGGGATATGAGCGGGGAGGGTGAGAAAGCAGGAATGGAAATGCTTGAGGACCAACGTAATGAAGTGAGGTCTATCTTTTATTTTATTTGCTTTTAAGGAATTCCATATCATGTTTGTTGCCAAAGCTTATCTGACATTGAGCAAAGTAATATGTTGAGCCTCAGTTTTATCATAGATTACATGGGAACAATAATAATGTAAAACAATAATATGATAAAAATAATCATGATATATAGCTCACTGTATTGTTGTAATAAAAAAAAAAAACATGGGAAAGTGAAACACTCCACACAATAATTTATTTTGTGACAATTTGACTCTTTTATTTTTTTTTAATTGTATACATTTAGGAGGGACAGGTGCAGTTTCAGTACAAGAATATATAGTTAGCCAGGCCCGGTAATCCCAGCACTATGGGAGGCTGAGGCCGGCGGATCACCTGAGGTGAGGAGTTCAAGACCAGACTGGCCAACATGGTGAAACCCCATCTGTATTGAAAATACAAAAATTATTTGGGCGTAGTGGTGGGTGCCTGTAATCCCAGCTACTCCGGAGGCCAAGGCACAAGAATCACTTGAATTCAGGAGGCAGAGGTTGCAGTGAGCCAAGATCATGCCGCTGCACTCCAGCCTGGGCAACACAGCAAAACTCTGTCTCAAAAAAAAAAAAAATATATATATATATATATATAGTTTAGCACTGAAGTCTAGGTTTCAATGTCACCATCACCCCAGTAGTGTACTTTGTACCAATTAAGTAATACCTCATTGCTCATGCCCCTCCTACCTTATTTCATATTCTTAAAAAGTAGCTCTGTTGAGGTGTATAAGTGTCAAATATATTTGACATTCAATAAACTGCACAGATTTAAGTGTACAACTTAATGTGCTTTGATATATACATATGCCCATGAATAAGAAAATGAACATATCACCCCAAAAGCTTCCTCATGCCCCTATGTTATCCCTCCTTCCCAATCCTGCCTACCACTTTCCTTGCCTCCCATCTCAATCCCCAGGCAACCAATAGTCTGCTTTCTGCCACCATGAATAGTTGGGGTTTTTTTTTGGAATTTTATACATATGGAATCATACAGTGTATATTTTTTGTTTTATTCTTTTGGTCTGGCTTTTTAAACTCAGAATAATTATTTTATGATTCATCCATGTTTTTTCAGGTGTCCATAGTCCATTCCTTTTTATTGCTAAGTAGTATTTTCTGTATTAGTCTGTTCTCACACTGCTGTAAAGAACTAAATGAGACTGGGTAATTTATAAAGAAAAGAGGTTTAATTGACTCACAGTTCCACATGGCTGGGAGTCCTCAAGAAACTTACAGTTATGGCAGAAAGCAAAGGGGAAGCAAGTACCTTCTTCACATGGTCAGCAGGAGAGCGAGAGCAAAGGGGGAAGTGTTACACACTTCTAAACAACTAGATCTCATGAGAACTATCACACGAACAGCAAGGCAAGAAATCTGCCCCATGATCCAAACGCCTCCCACCAGGTCTCTCCTACAACACTGGGAATTAAAATTCGACATGAGATTTGGGTCAGGATACAGCGTCAAACCATAGCATATTTCATTGCATGTATGCCATAATTTGTTTATCCATTCACCTGTTAATGGTCATTTGGGTTGTTTCCAGTTTTAGGCTATTATTTATTTACTTATTCAGGCTGTCACTCAGGCTGGACAGCAGTGTCATGATCATAGCTCACCGCAGCCTGGGCTCAAGTAATCCTCTGGTCTCAGCCTCCCAAGCACATACCACTGCATCCAGCTAATTTTTAATTTTTTTGTAGAGACGAGGGTCTCACTGTGTTGCTCAGACTGGTCTTGAACTCCTATTCTCAACCGAGCATCCTGCCTTGGCCTTCCAATGTGCAGAGATTACAAGCATAAGCCACCTGACCCAGTGTGGGACTGTTATGAATAAAGCTGCTGTGAACATTTGTACACAAGTCTTTGTATGAACATATGCCTTCTTTTCACTTAGTTACATATTTAGGAGTAGAATGAGTCGTTTATATGGTTAGGTGTGTGTCTTAGGAAATTGTCTCACTGTTTTCCAAAGTGGTTGTACCATTTTTAATTCCCACTGGCAGTATAAGTAATGTATAAGAGTTCTAATTCCTCCACATCCCTGAAGGCGTAAGACATGGATGATCATTTTAACAATTGTAATAGGTGTGTAGTAGTGTTTCACTGTGGTTTTAATTTGCATTTCCTCATTGACTAATATTGTTGGATCTTTTCATATGATTATTTGGCATCAGTATATTTTCTTTGGTGAAAGGTCTGTTCAAATCATTTTCTCTTTCAAAATTGGGTTCTTAAAATTTTTTTGAGTTTTAAAAGTACTGTATATATTCTGGACATAGTTCTTTTATAATACATGTAATCTGGAAATATTTTCTAGCAGTCTGTGACTTATCTTTTTATTCTCTTAACCATGTTCTTTGAACAGCAGATTTTAATTTTGATGAAGTCCATTGTACTAATTTATTCTTTTTTGCATCATGCTTTTGGTATTGTATCCAATAAATCTTTGCCTAATCAAAGGTCACAGAGATTTTCTCCTAGATATTTTGTCGATTTAGCTTTTCCACTTAAATCTGTGACCCATTCTGAGTTAATTTTTATATATGTTCCAAAATATGAATCAAAGTTATTATTTTTATTATTATGATTTTGCTTAAGGATATCCAGCATTGGTGGAAAAAAGTGAGTTTTCTTTGTGTGTGTATCTATTTTTGGACTCCCAACTCTGTTCTTTTGATCTGTTTGTCTGCATTGTGGTCAATACCTCAGTGACTTGATAATAAATTAGAAATATTTTGTGAATTTCTACATAGCCTTCTAAGATTTTCATTGGGACCATGTTGAATCTATAGATTAACTTGGGGAGAATTGACATGTTAACAGTATGGGTCTTTGATGAATGAACAGGCCATATCTCTTCATTTAATTAGATCTTTAATTTTTCTCAGCAATGATTTCTAGTTTTCAGTGTACAACACTTGCACATTTTTGTTAGATGTATCTATACATACACACTTTATTAAATTTAAATTTCTAATTGTTCTTAGTATATAGAAATGTAACCAATTTTTGCATAAGTTATCTTGTATCCTGAAACCTGGCTAAACTCAAACATGCCTTTTTTTTTTTTTTTTTTTAAGATTCCACCATATTTGCTACATAGGTGATCATGTCTTTAGAATAAAACAGTTCTACTCCTTCATTTCCAATCTTGATGCCTTTTATTCCTTTCCTTGCCTTATTACATTGGCTATAACCTTAAATGCAATGTTGAATAAAAATAGCAAGACCATCTTTACCTCCTTCCTGATTTTAGAGGGAAAGCACTCAGTCTTTCACTATTAAGCGTGATGTTAGTTGTAGACTTTTCCATCAATACCCTTTATCAGATTGTAGAAGTCTTCTTCTATTTTTAGTTTGCTGGGGGTTTTAGTTAAGAATAGATGTTGGAATTGTCAACATCAAATGAATTTTCTTTAAAATTTTGGTTTTAATATGGTGAATTATATTGACTGATTTTCATTTGTTAAAACCAGCCTTGAATTCCTGGAATTAACTCCACTGGATCATGATATATTGTCCATTTTATGTAATGTTGAATTTGGTATGCTAAAATTTTGTTTAGAACTTTTATATCTGTGTTCATGAAGCATATTGGTCTTTAGTTTTGTTTTTTTATTGTGTTAAGAAAACTTCACATAAAACCTACCCTCTTAAAGAAGTTTTTCAGTGCACATAGAGTATTGTGAACTATAAACCCAATGCTGTACAACAGATCTCTAGAACTTGTTCATCTTGCATAACTGAAACTTTGCACCCATTGAGCATCAGTTCCCCATTTCTTTTCTTCCCAGCTGCTGGCAACCATCTTTCTACTCTCTGCTTCTATGAATGTAACCATTTTAGATACTTTAATAAGTTATGAAGTATTTGTCCTTCTGTGACTGGCTTATTTCACTAGCATAATGTCCTCCAGTTTCATCCGTGTGGTCACACATGACAGGATTTTTTTTAAGGTTGAATAATATTCCATGGTGTATATGCCACATTCTCTTTATCTGTTCATCCATTGATAGAGATTAAGATTGTTTGGATGTGTTGGCTATGTGAATAATGCTGCAATAAACATAGGAGATTGAATATCAGTTTGAGAACCTGATTTCAGTTCTTTTGGATATATACCAGAAGTGGGATTACTGGATCATATAGTGGTTCTATTTTTAATTCTTTAAGGAGTCTGTATACTGTTTTCCATAGCAGCTGCACCATTTTACAGTCCCACCAACAGTGCACAAGGGTTCCAATTTCTTCACATCCTCACCAACATTTATCTTTTCTTTTTTTAATAATTGCCATCCTAACAGGTGTGAGGTGATATCTCATTTGCATTCTCTTGATGACTAGTCATGTCGAGCATCTTTCATATATCTGTTGTCCATTTATATGTCTCTTTTTGAGAAATGTCCATCCAGTCTTTTGCCCATTAAAAGTACTTTTTCTTGCTATTGTGTTGCAGGAGTTCCCTATATACTTTTTATATTAACCTTCTATCAGATATATGATTTGCAGACATTTTATACCATTTGGTAGGTTGCTTTTTCATTTTGTTGTTTTCTTAGCTGTGCAGAAACTTTTTAGTTTTATGTAGTTCTACTTGTCTATTTTTGCTTTTGCTGCTTGTGTTTTGCTGTCATATCTAATAAATCATTGCCAAGACCAATATTGTGAAGATTTTCCCCAACGTTTTCTTCTAGGCATTTTACAGTTTATGAATTTGTAAAATTTTAGGGGCTGAAAAATTACATTTAAATCTCAAATCAATTTTTAATTGATTTTCCTGTGTAAGGTAATGGTCCAATGTCATTCTTTTGCATGGGTATATGCAGTTTTCCCAACATCATTTGTTGAAGAGATTGACCTTTCCCCACTGTGTTTTGTTGGCACCCTTGTTAAAGATCAGTTGACTGTATATGCATACCTTTATTTCCAGGTTCTCTGTTCTATTGGTTTATAGATCTTTTTTATACCAGTACCATACTGTTTTAATTACTGTTGCTTTATAATATATGTTGAAATCTGAAAGTGTGATGCCTCCAACTTTGTTCTTCTTTCTCAAGATTTCTTTGGCTATTTGAGATCTTTTGTGGTTACATAAGAATTCTAGGATTTTTTTTCCATTCCTGTAAAGAAAATGCCATTGGAATTTTTATAGGGGTTCCTTTGAATCTTTAGGTCACTTTGAGTACTATGAACATTTAAACAATATTGTCTTCCAATCCATGAACATGGGATAGCTTTTCATTTATTTGTGTCATCTTCAATTTCTCTCATCAACGTTGTGTAGTTTTCAGTATACAAGTCTGTCACTTCCTTGGTTATGTTTATTTCTATTTTATTCTTTTTGATACTATTATAAATTGGATTGTTTTCTTAGTTTTCTTTTTTGGTAGTTTGTTACTGTATAGAAACACAACCAGCTTTTTAATGCTGCTTTTGTATCCTGAAACTTTAGTGAATTCATTGATTAATTCTAACTGTGTGTGTGTGTGTGTGTGTGTGTGTGTAGTCTTTAGAGTTTTCTACATGTATGATCATATCATCTGCAACCAGAAAAAATTTTACTTCATCCTTTCCAGCTTGGATGCCTTTTATTTCCTGCTCTTTTATAATTGCTTTGTCTAGAACATCCAGTACTGTGTTGAATAGAACTGGTAAGAGTGGGCATCCTTTCTTAGTCCTAATCTTAGAGGAAAAGCTTTCAGTTATTCACCATTGAGTACAATGTTAGCTATGGGCTTGTCATATATGGCCTTTATTATGTTGTGGCAAATTCCTTCTATACTTAGCTTTTTGAGCGTATAATTATTTAGTTATAGTATTCATTATATTACAAAAGTTTCGAATTTCATCAAATACTTTTTCTGCATCTATTGAAATGATGATGTGATTTTAAAATTCATCATTCTTAGTGCGATCTATCACATTAATTGCATATGTTGAGCCATCCTTGCATGCCAAGGATAAATCTCATTTGGTCTTAGTGTGTGATCCCTACATTTCTAAGAATCTATCCATTTCTTAAAGATTATCCAATTTGTTGATATATACTTGTTCATAATTGTCTTTTATGATTCTTCTTATCTCTTTGTATCAGTTGTAATGTTTCCTCTTTAATTTCTGACTTTATTTGAGTTTTCTCTCTTTTTTGTTAGTCTATCTAAGGGTTTGTCAATTTTATCTTTTTAAAACATCAACTCAATTTCATTGGTATTTTTCTACAATTTTTCTTTTTTTTTTTTTTTTGTTTGTTTTTTTGAGACAGGGTCTCTCTCTACGACCCAGGATAGAGTGCAGTGGCAGGAGCACAGCTCATTGCAGCCTTGACCTCCTAGGCTGAAGTGATCTTCCCACCTCAGCCTCATAACTAACTGGGACCACAGGCACATGACACCATGCCTGGCTAATTAATTTTTTTTTTTTTGTAGAGACAGAGTCTTGCCATGTTGCCCAGGCTGGTCTCAGACTCGTGGGCTCAGGCTATCCTCCTGCCTCAACTTCCCAAAGTGCTGGGTTTACAGGTGTGAGTTGCTTTGCCTGACCTCTATTCTTTATTGTGTTTATTTCTGGTCTAATCTTTAAGGTTTTCTTCCTTCTGCTAACTTTGGGCTTAGTTTGTTCTTTTTTATCTTGTAATGTCTTTGTCTGGCTTTGGTATCAGAGCAGTGCTGGATTCATAGAATGAGATTAAGGTTATTCCTTCCTATATCATTTAAACGTTTAGTAGAATTCACTAGCAAATCTATCTGGACCTGTGGTCCTGTGGTTTTGGGTTTTGTTTTGGGTTGTTTTATGTTTGTTTGTTTGTTTGTTTTGGTGGTGAGATTAAGAAGGTTTTAAAGTACAAATTCTCTTTCTTTAAATATATACAGGGATGTTCAGATCATCTTATCTATTTCTTCTTAGGAAGTATTGGTCATTTGTAACTTTTGAGAAATCCTAACCCATTTCCTCTAACTTGCCAAAATTGTTGGCATAAAATTGCTAATCATATTAGCATATTTTCCTTTTAATATTTATGGAATATGTAGTGCTGTCATTCTCTTATTCCTGATACTGGTAATTTGTGGCTTTTATTCTGTCTTTTTATGCTCTATTTTGGATAGTTTCTATTGCAGTATATTCAAGTTCATAAATCTTTTCTTTTACAATGTCTAATCTACCACTAATTTCAGACATTGTTGTTTTCAGCTCTAGAAGTTTGATTTGGTTCTTTGAAAATATATACATATCCCTTCTATGTCTTTGCCTAACTTTTAGAAGAAATGTGATATAGTTTTAAAAAGTGCTTTAATGTCCTTGTATTATAATTCTATCATCTCTGTCACTTCTGAATCAGTTTCAATTACTTAATTTTTTTCATTCCTAATTACTTGTTATATTTTCTTCCTTTTTGACATACCCAATCATGTTTGTTTCCATTTCAGGCATCTTGAATTTTACTTAGCTGGGTGCTGGATGTTTTTGTATACCTATAGACCTTCTTAAGCTTTTTTCCTTCCCTGGGGTGTGGTTACATCATTTGGAAACAGTTTGATCCTGGAGGATTCATATGGTTAGGCTTTGTGTCCCCACCCAAATCTCACCTTGAATTATAATCCCCATAATCCCCACGTGCCAAGGGAGAGACCACGTACTGGTGCTGTTCTCCTGACAGTGAGTGAGTTCTCATGAGATCTAATCATTTTATAAATGTTTGGTAGTTCTTCCTGCATTCATTCTTCTTCCTGCCACCTTGTGAAGAAGGTGCTTTGCTTCCCCTTCACCTTCCACCATGATTGTAAGGTTCCTGAGGCCTCCCCAGCCATGCTGAACTGTGAGTCAATTAAACCTCTTTCCTTTATAAGTCAGCCAGTCTTGGGCAGTTTTTTATAGCAGTGTGAAATGCTCTAATACAAGGACCTAACTTTTAAAATGTGTTAAGTGGGACCAAATCTGTGCCTAATTGAGAGCTAATATTTCCGACTAACAATGCAAGACCCTTATGAATACTCTGCCCATCATCCTCGAAATTATGAGGTTTCTTTAGACTGACTGGTGGTTATAGACACTATTCCTGGTCTTGTGAGAGTACTGAGTGGTGTTCCTTCTAATCCTTTCAAATGGTTCATTCCTGGACCATAGGTTGTTTCATTACATGTGTTCCTCAGTACTTTGCTAAATACCTTTTGGTCTGATTCTCTGTTCTACGAACTCAGGTGGCTTTGGTCTTCCCGACTTTCAACTCTGTCTCAACTCAGAGAGCCTACTGAGTTCTGCTTAGGTTTTATCTTCCTGCACTGCAGATCTGAAACTCTCTTAAGCTATTAGGCTGGGCAATCATAGGACTCACCTTGCTTGTTTCTTATCTTTTAATGCTCAGCATTCTTTGTTGTCCATTGCCCAGCAAAGTGAAACTGTGATCTCATATATTTTGTCCAGTTTTTTTTTTTTTTTTTTTGGTTCTTGCAGGTGGCTGGGTAAATCCAGTCCATGCTCTTCCATCTTGATTGGGAACAGGGGTTCTCTTTCCTTTTCGCAACAAACATTTATGTACCAGACAATGTGATTTTCCTTAGAAAATTATAATACCACTTTTGTAGTGGTTGAAAGAAAAATATTATTGTTGATAGAATGGGCCAACAGTATGCACAATCAGCTATTGTGATCTGGTAGTAATACCAGAAATCCTTTTAAATATAAATAAATCAGAGCTTAGTTATCTATAATGTTGATTCTAAAAGGTTACGACTCTTTATGGAACATAACCCAGGCTCTGTCTTACATTTCTTCATATAGTTACACTAGCTGTGGGACACAGGTCTCCAGGCCTTCATTTTTTCATCCAGAAAATGGGGATAATTATAGCAACTCCTTTTAGGGTTCATAGTAAGGAATAAATTAAATAGTATCTGCAGTGCTATTAGATTCAGGCCTAATGCATAGTAAATGCTCAAAAAGATTAGAAAATATTTAACATATCTTTTTCTTTTTAAGTAATAAAAAAGATACCTTCTTTAAACTTATGGGGTACTGCCTGGTATATGGGGTACTGCCTGATATATATATATATACATATGTGTATATATATATATATATATATATACATACATATGTGTATATATATATACACACACATATGTATACTATTATTGAATGTCCAAAATGGTCTACATTCACTTTATCCTTAGCCCTCATCCTTCAAGATTACACACACACACTCACACACACACCCTCTTCTTTTCTTTTATGTAGACTTAAGAGTAACTGTGGCCGGGAGCGGTGGACCATGCCTGTAATCCCAGCACTTTGGGAGGCCAAGGCGGGCAGATCACGAGGTCAGGGACCATCCTGGCCAACATGGTGAAACCCCATCTCTACTAAAATACAAAAAATTAGCTGGGCGTGGTGGTGCATACCCGTGGTCCCAGCTACTCAGGAGGCTGACGCAGGAGAATCGCTTGAACCAAGAGACAGAGGTTGCAGTGAGCCGAGATCACATCACTGCACTCCAGCCTGGCAACAGAGCGAGACTCAATCTAAAAAAAAAAAAAAAAAAAAGTAACTGCTTTGTTTAGTTTATCATAATAGTGATATTTTAGTTGTAGGCATCCATTTTCAGAGTTGGACATGAACTTAGTGACTATCTTATCTAATTCCTGCTTTGAATGAAATTGCAATTTAGAGAAAGCAAGTGATCCGCCCAAAGTCATAAAGTTGGTTGCTGATGAAAGTGGGTCTCCAGATTTTCCATCCAGGTGCTCCTTCCACACAACAGTGTTACCTCTCTTTCTCATTCTCTAGGCCTCTTTCAGTTCCAGCAAATACTTTTGATTGACAAATAGGAATTTCATAGAATATTATACATGCATTTGTACGAGAATTCTCTATCAGATTTAAAAACTTCTTTCTCCACTGTGTGTGTGTGTGTGTGTGTGTGTGTGTGTGTGTGTGTGTGTGTGTGTGTTGTGGAGATGGTGGGAGTGGGGGAAATGGGAAAATCTAACCAGACACAATGCTAACCAAATTAGTTGTTACAAAAGAAAACCATAGACTGGCAGACAAGAGATTCCCAAGTCCATCTCACTCATTTTATAGTTAATAAAATTTGTGAATTTGGAAATTTAAGTGACTTGTCTTAGTTTGGAATTTGAGTAAGTTAAATTTTGGTCTGAAATACTTTCCATTAAATACACTGTCTTCTGTTTTTTAATAGTGTGTAACTTCTTCTTGGATAGTTAACATGGATGATTATAATAATGTGTGGTCACTATGTCAAAATTTCTACAATTTCCTTAAAGAAATTCTTTGAGAAGTTTAGATCACCACACAACTTTAAATATTAACACTATTAGTTATTTATACTTTCTTTTTCCCTTTTATATTTAACATACATCAAGAACAACAAAAATAGTTCTTAAGGCTTAAGCATTATGATCGTAGTGTCTTTAGAAATAATAAACAGAAAATGTATCTAGAATTAGATTTTGGCTTTAGGATATGTTTGTAAATAAGACACATTTTTTAAACTTTATATATGTTTTTACAACACTCAAATCATCTTGCAATAGAAGTATGAATTTTATTACATCACAAATGAATACTATGTGAATGCAAAATTGGATGCTGTTTAATCTTACACAATCTGGTTTTTAGAATAATTATGTGACTGAAATTCCATGAATAATGATAATTTGTTTGGTAGTGGATCGATTTTTTTTTTTGAAAGTGAATCCATCATTTTCTTTACGGCGCCTGATCCTTGGATCCTTGGGCATAAATTTTCAGTACAGCACATGGGGATTTAGCTATGTGAGTCTCATTAGTGTGAATCGGAGTTTTGCAGCTAGATCCATGAGCTGAGCAGTTGCTTTTTAATGTTATTTTAATATTTAATGGTTATTGCAGGGCTGTCAAGCTGGGACTGTTTCAATGAGAGAGACTTCCAGAACTTATGAGAGAGATTTTAAACATCTATTCAGAGCATATTGCAATATCCTTTACTAGAAGAGGAAAATTCTTTAGAGAGAAACCTCCCAATTCAAAAGAGAGTTTCTCTTTAATTGTGGCAAATTTGAGAATGAGATAATACATTTCTTATTTTTATTAGAATTATCCAAAGGATTTATTAAATTGCTTTCATCAGGTAAGTTAGACATTAATTTTGTGAAGTTTTAGTATTAGATAGAGTGAGGAATAAAGGGGTTTTTATTTTTGTGTTTTGTTAATGGTCATTGTTTTCATCATTAATTTTACATAATTTTTTTAGTTAATTGGTACTCTTGGTTTTTCTTAAAATTCTGTAGGCAGAATTTTCACAGATCATTGTATTTGAAGAGACCTCCACGAAGAATCAGCAGTTTTTACTGCAAGGTAGATTATTTAATCATTTCAGAGAAGGGTCTCATTATAAGGAACACAAGGCTGCCTTCCTCTCACTGGGTATCCCCCTAAATGCCTGGTGGCCCTCAGGAAGTCAGTGCATGTTCAAGTGTTCTGGAAGAGTGGGAACATCTGGGCTTCAGTCCTTAAAACATATCACATATTATTTTGATCAGTTTTAATAAACATGAATTCTTATGTCTGAGCTAGCCCAAGAAATCAGTCAAGGTCACCAGGGAGAAGTTGTGGAAAGACCCAGATTAAAAAAAAAAAAAAAAAGAAGAAGAAGAATAGCCATATGTATCCATCGCTTATCCCTTTTTTCTCCTGAAGCTCAAACTTTCCTTCTCTTCTTTGACTCCACTTGTCAACCTGTGCAAGTTTCTACATTCTGAAAACAAACCAACCAACTCTTTCTCCAGGCAGCTCTCCCTCTAGCTATGTTCTTACATCCTTCCTTTCATTTACTACCCAACTCCTTGAGATAGCCATCTAAAAAGCACTTTGTCCCTATGTCAGGTATAGTAGGTATTAATCATAACATTTTGGCATTTATCTTTTTAAGACCTCTCTGCAACATGCCACAAACTCTTCGGTGTCAAACGCCTGACCCTTCCTCATCCTAGTACCAGTCCTCACTCAATAATGTCTTGGAATGACTCCTATAAAAATAGCTGACTTTTTTTTGGTACAAAGTACTACAGATTGTTCCTAGAAATTATGACCATAGAGATAAATATTTTCATAAAAATCATGGCTTTTTATATTCAAAGTCTGGTATTTTAGACAATAAATATTTGTTTTTTGAAAGTTGAGGAATTTTCATAATAGTTTGGAGTATCAATTATTAAAAATCTCATACAAATATTTCATAATCCATATACAATTATACAAATGTTAATCTTTATTAATGTTATTGTTGCTGCTCAAGCTACAACTTTTTTTTTTTTTTTTGAGACAGGATCTTGCTTTGTCGCCCAGGCTGGAGTGCAGTGGCCTGATCTCGGCTCATTGCAACCTCTGCCTCCCAGGTTCAAGTGATTCTCCAGCCTCAGCCTCCTGAGTAGCTGGGACTACAGGTGCACACCACCATGCCCAGCTAATTTTTGTATGTTTAGTAGAGACGGGGTTTCACCATATTGGCCAGGATGGTCTCAATCTCCTGACCTTGTGGTCCACCTGCCTCGGCCTCCCAAAGTGCTGGGATTCCAAGGGTAAGCCACTGTGCCCAGCCAAGCTACAACTCCTAAAAGTACCACTGTTATAAGTATTGCTATAAAACGGTTTTTAAAAGAAAGTTCCACCTATGAGAGAATTTTAGTCCCAGCAATGTAAGTTTATCTCCCAAAGAATGTATTTTCTGATATATTTTTGTAAATATTTTTGTTGATGATATGAGCTCTTTTATCATTGTTTTTGCAGTAAAATTCAACAGTTTTCCTTGACCTCTACATTCCTATGATTTTTAAAAAATAGAAGACAGGAAGTATTTTTTATTTCTTTCCTTTGATATATCCATCCAAATACGATTTCTCGTTCCACCTTCATAAGATGTGTTCTTTCCAATGAATGTAATCCTGGAGATAAACTCAGATTCAGGCAAGTGGACTGGCAGCCTTCCATAGTGGACTACTTTATGACAGAGAATAGTATTTCCGTCCCTTTCCTATTAATTTCTATCAAAAGCCTGCTTTACTTTCTTGTTTCCCAGTGGAACTATTTCTATTTGATTTCAATTAAAAATGAAATGTCAGCATTTCAGGATGTGTTGTACTATTTTATGGTGCACACTATTCCAACTCATTAGGGAGAAGGCAGCATATTTGGAGGAAGCCCAGTTGGGATGGAAAAATAGATGTCTGTTTCACATTTTCATTAGAAATAGAAATCAAAATGTATTTTATCACAACCTCTACTTAAAGGAAGAATCTGTAGCAATCAGTTTTCCAATTCCCATATCATTCACTATCTTGAATTTACCTGGAGGTTTCCTTTATTAGATCATATTTTCCATATTCCCCAGCTAAATTGATCTAGAAACAATCTCGCCTTCATTTCTTGTCTGTGAATACTATATCCTGTTGAAAAAAAGTTCCTAGAGGTTGGTGAAATAGTTAGGGCTGTTAAAAAGTTGAGGACATCACAGGTGGAATTTTACATATGATTGGTGTTCCAGGAGCAAACTTCCACGCTTCAATTTTTGACAATCTGAGACTTGACATATAAAAATTCAAATGTGTATGAAACTTCAGGAAAGTTAGCATCACTCTGTTTCTTCTTTCTCAAAGAAATGGGCACATGTAGGTAGTCATGGAAATGCTTCGGTAGTGATGACAGCTTGACCAGGAGTGTAAAATGCACAATAACAGGATCACTTCTAAAAACTTCAACAAGATATCTCTAATATTTCCTGAAGTACCAGCATCCATCTGGAAAATGAAATGTCTTTCCACTTAAAGGCAAATAATATAATTTTTCCAATTTTCTTTTTTGTAAGAGGAAAATGATAAAGGGATGTGCTTTCTGACTGTATCATATTTGACTGTACAGAGCACATAAACTGGGAGAAGCACAAATTGTGTAGGCAAATTTCACAGAAAATTAAAATCACTAAACACTGAAATAATCAGGCACCAGCTTCTGTATATGGACAACAGTTTGAACAAAAAATATACTGACCCTTTCTTTGGTGCCAACGTTCAGCTAATCGATGTGATTACAGTGTGAAGGCTTGAGGTGCTGGGTGAATGGTAAATGTTGCTGTTCAACTTTTGCAGCCCTGGCTCATACTGAGTCAGAGATTTTTTGCTCAAAATGAGTGGTTCTAGTTTGGTAAATCCAATGGCTCCCTTTTCACAGTTATTTGCAGAGTGTACTGCTGCTGAAGGCTGTGTGTTCATTCTATGAACGCGTCCAGAAGAATGTTTTTGTCAACAAACATATTGAGCATTGACTGAGTGCTAGATATTGTGTGGAGTGATAGAGAGAAAAGCCATAGAATTCCTGGGAATGCAGGCTTTATGGTGCAGTAGAGGAAACAGACAAATATATACATACATGAAAAAAAGTCTCATAGATGTTCCAATAATGGTTTCCACAGGGTACAATGGCAATGCAGGAAGAGAGTAGCCACATGTATTCGGAAGAGTCAAGAAAGGCTTCATAGGCTGAGCGCAGTGGCTCACACCTGTAATCTCAGCACTTTGGGAGGCCAAGGCGGGTGGATCCCTTGAGGTCAGTAGTTCGAGACCAGCCTGCCCAACATGGTGAAACCCCCGTCTTTACTGAAAATACAAAAAATTGCTGGGCATGGTGGCGGGTGCCTGTAATCCCAGCTACTCGGAAGGCTGAGGCAGGATAATTGCTTGAACCCAGGAGGTGGCAGTTGCAGTGAGCCGAGATCGTGCCACTGCATTCCAGCCTGGGTGACAGAATGAGACTCCATCTCAAAAAACAAAACAAGGCCTCGTGCAGTGGCTCACGCCTGTAATCCCAGCACTTTGGGAGACCGAGGCGGGCGGATCACGAGGTCAGGAAATCAAGACCATCCTGGCCAACACAGTGAAACCCTGTCTCTACTAAAAATACAAAAAATTAGCAGGGCGTGGTGGCGGGCACCTGTAGTCCCAGCTACTCCGGAGGCTGAGGCAGGAGAATGGCGTGAACCCGGGAGGCGGAGCTTGCAGTGAGCCAAGATCATGCCACTGCACTCCAGCCTGGGTGACAGAGCGAGACTGTCTAAAAAACAAACAAAGAACAGCTTCATAGAGGACATTAGCCAACAGTTTTTAATGAGGATCCTTTCAAGGCTGACAACTACCTGGCTTCAAGACTTGGTGGTGATAGTGACCTTGACTTCCTCTCTTGCCCCATATATTCAGAAGGAACACTAGCAAAACTTCTTTAGGAACTGGATGACATTAAGAAAGAAGGCTGAACTCTCATGTGTGCATAAGGGAATTTGAGAGAGGCACTGCTTTCCTGGCATCTGGTTTGGCCACTAACAACACAATGATGCATCTTCCAATGAAAATCCTGCTGTTCTTATTTCTGTGTTCAAATTTCAGGCTGAATTTGACAGAATTTAATTCTTTTTTAAAAACTTTTAAAAAAGTTTTTTAATTGATGTACCACTTATTCTTTTTAATAATCTTTTTTTCACTAATATAGAGTTAATTTATTTTTAAATGTTGTGTTTAATAGGCCTCCTCTCTTTCATTATACACAGAAAAGCCTTGGAAAAAAATTAAAATACCAGATAATGTCCATTAGTGATGGTCATTGGAAAACACATTCTGTAGGCATGATGTTATACAAAATAAGTGTGATCATGCCCTAGGTTGATGTGAAAAATATTTTTCTGGCCAGAATTAACCAAAATTTCACACCCTTGAAACAAGCTTTAAAATATTTCGATCAATTTCTACAAAAGAACCATTATTTTGTATGTCTTTGTTTTGCAAAAACACTCATCTGGTTTAAGATAGCAATTTGTATGCATTTGAGGCTGACAAATGGACATCACTAGTTCTATGAAAAGAGTGCATATGTAGTAAAATGCCAGACTGGACAGAAACAAGGAATAATCCTCTAGAAAAACAGACATAAGTCGACAGACTTCAAAAGAATTGAGAACACAATTGTTACTAAATATTTCTTTATACATTTATAAATAAGTAGTAAATAATTTCATAAATGCACAAAGTTCCCATGTAATAAACATTGTATGCAACATAAAATTCACAATCTTATTATATTTTACATAACAATCTTATAAAAAATAATATTTTGTTGGTATGATATTTTCTCATTTCAATGTGAAAAAAACTTTCATGATTCTACAAATGTCTGGAAAATTTATGACAAGGCCTGTTGATATATTTGGTATGCTGACAAGAAGTCCTAAGATCACTATCAATTGAGACACTCTTACTGTCAAGTGGAAATGTAAAATTCATACCAATATTTATAGCTCTCTGGCAAAGCATTGGCTATTATGCCTCCTGGATACACCAAATTAAAATATCTGGATGGTGATGATGAATGAAAGTTAACTACATTTAGGGAGGTCTGCAGTGTAAATTATGCTGCAACAAGCCTAAAAACCTGGTGGCAAAGAATCATAAACATAATACCAGAAGATGTTTGAGAGCCTCTTCCTGAAAGTAAGGTATAAGATACTATGGTGCTTGGGTGCTAAAATACAACAAACTTATTTCATAAAAATGGCAAAGATAAGAAGATTGCTGAAACTCAGAACCGGGGTGAGTGAACGTCTGTGTGCAGCTGCTATAAAACTGGATGATTCTAACAGTTGGACAAGGTTGTGGAGCTATGGTATTGTGCTTGAAGCCAGCGTAGAAACTGCAAAGCTGTTCTTCGTAGAAGTACAGAAGAGACCAAAAAAGGCACAGGAGTGAAATCTATCTAAAAACTTTTATGTAAAATCACTCTCTTAAACTAAAGTCATGAACCATGTACAATTGAAATGTAAGACAGAAGTCACTATTCTGGTTGCCATAATCTTGGACCACGGGGCTTTTGTAAAACAAATGATTTCTAAGTGGTTAAGGTCAACGTGGAAAAAAAAGGCATTTTATCAAACTTATTCAAAGGGAGAAAGATCCTCCAAGATGAATGTCATGTCCTTGGCTCATGTATCATTTGTAGGGAATTCTGTGGGGCCTTTCTAAGATTTCACTGTATGTTTACCTCATCTGTGTAATTTAAACCATTTTGAGCACCATCTGAAGACATTTGTGTCTTCAGCTAAAGTCAAGCAAAGGTTTGTTTTTTAAAAATTACTATATCATTAATTTAAAATATAAAGGGGTGAAAATAATGAACTAACATCTCTGAAATTTTATATAGAATAATAATGTTAGATAATTATAACAATCATTTGAGAAGAGCATGCTTTCAAAGTTGTACACTACTTAGGGGCATTACTGAATTCACAAAATTTTACTGCATTAACTATAATGGCACTAAGTTCTTAATCATTATCATGAATAATAAAAATGTGCTGATTGCATACTATTTCAATGGCACTGTGCTAGACACTGGGAATTCAAAAATAACATAAAGGCCCCTGACCTTAATCAGTAATATGCTAACTGAGACTACCAAGCCTATGGCAGAAAAGAAAGGAAATATGTCAGATGAATTACAAGTGTCAGAAGTCCACTGAAAGGGATAATCATTATAGGCTGATTTCTGCAAAGCTTGTTGAAATTCAGTCAACATTCAATATGGCTCATTTATTCATTCTATAAAGAGCTATTAAATGTTTATTGTGTGGCAGAAACTCTTGCTAGGAGCATAGGATGCTATGCCTCTTTTCTTTTGGAGTTTATAACCCCAAAGAGGAGGCTTTACCAAATAATCCATGACACATTGTGTAAAAGAAATCTATCCAAGACTATGAAACGATATAAACAGAGTGCTGACCTAGTTAGAGGGCAAGGAAGTCTTCTTGGAGGAATTTGACTTGTTTTCTGTAGGATGAGTGATGATTAAATGGGCAGAGTTGGGAAGAGGACTGATGCAGACAGGAGCATCAGCACATGCAAAGGTTTTGTCCTATTTGAAAATAGTAAAGGAGGCCAGAGTGGCCAGAAAACACAGAAAAGAAGGAGCACAATGCAAGATGGCACTGGGTCAATACATACAAGGCTTTGTTGGACATATGCAACATGTTTATCGTAAGAGCAATGGAAATAATATACTTTTTTTTTTTGAAATAGAATCTCACTCTGTCACCCAGGTTGCAGTGCAGTGGCATGATCTCGACTCACTACAACCTCTGCCTCCTGGGTTCAAGCGATTCTCCTGCCTCAGCCTCTTGAGTAGTTGGGACTACAGTCACATGCCACCATACCCAGCTAATTTTTGTATTTTTAGTAGAGACAGGATTTCATCATGTTGGCCAGGCTGTCTCGAACACCTGACCTCAGGTGATCCACCTAACTTGGCCTCCCAAAGTGCTGGGATTACAGGCGTGAGCCACCATGCCCGTCCAAGAGATAATGTTCTTAGATTGGTGTTTAGAAAACATTCGCTGCAGGGTGGAGAAAAGATGGTGGACATGTTAGAATGAAGGCAGGTAGACAAGTTAGAAGATGGTACTAGTAGTCTGGAAGAAATGATAATGTTTTGGGTTAGGGTAATGCACTATGGAGATGAAGAGAAGTGGACAGAAACTCCTGACAAATGACTAAGCTGGTGAAGGGAATCACTTCTATCTGCTGCAAATACATAGACATGCTTAAAATATATAGCTGAGCTGGAAAGCAAAAGGGTAATTGACACGTGTCAAAAACAAAGCCATTGTTGCAAGTTGAAGATTCAGTCTATTGAGTTCTGAGAGTAGATGAGTGCCTTAGGAATGATGTTTAGTGCCTGTCTTGGTAGTGGAATTCATTCTGGTAGCAGCAGTTATTTCGATTTGCAGTTGTTCCAAAACTTGCATAACCAACCTCATTGCATCCCTCAGAAACACTAGTACAAACAGGCCAGTAGACTCTGCTCAAAGGTATTAATTTCAATTCTGCAGGGCCCTTCCTCCAAGTTTCTAAATGTTAGTAATTCTAACCTCATCCTTTTATTCCCGTAACTCTAGTGGGGTAGCATCCTTCTGCAGTTCCTTCTATGCCTCAATGTCCTCTTTTTGCCCTTTACCTGATTAACAGTTTTTTTTTTTTTTTTTTTTTTTTGAGACAGAGTCTCGCTCTGTGGCCCAGGCTGGAGTGCAGTGGCACAATCTCGGCTCACTGCAAGCTCCGCCTCTCGAGTTCAGGCCATTCTTCTGCCTCAGCCTCCCAAGTAGCTGGGACTACAGGCGCCTGCAACCACGCCCTGCTAATTTTTTGTATTTTTAGTAGAGACGGCATTTCACCATGTTAGCCAGGACGGTCTCCATCTCCTGACCTCGTGATTCGCCCGCCTTGGCCTCCCAAAGTGCTGGGATTACAGGCGTGAACCACTGCGCCCGGCCAACAGTTCTTTAGGTTAATTTTTTTCTATTAAAATAATTGGCATGTCTGACTGGACCCTAACTGTTATAGAGGGAATAGAGACAAGAATCAAAAGGCAATATTCAGGGAGACGACGGAGTTTTTTGAGAGTTGAAGAGCTATATGTCTTCAGATTTTAAAGATCACACCAAGTCTTAGGTAGGATGAATAAAAGCAAACCCAGGTTTAGGCTCAAGGTTATTCAGAAAACATCAAAGGCTATCAGAAAGAAAGACAGATTACCTTCAAAGAATGATGCTCTTACAGAAGACTTCTCATGATCAGCAGATGCCAGAGACAATGAAAGAGCATCTCTATAGTACTGCTGGAGGGTAACATCCTGATTTAAAAACTACATATTAGTTAATTTGGCTGAAATAGTAATGGATTGAATATAGAGTGTGAAGGACAAAGAAGTATCGCAGATGGCCAGAGTTGTAGTTTATGGATTAAGCTCATTATGCCATTAACTGGGATAGGAAATATTGGAGGAATATCCTGTCTGAGGGAAAGAGACCAGTCTCACACCATGTTGGGTTTTAGATGCCTTTGAGATCTCTAGGAACAGACGTGGAATAGGTAGTTATATATGAAGGTATGAGGTCATAGGGAGGTCCAGGCTGTGGTTGTATATTTGAGTCTTTGGTCAGTGGGTGGTAAATGAAGGTTTTCTTATGTATTAGTTATCAATTGCTGTATAAGAAATTAACCTGAAGCTTAGTGGCTTAAAACAACAGTAAGTATTTATTATCCTCACAGTTTCTGTGGGTCAGGTATTTGGAATGTGGCTTAGCCAGATAGTTCTGGCTTAAGGTCTGTTCTGAGGTTTGAGCCAAGATGCGGACTGGGCCTGCAAGTCAGCAAGTTCCTCTAAAGGATTGACCAAGCCTGCAGTATCAGCTTCTAAGGTGGCTCCCACATGCCTGGCAAGTTGGTGCTGGCTGTTGGCAGGATCAGCTCCTCTCCATGTGGGACTTGCCACAGTCTGCTTGAGTGTCTTTATGATATGGGGGTTGGCTTCTTCCAGAATTAGTGATCTAAAAAGAGCAAAGTGGAAGCCACAGTGCCCTTTATGACCTAGTTTAAGAAGTCACACACTGACACCTCTGCCATGTCCTATTTGTTGCAAGGAAGTCACGAATTCCAGCCTATATTCAAGGGGATGGGGGCTCCACCTTTTGAAGTTAGTTTTGTTGGAGGATTTGTGGACATATTTTAAACCCAGCGTACCTGGGGAGATACTATAGAGTGAGTAAAGAAAGAGAGGCTAGAGCAGGGGTGGGCAAACTTTTTCTGTAAAGGGCCAGATAGCAAACTTTTTAAGCATTGCAGGCCATATGGTCTCTGTCACAATTATTCACCTTTGCTGTTGTAGCATACTTAATGACAATACTTAAATGAATAGGTATGTCTGGGTTAAGCCCAAAGTAAGTCTGTGGGCTATAGTTTGTCAACGCTTGATATAGAGCATAGCCAGAAGAAACAGCTGTATACAAAGGCTAAAAACCAAACCAAAACAAAAAAGGCACCAAACGATAACAACAACAACAAAGTCTAGGTGCAGCAGGAAAGTTTAGGATCTAACAAAAAACATAATACTATAATTTAGGCTGGCGCAGTGGCTCACACCTGTAATTCCAGCTACATGGGAGGCTGAGGCAGGAGAATGGCTTGAGCCCAGGAGGTGGAGGTTGCAGTGAGCCAAGATTGTGCCACTGCACTCCAGCCTGGGGCAACAGAGTGAGACTCCATCTCAAAAAAAAAACACTAGAATTTATACAAAACAGTTCTATTAGCTATTAATGTCTCTGTTTTATTCACCTTTTTTCATTTACTAATACATAATATTTTACATATTTTTTTTTAGTTGTGGAAACTGAGGCTCATGTTGTTTTAGAAACTTATCCAAGTTAGAATTAGCAGATTGGAATTTAAAACCAAATCTATCTGATTCAAAGTTTATGTTCTTTCCATTTCATAAAGAAAAAACGTCCCATCTAGTGTGGAGGAATACGTGCAAGCATGGTCAGAAAGATAGTTTGGGCCATACTGAAGGGCACTGGATGCCAGGGGCTTTGTACTTTGGTGGTGGGTTTTGAGCAATAAGTTGTGAGTCACATGATTGCAATTGTATCCTGTATTAAACTGACAATGGTGTATTGATGACCTTGTGGTAGGGAGTAACAAAGTGAGGGATATTGAGCAAGAGGCTGATTCAATAATCTAGACAGGAAATTGTTAGGATCTGAACTTGAAAGATGTTAATTACGTAGAAGTGATATTGCACAGAAAAGTCCAACTGAACATTGGAAATAGACTGTTGAAGGAAGAACCAAAAATGATCCTGAAAATGGCAGCTAGATTGATAAAGGAAGTCGTAAGGGGGTGCTGTTTCATGCAGAAATTATGAGTTCCTTTTTAGATATATTGAATTTGAGATGCCAGCATGACATCCAAATGGAGGTGTATTAGAGAAAAAACACATGAGAGTGGTTAGGGCTGGAGATGTGGTTTTATAAATGTACATGCTGGCAGAGTTCTTGGAAAGAAAGAGGAACCATGGATTATGAATATTGAGAAGCAACCAACTTTAGAATGTTGATGGGAAAGGAGACAGAGGAGCAGTGCAAAAGATTAGACAAGAGCCAATGCCTTGTACAGTCTCAGCAAGAATCTCAAGAGGGCAGGGCCATGCGTGGTTGCTCAGGCCTGTAATCCCAGCACTTTGGGAGGCCGAGGTGGACAGATCACTTGAAGTCAGGAAATCGAGGCCAGCCCAACCAACATGGCAAAACCCTGTCTCTACTAAAAATACAGAAATTAGCTGGGCGTGGTGGTGCATGCCTATAATCTCAGCTATTTGGGAGGCTGAGGCATGAGAATCGCTAGAACCCGGGAGGCAGAGGCTGCAGTGAGCCAAGATCGCGCCATTGCACTCCAGCCTGGGAGACAGAGCGAGACCCTGTCTCAAAAAAAAAGAAAAAAAGAAAAGAAAAGAATCTCAAGAGGGCAGGCCAAGTGCTGTGGAGATGTCAGGGAGGGAGGTTGGAGAGCTAGAAACTACTGTTATGTTTGGCCATGGTGGCCATGGAAGATCATTTTTGGTTTCAGTTTCTACTAAGATGCTAAAGTAGCCCAAATGCTGGTTCCTACCTCCAAGGGCCTCCTGGAGAAGCTAGAGTAGCAGTTCTCAACCCCGGCGCATGTTGCAATATCCTGAGAAGTTTTAAAAAATGATGCCTGGCTTTCAATTGCAACCTCCATCTTTGAGTAATTTGTCAAAATGATGAAGATGAAGGGAAAGAGGAGAGGCACCTGTGGTATTTTCTCCAGCCTTTTAGAAAACATGGGGTTGTTCCTTTGGCCGCATAAGCACCAATCTACAAGAAAGGTGATACTGTAGACATCAAGAGAATGAGCACTGTTCGAAAAGGAATGCCGCACAAGTGTTACCATGGCAAAGCTGGAAGAGTCTACAGTGTAACCCAGCATGCTGTTGGCATTGTTGTAAACAAACAAGATAAGAGAAAGATTCTTGCCAAGAGAATTAATGTACATATTGAGCATATTAAGCACTCTAAGAGCTGAGATAGCATCCTGAAATGGGAGGAGGAAAATGATCAGAAAAAGAAGGAAGCTGAAGAGAAAGGGATCTAGGTTCAACTGAAAGACCAGCCTGCTCTGCTTAGAGAAGCACATTTTCTGAGAACCAAAGAAAAGGAGCTCGAGCTGCTGGAATCTATTCCCCATGAATTCATGACATGATAGGCGTAAAATAAATAAATAAAGACCTTGGGATGGTTAAAAAAAAAAAGGAAAGAAAAAAATGATGTCTCAGTCTCATCCTAAGAACTTCTAAATTAATTGGTCTAGGAGTGTGGCTTGGGCATTGGGATTTTAAAAAATCTCCCCAAGTAATTCTAATACACAGCCAAGATTGAGACTCATGGACGTAGAGGAAAAATACCAAATTATGGAGAAAATTGTGGGAAGTTCCTGGGGTAATAGTAGCTGTTTTGAAGTTGTGTGTGTGTGTGTGTGTGTGTGTGTGTGTGCATGCACCTTAGGGGGAGACATATCTGAGACCAGGGGCAGTCCAGCACTTCTGTGGGAGGTTAACATAGGAAGGGAATTTAGGAATTTTGCTCTTACTTTTCCAAACATTGCTTTGGGACAAATAATGCCCAACCTTCTACTTGCAGTGACTCTGATGCTTCAAACATAAGAGCAGGGCAGCATAAAAGTCTTGATCCTGTGAGATACTGAGAAGAACAGGTGTAGATTCACTAAACTAGGATCACTTTTCTACCTCCTTTTTTCCATCTCAAAATCTGCAGATCTGGGGATTTATAGCATTGGAATGTCTCTCTCTCTTTTTTTTTTTTTTTTTTTTTCCTGGAGTCTCCCTCTCTCACCCGGGCTGGAGTGCAGTGGTGCAATCTCAGCTTACTGCAACCTCCACCTCCCGGGTTCAAGTGATTCTCCTGGCTCAGCATCCTGAGTAGCTGGGATTACAGGCACGTGCCACCATACTCGGCTAATTTTTGTATTTTTAGTAGAGATGGGATTTCACCATGTTGGTCAGGCTGGTCTCGAACTCCTGATCTCGTGACCTGCCCACCTTGGCCTCCCAAAGTGCTGGGATTACAGGTGTGAGCCACCGCACCCGAACGGAATGTCTCTTAATATAGTATCCCAAGAAGGGCAAACAGTAAAATCTTGACCAGAGCTGTTCTGTGGAATGAGGCATGATTAACTTTGGTTTTCTGGGGCCTCCACCAGAAAACTTTCCACACTAAGTCTCATTCATCCCACCCATACCCCCCATACTAAATACTCTGATGAGGGCTGAAATCCGGCTTCTCCCCATATACACTGCCTGATGCCCTCATGGGGAGATGAGTTCACAGTCCAAACTAATAGGTGTTATCAGGAGCACAACTCTTTCAAAGGAAAAACAAACACTGGATTACATAGTTCATCAGAAGCAGCATTGTTAGCAAGAGAAACGATTTAAAATTAGCCTAATAAAAATTCTAAGACATAAGTAAAAGAAACTAGCAGTAATATGAAATAAGAATAAAAAATATACTCCAGCGGCTATATTAGGTAAAAAACATGATAGCTGAAATAAAACTGTAATGAGATAAATGGCAGAATGAATACAACTGAAAAATGAATTAGAATTGGAAGAAAGGATTGAGGAAATTCTCAGAAAGACAAAGGAAAGTACAAACAAATTACAATTTTTTTTAAAAAAAGCTACAAAGGAAAGAAATAATGGTTATAAGTTCTGGTTAATAAGAGTCCAATAAAAGAGAGAGGTGACAATGAAGAGAAAACATGGAGTACATTTCCCACAATTTAAAATACAAGGAAGAAAGACTTCAAATTGAAAGAGTCCTTAGAATAATAGATAAAGAAAACCTACAAGGACACATATTTCAATTGAATAGTTTCAAAGAAAAAGAGAGTTCTAAAAAAGCAGATTACATGCAGAGGAACAAGATCAGATTGATATGATAGTTTTTGAAAAACAATTTAAGAAAGAGTGATTTTTTGTTTTGTTTTGTTTTGTTTTGCCAGGCATGGTGAGAAGGTTGAGGTGGGGGGATCACTTGAATCCGGAGAGGTCCAAGCCACAGTGAGCCATTGGCCATAATAGTGCCCCTGCACTTCAGCCGGGGCGATAGAGTGAGACCCTGTCTTAATTTAAAAAAAATAGTGGTAGTAAAAATATTTAAGAACATAATTTACAACTTCGAATTTTGTATCTACCCAAACTGTCATTTAAATATGAGGGGTAAATAAGAATATTCTCTCATACATAAGACCTAAGAAGGATCCCCACTCAAAGAGCATTATCAAAAAGAGTTTTAGATAAAGCACTTAAGGAAGTGAAGAGACAAATTCAGGAGAAGCTGCAATAAATATATGAAGTAAAAGTGATTTAATACTTTGGTACCTTTTTATCACTGCTATTGTCTTTAAAGTATTACTAAGATAGAAGAAAATAAAATAGTATATCCATAATAATCTTAAAAAGTATGAAAATATGAAGTAAAAGTGATGTAATACTTTGGTGGCTTTTTGTTATCACTGCTATTGTCTTTAAAGCATTACTAAGATAGAAGAAAATAAAATAGTGTATCCATAATAATCTTAAAAAGTATGAAAATCTGGATAATGTCAACATAATGAGAGCTGAAGGGAAACTGAAGGATATGAAAATGTCATATAAACACCCAGTTACAAAAACAATCCAGAGAATAGATTAAGAAGACACACAGAATATATGGGAAATAAATTAAGTGGGCTGGGCATGGTGGCTCATGCCTGTAGTTCAAGCACGTTAGGAAGCTGGGGTGGGCGGATCATTCGAGCTCAAGAGTTTGAGACCAGCCTGGGCAACATGGTGAAACCCATCTCTACAAAAATTACAAAAATTAGCCAGGCCTGGTGGTACGTGCCTGTAGTCCCAGCTACTCCAGAGGCTGAGGTGGGAGAATCGCATGAGCATGGGAGGTCAAGGCTGCAGTGAGCTGTGATCACGCCATTGTACTCCAGCCTAGGTGACAGAGCAAGACCCTGTCTCAAAAATAAGTAGACAAACAAATGAGGTGGGTAGACAGATGTTCAAAAAATTTAAAATTTTAATAAATAGAAATGGACAAAAATGTAAATATTGACAGATCAGGGAAAAACATTTAAATTAGATAAAAATAAATAGACATTAAAATTTTTAAAAAGAGCATTTTTAGGGATAAGAATAGTGAAAATTAATAAAAATGACCTCAAAATACATAAAGCAAAGTTGAAAGAGGCACCCCAATCTTTAGGCTGGGATGATATCAGAGGAGGGTGAGTAGGGAGCCTAGGTCTTTATTTCTGAGGTTTCAGTGAGCCGAGATCGTGCCACTGCACTCCAGCCTGGGTGACAGAGCACGACTCTGTTCCCCCCAACCCCTCCCCACCAACAAAAAAAAAAAAAAATGAAAAGGACAATCAACTGATGTAAACATCAAAATAACAAAGATCTTTGAATTATCTAACAAAATTCTAAAGCAGCCATCTAAGAGTTTTAGAATGCTTCAGTGAGAAACTATGAGCTCACTTGAAACTAATGAAATAATAGCCCCGACAAATAAATAGAAGATGTAAAGATGAACCAAATGAAAATTCTAGAGTTGCAAAATATAATAACTAAAATAAAAACTTAATGGATGGACTCAACATTAGAGTGGAGGAACAGAGAGGAATGAATCAGTGTACTGGGAGATGAAACAATAGTAATTATCTAATCAGAATAACAGAGAAAATAGTCTGGAAGAAAAGAACAGAGGTGAACAAAGATGCAGGGATCTATGTAATTATAACAAAAGATCTAAGTGCATTTCATCAGTCTTGGAAAGAGAAGAAAGAGGATAGGGCTAAAAGGAACTTAGAGAAATGATGACCAAAAACTTACAAACTTGGCAAAAGACATACACCTATGGATTTAAGAAGCTGAGCAAAGCCCAAATAAGGTAACCGCCCCCACCTAAAAAATGCACACCAAGAAACATTGTATTAGTTCGTTTTCAAACTGCTGATAAAGACACACCCAAGATTGAGCAATTTATAAAGAAAAAGAGGCTTAATGGACCCACAGTTCCACGTGGCTGGGGAGGCCTCACAATCATAGTGGATGGTGAAAGGCATGTCTCATATGGTGGCAGACAAGAGAGAATGAGAGCCAAGCGAAAGGGAAAACCCTTAAAAAACATCAGATCTCATGAGACTTATTCACTAACAGGAGAACAGTATGGGGGAAACTGCCTCCTCCCACCGAGTCCCTCTCACAACATGTGGGAATTATGTGAGCTACAATTCAAGATGAGATTTGGGTGGGGACACAGCCAAACCATATCACACATTATAGTCAAACTTCTAAAACTAGACAAAGAAAAAAATCTCCAAAGCAGCAATAAAGAAATGACAACTTAACTATAGGAGAAAACAGTTGGAATGACAGTCGATTTCTCATTAGAAACCATAGAAGCCAGAAGGAAGTAGCACAACATATTTCAAATGTTGAAAGAAAACAGCTGTTAACCCTGAATACAATATTCAGTGAAAATATCCTCTAGGAATGAAGGGGAAATCAGATGAGGGAAAATGAAGAGATTTACCCTAAAAGAATGACTAAAAGAAGTTCTACAGACTGAACGAAAATAATAAACCTTGGAACATCGTAGGGGAGAAAAAACACAGTAAGCAAAAATATGGAGTAAATATAAGAGACATTCCTTTTCTTGAGTTTTCTAAATTATGTTTGATAGCTGAGGCAAAAATTGTAACAATGTCTGGTGTGGTTCTGCATGTATGTAGAGAAAGTATTTAAGACAATCATGTAAGTGGGGAGAGTAAAAGGACTTAACCTGGTGAAGTAACAACAACAGTAGATTGTGATGTTATAATGATATATAATGAAATGCCTAGAGCAACCACTAAAAAAGCTGTACAAAGAGCTATACTCAAAAACACTATAAATAAATCAAATGAAAAATTTTAAATGTCCCTGTAAGCCATAGAAAGGAAAAGAAAAGAAAACGGAGAAATGAAAAACAGAGAGGACAAACAGAAAATAAAAAATAAAATGGCAGATTTAAGCCCTAGCATATCAATTACACTAAATGGTCAAAACATATCACCAATTACAAGTCATAGATTTGCCTAGAATGAATGATAAAATTGATCCAACAATGAGCTCTCTGCATGAAACTCATTTTAAGTGTAATGATATAGGTGGTTTGAAAGTAAAATAATGTAAAGTAATATATCATACAAATATTAATCAGAAGAAGATAGGAGTTGGCTATGTTAATATCAGATAAAATAGACACATGCAATTAAAATGAACAAAAATAAAAAGGTAATTCCACCAAGAAAACATAGCAATCTTAAATGTGCATGCCTCAAACAACAGAGCTGGAAAACATGTGCGGCTGAAAAATATGTGAAGCAAAAACTGAAACGAGAAATAGACAAATTCAACAAAAATTATAGCTGGAAACTTCAATACCTTTCTCTCAGCAACTGACAGGACTAGACAAATATCAAGTGTATAGAATAACTCAACAACAGCATCAACCAGCAGGATCTAATCAATATTTACAGAACCCTCCACTCAAAAAAAGCAGAATACATACTCTTTTCAAAAGCCCGCAGAATACATACTCTTTTCAAAAGCCCACAAAATACATACCAGTGTGGGCCATAAAACAAACCTCATCAAATTTAACATAACTGTTCTTTGACCACAGTGGAACCAAACTAGAAAACAGTGACAGAAGATAACAGGAAAATCTCCAAATACTGGTAAACGAAATGACAGATTTCTAAATAACTCACGACTTAAAGAATAAGTCTTAAGAGAAATTTAAAAAATACATTGGACTGAATGGAAACAAAGTGACAACATATCAAAATTTTCGAGGCACAGCTAAAGCAGTGCTGATATGGAAATGTATAGTGCTAAATACATATATTAGAAAAAAAGTCTAAAATTAGTAATCTAAGTTCCCACTTCAATGGCTTAGAAAAAGAAGAGCAAAATAAATTCAAAACAATAATAAGAAATAAAATAATAAATACAAGAACAGAAATCAATGAAATGGAAAACAAAAAATGATAGAGACAATCAATGAAACAAAGGGTTGTTTTTTTGAAAACAATAATAAAATTGACAAACCTATAGCATGAATGACAAAGAAAAAAGAGAGAGAACACAAATTACTATTATCAGAAATTAAAGAGGGAATATCACTACAGACACTGCAGGCATCAAAAGGAGATAATAAGTGATATTATGAGCAACTGTATATACACAAATTTAACAACTTAGATAAAATTCTTCAAAAAATGCACCTACCATAAGTTCCCCAATATAAGACAGATAATATGAATAGCCCTGTAACTATTGAGAAAATTGAATTTGTAATTAAAGGACTTCCCCACAAAGAAATCTCCAGGCCCAGATGGTTTTATTGGAGAATTCTACCAAATGTTTCAGGAAGAATTAACAAGAATTATATACAAACTTTTACAAAAAAATAGAAGAGGAAAAGACACTTTCCAATTCATTTTATGAAGCTAGTATTATCCTGATACTCAAATAAGATAAAGACAGTTTGAACAAAACAAAAAAATTACAGAACGATAACCCCTAGGAATAAAGTTGCAAAAATCGTTAAGATAATAGAAAATAGAATTCAGCAATATACAAAAATATTTATGTATCATGATCAAATGAAGTTTATTCTAAGGATGCAAGGCAGTTTTAAAATTCGAAATGAAACAAGGATGCTCACATCACTACTTCTATTCAACATTTTATATGGAGGTCCTAGTCTGTGAAATGAAGCAAGAAAAAATAAGATAACTTAAGAATTCAAACAAATAAAGTAAAGCTTTAATTGTTTATGTAAAATGATTGCTAACATAGAAAATCTCAATTTACAAATTACTGGAAATAAATGGAGAGTTTAGCAAGATTAACATACAGTTTTAGTTTTATAAACACACAGCAAACAACTAGAAAATTAAAGACAAGATACCACATGCAGTGTTGTCAGAGAGAATCACATCTCTAGAAAGAAATCTAACAAAACATGAGCAACACTTGTACAGGAATTATAAATTCTCATTGGCAGATATTGACAGAAACCTACACAAATGAAGAGATATATCATATTTATCAACAGGAAGAGTATTATTGCAAAGATGGCGTACTCTCCACATTGATTCAATGCAATTCCAATAAAGTTCTGAGATGGCTTTTTATGAAAAGTAATAAAATCTTTCTAAAATTTCTATGAAAGAATGAAAAGCCAAAAGTAGCCATGGCACTCTTGAAGAACAAGCAGAGAGAGGGGAATATGTCCTGCTAGATGTTATGGATTATTAGGAAATAATAGCAGATAAGACAGGATTGGTCCCAGCAATAGTGTACCTAAGTTAACAAGTACAAGAGTACATGCCCAGAGAACACCTAACAATGGGACTTCGGAACTTGATAGAAATGGCAAATGAGATAAGCAGAGAAAGGCAAGGATGCCTAATAAATGGACCTTGAAAGATTGTTATTCATTTGCAAAAAGGTACTTTATACAAAAATAGCTTCAAATGAATTAAAAACTTAAATTTAAAAATTATAAAATTGGAAGCCTTAAGAGAAAAAAATAGGTGAATATCTTTTATACCTTGAGATGAAAGATTAATTAACCCATTCTGTGTTTCCCCCAAGAAATGAGTGCTGGCAACAGGCTGCACTTTTTTTTTTCTTTAAATGGGAAATGGGTTAGACAACACAGAAAACTGATTATGAAAGATAAATAACTTTCTGTAAATTAGAGATAAGAATTTTGTTCACTAAATACATTTTAGCGATAATAAACAGACAAGTTCAAACTGGGTGAAGATATTTGCAATACACACAACAAATAAGGATTTAATGTGAGGAATATGTAACTAAGATCTACAAATCAATAATACATTTCAAAGAATTGGTAGTAAAATGGGCAAAAGACATGAACAGACATTTTACTGAAAATACTCATGTTCACTAAATATATGGAAAGACCTTCAACATCATTAGTGATCAGGGAAATGCAAATATCAACATCTTACTTAGATAACATTTTGTATCACTTTCATTGGCAAAGATAAGTGTGGCAATATCAAGTATTGGAGAGGATATAGAATCCTCCATTTACCACTGAAAGGAGTGCAAATCATTTTAACCACTTTAGAAAACAGGTTTGTTGGTGGCGCATGGTGGCTCATGCCTGCAATCCCAGCACTTTGGGAGGCCGAGGTGGGCTGATCACGAGGTCAAGAGCTCGAGATCATCCTGGCCAATATGGTGAAACCCTCCCTCTCCTAAAAATACAAAAAATTAGCTGGGCATGGTGGCACACCTGTAGTCTCAGCTACTCAGGAGGCTGAGGCAGGAGGATCGCTTGAATCCAGGAGGTGGAAGTTGCAGTGAGCCAAGATCGCGCCACTGCACTCCAACCTGGTGACAGAGCAAGACTCTGTCTCAAAAAAAAAAAAAAAAAAAGAAAGAAAAAAAGATTTGATGTTATTCCTTAAAGCTGGACATTTACATTCTTTGGGATACAACAGTTCCACTCCTGGGTATTTATGGGGCCATATTCAAGAACAACTTTTGCACATGCACAAAGATACATAGTGCACTCTTCAAACAGCAAAAATAGAAAACAGTCCAATTGTCCATTAACAGGAGGGTGGTTGAATGCACTGTGTTATATTTACAGAATGAAATATATTTTAGTTTATATAAATGAATTATAGTGACATGCAACCATATGGATGAATGTTAGCAATATAGTAAATGAAAAAGCTTACAAAGTATACTGTAAAAATGACTAAAAGTAAAATATGCTTTTAAGGAATGTATTTTGTTTTGAATTTTGTACTGTGTGTATGTATTATCTATTTTAAAAAGTGAAAAGCGAAGAGATGCTGCTCCAATAAAACATTGCTGTAAAAGACTTTGTAAGAGCAGTATTTTTATTCTTTGGATCTCAAACACTGATATAGTGGAGTATGTTTGTAAAGGTAAAGGAGCCTGCAAGGAAGAAAGGATTGAATATATATATATATATATATATATATATATATAGGAACAATAACTGATGATGGGCAAGTTCAAGTATGTGAAAGGAATAGATATAATCAAGACTGAAGGGACCGAAGTGTTGGCCAGCTGCAAGAACAGGAATGGTGTTTCTTCAAAGTTTCTGGAAAATCCATAAGCATAAGTTTAATATTTTTGATTCTATGTTTTTTTTAAATTTATTTTCTTGAGTCTTTTTGGTAATTACTAGAATAATGATATTTCTGTAATGATTTGAAATACTTATCAATTAGGTTAGAATTCATTGTGTGTGTGCTTGTGCTTTGAAACATTTCAGAAATGAAATGATTTTAATATTTAATATTTAAATTTAGTATTTTTAGTGTGAATACTAATACTGAAAAACATGTATGTTTTAATTTTTTCTGGTTTTGTTGTAGTTTTCTCTAATAACCTACCATAAAGAAGATAGTGAGTTTAATTGTTTTCGATATTTTTGCTGTTGTCATTTCCTGCTTAGTTATGTTTTGATAGATTCTGTAACTCTTATCTTTACTGAAGCATTTAAAATGTGGTGTCCCTTTTACTAAGGAGTTATGCCTACAGGCACACATAGAATAAGTTAATTGCACACAAAAATAATGAATAATGTAAATTATTGTACCACGTATTGTTCATGGGCCATATGTGTTAAAATGCTGAGAGTAAAAATTATGGTCATGCTGGAAGTGGAAAATAATCAGCCTATTCCATTCGATGTTGCTCCAGATATTAGAGTATGGAGTTTCGTTGAGTTCAAGTTGCCTACCAAAAAGATGAAGTAAGTGGGAGGAGCACGGGAGCTTCAGGTTGACCTGTACTCCCCAAAGCACAGCCTAAAGCTGCCTAGATCCTCCGTCCCATGGCCAAGCCTCGTGTGGGACATATTCCTGGATAAGTCTTGCCAGAGAAGGTATATCTGAACAAACTTGCAAGTAGAAAAATTTCATCTTCTTAAATTTTTGGTACCTAGGATCTATCTCCTAAAGAAACATCCTCTGAAGAAAGAAAAAAAATCTCTTAAATCTAGGAATATGTAAATTTCAATAAGTTTAAATCATTTTCCCTCTTCGATGTGTCTGTGCGTTTTGATACCTGCTATTGTGGAAGGAAAAACTTACCTCCCAGATAAAGTTATTCCAAGCAGCAGACAGCCGCAGCAGGTGGGAGAAATTTGGCAGGAAGAGGGGTTTGGGCGTAGGAGCCTGTATTGTATCCCATAAGCTGATACCACATGCATTATGTCATGGGTGTCTGGACTCTCACTTGTTTGGGCTCCAGACGCCTACATCTGGGATAGAACTTTTTTCTTTTGGAGGAAGAGAGGGGCAAAAAGTGATATATTTAGTCCTTCCTCGGCTTTCAGAATGAAATCTAATTAGCCAAAATAGGAATTCTATAAGCAGCTTAAACCCAAATGGGAAAGCCATGCAGAGTGGAAAGCTAGATCAGATGAGTACAAAAGATTAAAGAGACATAGTGATGTCCTGTGGGATAAAAATGGCAAAACCAGAAGATTTTACACTTAAGCTGAAAGAAGAAATAAGAATAAGAAAAGGATAAAGGCAAATATCCTTTAAGCAGATTCACATCAAGCAAAATACTCAATCAGGAGGTTGGCAATGAAAGTTACGAAGAACAGTAGAATGTTTTCGTCTACTGGATACATCTGAATATACAGACCCTGATGTTTCAGGGTAGAAAAGAACTTCACTGAAGGAATACCAGCATCACTATCTTTCTGAGCATTCTTCGCTTAGAGAATTTATCCTGTAAAAATTAATGGAAGACCAACATAATAGTTATTTAAAAAGATATTGTTATGTAAATAGCAATTTGCATAAAAATACAACACTAAATTTAAACTGTTACTAATACTGCCATATTTCACACTTCCTCTAAATGCTATCAATGGAGGAGAAATAGCTCTCTCTTTCTCTCTCTCTCTCTCTATATATATATATATATATAAAATACCTATATATTTTATAAAATAATAAAATAGCTATATATATAATTTAATAATATACTCATATATGAGTAGAAGAATGAGTACCACCGTGTTGAGTATCTTATTTATAGAAATCTCTCTTCTCTGGTTTCTGTGTGTGTGTGCACCCATGCAAATACATGTTTACATCTTTCACTCTTTCATATATTAAACATATTACACACACACACACACACACACGCACACATAAATCTTTGGGAAGAGAATGAATATAGCAAGGCAAATCATTAGTAAGAAAAATATTGATCTGGAATCTTAAATTCAGCTAAGAAAAAACAAAAAACAAAAACCATTAGCCATAAGATTCTGCCACTCAGAAAGCTCAGATTTATGATGTACTTCAAGAAGAAGAAGAAGAAGGCTACTAAGCACCTTCAAAAGGTGACAGAAGTAAAATTGAACTGTAGTGGGTTTTGAGCTACAGACCAAGCAGATCTTTAACAATGCCTATGCATAGGGTATAAGAATTGCACCTACTAGATCACATGGTCCTCCATGCACCTGGAACTACCACCACCTCTGATGGATGGACACTAGCACTCTCTTTGAAAAATGCGCATATACATGCCATTTTCCTTTTTTCTTCTCCTTATGGCCTATCCTGAATATTGGGATTCCCACTCACTGTTCTCCTGCCCCACCTTTACCAGCCCTCCTGCTCCCCCACTTTCTGCTGAAAGCCAGTGGGGAGGGGAGATCTCATAAGAGATATGCACATTGTGGTCAGAGAGAAGTATCAGCACCCAGCAGCACTCCTCACTCCAATCCCCTCCCTCCAACTGCTGCCACTGTCCTAGTCCAGAGCTGGTCTCACAGGTGCCATCACTGCTTTCTGTCTGCACTTGGTGTGCACTTGTAGAGTCAAGTCATGAGTTTGGTTGCTCTTCTGAGATGTGGGAGAATCTCACACCAGTCTTTCTTGCTCAGCATTACTACTGTGTATATGCACAGTCTATCTCTCAGGAATCTCAGTAAAAAGAAATGAGGCAGGAAGGACAATGACTTGAGAGCTATTCTCTCCCTTTGAATCAGCCAGGGCTCAGTGCATGAGGCAGAAACTAACCCACCACAGGGCTACGGCTCCTCAGGCCACCACTAATGCTAGGCTGGAAGCAAGAAGCCACCTCTTCATCTTCAATGGCCCCTCATACCTGGGAAGCTGGAGAGTGGCCCCCAAAGCAGTGACATAGAAATTAGAAAGTATGGTACTACTGATGGTTTCCTTGCTCAATTTTTGTATTTCCCCACCTTCTTTGGTTGTGCTACTTTAAGCACTTTCCTGTGGGGTGAGTATACTTCCCTACCCAAATGGCATCAGGCTTGGCCATATGATTTCTTTTAGCCATTGAAATATGAGTGTAAATGGCAATACAGTTTGAGCAACCCTAATCTGAAAATCCGAAATCCAAAATGTTTCAAAATCCCAAACTTTTTGAGTGCTGATATGACATCACAAGTGGAAAATTCCATACCTGACACCTTTGCCTTTTGGCGATTCAATATACACAAATTTTAGTTCATGCAGAAAATTATTTAAAATATTTTATAAAATTAAACTCAGGCTATCAGTTTAGATATATATGAAACATAAATAAATTTCATGTTTAGATTTGGATCCCATTTCCAGGATATCTGATTACACATATTAAAATATTCTAAAATCCAATAACATTCAAAATCTGAAACACACCTGGTCTCAAGAATTTCAGATAAGGGATACTCAACCATGATGCCACACCCACACAGAAGTTTTAAGAGCATTACTTGCTTTACCTCTTTGTCTTCATCCTCTGCCATGCCAGTTTCATGTCTAATAGTGGCTGTGTTTTAACCAGATCCTGAAATGTAGGCAGGTAGAAAGGAACTGCAGTTCTGTACCCAGCCTACTCTTGACATGTGATGTGAACTAGAAATTAACCTTTATGGTTGTAAGCCACTAAATATTTGGTATTGTTTATTACTGAGGTTGCTTTTGGTACCTTGAGAGTGGGTCCTGGATGAAGCGAGATTTTTTTTTAAACTTTGGGGGAAATAATAGAAATTTAGAAAACTATTCTTTCAAAACATACTGTATTGTAAAAAGAGGAGAAATAAACACAACTTTTAACAAGAATATTTCTTAATGATGATTTTCAAAGATTTTCGGTAGCAAAATCTTTTACTCAAATAGAGACACTTGAGGACAAAAGGCATGTTCCTTCATGAAGAGGGTGGCCTATTCTGCTGTCAATCATCCTTTAAAGAGTGAGATTCTACAACAGGAAGTAAACGCTTGGAAGAACGATGATGAGAGGACTCCTTCTCTCTTGGCCTAGACTCTATGGAGTCCAGGCATACTCAAGAATATTTCCAGTCTCATGAGTCATGACAGCAGCCAGGCTGAGAGGCAACTTGCAGCCTGGAGATCCTATAAGGATGACCTGTGGGCTATGGGTTCTGAGAGTGATCAAAAAGAATAGTCAGTTCTCGAACTCACTTGCTGTGTGCTGTTCTCCTTTCTTTTCCTGAAATCTTTAGCTAAGTCTTGTGAGCCTCATCTCACTGGTGCGGTGGAAGAAAATTAAGGGTAACAAAGCAAATGGAAGTTCTAAAAACGATCTGAGATAGGTGGAATGAGGTCTTGGTGAGGGATTTAGGTTAGCTGTGTGTTTCCAGGCATGTGGAGGCACAGGCTGCATCCTGGACAGACGAAAGAACACAGAAGATACCAACCACTTCTCATTCCAGGAAATTCTCTTTGGCATACTAGAAAGAATAAGGAAACTTGAAAGTGGATGGAGGGCTGCCTGTTGGGCAGGAGGGGTACTGTGTTGTTGAAATGTAGATGAGCAGATATTTTGATAAGTTCTTCCATTTGTATATCCAAGTTGATGAAGGTTGAGGATATAGTAGAATGAATTATTGGCCCTAGTACTTCACCCATGCCTCTATGTTTTGTCATATAAACATAAATGTCCTTCCCACAAAAGGTGTAGTGTATTTACGCACCACTTGAATTTGGGCTTGGTCCTGTGACCTGCTTTGGCCCATGAGATAGTAATGCCAGTGACACAACAGGGGGTTGGAATGTGCTTGGACAGCCGGGCTTGCCCTTTTGAATTTTTGTTGTCCCATGAGAGGAACATGCCTGGGCTGGCCTGTTGGTCTGAAGAGGAGGATGAGAGAGGCGTGGAGCAGGGCTACCCCACTCACTGACTGAACAAGAGTTAATAAATACTTGTTGATACCACTCAGATTTTGAGGTTGATTATTATGTAGCAATAGTTGACTAATACTGACAGATACTTGAATTATAATTCAAAAGTTCAGCAGTTGCTTTAGGGATGGAGAGTAGGATAAAGACAGAAAACTGTTCTTTTTCTGAATAGACTGAAAGGGAGATGTCTCTGTGAGGAGTAATAGGTGGTTCAAGAGGAGAGGGATGAAGGCAGCCCACTCCCTGTGATAACCTTGAAGAAGAGAAAGGAGGAAGTTTTCCCAGATTTTATACATCTTGGAGACTAGCGCCTTCATGGATGAAGTGTCATACCTGTAATTTTCAATGGATGAGTCAAGTCGAAGTGAACAAAACTGCAGATTTGAAGAGAAAAGGAAAGAAAAAAGGCTCACAGGAGGGGAACCACAATCCTAACGATTTCACTGCTATAGCCTCAAGACTGGAGAGGAAAGGTTTCTGGGCAAATAGAAACCTGGGGGAGGTACCTCAAAATTCCCCCATCCCCCAAATCCTTATATTTCTTTTCATCTGATAACCCATCCAATTGCAAAAATCATTTGCTACCTTGCTGAGTTTTTGCTCACTAACTATTATGTATTCTCTTAGAGGCAGATTGGGCATTCTTATGAACCACACTGGGCAAATGGCATCAGGGGTCAGGGGTGGTCGGGGTACAGGAGAAGCAGTGCTTTTCTATGGTGTGGCCCTCTTGTTTTTTTTTTTTCCTGGAGTGCAGTGGTAAGATCACAGCTCACTACAACCTCTGCTCACTGCTGGGTTCAAGTGATCCTCCTACCTCAGACTCCCCAGTAGCTGGGACTACAGGCGGGCACCACCACACCTGGCTAATTTTTTCTCCTTTTTGTACAGACAGGGGCTTGCCATGTTGCCCAGGCAGGTCTCAAACTCCTGGGCTCAAGCAATCCTCCCACCTCGGCCTCCCAAACTGCTGGGATTACAGGCATGAGCCACTGCGTCCGGCCATAGTGAGTCCCTCTTTGATTCTCTTATTGTTAGAGAAAAAAACGCTTGTTAAACCCACAACTGAGGGATTCATGTGAAGATCACAACAGACGAGTGATGGAGGGAGACCTCCCTTCTGCTCCCCCCTAAAGCTAAAGCATCAAAGTGAACAAAAGGGGTGATATGAAGCAAGTGAAACTCAAAGATGAGTTCCAAGAATAGAAGTAATTTGATATTTTCTATAGACAAGGCATCACTGTTTTGAAAGCTGATGCCATTGTTGCAGAAAAAGAAATTAGCACCTGCTTTATTTCTGCAAATCAATTAATCCCAACTAAGATCCCAATCCTCATAGTGTTGAATGCACTATTAGGCACTGAAAATTTCACATTCAGAAAATATTTATTTAGAGGGTTTTTGTAATAGATTTATTTCAAATTATGATTTTGAATAAATTATTTTATTTGTTGTATGATATTCCAAATTGCTTCAGTAAGAAAAGGAAAAGAGAAATCTGAGATAATGAGATTTTTTTCTTAAAAACGGCAGATGCGCCAGAATTTGTACATTAAAATGTATAATCTGGGGGTATTTTCCAAAGTAATCTCTTAGGGAGGTTACACACTTATTTAGGTCAAACAAATTGACTCAAAATACTAAATACTCTTCCCATGTAGAAATGCTTTCAGGGCTTGCAACTCATCATTATGAATATCCTTAATGATGGCATATGTTTAATTTTAAGGATGAATTTCATTTCTGAAAGTAGCTATCAGTTATTTTGAGTCAAGTTTTTGGGTGACCCAAAATAAAAGTTTTAGGCTGAGTTCCCGCATATGTTTAACATATTGTCTCAGATGCGTCTGTGGAATGAGTGACTACTCCCAGGGAGACTGACTTCATATGTTGATATATTGGATAAAATGAAATGAGTCTCACTGTGTAGTCACACTTTGTACTGTATCTGAATCAAAGGAGATCAATGATCATTTCTGCAGCTTTTCACTTCTGGGCTTTCATTTTTCTTCTTTGAGTTCAATATGATACATCATTGCCTATCCTATCTTCAAGAAGAAAGCTGTGATTAGGATGCAAGGTAAAAGGAGAATCAGTTGATCATCTCTTGGTTGGTAGGAAAGAGAAGAAGCTGGCACTATGTGGACTAGGGGACTGGGAGAACTGACCTGGGAGTAGGCTTGACCCTGAATTACCTAGAATAGAGCCCAATGATCATTTTCCAAAGGGACCGTAAATTAAGGCTTGGGTTCAGCAAGAATTGGTTTCCAAGGATAGTTCCAATGTGTTGCTGGGGTCTGGCAGTGGGGGGCAGACCATAGCAGAAAATCCACAGGAAAGCAGGGAGTATAGGAAGGAGGATTCACCCCCCACAAGTAGACATTAGACTGACCTGCAGAGGAAACAGGCATATTGATTGTGTGGGGAAGCCAACATGGAAGCACCATGGAGAATGGAACAATATGGCTGGAGTAGGAAGAAGGTTTGCCTTAAGACCCAGGTTTCATCTGGGTCCATTTAATCCTGGGTCTTTGGCAGCTGAAGAACTTTCAGATTCGACCATCAGACATTTTTTTGAGCTCTCTTTATACACTAAATACTGTTCTCATCACTGAGGATACAAAAATGAGTGAGGCCTTAGACTAAAAATTTGTTTCAAAGGGAGACAGTTAAGTATTTACTAACTAGACCATATTGCAATTCAGTGTTTTATTAGAGGGAAGAGCAGAGTAGAGGAGTCTTTCTCAGGCTGGGCATGCAGTTGAGGGTGAGGGAAGAAATCCCCGAAGCTATGACAGCTAACCAAAGTCCTGAAATACTGAAGAGGCATTATCCAGGAAAAGAAGTGGGGGAGAGGTGTTTTAGACAGAGCACGTGCCAAAAATGGAAGGTGTGAGAACGTGGTGTATTCTCGGAATTCAATGCAAATAGTTCAGTATAATTTGGGGGTGGAATGAAGTGGGGAGTGATGCTGATGAACATCTTAATGAGTGCCCGCCAAGGGGTTTGGAAGTTTTCAGCAGGCAGGTCTCAGCAGCCAGGGATCAGGCTCCCAACTTACTTCTCTGCCTGAGACTGGCTCAGCTTGATGGAACTGAACCTGTGGGCACAGGGTATAAGTGACTTCACCTGGGAGAGGCTGGATAGGCCTGAGGATGGTATTTGGTTTTATCTTAGTAACTACTGAGAATAGTATAGACCAAGTTATGTTTCTCTATGAAGATTTCCATTTAAACAAAATAAGTGAGTTGTCTTGATTTAGTGTTTTGGATATTAACTGTTTCAACACATTAACTTTTAACTGAATGTCTGCTATTCATTATGTGTGATGCCACACATGTGTGATGGCTTCATCTACTTGTTGGGAGATTTGTAAAATTAAGAGAATATTTGAAACTTAGATGCTATTTAATGATATTTCAAAATTTCTCTGAAGATTTGGTACCAGTTCCATTGCTTTCCAACATGAGGTTTTTAAAAAAAACTTTAAAGTTAAAATTTGCCATGTGGAGTTTATTTGAGCTTTTTAATGTAGAGACAATTGGACTAGAGTTAATGAAATATTCCAAGTTCATTTTGTGATTGGTTGTTCCTTTACAGAATTTTAGCAATATAAGCAGGAGAAGCCAGTTAAGTTTGAAGGAGACTTGCCAAGGTCATTTCCAAGTTTATGTGCTCTGGGGTTGGGAATTGAGACTGGATATTTTATTGAGGAAATGCCTTTACTCTATGACAGCATAGCTATTGTTCTGTATATTAGGAGGGCTTATGTGTCCTGATAATGTTTTAATAACAAATCATTCTGAATATTTCTAAAAGATTGTTTTTCCAAATAAACTTTAAAAATTATTTACTAACTTGTTACTTTGCCAGCTTTTCAATTTTCTGTCATTAAATAAATGCAGACAACAGTAGCAAATTGCAGCAGCATAAAACCCCTTTGTAATACTACTTCATACAAAGTTGAATGGAGAATAAAATAGAATGGGATATACTAGATAGAGCATAGTAAATAGTAAGTATATTGAACATATTGAAACTTGCTTGGAAAATTAAAGAGTGATTCTCAAACGAGAGTATTTTAGTCTGCAGATTTTCTGAATAGTAAAAAACAAAACAAAACTACAACACTAAAAGCATTCACAGCTAACATATGACTCAGAAACAGTTCCACAGATTTTTTTTCAGCCTTTTTTGGTGACACTCCACCAAAGCAATAAGATCCCCATTCTTCATGTTCTAGAATTTTCTCAGAGTAGAGGAGAGTGGCAGATCTTTTCTTCCTGCTGACCCCTCATGACCTCGGAATCACTAATGCAAAGAGGGTGGAAGATTCTAGGGGACTTCCTCAGACAAACTGACATAATGAGAGCAGTTTAATTTATAATCAGGGTATCACTTGAAAATGTAAATAGCATGCAGAAAGCTCCCTCCATCATTTTATATATTTAGTGAGAATGTCTCCTTTAATTTCGAGGCCAACAATGCTAGTTCTAACACAACTCATCAATGCTTTTATTTGGACTGGCAATAGGATATTGTTCTGACCAGTAGAAGAAGGCAAAGACAGTATGGGGGTTGTCAGTTTTCAGTAAGTAGCCTTTCACTTGTTCTCTCTAGTTTTATCAAAATTCTTCAGCCATGGTGGAAGGTCAACCACATGTTCCCAAGTCCAGTATCTTTGGGGATTCTGGGTTAATGGGAAAGGAGCAGTTTCCCACACCGTGGTGTTTATGGTGGAGGAGGGTTGAGGGGATCCGGGAGTTTGGTGTTCCTTTGAACACCTAGAACTGCTTGTGTTTTCAGCAACTTCAATTCTCAGTTTTTCTATGGCTCAGGGGTGTTAATTGGCTTATTTCTTGTTTATTTACCCTTCTACAGGTGCCTAGTTTTTAACTTTCTCTTCTCTGCAAAGTCACTTGATACTTACCCTTCTGTTTTCAAGCCTCTGACATATTACTGACATCTCTTGGGCTACTGTTAGCTCTCTTCTTGGTTCATGATTGCTATGACTGCATTTCTGTTATTTTTAAAAAATCCTTTATTATCATTTTAATGGAGTATTGGAAGGAGCTGAAAGAAATGTTTTCAATCTCTTATGTTTAACTAGAAATCTCTAAAGCATTTTCTTTAAAAGACGGGGTCTCACTCTGTCACCCAGGCTGAGTGCAGTGGTATGATCATAAGTGCCAGCCTCAAACTCCTGGGCTCAAGTGATCTTTCCACCTCAGCCTCCCAAGTAGCTGGGACTACAGGTGTATGCCACCGCTCCTGGCTAATTTTATTATTTATGTATTTATTTATTTTGCAGAGACAAGGTCTTGCTATGTTGCCCAGGCTGGTCTCAAACTCCTGGGTTCAAGCAATCTTCTCACCTTGGCCTCCAAAAGGGCTGGGATTATAGGTGTGAGTGACAGAGCCTGGTCTCTAAAGCATTTGTTTAAATTTCAAGGTGACATGATGGTCATTCTCTTTCTCTTTTCACATCAGAATGCTGCAAGGGAGCTGGTTTGTACAGGAATGTGTTTTTCACCGATGTAGGATGAAATTGCTTGGGTATATCCAGCAGAAAGTTGGGGTAGGCTATTTAAATGATGTTCTGAGAACCCTCTTGGGAAAGATGTCATCCAAAGGGCATAACAAGCTGGGAAAAGTTGGCCTCGAAACAAAGACTTAGATGTTGGAGGAAAGGGGGCTTCTGCATAGAGCAAGAATCTATCTTTTAAATTTGTTTTCTGGCCCAGCCATTTATAGATTGTTACGTGATTCTTATGGGGAGAAGAATAGCTAGAAGCTTAAATGGAAAGCATTAAACTCTGAGAAATATTTAGATACCGGGAGTACTCCTTTAGAGCCCCTATTAACCCAGTTCAGTAAGGAGACTAACATAGACCCTCAACTTGGCCACTAGATTAGGGACATGTGCTTAGTGGTCTGGAATTCTGGGCTGTAAATTTTGGGGAAACAGACCATGTATCCCTTGTTTCCTGTTGTGTCTCCAGAATCTAACACAGTGCCAGAGAATCAATAAATATTGGTTGAGCGACTGCTGGAGCTGGTAGCCCACAAGTTGTTGTCATCATAAGAAGTAGACTTCATGGCAGAAGCAGGAGAAGCACCCAAAAGTGCTGACTAGGAAGGGAATCAGATGGGCCACTGAAGGTGGAAGGGATGTGCTTTTGCACAGCTTCCTATCAAGCATTTGCAGGAAACCTCATGGAGTATGGTCAGAGAAAGAGAGAAAGGAACTGAGAAACCATCAATCACAGTGGGCAGATCTTATTTGTGAAAGGCCTCCTGGGATCTCCTAGAAATAGTCAAGTGATATTTATCATGAAGTTTCAGTTTATGCAAAAGCAGGAGGGAATCGGAGCCACTGAAATATGGGTTATTAACATGAATGTAACATAGACCACCACTGATGTAGCTGGGAAAGACATGAGTTGTCCAGTAGTTTGAATTATAATCAGGATCTAGGTTGTGGTAGCCAGACTTCAAGATGGCTCTGATAATCCTTTCCTCCTGGTATTCATGCCGTTGGGTAGCCTTACAACCTAATTTCAATAGGGCTAACTTGTGTAACCACTAGGATATTACGGAATCAGGGTCTGTGACTTCTAAGTCTAGGTCACACAAGGGAATGTGGCTTCCACTTTGCTCCCTCTTTTGGGTCAATTGCTATAGGGGAAGGCAGCTGCCATGTTGTGAAGCAAGCAGCCCTATGGAGAGGCTCCCTTAGCAAAGACCTGAGACCACCTGCCAACAGCCAGAGAGGAACTGAGGCCTCCCGCTAACAGAGTCATCCAGTCTGCTGATCATTGAGGACCCAGTTGATATCCTGACTGCATCCTCATAAGAGACAGTGAGCCAGAATCACCCAGCTAGGACACTCCCAAATTCCTGACCCATAAAAACAATGAGAGAACACATGCTTATTGCTTTAAGTGCCTAAGTTTTAGATCAATTTTTAATACGGGCAGAGGTAAATAATATACAGGGAAATACGTATCTATGAAGGTGACCAGGTCCCGTGTGATGTAAATTCAACAGATAATGACCAGGTCCGTGTGATGTAAATTCAACAGATAATGCAAGATTTTAATACTGGCTAAAAATGGCAATGATGAGAATCTATAAAATATAGACTCTGTGCCTTTACTATATATAGAAGAGATTCTTGACTCTGCTTTTGGGACACCCCAATGTATCTCAAAGGCTGAATTTTAATTTGCTCAGATATGTGAAATAAATGACTGCCTTGTGTTTTTGGATGAGGCAGCTGCAAAGAAAACCATGAGTAAAGCAAATAACTTGACAACATGGCAAATATTAGCATTCTTTACTAGTGCAATATGAATGTACAGGACACCAAGATGTTGTCCTTTTGTAAACAATCACCAAGTTGTATGCGTGTGTTCAATACACATCTACTCATCTGCACGATATATTTGAAAAATTGTTATGGTTTTATACAGCTCACACAGCACCATCACTCATTTGATTCTTAAAAATCTTTCCCATCCATCTGTGAGTTAACCTAGGGAGAGCATTATTATCACCCATATATAAATAGCAGAAAACAGGCTGTGCCAGCAGCCTCAGCAATCCCACCTGGGGGGCTTAGATTTTGGACAGCCCTCGTTAATGGGACTTAGTAGTCTGATCATAACTGTTAGAGGCTGCCCTGACCCCATATCTCTCTTGTGCCCAACTAGACATTGTACACAGGGTCCTGGGTACTATCTACTCCTTATATACTCTCTTTGCACTTCATTGACAGCCTGTTGACATTCCTTTTCATCTCATCGTGTTCACTCTATCCTTCCTCCTGAAGTTTAATCTGTTTCCCTCTCTAGGACCACAGCCTCCCTCATTTCCCCTTTCCCTTACCTTCATATATACCTTCTCAATCTCCAAGACACTTAATTTCTCTCTGTCCAATGGTTTTCTTCTCCATAGCCTTAAACATAGAGGCTCTCTGTTGGACCACCTCTGAAATCTGTTCATTTGCACTCTTGTTGAGCATCCATCCTCTTCATGCTATCCTGTGAAGGACTGAGTGGGATGACATAACACAAGATACGATTCTCATTGCCAAGGAAAGAACATCCTGGAGGGAGAAAAGATGTGTAATAACTAAGGCTGGGTGTAATAAGTGATAAATGTGATGGGGTGGTCCAGGCAATATGGTGAAGGAGGATTTGAGCATTTCCAGATGGGGAGATTAAGAAATGTCCCTTGGAGGCTGGGCACGGTGGCTTACACCTGTAATCCTAGCACTTTGGGAGGCTGAGAGGGGCAGATCACTTGAGGTCAGGAGTTCGAGACCAACCTGGCCAACAAGGTGACACCCTGTCTCTAATAAAAATACAAAAATTAGTTGGACATGGTGGCGCATGCCTGTAATTCCAGCTACTCAGGAGGCTGAGGCACAAGAATCACTTGAGCCTGGGAGGTGGAGGTTGCAGTGAGCTAAGATCATGCCACTGCACTCCAGCCTGGGTGACAGAGTGAGACTCTGTTCAAGAAAAAAATAAAGCACCATGGAGATGGTAACATCCACATCCGAACTGGGCTTTGAAGAATGAGAAGGATTTTGTTAGATGAGAATGATGGTGTTGTGGGATGGTGCTGAGATGGATGAGAACGGCAAGGGAAAAAGCAAGTGTAAGCCAAGAGCTCGGAAAGGCTGCTGCACAGCTGTGAAGAGCCTCGGGACCAGACTTCAGTTCAGGGAGCATGGGATTTAGAAGAACAAGACCTGGGTTTGAATTTGATTCAGCCAGTAAATGGCTGTGTGAGCTTCATTTCATCTGTAAAGTGAGCTGTGAAGGCAAGATGAGAATAAGGTGGGTGAAAGTATCAGGGAAGTATTGGCAGAAGGAAAATATTCAACCAATGTTAGTAAAATGCAGAAGAAAATTAGTTTGGAAAGACACGCTGAGGTCATCTTATGGAAAGCCTTGCATGTTAGGCTGAGGAATCTTAGACAGTGGGAAACTGTTGATAACCAAAATGAGAATTGGTGAGGATTTCAATGGCATGCAAGATGGTTTGTGAGAGTAGACTTTGGAGCCAGGACTATTACTGAGGTGATTGTAACAAATTACCTGTGAATTATAAATACCTGAACTATTCTGGTGAAGGTGGGAAAGGAAAGAAGGGACAGATGCTCAAAGGAACTATAATAGAAAAGTCAGGAACACTTGGCAAGAGCCAGGATTCTTCCTACATTTGCTTTTGCACTTAGGCTGAGGCTGAGAAGTACAAGTCAGGTTAAATTCTTGTGATAATGGCTAAAACAGCAACACTCATTAAGCAACTACTATACGTCGGATACAGTTCTAAGCACCATCAGTGCACCATCTCATGGAATCCCTCACAATGGCCCCGGAGGTGGGTACTAGTGTGGCTACCAGTTTACCGATGAGGATACTAAGGCTTGCAGAAGTTAAAGATGTTGCCAAAGTCGCATCCCTACACAACAGCACAGTCAGGATTAAAATCCAGATCTGCTTGACTTTAAAGCCCATGCTCTTAACCATTACATTACCTCCAAGTGCAAAACCAGGGTAACTGCATGAGTACGTATGCTTGCATTTACCCAATCCTGACCTTGTGCTCTGTGCTCTATAAATTGTTGGAAGTTTAGGGACTAAAGATTACCCTTCCTATATTTCCAGAGTTCAGGATGATAAGGGATACACAGAAGAGTGACTATTCCTAGGCAGACAAAAATACTGACATTTTAATGGGATGCAAGTGCCAAGTAATGCTCACAATACACAGTGTCTGGTAAACAGAGGTCTCCTCTATTCTGTGCTAACTATAAGCTTTCAGATATGCATGGAGGTTTGCCTTTAGGAAGAAATGGCTTGGCCAAGAAGGCTCAGTCCATTGACTCAGGCCTACAGTTTATCCATCCAGGAGGAGCAAGAAGAGTGACCACCTGGCCACTGCTCCTTCAGCGTTGGTGAGATCCCGCTGAAGTGGGGTTAGGAGGACAAGCTTTGCTTTTTCATGCTGATCCATCGGAAAGGCAGGGAAATAAAACAGAGGGAGGAGCCCTTTCCTGTTTTTTTTTTTTTTTTTTGAGACGGAGTCTTGCTCCGTCGCCCAGGCTGGAGTGCAGTGGCGCGATCTCGGCTCACTGCAAGCTCCGCCTCCCAGGTTCACGCCATTCTCTTGCCTCAGCCTCTCCGAGTAGCTGGGACTACAGGCGCCCGCCACCACGCCCGGCTAATTTTTTGTATTTTTAGTAGAGACAGGGTTTCACCATGGTCTCGATCTTCTGACCTCGTGATCCGCCCGCCTCGGCCTCCCAAAGTGCTGGGATTACAAGCGTGAGCCACCGCGCCCGGCCCCTTTCCTGTTTTTGAAGCACATTCAGGACCTCTGCAGGTGAGTTTGGCTAGATACATTTCTGATAGAAATCAAGGAATGTTTGTTTTGGGGGTCCACCACTGGGCACAGGGAACAAGGTACAGATTAAAAGTCTTTATCCAGGATTTGTATTATGTGCAACATACTGAGAACCCTACCTCCTTCTAGGACTCAGGACCCACTTACACTTACAGAGAGCCAGCCTCCTCCCTCAGGAAGAAACAAACACTGGAGGCTTTTATTCATCATGTCACCCCTCACCCCCATGTTCTATGGACTCTTCTTCCTAGAAGCTTGACAAGAATTCTTCTAACACATATATTGTATTGTGTCTATTACTTCAACAATTCTGCCCAGAAGATATTTTTATAATCACCTCCATGACTTCATGGAGAAACTGAAGCTCAGAGAATTTAAGTGATTTGCCCAAGACGCAGAGAAAGCACGTGGTAGAGCTAGAGTTCCAGCCCAGGTCGATATGGTTTCTAAGCTCACACTCTTTCCCCCACCCCTCTGTGCCTTCCATTAATAGCCGCCATGCAGGGAGCTGGACACTATGCTGAATGCTTTGTCTGTATTGGCTCCAAACTTCACAACAACCTATATATATATGTTTGCATTATTTATATATATATATATAGTATATTATAATTATACTATAAAATGGTAGTACCTTCCATGTTGTACTCTCTCTCTCTCTCTCTCTCTCTATATATATATATATATACACAAAATGGGAATGATAGTACCATATTATACTATCATTCCCATTTTTTAGATGATCAAAACTGTTCATTGAGGATAAGTACTTTACTCAAGGATGGGCAGCTACAGAAGGATACAGCCAGAGTTGGAAAGTAAGTCTGTTAACCGCAGGCCTCTGGATTTTCCACTTACTCATGTTTTGACTGGCCTTCCATGACCACTATAGTAATGTTTTAGACATATTTGTAACATGCCTGATTTTTTTTATTTTTTATTTTTTTTAGATCGGCATGTGCTTCATTGCCCAGGCTGGAGTGCAGTGGCGCGACCTTGGCTCACTGCAACCTCTGCCACCTGGGTTCAAGCGATTCTTGTGCCTCAGCCTCCCAAGTAGCTGGGATTACAGGCATGCCATCATGCCTGGCTAATTTTTGTATTTTTAGTAGAGACAGGGTTTCACCATGTTGGCCAGGCTGGTCTTGAACTCCTGACCTCAAGAGATCCACTCACCTTAGCCTCCCAAAGTGCTGGGATTACAGGTGTGAGCCACCATGCCCAGCCTTGTTTGTATTTTGTGGGGGTTTTTTGTTTGTTTTGAGGTAGGGTCTCCCTCTGTCACCCACAGTGAAGTACAGTGGCATGAACATGGCTCCCTGCAGACTTGACCTCCTGGGATGATTTGTATATCTCCATATCTCCATATAGATTATCTATCTATATCCCACTTTTAAATAATGTTAACGTTTATTCTGTGACTTTTTGGTGGTGATTTGCGCAAAATATAGACTAATTCTCATTTTGCACAAACCGTTTAGAAAAGATTGCAGCCTTCTATGTTAATTTTATAAGCTCTATTGCCATAGAATCATTATATGGGTAGGAGCCTTAAAATGACTATTGCTATGTCCCCCGACCCTGCGTACAATGCACTCAAACTAGTTCACATAATTGCCTTTTCTGGGCAGAGACAACTAAAAACACTGCAATGAGGACACATTATTTATACATTAAAACCTGTTAGTTGAGAGCAGACTACTTTCATATAGTTTAGTGGTTCAGCAAAATTTCACAAAGCATAGAGTTAAATAACCAAAATGACCTTCACAAATAAATGAAAACCTCTGTATACACTTGGTACTCGGGTTTTAACAACGAATGTATCTGCTGACCTGATGATGGAGTCCCCATGACGAGGCATACTTAGGTAAGTTCTACCGGAGCTTCCTTACACTCATTTTTCTTTATGCCTCACATTTTTATGGCATCACAGCCTTGTTCTAACCATAACGTTTTGATTCTTGAAACATTTCCTTTGAGCAAGTGGGAATTATCATTTACAACAGCTTAAGTTAACTGAAAATTAAATTAACTTTATATGAAGTAAAGTAACTTCTGCAAGATTGTGTAGAATAAACATAAGAAATCCGAGGTTTCTTGACACATAGGGAGATAAAAATTTCTTCCTGGTATATTTTATTTTATATGGTATTTATGCTAAAAAGCCTGCATAACCTGAAGAAAGTACATGGTATAAAAGGGGAAAAAATAGTCATTATCAAGTGACATATCCCAGAAGAAATCTGCTAGATGATATAATTTCTTGTGATATGAGAAATGTTCCAGAAGACAATTCATTCATTGAAGCTGTTGTCTTTGTAAAATTATGATTATGGAGAAATAAATCTGTTGCCTCCCCACCACTCAAAAAAAAAATAAATTCTTAGTAGAAATGAAGACTTTCTCTGTCTTTTCTGACCACTTACCCATATTCATTTGCCAGCGGCAAAGACCAAAGTGAGGAGGTCAGAAGGTCAAAGGTGACAAACTGGGTTCATAAAGATAAGCGCTCGGATACAATGAAGTGACCCGTGACACCACATACATTCCATAGGGCAAAGTACAGTAAAGACTCTTGGGACACATGAGCACCCCCAGCCAGGCCTCTCTGCTTTCACAACTTTTCCTTCTGAAAGGTGGGACTCTTTTTCTTTCCCTCATGGTTAAGGATCTTTATCTCACATTAGGGACAGAGCATTTGGCAGATTTTAAAATTAGACTGAAACTTTCAGTATGTCAGTGATCCCATCCTGGACTAGAAATCTGGAGCCTCCGTCAGCGCAATGGCAGCTTTTCAGACAGAAGAAAGAGAACCTCATAACACTGTGTAGGTTACAGGTGAGCCCAAGGCCAAGCACCAATTGGCTTAAGGTCTATTATTAACTTCACTGTCACTGAGCAGCTCTGTGCCCTTGGGATGCCACTTTGAAGCAGGAGAATAGGGTCTGGAGGCAGGGAACCTAAGGCCGATTCACGCTGACTTCCTAGAACTAAACCAAAAAGAAAACCGCAACTTTCCAAGCCCAAGTAACAAAAGGACCAGAGGCTACTTCCTTTGAAACCTCCCCCTTTTCTGTGAGGCGGATGAAAAATTCAAAGTACCTCTGTTTGGTCCCCTCCTGCTCCTGTAACCAATTGAGACGTGACAGCATGCTGGCAGCGCTCACAGCCGTCGCTCGCTCTCGGTGCCTCCTCGGCCTCGGGGCCGATTCTGGCCGCGCTTGAGGACGCCCTTCCGCCCCCGTGGCTCTGTGGAAGCCCCTTCCTGGGATGGCTGAGGCGGGAGCCGGCTCCCTCAGCCTGCCGTGAGGTGTGGAGGGAGAGGCACGGGCGGGAACGCGGGCTGCGCGGGGCTCTTGCGGGCCAGCTAGAGTTCCGGGCGGGCGTAGGCTTCGGGGGCCCCGCACTCGGAGCCGCCGGCCGGCCCCGCCGGCCTCTGGCAGTGAGGGGCTTAGTACCCGGGCCAGCAGCTGCGGAAGGTGTGCCAGGTCCCCCAGCAGCGCTGGCCCACCGTGGCTGGGCTAGATTGATTTCTTGCCAGGCGTTAGCTGCCTCCCCGCAGGGCAGGGCTCTGGACCTGCAGCCCGCCACGCCTGACTAATCAGCTCTCTGTTAAACACACCAATCGGCTCTCTGTAAAATGGACCAATCAGCAGGATGTGGGTGGGGCCAGATACGAGAATAAAAGCAGGCTGCCCGAGCCAGCAGTGGCAGGCAACCCGCTGGGGTCCCTTTCCACGTGGTGAAAGCTATGTTCTTTCACTCTTTGCAATAAATCTTGCTGCTGCTCACTCTTTGGGGCCACACTGCCTTTATGAGCTGTAACACTCACCGGAAGGTCTACAGCTTCACTCCTGAAGCCAGCGAGACCACGAACCCACCAGAAGGAAGAAACTCCGAACACGTCTGAACATCAGAAGGAAGAAACTCCAGAAACGCGGCCTTTAAGAACTGTAACACTCACCGCGAGGATCTGCCGCTTCATTCTTGAAGTCAGTAAAACCAAGAACCCACCAATTCTGGACACACAATATAGCTGGTTGTGGGCCAAGTTTTCATTTGCATAGGAGTATAACTTTGTAACTCCACTCCAGCCTCTGATTGGTCACTTTCCACAACCAATCAGATCATTGCGTAGGGTGTAACTTTGTAACTTCGTTTAGGCCTCTGATTGGCCCCCTCCCACAACTAATCAGACTGACCACAGGGCACTACTTCATTTACATAGGGTGTACACCAAATAACCAATGGGAAACCTCTAGAGGGTATTTAAGTCCCAGAAAATTCTGTAACCGTGCTCTGGAGGCACTTGCTCAGCCTGCTTCACCCAGTGGAGTGGACTTTTGTTTTCAATAAATCTCTGCTTTTTTTTTGAGACTGAGTCTGGCTCTTTCGCCTACACTGGGGTGGCGCTATCTTGGCTCACTGCAAGCTCTGCCTCCCAGGTTCACACCATTCTCCTGCCTCAGCCTCCCGAGTAGCTGGGGCTACAGGCGCCTGCCACCACTCCCGGCTAATTTTTTGTATTTTTAGTAGAGGTAGGGTTTCACCATGTTAGCCAGGATGGTCTCTATCTCCTGACCTTATGATCCATCCACCTCGGCCTCCCAAAGTGCTGGGATTACAGGCACGAGCCACCACGTCTGGCCTAAATCTCTGCTTTTGTTGCTTTATTCTTTACTTGCTTTGTGCCTTTTGTCCAATTCTTTGTTCAAGACTCCAAGAACCTGGACACTCTCCACAGGTAACAGCTTTGTCTGCCTGCTCTTCATTTTCCACATGCATAAAGATAGACTAAGTGATTTGTAAGACCTTTTAATCTCAACAAGTTTGTAATTCTGGTTGTAAACCCCGGAGTGGGGAATGACATGAGGAAATATGGGTAACGATAATGTTAATGTAAAACACTATAAAGGCACCTGAATGTGGGAGACAAATGACTTGTAGAATAATATGAGGAGTTTTTCTTTCAGCCAAGAACAAGTAACAGGAACCAGACTTACTATCCCATATGCAATAACTTGAAAACTAGACAAAATACGCTGGGGATGGTGGCTTATGCCTGTAATCCCAGCACTTTAGGAGGCCGACGGGGAGCGGATCACTTGAGGTCAGGAGTTTGAGACCAGCCTGGCCAACATGGTGAAACCCCATCTCTACTAAAAATACAAAAATTAGTCAGGCGTGGTGGCGCACCCTTGTAATTCCAGCTACTCGGGAGGCTGAGACAGGAGAATCACTTGAACCCAGCAGGTGGAGGTTGTAGTGAGCTAAGATTGTGCCACTGCACTCCAGCCTGGGCAACAGAGCAAGATTCCATCTCAAAAAAAACAAAAGAAGACAAAATATGAAAAACAGTAATTTTGAAAACATTAAAATCGGGCAACAGACCATGCTGAGTGTGTGGAACAAATGAGGTGAGGTGATTGCCTCAGTGTATTGCCTTGATATTGTCTGCAGGGCATGCTGCAGGCTGCAAGAGTCGGGGCAAAGCCTGATTGTCTCCCTGAACTTGGTGGATGGAGTTAAGAATCCAGGGAGGCCGATGTGACTCGGCCAAACACAGGACAGGGGAAAAAGAAGGGAGAGAGATTTAAACATTTGCAGAGGGTCTTTCTTGAATCTTCAGCTGAGTATTGATCAGTTTGTGCAGGTGAAGAAACATCTGAGGCTGAGGAAAGTACTACTGGATAAGAGTAAAGGGAACAATCTTCAGAGCTCACGTGGGGCTTGGTCTAGCATCTATCCCCCCAAATCAGAGCAGGCAACCTCATAATTCATAGGGTGTTGGGTCAGTAACTGGACAAAATAATCCCTGGACTAAATGCTGCTCTCATCCCACCTGACTAAGCTCTAAAGGAAGACCCAAAGTATTCAGATTTTTAAGTAACTTAATTATATCTCAAAACAAAGCCCCCTCCCAATTTTTATAGAAATATAAAAACAACCAGCACCCAACATGATTAAATTTGTAATGAGCGGCATCTAAGAAAAATTACTAGGCATTCAACAAAACACACACACACACACACACACACACCCCAAAACAAAAAGTAAGTTGGTACTTTTTGTATTTTTTTAATTGAATTGTTAATTACCAACAAATAATTTTTGTATTAGGAACAGAGTATAATTTCCAGAATTGAATCATATATTTTGATTAATTAGTTTTCTCAATATTTCAAAGGTAATGCAGTAAAGGAAGGACAATCTTTTAAAAAAAATAGTGCCGGAACAATTGGATATCCATATGCAAAACAATTAACTTCATTCCATTTCTCATAGTGTAGACAAAAATTAACTCAAAGTCGTCTTGATCACCTGGCCTCAAATGATCCTCCCATCTTGACGTCCCAGAATACTGGGATTACAGGATCATAGAGTCAAACTTAAAGTTAAACATACCATCAAATTTAAAGCTATGAAACTTCTAGAAGAAAACATAGAAATTGTTTTGATCTTGGACAAGGCAAAAGCATTGTCCATTAAAAGGAAAAGATAAATTAGGCTTCATCAAAATTCAGAACTTCTGCTGTTCAAAAGACACCATTAGAGAATGAAAAGACAAGCCAAAAACTGGAAGAAAATATTTATAAATTTTGTGTCTGATAAAGGCTTTGTATCCAGAATATATAATGAACTCTCAACTGTTATTGGTAATTAATAATGCAGTAAAAAAACTGGCAAAAGATTTGAACAGAAATTTTTCACCAAGGAATATATATAATGGTAATTATGCACTCCACTATACAACTAGAGTGGCTAAAATTAAAAAGTCTGACCAAACAAGTGTTGATGAGGATGTGGAGCAAATGGAACTCTCATGTACTGCTGGTGGGAAGGTAAAATTGTGCAACCACTTTGGAAAACAGTTTGGAAGTTTCTTAAAAAGTTAAACATACATCTACCACATGATCCAGGGATTCTACTCCTAGGTATTTACCCAAGAAAAATTACAGACTTGTAAACGAAGGCTCATAACAGCTTTATTTGTTAACCCAAAGATAGAAACCGTCCAAATATTCAAACTAATTGTGATATATACATATGAGTATAATTGAAATCTTCTCAGCAATAAGAAGAAATGAACCATTAATATGTGCTACAACATGAATGAATCTTAAAATAACTAAACGATTATTCTTGTTTTTCTCTTCTTGGATCCTGTTTTGTGTCAGGCATTGTGATGTAAATTCTATCATAAATTTTTTTGTAGAAATATGAATGGTAAATATAATGATGCCCTTAAGATGTTTATAGCCATTGTTGAAGACAGATAAATAAATGATCCATTATAAAAGAGATAAAATATTTAAAAGCCTTTAATGATTTGACTTAAGAGCAGTTTTTAAATGCCTCGATAAATGGGTTTAATTGATATTTGTGTCCTAGGAAACTGAGCCCATAGCAGGTGATCCAGAAATATTTGTTGATTGGCAATGGATGAATGGATAAAGAAATTGTGGTGTATATACACAATGAAATATGATTAAACTTTAAAAAAGAAATTCTGTTATTTGTAAGACTGTGGATGAACCTGGAGATCATTATGCTAAGTGAAGTAAGCCAGATACAGAAAGCCAAATGCCACTCAATCTCATTTACATGTAGAATCTAAAAGTCAAACTCATAGAAGTAGAGTGTAGCAAGGTGGTTACCAGAGGCTGATGGGAGGGGATGGGGAATGGGGAGATGTTGTGCAAAGGGTACCAAGTTTCAGTTGGGCAGGAGGAATAAATTTTAGAGACTGATTGCATAGCATGGTGACTATAGTTAATAATGCATTGTATACTTCAAAAATTGCTAGAACGGTAGATTTTAAATGTAATAGTCCCCAAAATTTAGCATGTAAAGGAGTTGTTAATTGGCTTTATTTAATCATTCCACAATGTAAATATATAAAGACATTACATTGTACTCCTAAATTTATACAATTATTATTGGCAATTAAAAATAAAATTTTAAAAATTTGTTGATTGAAGAAGATTCCAGTCACATATGTTGAGTCATATAAAACATAATTGCAATGTATTATATCTGATCATTTATTTAATGAATATTTTTATCTGCTACACATAAAAACTACAAACTTAATTGTCAGAGCCCTTACCTTTAAGTCTACATAGTAGATCACAAGTAACAAATAATAATAATATGATAGAATGTGTATACATGCTAAGATAGAAGTTCCCATGAAGGAAGGAGCAAAGAAGAGGATTAGAATGAGGATAAGTCGGTATGGGAGATATCACTGCCTCAGAACTCAGGGTATAAAGCTGCAACTCGCTGCTTATACAATTGCTGCACAAGCAGGAAGGCGACTTGCCACAAAGCCCAAAGCAAGAACCCTGTTACCAGAATCAGGGGTAAGATAATAGGATCAGCAGCAGCTCTGAAGCCTTTGTCTCTAGCACCTTAAATCTTCCTCTCTTCCTCCCCACCAGAGACAACTCAATTGTTTCTAGAGTTTAAGGTGAAAGATTTTGATCCCAGTTTTAGGTATTGGGAGTGAGATTCAACTACTATATCAATGGACTGACTCTAATTTTTGAGAAAACGTAACTTCATGTTGGCAATGTCTCTATCAGAACAATATCAGGTGAGGTAGAGTGAAGATACAAAGTAGAGGTCTGAAAGGGTGTGATATGGTTTGGCTCTGTGTCCCCACTCAAATATCTTCTTGAATTGTAATCCCCAGATGTTGAGTGGGAGACCTGGTGGGAGGTGATTGGATCATGGGGGCAGTTTTCCCCATGCTGTTCTTGTGATAGTGAGGGAGTTCTCACAAGATCTGATGGTTTTATAAATGGCAGTTGCCCCTGGGCTTTGCACGCTCTCTCTTGCCTGCTGCCATATAATACGTGCCTCTTTCCCTTCCACCATGATTCTAAGTTTCTTGAGGCCTCCCCAGCCATGTGGAACTGTGAGCCAATTAAACCTCTTTCCTTTTTAAATTACCCAGTCTCGGGTATTTCTTCATAGCAGTGTGAGAACGGACTAATACAGGGTGCTATGTGAGCATAGCAATCAGTGGCACTAGAGCCATCAATTTTGACGGCAGCCAGGGTCAGAAATGGTTTCAAAGATGAAGAAGTTCTGAGTTGCATCTTGAAAAGCAAATAAAATTTCAACATGGGAAAATGGTGTTCAGCCAGAGGGCTTATTACCTGTTGGAAGTTCAGGGTGCTCAAAGAAAAGGAGGTATGAAGAAACATAATTTGTTGGAGTAAGATGAATGTCTATGTGATTCACAGAAGAGAATAAATGCTTTTGTCCAGCATTTTTAGTTAATACAGTATTCTGCTTAATGAAATAGAGGATTGCTATGTATTTCATTCATAGATTTCAAATTATAATATAACAAAACACATTTGTATCAGTTAGAATTCAGTTGTAAAAAATGAACTGCTCCATCGATCTTAAGCAGAAAACTGTTGGGAAGACTGGAGGAGACTCCAGGTTGACTAGTCTGCTAGGTCGGGGGTAAATGTAACACACCATAGCTTACGTGCATTTTCATTTTATGATGCTGGAACTCTAGAATTTTTCAGTGCCTCAGTTTGCCTAGAATTAACACATGAGACACCCCAGAAATGTTGAATAAGTGAATGAAAATATGTGAAGGTCAACATTCCATAAAAGTACAGACATACTCATTAATAGAAATTTCATTTCTTAATCTCCCAAGAGCCTTGCACAATGACTTACACATAGTAGGCAACTCATCAATATTTGTTGAATGAATTTCAGAGGAAAGCAAATAAAGTTGATATTTATTTCTGTGGTGATTTCAAATAAATCAAGTCCATTTTTGTCACTCTTTAAAAAGGATGATGTATATCTAACCTTGCAATCATGTCAAACATGGTTAACAATATGATGCTGTTTACATAATAGTAATTCATGATAAAAGCAGAAATCCTTGTTTTTTAAACCCAAAAGTGATGTCAAGGAAAAAGACTTTTAAGTCATTGAATGTTGCTGTCTGTTGGTTTAAGAAATGTGCCTAAACACATCTGATCTTATTCAGGTTGGGTGGCTGCCTCAACACATACCCAGAAATGGAGGAAAGCACTTGGCTAATAACATCCTAACTCCCCTTAATGTTTTTGCTTACTCCAGCCTTGCATGACCAGCAGCAGGGTAATCGTGTTAAGTTTGGGTAAAATAGTTCTCATCACACAGACCCCCAGCAGGGCACAGGAAGTTAGTTTAACTAAACTGTATCTATTTTGGAACAGAAATACACAGGCTGCAATAAAAAGAGAGAAAATCTCTTTCACATTAAGGACATTAAAAAGCCAAATAGACTTGGCTGGTGGATCAGTTAATCTAAGGTGAATGTCACCACTTAAAAACTTCTTATTATTTAGGAATTTTGAGAGTCATCTTTACATATATATGACATATCTCATATATGATATGATAGTATACATAATGTGTGTATATATATGTCTATAAATCAAATATCAGCCTTTAAATATTTTTGAAGTAATTATTTTGTAGCACTAGGAAAAAAGTTTCAAAGTCTATTTGGAGGAACATTATCTCTAAATACCCTAGAACAGTGTCAGAAACAGCCATTGAACTAGAAGTCAAAGCAAAACTACACCAAATGATGTACTCTGGCTTTTTCCCACTTCCCCGAGTGATTTCATCTCCTATACTAAAAATAGGATAAAATGGAGATGGCTTCACGTGCTTCTACCTCCCACATATGTCCCAATCTTCTCCATTTGGATTAGGAAAAAAAAAAAAAAAAAAAACTCTGCTTGCAAATGAATCACTAATTCTATAAGAAGCCTTCTTCTGTTTTCCTGCACAGGTAACATTTTGTTTTGCAAGTAACAGAGTCACTTAGTATTTTGGGCTTGGCTTTTTTTATATATATAATAAATCACATTGCTCATAAATATGAGCAACACTTTGGGTTGTTTGTTCCAATTTGTTTTCCTTTTTTGAATCAATGCACTTCAATCTTTGCTTATGTTGAAAAGCTGACAAGCTGGCCCAAATAGGTGTCGCTAAAGGTTCAGATTTTGATAACCTGATCTGATTGTGTGTGTATTTAACTTCTAATAAGGCTCTGAATGAAGATAACTTCTCTATGACTCTGTTAAAAAATTAGATAAATTGGAATCAGATGATGTCTACAGAACTGAGTTTCTAATAAAGGAATTTGTAAACACCCCGTTCCTCTCTCCTCACTATAACCGAGGGATTCATGAAGGGAACTCACCAGTGTGCCAGCTTTTCGAGGAACCTCTGGGGCTTCAGTGTCACTCCTATCTTTCATAAAGGAAAGGGGCTATTATCTGTGCACTATTTTCATTAGGAATACAGTGGGAACATCTTTATTAGAAACAGAGCGTGTGCTTGATGTGCTCAGTTGTGATAATGAGGGGAAGGGTGTGAATGAGAAGATAAGAGGAGCAAGTATTTAACTGGAAGCATTCCACCTGGCTTCGGCTTCATTTTATTTAATTGGATGAGGAATATTTTCTGCCTGTGAAAACAGCCAAATGTCCCAGATTGGGAGTCGAGAAGCCAGGATTTGAGGACATCATCGATAGCAATGCTTCATGTCCCTCTTCCTCCTCCTTAGGGGTGGCTTACTAACCTTAACCTTTAAAAGAGCACATGCACTACACACAGGACATTTGGGAATATAAGAACGACGCAGTTTAGGTGTTAAAAGCACGGTGGTCTTTTCACTGCCAGACATGAACGAAATTGTGAACTAGATAAATTCTATTTTCAAGCCTTATAAGGTTACCTTTCTGGATTTCTCTTCCACTTTTAGCAGCTCTAGGCTTAATATCTATGTATTTATATATATCTCTCTCCCTTATAAAAACTTAACTCTCCTGTGTCCTGCTCCTTCACGTCTGTACTAAATGATGTTATAAATTAGTAGGTTTTTCAGATTTTGTACGTATAAATAGCTGGATGCCCGGGTAAATTTTCATATCAGATACACAACAAATAAAATTTTAGTTTAAGTATGTCCAATGCAATATTATTCCTTGTATATCTGATTCAAATTTAACCAGAGGGTGCTCTGTATTGTATCTGACATTCCTAAAAATAATTTTTCTTTTTGAAAATGTTTTTATTTCTAATTTTTATGGGTACATGATAGGTGTATATATTTATGGTATACATGAGATATTTTGATACAAGCATGCAATGTCTAATAAGCACGTCAGGAAAAATGGGGTATCCATCACCTCAAACATATATCCTTTTATGTTACAAACATTCTGTTAATACTCTTTTAGTTATTTAAAAATGTGTAATAAATTTTTAACTGTAATCACTCTGTTGTGCCATCAAATACTAGGTCTTATTCATTCTAACTACATCTTTGTACCCATTAACCACTCCATTTCCCTTCCCCCATTACCCTTCCCAGCCTCTAGTAAACATCATTCTACTCTCTATCTCCATGACATCAATTGTTTTAATTTTTAGCTCCCACAAGTGAGTGAGAACATGTGAAGTTTGTCTTACTGTGCCTGGCTTATTTCACTTAATGTCCTCCAGTTCCACTAATGTTGTTGCAAATGACAAGATCTCATTCTTTTTTTTATGGCTGAATAGTATTCCACGGTGTGTATGTACCACATTTTCATTATCCATTTGTCTGTTGATGGACACTCAGGTTGCTTCCAAATCTTGGCTCTTGTGAATAGTGCTGAAGTAAACATGGAGTGCAGGTATCTCTTCAATATATTGATTTCTTTTCTTTTGGGTATATACCTAGCAGTGGGATTGCTGGATCATATGGTAGTTCTATTTTCTGTTTTCTGAGAAACTTCCATACTATTCTCCGTAGTGGCTGTACTAATTTACATTCCCACCAAGAGTGTGTGAGGGTTCCCTTTTCTCTACATCCTTGCCAGCAATCATTATTGCCTATCTTTTGGATAAATGCTATTTAGGTGGGGTGAGATTATATCTCATTGTAATTTTGATTTGCATTTCTCTGATGATGAATGATGGTGATCTTTTCATATACTCGTTTTCCATTTGTATGTCTTCTTTTGCAAAAGGTCTATTCGGGTCTTTTGCCCATTTTTAATTTTTTCCTACTGGTTTGAATTCCTTATATATTCTGGTTATTAATACCTTGTCAAATGGATAGTTGCAAATGTTTTCTCCCATTCTGTGGGTTGTCTCTTCAGTTTGTTGATTGTTTTATTTGCTGTGCAGAAGCTTTTTAACTTGATGTGATACTATTTGTCCATTTTAGCTTTGGTTACTTGTACAAAGATACTCAAGAAATCTTTGCCCAATCCAATGTACTGGAGAGGTTCCCCAATGTTTTTTTCAGTAGTTTCATAGTCTGAAGTCTTAGATTTAAGTTTTTAATCCATTTTGATTTGATTTTTGTATATAGTGAAAGATAGGGGTCTAGTTTCATTCTTCTGCATGTGGATATCCAGTTTTTCTAGCACCATTTACTGAAAAAGCTGTCTTTTCCCCAATGTATGTTCCTTGGCACCTTTGTTGAAAATGAGTTCACTGTAGATATATGGATTTATTTCTGGATTCTCTATTCTATTTTATTGGTCTATGTGTCTGTTTTCATGCCAGTACCATGCCATTTTGGTTACTCTAGTTCTGTAGTATAATTTGAAGTCAGGTAATATGATTCCTCCAGTTTTGTTCTTTTGCTCAGGATGGCTTTGGCTATTCTGGGTCTTTTGTGGTTCCATATAAATTTTAGTACTATTTTTTCTATTTCTGTGAAGAATTTAATTGGTATTTTGACAAGGATTGCACTGAATCTGTGGGTTGCTTTGGGTAGTATGGACTTTTTAACAATATTGATTATTCCAATTCATGGACTTGGAATATCTTCCCATTTTTTGGTGTCCTGTTCAATGTATTGCATGTATTTTATAGTTTTCATTGTAGAGATCTTTCACTTCTTTGGTTAAGTTTATTCCTAGGTGTCTTATTTTATTAGCAGCTGTTGTAATTGGAATTTCTTTATTCATTTGTTTTCAGATTGTTCATTGCTGGCATACAGAAATACTACTGATTTTTTTATGTTGATTTTGTATCCTGCAACTTTACTGAATTTGTTTATCAGTTCAAATAATTTTTTGGTGGAGTCTTTAGGTTTTTCCAAATATAAGATCCTATCATCTGCAAACAAGAATAATTTGACTTCTTCCTTTCCAATTTGGATGTCCTTTATTTCTTTGTCTTGTCTTTTTGCTTCAGCTAGGACCTCCAGTACTATGTTGAATAACAGTGATGAAACGGGACATCCTTGTTGTGTTCCCAATCTTAGAGGAAGGGCTTTCAGTTTTCTTCCCATTCAGTATGATGCTAGCTGTGGTTGTCATATATGGCTTTTATTGTGTTGAGGTATATTCCTTCTATACCCAGTTTTTTGAGGGTTTTTATTTTATCATGAGGGGATGTTGAATTTTATCAAATGCTTTTTCTTTTTTTTTTTTAGGTATATATATTTATTGTAAAAATCTTTAGAGACATTGCAAAGGAATAGTAAATTGAAGCAATTATATGTTTTTTCCTTCATTCTATTGATATGTTGTATCACGTTGATTGGTTTGTGTATGTTGAATCATCCTGGAATCCCAGGGATAAATCCCACTTGGTCATGATGAATGCTTTTTTTAATGTATTGTTGAATTTGGTTTGCTAATACTTTGTTGAGGATTTTTCCATCAATATTCATCAGATATATTGGCCTATGGTTTTCTTTGTTGATATGTCTTTGTCTACTTTTGGTATCAGGGTAGGTTTCATAGGACAAGTTTGGAAGTATTCCCTCTTCCTCTATTTTTCAGAATTGTTTGAGTGGGATTGGTATTAGTTCTTCTTTAAGTGTTTGGTAAAATTCAGCAATGAAGCTGTATTAGTCCGTTTTCATGCCATTGATAAAGACATACCCAGGACTGGGCAATTTACAAAAGAAAGGTGTTTATTGGACTTACAGTTCCACATGGCTGGGGAGGCCTTACAATCATGGCAGAAGGTGAAAGGCATGTCTCACATGGCGGCAGACAAGAGAAGAGAGCTTGTGCAGGGAAACTCACCTGTTTAAAACCAGGAGATCTTGTGAGACTTTTTCGCTATCAAGAGAACAGCATGGGAAAGACCTGCCCACATTATTCAGTTACCTCCCACTGGGTCCCTCCCACAACACATGGAAATTCAAGATGAGATTTGGGTGGGGACACAGCCAAACCATCAAGTCCTGGGCTTTTCTTCTTGGGAGGCTTTTTATTATAGCTTCAATCTCATTTCTTGTTAATGGTCTATTCAGATTTTGGGTTTCTTCATGTTTCAATCTTGGTAGGTTGTATGTGTCTAGGAATTTATCCATTTATTCTAGATTTTCCAATTTATTGACATAGTCACTCACAGCAGTTTCTAATGATCCTTTGAATTTCTGTGGTATCAGTTGTAATCTACTTTTTCATCTCTGAGAAATGTGGTGGGGGGAGTGGTTAATGGTTGCCACAGGGATAAGAGGAAGGTGAAGAGAATGAGGTACTGGCTCTTCCTCCAGTGTTCAAGTGGAGAAGCTCTGTTTTCATCTGAATATTGGCATTGGGCATTTGATTTCATTTGATAAAAGTCCTTTGATCCTAAGAAAAGAAGTCTGAAAATTGCTGGTTGGCTTGACTGTGTTGTGTGCCTCTCTAGATCCACTTCTGTCTTTCTTTACCATGCTCTGGGTCTCTGGGGACAGGCTATAGGTCAGTGGGCTCTCTGACCCTCTGTCTTCTAGAGAACTGGGAGATTGAAAGTGGGCAGAGAGGAAGGTGAGGCCAGGGTATTTATTCCTCTGGCTTTTTTCCTACAGAAAAAAATTCAGATTTTTTTTTTTTTGACAGAGTCTCTCTCTGCCACCCAAGCTGGAGTGTAGTGGTGCAATCTCATCTCACAGCAACCTCTGCCTCCTGGGTTCAAGCAATTCTCATGCCTTAGCCTCCCAAGTAACTGAGACTACAGTGCGTGCATGCCCCACACTTGGCTGTTCGTATTTTTTAGTAGAGTTAGGCTTTCACCATGTTGGCCAGGCTGGTCTTGAACTCGTGACCTCAAGGTGATCCATCCACCTTGGCTTCCCAAAGTTTTGGGATTACAGGCATGAGCCACCACACCCAGCCAAAAATTCAGGTCTTTTAAAATTTTGTGTCAAAAGGAATTCTCTTAGCTGCAGGTAAGGAAGAACCCAACTCACTTGGCTTATGCAAATAAAAATGTATTTTTCTCACATACTAAAACTCTGGAGGTGGGAGCGGCTGGCAGCATTTCAGTGGCTCAATGTCTGGCCAGCATCTCTGAGATCTCTGTGATATTTCCCTCATAGTTAAAAGATGGCTGCCCAAATTCCAAAAGCAAGTACATATTCGAGGCAGAAAGGAAAAAATCTGCCATGTCCAACTCTTTACTAGGAAAGCAAAAGTTTCCGCGAAGTTTCCCTGTAGACTTCACTTACGTTTCATTGGCCAGATCTTTGTTGCATGATGCCCTGGATGTAGAGGGTGCTGGGAGCTTAAGTGCTGTATTTAGTTTTATCAGACTCTAAAGAGTGCAAGAGAGAAGGGAGTTAGGAATGGTGTTGGCTTAATCACTTAACAGTGTCCAGGAGGATTTTGTTCTTGACAAGGAAAATCTCAGAAGTCAATGTCTCCATCCTAAGGAATAGCTTTTTCATGGAATAAGTTACAGACATTCATGAAATGTTTAAAGTGAGGGTATTTCATCATGGTCCCTAAATGTATACCATGTACATGACTATATCTATTCTTTAACTTTGGTCAGAACTTGAAAGGCAGAATAACCTCAGTGGATTAAGGCCCTGGTCAAATGACAAATTGCAAATCCATCCATACCCTCTTTACACTTTCATTTTTTTTTGTCTGTTTATTTCCTGAACATACAGGCAAAATCAGAGTAATATGAACACAAAATCATGGAAAAAAACATGGGTCTAGAAATTAATCCTATGAGTCATCTTTTTTACCCCCCACATTGCCACAAAGTAACTACGTGTTGACATAGTTTTGCCTGTCTGAACCCCTCTTCCTTATCTGTAAAAAGAGGGTTATGGGCTGGGCACGGTGGCTCAACCCTGTAATCCCAGCACTTTGGGAGGCCGAGGGGGGCGGATCATGAGGACAGGAGATTGAGACCACGGTGAAACCCCGTTTCTACTAAAAATACAAAAAATTAGCCAGGCGCGGTGGCATGCGCCTGTAGTCCCAGCTACTCAGGAGGCTGAGGCAGGAGAATGGCGTGAACCCGGGAGGTGGAACTTGCAGTGGGCCGAGATTGCGCCACCGCACTCCAGCCTGGGCAACAGAGCGAGGCACCGTCTCAAAAAAAAAAAAAGAAAAAAAAAGAGGGTTATGCTGGACTAGTTGATCATTTTGTTCAACAAATATTTATTGAGCATCTGCTATGAAACATACCCTCTAGGTACCAGGGATTGATAGGGTTGTGATGATACACACAAGGTCCTTGCTCTCAGGGAGCTTACATTCTATTTGGCAGAGACTGACAATAAGAAAATAAACAAACAATAAAAGGTATCAATGAGTGATCAGTGCTATGCAGAGAAATGAAATACAGTGATGTGACACTCAGTGCACAGGTACCTATCTCAGATAATGTAGTCCCAGGAGGCCTCTCTGTGGAGGCAACATTTAGGCTGAGACCGGAAAGTCAAGAAAAAGTCAGATCCTGAATTACAGGGTTGAACAGCTCCGGGAAGAGGGAGCTACAATAAAAAGGCTCTAAGAGCGATCACCCTTGGCATGTTTAAGGAAGAAACAGAAAGCAAGGGAGATATTGAATTTAACCATCACTGCGTTTTTCATGACTATAGTTCCCATCTTCTGGAAATGCAAATTTACAAATTAAAACATCAATAACATTCTTTCCTAGGATAACTGAGGATCTCTCTGCCACAGACTTGAAGCTCCTGTGCATAAAGTGAGTGTGAAGTTTGAGAATGTTACCCTGGTTGAACTTGGTGGTGAGTTTCAAACCTCTGTGTAACTGATGGAGTTTCATAGAGAGCCCATGGCTGCTGCTCTACCTTTTACAGCTCTATCTTTCACAGGTCTAACTGTTAAATCATTGAAGCCAGTTGCAGTGGCTCATGACTCTCATCCCAGCACTTTTTGAGGCTAAGGTGGGAGGATCACATGAGCCCAGGAATTTGAGACCCACCTGAGCAACAAAGTGAGACCACATCTCTGTAAAAACTACAGAAAAATTAGTAGTCCCAACTACTTGGAAGGCCGAGCTGGGAGAATTGCTTGACTCCCTAGAAGTCTAGCCTGCAGTGAGCCAGTATATATGAGATATATATATATATATACACACACACACACAAACACACACACATACACACACACATATATGATGTTCATATGTACATACATATATGATATACATATATATACACACATAGATATATGTAGATATAATGTACATATATACACACATACCTATTATCGCTTCCTTCCTTTCATTTCTTCCCACTGATTGCCTTAAAAAATATCTTGTATTACACATGGTTTCAGGTATGAAGATGAATGAGATGGAGCACCCAATGAAATAGATCTAAAAGTATATGTACATATGTATGTAGATCATATGTGTATATCTCATCGATCTCTAATACTCTAAAGAAAATTAATTCCATGAGTCCATTGTCTTTGTAGTGCTCATTAACTTAGTCTCCACTACTTATTGTTGCTTCTTTTTGCCCTAAGCTTACTTCCCCGCCCTTTTTAACATCCTGGAAGTGATGATGTAGGGCATTAGCTCCCTAATACCAGTTTGTAAATTAAGTACTCATCTATGGACTTGTGCACGTCCCTGATGAAGTTTCTACCAGTCAGCAGCAAAATGGGAAACTGAGGCCAGTGAAATGATTTTTCATAAAGTTAAATTTATGTAACTTCAAAATATTTGTTCTCTCTGAAATGAGGTCCCAAGTTTTCTGTATTTTAAGGGTTTTTGCCACAATGACATAATGTAAATGATGTTTCTTTTGAGAAAAATAAACTATTTGTTACCTTATATCAGAAGCCCATTTTTCCCTCTAACAGAACTCATTGGGCATTGAAATCCAAGGGCCTGAACACCAAGGAATTGGCCAAAGCCCATGCATGCATGCCTACAGAGCCGTATGTTGTGTCTCTTGTCAGGAACCCTATGAATATTAACCCGTTCTTCCATGATCTGAGTGTTAATGGAATGGAATGTATGTGTGGGAAGGAAAGTTGATTTCAATGCTTCAACTCTGTTATCTGTTCCGTTTGCAAAAAGGCATCCCCACCGATAACTCTCATTTCTGTACTTTTGAGGGTTTGCTCCTCATAGCTCTGCTTTTGTTATCTTCTAAAATGTATTTAATACTGAAATAAAATATAGCCATAGCTTAGATGTATGATTCACTCTAACAAACATTGTGTGAGTTTTTATCCCCCTGAGTTTCTTGGAAGTGTTATTACATAAGATAGTGGCATGGATGTCATCTTACCTATGCTTGCTTGATAAATAAATGAAACATTTTTTTTTTTCATCTCTGCTTTCTTTCCTCTGTCTCCTTATTCATCCATTTACTAACTACCAGTTGAATGCTCAGTCCTGACTTCAGGGCAATCCAGATCCTTCTGAGGGATGCACATGCAAAACAAATGACCTACCTGAGAGGAAAGAGGTGCACCAGACACAGAGTGGGAAGACCCATTCCTTCTGCCTAGGGAAAGCCATAGAGAAGAAATGGGTAATCTGACAAACTTCCCATTCTCTATGCCCATTTTTGGGAGGGAGCTAGAATTCTCCCATCTCTTATTGGCAGCAGAATTTGGGATTAATATCATGGAACTGTGAGTCTGAGAGATTGAGATTGGATTGCTGCTATCCAGTTGTGTGACCACTAAGATCAGGCCACTTAAGTTTTCTATGTTTGTTTGTAAGCCAGGGATAACATACCTATTATCACTTCCTTCCTTTCCTTATTTCTTTCCACTGATTCCTTCAAAAGTATCTTTTATCACACACGGTGTCAGGTATGAAGATGAATGAGATAGAGCTTGCCATGCACACAGGGTGAGATAGATCTAAAAACAGAGAAATTACAATACAACCTCTGAGTGCCATTTTAGAGGAATGCCTGTCTCACAAAGTTACAGGAAGGCAGCAGGGAAATTCTTGTGAAAGTATTTTTGAAAATCAGGCATACAACATGGATGATCTCACGGTGGTAGTGAAGGAGGAATTGGATTCAGGGTGAGATGAACGGCTGAAGACCAGCATACAAAACTCTAGAATCCTACTGACCACCTGTAGGGACTTTAGGAAAAATATGTCCACTGGGAGGTCAATTCATTACTCCTAGCTGGTTCCTAACATTCTCAATTTTTATGTTAAGTTGGCACAGAGGAATATTAGCTTTAAATGCTTAAAAGGATTTATTTATTAGAGACCGGGCACTATGACTCATGCCTGTAATCCCAGCACTTTGGGAGGTGAGGCAGGTGGATCACTTTAGGTCAGGAGTTCGAGACCAGCCTTGTCAACATGGTGAAACCCTGTCTCTACCAAAAAATACACAAATTAGCCAGGTGTAGTGGTGTGTGCCTGTAGTCTCAGCTACTCGAGAGGCTGAGGCACAAGAATTGCTTCAACCTGGGAAGTGGAGGTTGCAGTGAGCCAAGATCATCACTGCACTCCAGCCTTGGAGACAGAGCGAGACCCCGTCTCAAAAAAAATAAATAAATAAAAATAAAGATTTATTTATTGGAATCAAATCCAAAAAAGCACTATCAGAGGGAACTTCAACAGTAAAGATATTTCCATGTTTTCCTTGGAAAGTTGCTCTTCCTTGAGTTTACAAAGATGTGATGCAGTCATACCTATATTCCCCTCTGGTCATCTCTAAGCTGACTTTAGCTTGAGTGCATCTTCAAACAAACATTGTGATTAGTGTCATGGAATTTTCTCTAAGGCTATCACCACTCATGATGAAAGATTATTTTTTTCTGGTTTATTATTATATTATTATTATCAATCTGGTTCTGGTGGAATTTCCACCTGTCCCCTCAAGTGGGGCTGAATCACAGGCACTGGAAATTCTTGGGTTAAAGGTTTTTAGGCAGAGTCCTCGTCCCACCAGCACAGGGAAGGACAGTTTGAAAGTAGACAGGGCGTGGTCCAGCTCCACCTGTGTGCTCCCTTTGAGGATTTCCTAACTCTCTTCAGTTCTCAACACACCTGAGAACTTGCTAGAACACATCAGGAACTGAGGGGAAGGGATGCTACTCTGTCTTTCTCATGGGTCTCAACTATTTTTGGACACCTAGCGATCTTTATCTATCGACAGTCTTTTCAGACTCTCAGCTCTCAGCCTCATTAGGGAGTCTGAGGAAATGTCTGGACAGAGACAGAGTCAGGAAGCCCTGCGTGGAGTCAGACTCTCCATCTTGTTTTCTGTTTTAACTCAGGCACAGCTTTGAACTCTCCGAGCTTCATTTTCTTTAGCTGTCAGCAGACATCATATTATACGTCTTGTGTACTCACAGACGTGTTGTAAAGATCAAAATGAGATAATTTGTGGAGCAACATGTTTGAAAAATATATAAAACATTATATAAACCCTCACATATAAGTAGAGTGTCTATTCACACTACTTCATGATTATATCCCGTATAATATAGACGTATCTGCGGGCGTGCAGAAACTTGCTGTATCCACCCCTCTCAATGTAAACGGTAACAGGCATGGAGAGCACAAAGGTGTTTTCATAAAGCAACAAGATGTCCCGAAGTCCTGGGAAGGAAACTAGGTTCTGTATCAAGGGCCTCATGCCCCCTTCAGTAAAGCTAATGGGAAAAATGGTTGGTCTACTATCTCCCGTTATCCTAGATGGTCACCCAGTGTTAACTCATTTTCTGGTCTAGTTTAGCCAAATAAGGCACAGAGATCAGAACAGAAGTAGAGAAGTGAACCTCTGTCTCCTGCCCTTCTGCCTCTCTTTGTGGGATTCCCATCACCCCATCCTTGATGAGCCCAGGTAAACATACTTTGAAAACCCAGGCCCAATACACAAAAAGAGATGGTTAGTGGTTTCCATTTCTAGCCCAAGTGCTTTATATTACTGTAGTCATCATCCTACTAAATGTCCACCTTTTGGGCTGGGCATGGTGGCTCACTCCTGTAATCCCAGCACTTTGGAAGGCCAAGGAGGGCAGATCATGTGGTCAGGAGTTTGAGACCAGCCTGGCCAACATGGTGAAACCACATCTCTACTAAAAATACAAAAATTAGCTGGGCGTGGTGGTAGGGAGCCTATAATCCTAGCTACTCGGGAGGCAGAGGCAGGAGAATAATTTGAACCCGGAAGGCGGAGGTTGCAGTGAGCCCAGATCAGGCCATTGCACTCCACCCAGGGTGACAGAGTGAGACTATGTCTCAATAAATAAATAAATAAATAAATGTCCACCTTTCTTAAATGCTATTCTTTTTTGCTTCTCTGACAGCTGGGCATAACTTTGATTTAATATTTATTCCTGTAGACTCCAAGGTTTAAATATCTGATTAGCCTTGCAGACTAATCTTCTTAAAGGTAAGGTCTGATTTGTATTTGTATCCTCCACACTTTGAAAGGATCTGGAAGGTTTCTCATTCATTGAACAAGAGGATGAATGAATGAATGAATGAATGAATAAATTATTTCAGTGGAGTGTTCATGTTTGATTTATGGGTCTTTTTTCCTTACTTAGTTCATTTCCTTTCTTTGTTTCTCCCAACAGCAAACTGTTTCTAGCAGGCCCTCAATAAACATTTGTTTGGCTAACACATGAATTGTGTGTTTTGCTGCTTTGGGTAACAATGGGTAGTGTTATTTATCTGGTCTATTTCCATGTCTGCCAACGCTGGGAATTATCTTCCTTCACTGTCAGCTGACTCAAGAGCTACCTATACTCCTAGAGTGGCTGATAGTACACTGACCTGAGTGAGGGTTTCAGGAACGTTGGTCCGTTTTTGGCCATGACATTGAATCATGTCCTGGCCTTAAGCAATTGCTACCCCATTCATTAAATGAGGGTGGAGACAATCTCGCCCACTTTCTTAAAGATGTTATGAAGATTAATGAGGTAATGTCTGCCAAGCACCCTGGAAGAAAGGTGCTAAATACTTAGTATTATGGTGACTTTGCTTTCAACTGTGTTACCCATTGGTGCTCATTCAGCAAGATAGGAAAGTAGGAGAGGGTCTGAAGCAGTGGAATTTGAGAGAGGGGTTCATGGCCCTGTTCTGAGCACTGCTGATTACTGATCCTGTGCGCGGGTCATCCTTCTAGTTCCAACTCTTCTGTCTGTAAAAGGTTGCCGTAACATAGCACTTACCCAGAGTCAAAAGCATGTGTGGAAAATTAACAAATTTGTTTTCGTAAAGTGGGTGGGTCCTTGGATAAAAAGCTTTGTAAAGCCGCAAGATACTATTTCAATCCCAGGTTTCTGTATCTCTGTCTCTCTTTCAAAAGGATATTCACTGAGCTTATCACTTTCTCAGGATTTTTTTTAATTACCCTTAACTCAATCTTTTATGTACAGCTGTTTATTTCTCTTGAACTGCTTTGTTTCCCTCCAGAGAGGTTACTGTTTGAAATTTCTGTCATTTTTCTGTTTGTTTGCTTATAAACTAATAATCCAACAAACAGTCTTTGGACAATAGTGTCTTTTTTTATTGAGGCATTATTTGTATAAGTCACAGTGCTTTTGAAATGTGTTTATTTATTAATTTATAAATGCCTCTCATCACACATTGCACCTGTGTGACTTATATTAATTAGAATAATAATGCGATGAGACATGAATAGGCTGTTTGTACCTTTGATTTCAGTGGTGTCTCATTTAAACCCAATGCATAGTATTTGAGAATTGGATTGTCAACTACAACTCAGAAGAATACAGTAGAATGAGAACAGTCTATGTTATCCTGTGTTTAGGAAGATTTTAGAATTGTACTAGATAAATGTCATCCAGAGGTTATACTAATTTTAAAATAAATAATATTAAGCCAATTATGATAAATAATACATATCAATAGTATATAATTCTTTGTACTATGTTTTTCTCCCTGCAAGTAAAGCATCCAAAATGCAAGATATGTCAATGCAATGGCATATTTAGTAATCTACTAATTCAGAATTTTGAGTTTAAGCAATCAGAAATAGTTGAGTGCTTATTTTATGCCTGGCACAATGAGTTAGTCTATGACTTATCAGATAATTGCTGCACCTAGACTCCAGTATTGCAATGGAAAGACAGAAACAATTGGACAGTTATCTGAATCAGGGCACTTATTAATTTGTAAGAAAATGAAAGGATTCGTTTGTCTGAAATTGCCATCTTGAAGGTTTTCATTGATCAAAGATAAATTCCACCTCATTCATGCAGACACAGACTTGTTCCGAATTTAAAAGGAAGAGATTGCTGTTTTTAAAGACAAAAATTATAAGGCTGGGTGTGGTGGCTCATACCTGTAATCCCAACACATTCAGAGGCTGAGGAGGGATAATTGCTTGAGGCCAGGAGTTCATGATCAGCCTGGGCAACATCATGAGACCCCTATCTCTACAAAAAATAAAAAGTTGGCCGGACATAGTAGGCACGCGTAGTCCCAGCTACTTGGGAGGCTGAGTTGGGAGGATTGCTTGAGCCCAGGAGGTCAAGATTGTAATGAGGTATGATCATGCCACTGTACTCCAGCCTGGGCCACAGAGTAAGACCCTGTCTCTTAAAAAAAGAAAGAAAAAATTGTATTTCTAATCCCAAAGATATATCAGTGTACTATTGATTAGCTAAAAGAAACCCATAATTTTACAGAAAATTGAAATGCTGAAATATCATGAAGTTAAATGATTGCCCAAGGTCATATGACCAGTTAGTAACAGAACTAGGACCTAAGTATCCTGTTTTCTGGTTAGTAGTAATACAAGCTATATTGATTCAGATGGCGATATCCAGACAATAGCTCACACTCATGAGATGACTGAGTTAGGCAGTAGGGAGACAGAGGCCAGGCACTGGATAAAGAGCAGATAACCTGGTTCCATCATGAAATGATTATTTATCTTTAGGAATGTTCCCAAACTCTTCAGTTTTCTCATCTTTCATATTCAGAAATTTTACTGGTTAATGTCTAACTTCCCTCCTAATTCTGAGATTCTGATTTAACGAACAAAACTGAACCAGAAAATGGATATCACAGATGTGTTTGCAAACAATCACATCCATTTACTGTCTACTAATATATCCTAAAAAATACAGTAGTTGTAAAGTCTGATACAAGTCAAGTATGTAATGTCTCTTGAGCCGAATTCTCCTTCACAGAAATACATAGTTTTGTTTTGTTTTTGTTTTTTTTTTTGAGACGGAGTCTTGCTCTGTTGCCCAGGCTGGAGTGCAGTGGTGCCATCTCGGCTCACTGCAGCCTCCACCTCCCAGGAATATGTAGTCTTTTGTTATGGAATTTGGTTATAAGGAGTACAATAGAAGTCACATTTACTACCTGCAGGAGTTTCCATAAGCTAATGCCCAATACTAATATCTAATACCCAATAACTGGTATGTCCCAGATACTCTGCTAGGTGCTGCTGGGCACCAGAGGTATTATAAAGCTTCTGCATCTACCCATTTTGAGCAGATGCAATAACATGAACAGTCTTTATCTGATCATTCCATCTCAAATCGTCTCATATCCTCAAGCCATAGTATTTAGAACTAGAAAGACGTTAGTGGTTTTCCATTGCTCATCATTCATTTTACAGTTGAAGAAACTGAAGCCTTTTATCTGACAAGTCAGCTTTACCCCTAGCAGAATGTATACAATATTTTTAATATATAAAGATATATATTTCACAGTCACAGTGTTACACAGGTAGATAATCTTTTCCCTTCGTGGTTTCACACAACTGTATTTCATTCTAGATACAGGTCTTTGCATTTGGTGTCTTCTTTCAGAGTGCTTCTTATCTCCCATGGCTGACATTTTGATGAAAATCTTGGCTGACAGAGGAAAATATGTAGAGGTCACTAATCTATTTTGTTATAAGAAATCAAAGAAAATTATTTTCTGAAGTTTTCATCAAATATCTTCCATAAAACCAATAATGTTAAAAAATGTTGGTGATCTGATATACATTTTGGTTGGTTGGAAGGGGCTTCTTATTTGGAATATTTAATTGGGCATGAACTACTTGGGGTATTCTTGTCTACAATAGTGGGGTCAGAGATGTGCTCATACTGTACTTTTATGTAGAAAGAAAATATAGCTTCTATATTTTCAACAAAGTAAGCTGTTTTTTTCCTTAAGAAACCACACCTTGATCAGTCTCAGGAAACTTACACTTATCAATTAAAAATAGGTCAATGTCTTCTGGTTTAAACAATCTCCTTTCAGTGCAATTAAAGTTCATCTCCCTTTGTTTCCATGGTCTCATTATACTTGATCTCTGTAGGAAATCTACCTCATTCATTATCTTTTCTGCAATTCGGCACTGGAAGGGAGGTCTGAGTGTTTGACTATATGCACCGGGTAACAGAGGAGTACATACTTACACTTCCTTGTTTGGGAGTGGCTGGACGGTTAACTAGTGAGCTGGCTTGAGCAGGGTCCTTGGGCATCTTCTGATGCTGGTGACGGTGGCCTCATTCATTTGCATCTGGTGTCTGCATGAACTGCAGCCTCTTGTGCTCTCATTCCAAGCATCCCTGGGTCCTCTACTACCCTCTGCACCTCTAGGACTATCATGGCAGCAAGGAGAACTTCTAATTTTTTGCATTCTCTGCCTCAGGGACATTTATCCAAGCCTCCTCTTACCATCACCTCCATGTTGAATGAAGTGTCCAGTCAAAAGCTTAGTACTTCCAGGAGCCCTAGGCATCCACCAATCCTGATGTTTTCAGACTTCTTCTGACCCACCTTCATGTTTCCATGGCCATCTCCCCAGCTCAAGGTTTGGTCTTGAAGGATGTGGGACAGCATTTCTTTTACTTGTCTGTCCTGGCATTTGATTTTTATTTGACTTTCCCTAAGTCATGGCCTTCTCCTTCTGATTTTATCCTCATGACTCAATCCTAAAAACTAGCTAGTGTGCAGAGAGAGAAACCAGCATCCCAACCAAGGAACACAAATTACAGGGCATTTCCGAATCAACATGTCTGCTTCCTGTTTTATAGACCTATATAAAGCCTCCTCATCCTTCTCCTCCCTGTCTCACTCCCAAACAGTTCTTATCCCTTCATCTCTAATTTCCTTCCTCTTGCCTTTTTTTCTCCCCCTTCCTTTTCTCCTTCTCCTCTTTTTTATTCCTTCACCTCCTTCTTTTTCTTCTCCTCCTCCTCCTCTTACTTGCTCCCCCTTTCTCTCTTTCTTTCTGTCTCTGCTGGGAATACTTGTGAAAATCAGTTTACATTTTTCATCTTAGTTTTTCCACCTCTTAAGTGGGGAAAGTAAAACTTAGATCAATTTTTAATTTCTCTGGAATCATAAAGGAATAATTAGTTAGCAGTTATAGATTATCTTGAACAACTTGGATAAAATTAACAGCACAAGTATTATTAATATTGCTCAAAGTATCAGACTTTGAAGAGGTTGTAGGGGCAATGGATGACCCTATTACAAAGAATGCACTTAGAAGATGGATAAAGTGTCTCCTGACCTGGGTTTCTAAGACCAATGAAGGTGGAGAGAAGCTCAACAAGTACGCAAAATTATCCTTGCCTAAGGAATACAAAAACATAATTATCTACTTTATCTGAAAATATATTTATCAGTCATTTTGTGAGATCTATTTTAAAAATTTTTTAAATAAATCTAAAACATACATACAAATATGTACACATAAAATTTATAGCATAATAAATTATCTCACATTGAACACATCTATGTAACTAGCTCTCAACTCGAGAAATAAACATGACCAGAGCTACAGAAGTGCGTTGTCTTCCCCATTCTAAGCACTACCACCTGAAGGGAACCATACCCTGGTTTCTAATGCCAAATATTAATCTTGCCTGCTTTTAAACTTGATTTGGATAGAGCCATGCAATGTGTACCCTTTGTTGTTTACCTTTTGCTCGGTGTCTTGTTTATGAACTTCATTCATTTTCCTGTGAGTAACTGTGGTTCATCCGTTCTCATTGCTGCATAAAGTTGTTCCAGTTTTTTGCTCCTACACATAGTACTGCTATACACATTCCTGTATGGAGCTTTTGGGGAACACATATGTTCTCATTTCCAAGTATACTTATATAGATTTGAAAGACAAAGTAGAGGTCTGTGCTGGGAATATAAATTTGGAATTTGTCTTTGGAATAAAGATGATTAGAAAGGGATAGATTGCAAAGGATTTAGGTCACAGCCGTGGCAAAATTTAAAGTTAAGTCTTTGAGAAAATAGTTACTAGTGGATACAACTTCTCATTGCATTTAAAGTACCAGAAGGATAGCATCTTTGAATGGCTATCTGATGTCTCTCTTTCCTTTTGTGTTCTCCCCAGTGAAACACCTTCGGGTTTATCCTCTTAGGGACTGACAAGTTTCAAACTTTCCCCATCTCTATCGTTTGCCCCCACAGAAATATATCCTTTCCCAGTCAGTCCTCAGGCTCTGTTACTTGCTGTCTTTCAAAAAGTCGAAGAATATCTCTGAAACTAATCTCTTCAAGTGAGAGATAGAGAAAAACCAACCCTACAGGGGACGTGCCCAGGTAATACGGGAGCATTTGATATCTATCTATCTATCTATCTATCTATCTATCTATCTATCTATCCATCCATCCAATATATCTATCTATCATCTTATCTACCTATTTATCTATCCATCATCTATCATTTTTATCAGTGTAACCTAAGCTGGTTATAACAATTCACACATTACAGAAATATATAATGTAGAAATTAAGGTTTCATGCAATTTCCTCAATACTCTCATAACCACTGATGTGTATTATTGTTATACTGTTTTCTTTGTTGTTGCTGTTTCAGCAAAAATGGTCACCACACTACTTAAGCACTATTCTATAACTTGCTTTATTTACTTACTATAGTTGGGCTATCCTTCCTTTGTATATCTTTAATAATTACTTAAGGTATCTGGGTTTGATAAACCAGTCTTCATTAACTAATTCTAAATGGCAATTCTTATGGTTGAAATTTCAGAATAAGTAGCAAGGGAAGATAAAACCATGGTAGTCCATGAAACTGAAATTCTGAGGGCTGGCAGACCATTCATCCATTTTCTCTGTGCTAAGCTGGAGGTAAGATATTAAACTCTATGGCGTTTTCCTTAAGCATTAGTTAAGCATTAGTTAGTACACAGCAAATTCACAAATTTTAATCTTCACTAAAACTGACTGCCTTGCATGTTATATTTTCTCTTGAATTCATTGAATTAAGTTGGCCCATTGTTCTTGTTTTGGCCCTGTGGTCATTGGAGGTTATTACTATTTCTATATACTAGAGAATATGTCTTTGTCTATTTTGTGGTCAGATCTGTTAACGGAACCAAACCAGTAGTTAGTGCTTAGATTCTGGAGTGAGAAGGCCTAGGGTTGCATCACAGCTCCAACACATTCTAGCTTTGTGACCTTGTGCAAAGGACAGTGGTTTTTTTAACCTCAGTTTCTATATCTATAAAATTGGCACAACATATAACAGCATTTACCCTGAAAGATGGTGGTTGTGGGAAAGGCTAAAAAATGAAGGCTATTTTCTTGTCTATTGGTAGCTTTCATGGTAATCTTTAGCATTTTCAAATTCATTGGTCAGGAAGCATAGTTCATGAGCTACACAGAGTAGTCCATGAGGCAGGACACTGCAGTGATAAGGAGGGCAGCCTCTGAAATCAGAATGCCTGGATTCCTCTGAGTCTGCCAACTCCTTGCTTTGTGACCTTGAGGAAGTTCTTATTCCTCTTGTGCTTCCTTTTTCTTATGTGTAAAATTGGGTAATCATTATTTTATCAGAAGATAACTGAGACAATTAAAAGATATGTCAAGTAAATCATTTAAAATTGCATTGTTCAACATGGAAGCCACTGGCCACATGTGGCTACTGAGTATTTGAACCGTGGCCATTCCAAACAGAGATGCACTGTATGTGTAAATGACACACCAGATTTAGAACATTTGGTAGAAAAGAGGATGTACAATACGTCATTAATAATTTTTTAATTGATTACGTATCACAAAGATAATGTTTTGGATAGACTATGTTAAATGCAATACAGCATGAAAATTTAATTTACTGCTTTCTTTTTTTTTAAAAAAATGTGGCTACTAGTAAATTTGACATTCTCTATGTGGCTACCATTTATCACTTGCATTATGTGTCTTTTGGACAGCTCCAGTCTAGCATATGGCAAACATTCAAAACTGATCAGCTATTGTTTTAGGGGATTTCTTCCAGGTAGACAAACAATTCTTGTTTGATACACCTCTTTGTGGTTCGGTTTTCACTCTGACCCCATAAGAAAAATCATCGTGATATCATAGCTGTAGTAAAGGTGAGAGTTTGATATGGATTTGGGGGAAGGATTGTCCTGAATTTTGTTCACTGATAGAAATGCTTTTGGTTTGATCAAATCAAGGTTTTTCTCCAACAGTGGACTGAGTAATGATTGCAAACTAATTACAGCATGCATATTGCACTTTGCTTCGCCGTAACAGCTTTCTACCAGCTGTTTCCTTTAGCAGTTGTTCATTTCAAGTAGGTACCGATGCTGTTGGAAGTGTGGGCTGCCAGAAAGCAGTTTCAATTCTTTGCTTCAAATTGAAATCTGTATTTTTTTTTTTTTTACATATTTTTTTCTTAAGGGCCCTTCAAAATCTACATAACTCTAAGGCTAATTTCATAGCACCCTTTCTGGTCTTTTTTTCAGAAAAAAAAATCTTTTGAAGATTATACACAGAATGGTACAAAATCTCAAGTTTAATTAAGCTTTAGCAAAAATATCCTTTAACCACTACATTTGTTTCTCGCTTTATTCCCTCATAGCCTGCAACGCTTCTGAAGTATACTTTCAAGTAGAGATTCAATAGAGCCATTTAGAGTAGTCGTTACTGTAGATTAAATAACTATTCCCATCTGGCTCATGAAATATATAATCTGTATTCCTCTCTGGATAATAAATACAGTAAGTAACTACTTACCATCCCTTAGACCATCACTTTTGTCTGTTCCGGTGGGTTTTTCTTTATTATCTATCAGTGAGGTATTTTCATTAACACTTTCCTTACAAAGAAACATTCCCTATGGGTTTCTTTCTACAGAGAAAGGCATTATCCTGTTTCCTCAGACCCCAGCAGGCTTCAGATGTCTAATGGTGATGAGTAATGATTGGTATTTATTGAGCACCTACTGTGTAGTAGGCACAAAAACATAGGGACAATGCTAAATAATTTGTATACATCATCTCATGCAAATATTTAAAAAAACTATTTGCGGGGCATTCTTACGCTTTTAGAGTCTAGGAAACTGAGATTCAGAATCCCAAAGCCTGTAAGTAGCTAAACTGAGATTCTAATCTAGATTTGTTTGACTCTGTATTAGTTTTTTCTCATGCTGCTAATAGACGTACTCGCGACTGGGTAATTTATAAAGAAAAGAGGTTTAATGGACTCATAGCTCCACATGGCTGAGGAGGCCTCACAATTCTGGCAGAAGGAGAAGGAAGAGCAAAGTCACATCTTACATGGCAGCAGGCAAGAGGGCTTGTGCAGGGGAACTTTCCTTTATGAAACCATTGGATCTTATGAGACTTATTCACTATCATGAGAATAGCATGAGAAAAACCCACCCCTGTGATTCAATTACCTCCCGCTGGGTCCCTCCCATGACACATAGGGATTATTACAATTCACGCTGAGATTTGGGTGGGGACACAGAGCCAAACAAAATCAGACTCCAAGTCCCGTGATCTTCACTTCTAAGTCAAGGGCTGCAAATGGGACTGAGCACCATAGGGGCTAGATGATACAATGCGGTGTGAGAATAGCACATGAGAACTTGTATTTTGATGTATGTTTTCTTATCTTTTTGAAATTTTTGTGCTTACGTATGTTTTACAATGTATAAGATAGATCAGTACAACATCAAGTATAAGAAATAGTTGCCAAAGCCCGGGCGCGGTGGCTCATGCGTGTAATTCCAGCACTTTGGGAGGCCGAGGCAGGTGGATCACAAGGTCATAAGACTGAGACCATCCTGGCTAACATGGTGAAACCCCGTCTCTACCAAAAAAAAAATATATATATATATAAAATTAGCTGGGCGTGGTGGCTGGTGCCTGTAGTCTCAGCTACTTGAGAGGCTGAGGCAGGAGAATGGCATGAACCAAGGAGGTGGAGCTTGCAGTGAGCTGAGATCCCGCCACTGCACTCCAGCCTGGGTGACAAGAGTGAAACTCCGTCTCAAAAAAAAAAAACAAAAAACAAAAAACAAAAAAAACAAGAAAAGAAACAGCTGCAAAAGTTTACAGGTGTTGGGAATGTAGTCTCGATTTTTTTCTTCTCTGATAAGTTTTCATCTCTGCAAAAAAAAAAAAAAGGTCTCACATTTTACTACAGCCTTGGAGGAACTAATGAGTATTGCACCATCCAAAACTGTAACGCATGAAATGTATGGTGATAATAAATATGATCCAACATTTAAAACTTGTAAAACTGATCTACATTCTTTGTCCTTGTCTTTACTATAGCTTAAACAAACATTCATATATAAGGGGGTACATTCCCTTGGGGTTAACCATATTTTTCTCACCTTCGTTCCTAAGTAAATGGATGCTGTAGCCACTCCTAACCACTGCTGCCTGTTCCTACCACCTTTCTCAGCTCACCTTGGACCTCTCCTTGCTTTACTGCTTACTTCTGCTTCCTGGAATCTGAGATGAATAATTGCCCATGTTGCAATGTTGCCACAATCATGATGGCCTCAACTAGGCAAGGAAGACTATGGTGCCTTTTATTGCCTTGAGCTCTGGGTATCTTCATGCAACTAACAGAAGTTGGCTTTCTGTGCAAAGCCTTTATTAAAAGTTGGTGGCTGTGAAGAGAGGCAACTAAATAGGACTAGTTCCAGAAACCAAGGGAAAGGGAAAAACCTTGCCTCTTTACCTTAAGAATCTCAGTTTTCTTCTTTCTTGTCTTCCTCCTCCTTCTCCTTTTTTTGACTCAGAGATGCAGAGATAGAGAAAGGAGAAAGATATATATATGTGTATATGAAGAAAGTCCTCTCTCTCTCTCTTCATATATATATGGAGAGAGAGTCATATATATATATATATATATATATATATATATATATATATATATATATATATGAGATAAGATTTTCCGAAAGAGGAATGGAAGTTACATTGTGAGATACTGAAGAAAGACTTCCCTCTCTCTCTCTCTGTATATATATATATAGATAGATAGATATAGATATAGATATAGATATCCCATAGAGCCCTCATTTGCTAGGACGGCCATGACAAAGTAGGACTGACTGGGTGCCTTAAACAACAGATATTCATTTTCTTGCAGTTCTGGAGGCTGGAGATCTGAATCACGATGACAACAAAGTTGGTTTTTCTGGGGCCTATCTCTCTCTCTCTATATATATATATATATAGAGAGAGAGAGGTCTTTCTTCATATATATATATATATAGAGAGAGAGAGAGGTCTTTCTTCATATATATATATATATATATATAGAGAGAGAGAGAGAGAGAGGTCTTTCTTCAGTGTCTCACAACATAACTTCCATTCCTCTTTAGGAAAATCTTATCTCTAGCCCACTGGCATGGTCTCACATCTTCCCACATCAGGATAATCCATGTGTATAATAATTCACAGTAGCGAAAGTCCACAGATGAGTCACTCAGTCTAGAATAAGGACTTGAACAGAACCATGAGGGTGGGATTTACATTCCAACTGTGGTTCTTCAAAGCCTTTTCCATGAGCAGGAGGCAAAGATTTGTGCCTGCCCTTCATCTAGTGTCATTTTGGTCTCCTGTGGGGAATTCTTGTTGGGCACATGCATACACATGCGCACTTCTCCAAAGTAAACAGTAATTCTCTGAGATGGTAGAATTTAAACCCACACTAAACAGGAGAATCATTATTTGAAAACCATATTGCCTGAAAAGATTATCCTTGCCATAATGTAGAGAGTATTTTGCGTTTTGTTTTGTTTTGTTTTTTGAGACGGAGTCTCGCTCTGTCACCAGGCTGGAGTGCAGTGGTGTGATCTTGGCTCAGTGCAACCTCTGACTCCCTGGTTCAAGCGATTCTCCTGCCTCAGCCTCCTGAGTAGCTGGGATTACAGGTATGTGCCACCATGCCCAGCTAATTTTTGTATTTTCAGTGGAGACCAGGTTTCACCATGTTGGCCAGGGTGGTCTCGATCTCCTGACCTTGTGATCTGCCTGCCTCACCTCCCAAAGTGCTGGGATTACAGGTGTGAGCAATCGCACCCGGCCTATTTTGCAGTCTTTATTTTCTCATATGCCACACCCATTCTGTCACTTTCACTTTTTATCAAATATAGCAATCACTTTTTTTTTTTTTTTTTTTTTGAGATGGAGTCTCACTCTGTTGCCCGGGCTGGGGTGCAGATTGTAGTGCATGATCTCGGCTCACTACAATTTCTGTCTCCCGGTTTCAAGCGATTCTCCTGCATCAGCCTCCTGACTAGCTGGGACTACAGGCATGTGCCACCACACCTGGCTAATTTTTGTAATATTAATAGAAACAGGGTTTTGCCAGGCTGGTCTCAAACTCCTGACCTCAGGTGATCCACCTGCCTTGGCCTCTCAAAGTGCTGGGATTACAGGCATGAGCCACTTCACCTGGCCACAATCATTTTTTTGATACCCAGTTTGAGTCAAGTACTGAGATACTGAGTTGATTTCAATAAACAGTGCTTATCCATAAGTATTTTAACACTTAAGCAGACAGACAGACATACATAAGCTGCTAAAACACAGTGTGACTTGTTGTGTACTTATGTGCAAAAGGCTTTGCAAATATTGAAAAGAAGAAGATATTTTTCTTGGGGGAGTAGAAAACGATTTATGGAAGAGAGAACCGTGGTGCCAGGGTTAAACGAACATAATAGATTTCACTGGCAAGGGATGTAGGACAGAGCACTTAAAGTAAACCTTGCTCCTTGCTTGTCTGTTTCACATTTTAAATATCCCATTTTCTATCCATTTGGCCAAAATTGGCCCATTTCAAGTATCATTTCTAAATTGGAGTTTTTTTTTTCCATGCTGGTTGATGCCTTTACCATTCATTTGAAAGTTTTCCTATTCTACCTAGACTTAGTTTTTTTTAAGCTACATAGCCATCATCTCCCCAAGAGAGATTATATAGAAATGTACATAATCACATATATATTGACAAACGGCTCTCTCTAACTCCCTAGCCTGGGGATTTGCATATGGTAGACATTCAAACAGATTTTGTTGATCACAGTAAACCCGAAGTCCCAGTTTGTGTAGAGAGCCACATCCAGAGTTGGAGACACTGAGGTTGGTGTCATATTTGGAAAAAATGCAAAATAAAAACAAAAGAGAGCAGCATAAAGCAAGCCAACAAAAATATTCCCCTTGCACGCTTGTCATAAGCCTCACTCTCCTCAGGAATTTTGCAGGAATCACTGATTCTCATGTCATTTGTTATACAACCGTCCGTAAAGATAGATGCTGCTGCTTCCTCCATGTCCCTAAAAAATTTGTCATGGAGTTTTGAGGGACAACTGGAAATGGGGGAAGGAGCCCTCATTTGCTAGGACGGCCATGACAAAGTAGGACTGACTCGGTGGCTTAAACAACAGAAATTCATTTTCTTGCAGTTCTGGAGGCTGTAGGTCTGAATCAAGATGGCAACAAAGTTGGTTTTTCTGGGCCTTCAGATGGACACTGGCTCTCTGTGCCCTCAAATGGTCTTCCCTCTGTGCATGCCTGTGCCCTGATGTCTTCTTGCTGTAGACACCAGTCATATTGTTTTAAAGCTCATTCAAACAGCTTCATTTTAACTTAATTGCCTCTTTAAAGACCCTGTGTCCAAATACTGTCACATTCTGAGTTAGCGGGGGTGAGAACATCAACATATGAATTTGATGGAACACAATTCAGTCCATAACAGGGACTAAAAGCCCCACAGCAGGACTAGAAGATAAAAGCAAAGCAGTGACTAGAGCCCCTGAGGGAATGTAACAGGGACTGAGTCAGGGCCACAACTGCAGATTCGTGGGGCTTACTGCAGTAACTGGGAAGCAACAAAAGAAATCCAAACACTGTTAGTGTTCAAACCAGAAGAGAGGGTCCCAAACTCCTTTTCAAGAGTCTCATCTTGTAACAAGTGCCGGTCAATCAAGGTATTGCCAACACTCACCTGCTGGGTAAATAGATGGTGAGGCTGGGTGCTGCAGTACTTCTGACCTTCATAACAGGCATGGGGTACAGAGAACATGAAGTCACTGCATCAGGAGTTGAGGGCTTGGTAACCTAAGAAATGGGCAAAAACAGTAAGGCCACAGGGCAGAGAGGCCATGAGAGAGGCAAGGCTATTCATGTAAAGGGTTAGCAGCAGGCCTGGCAGGCTGATCAAGCAGGTGGGGAGACAGAGGCAGGGCAGATTCCCCAGGAAGCAGCATGGAAGAGAGGGCTTTTCATGGGACACATGGGACCAGTCCTGTGGGTGCCCAGTGAGCTTGGAAAGCTGCTGAGCTGGTTTTGGGGAGGTGGCATGACTCAGGCACTGAGACCATGAAGTGGAGTGGTCGTAGCATTAACTGTTTTCAAAGATGGGTCTCCTTTTTAAGGCCAAGAAGTCAGTTTAGTGAGAAGATGGTGGAGTTGACAATAGTTTTGAGTTGGTGAAGATTATCAGATTATCGGCAGGGTAGAATCTTACAATTTGCGTATAGTAGACGTTCAAACATGGTTTGTTGATCACAGGCTCGCATTTAGAGCAGTGGTCGTCAATATTGAGGATGCATCAGAATTACCTGGAGGACAAGTGAGACACAGGTTACTGGGCCCCACCCATAGAGTTTCTAATTCAGTAGGTTCAGAGTCAGGCCTGAAAATTTGTATTTTTAACAGGTTCTTAGGTAACGCAGATGCTGTTGGTCCAGCGATCACACTTTGAGAATCACTGCTTTAGGTGCAAGGTTTTCAATCCTAGACATACATTAGAATCACCTGAGAAGCTTAAAAAATATATCGCCAATCCTAGGCTATATTCCAGACCAATTGAATATAAATTACTAGGTATGGGACCCTGGCATTAGAACTTTTCAAAGCTCCCCAGGTGATTCTAATACAGCCATGTTGGAAAACAAGTTGTATCTTGATTTAGTGGCAAATTATTTGGATATTGGTGTTGGCTAGTAACATGTATTATGTCATATTCTCACTACATAATACCACAAAGTTTAATATCTTATGCCACCATGTAAAGTTGTTCTCTGTGAGTTAAAACAGCTGCCAATCATCAGTCCTATACTCCTTAACAGGTGGAGGTGGAGGAAAAAGCCCACGGCCATTGACCAGCATTGAAGGGTCATGTGATATGCTCCAGTGAGAGCAAAATCACCACCAATTTTAGCAGCAAGGAAGTTATTTGCTGCTTAGCACTTACTCTACAATCACTGTACTGCAAACCAAGAAATAAATATAGTTTAGTAACGTAGAGAGCAGTAAATAACACATAAAGAGTGAGAATTGCTTTAATTTCCTCTGTGCTAGTCCCAAAGTCAGCAAATGTTCTTGAGCCTCTTAAAGGGGGCAAAGGATTTGGGAGACTGGCTTTGGCTGGTGCTTTTCAATTTGATTTTCCTTTATGGGTTGAAAAAAGCCCCAAGAGAGAGGTATTCATGTGAAACTTAAATGAAAAATTAATACAACTTTAGGAACCAAATTTATGACCCAGTGCCACACTTACTTTTGATGGTTTACTGAGCTTGCCTCCCTTCCTGTTCCTTCTCCCTTCCCAAGAGAACCCACTTTTGGTCAGATCTCTTCTCTCCTCCCTTTGGCCACCTGCTGACAAGAGCTGGTGTAGGTCCATCTTGTTGATTTCATTTTTCTTGTGAATGAATTATATATGTGTGGGCATGTGAAGAAATTCAGGCTGGAGAAGTGGGAGGAGAAATACACAAGGAAGGATTACTTGACAATTACAGGAGGCAAACAGAAAGATATGCAATCTTTTTTCTGGATGTGGTCATGGCTCCACAGTCACCATCTTGGAAATTTGAGGGGTGCTGCTCTGAGAATAAATGCAGAATAGAAAGATGATCCCACTCAATCTGAATTGACTATCCCCAGAGAACATCTTGTTTTATGAGATAATAAAGGCCTTATTGTTTAAGTCAGTTGAGTCAGGGTTCCTTATTCCGTGCAGCCGAAGGCACAACAACTGATACATTTGGTTTCCTGAGCATGTTTGTGAGAGTTAAGCCCGACCCAACATTTGCCAAGATGGAAAGATATTATAGAACAACCAATATATCATATTGCCATACCGCTTTACAATCCCTTATAGAAACTGTTCTTTAATTTAAAAATAACTTCCTGTCCTACATTTTACTTTTATTTTTCTTTCCATTTAACTTAATCTGAGCAATTATCCTGACAGATTTAAGGTAAAGTACTTCATTCATATAATAAAATTTGATTGACAGTTTTAATGTGTGAAAGAGGTTTAGATGTGACTTTAGCATTAATAAGCTTTTAAGCTTTACATAGTACAAGCCAAACACATGTTTAGAAAAATGGATCCAAAACCATGAAAGTCTCCCTAAGTATTACCAAGAAAAATTGTCTCCAAAATTACTCATAGTCGCTGTGAATGTTCATTTTTACATCTTTCATATTTATTTATTAAACTTTTGTGAGGTGTTATTTATATACAATAAGATGCACACATTATAAGTGCACAGTTTAAGTTTTGACAAATGTGTATATTCATGTAACCACTTATCCAATCAATCAACCCAGAAAATTCCCGTTTGCTTTTTAGGGATGAAATCTCCTCATCCCACCCTCAGCCTCACACCAAGCAGCCAGTATATCACTATAGATTAGTTAGGCTAGTTCTTTTATATAATAGAATTCAACACATAGCACTCTTTTGTGTCTGGTTTACTTCTCTCAGCACATTACTGAGAGTCTTCCACATTGTTGAGTGTATTACCGGTTTGTTACTTTTAATGGGTGTCTAGAATTCTATTGTATGAACATACCATAGTTTACTTACCCATTTACCAGGAGAAGGACACGTAGGTGGTTTCTAGTATTTGGCTATTACAGACAAAACCGCTATACATTTGTATACAAGTTTTAGTGGATGTATTTTTTTCTTGGGTCATACAGTAAATCTATATTTAACTTTGTAAGAAACTGCCAAGCTGTTTTCCAAAGTAGTCCTACCATTTTATATTCTAATCAGGTGTATATGAGAATTCTTTTGTTTGTTCTTTGAGATGAAGTCTCACTCTGTCACCCAGGCTGGAGTGCAGTGGCGCGATCCCGGGTTCCAGTGATTCTCATGTCTCAGCCTCCCAAGTATCTGGGATTACAGGCACCCGCCACAATGCCCAGCTAATTTTTGTATTTTTAGTAGAGACAGGGTTTCGCCATGTTGGCCAGGCTGGTCTTGAACTCCTTACCTCAAGTTATCTGCCCTCTTCAGCCTCCCAAAGTGCTGGGATTATAGGCGTGAGTCACCAGCCCGGCCTACATATTTTTTTTTAATTTTTATGGGTACATTTTAGGTATATATATTTGTGGGGCACATAAGATGTTTTGACATACGCAGGCAATGTGAAATAATCATGTCATGGAAAATGGGGTATCCATCCCCTCAAGTATCTATCTTTCGTGTTACGAACAATCCTATTACACTCTTTTAGTTATTTTAAAATGTACAATTATTATTGACTATAGTCACATGATTGTGTGATCAAATAGTATGTCTCATTCATTCTTTTTTTTTATTTTGGACCCATTAACCATCCCCACCTCCTCCCCAGCACCGCCCCCCACCCCCCGCCCCACTACCCTTCGCAGCCTCTGGCAACCATCCTTCTACTCTCTATGCCCATGAGTGGATATAAGTTCTTTTTCAAGTATACGTATAGCAAATATTTTTCCCCTGTGTGTGGCTTCCTCTTCATCCATTTTCTTTTCTTTTAAAATTTGAGATGGAGTCTCTCTCTGTTCCCCAGGCTGGAGAGCAGTGGCGTGATCTCAGCTCACTATAACCTTCTCCTCCTGGGTTTAAGCGATTCTTCTGCCTCAGACTCCCAAGTAGCCAGAATTACAGGCGCCCATCACCACTCCCAGCTAATTTTTGTATTTTTAGTAGAGATGGGTTTCGCCATGTTGGCCAGCTGGTCTTGAACTCCTGACCTCAGGTGATCCGCCCACTTCGGCCTCCCAAAGTGCTGGGATTACACGCATCAGCTACTGTGCCCAGTCTTTATCCATTTTCTTAATGATGTCTTTTGAAGAGCAGAATATTTAAATTTTGATGAAGTCCAACTTACCAAATATTAAAATAGCAATTGGTGCCTTTTTGTATCCTTTCTAAGAAATCTTTGCCTACTACAGAGTCATGATTATTTTTTCCTAGATGTTTTCTTCTAAGGGGTTTATGTCCAACATTTATAATGAATCCTTGCAATTCAATAGAAGTAAAACAGATAACCCAATTAAAAATGGGCAAAAGACTTGAACAGAGATTTCTTCAAAGAAATAAAATTGGCCAACAGTCATATGAAAAAGTGCTCAACATCACTAATCATCAGGAAAATGCCAATTAAAACCACAATATTACCTCACATTTATTAAGTTGGCTATTATCAAAAGGACAAGAGATAACAAATGTTGGCAAAAAGAACAACAACAACAAAAAATTACACCAAGATAAACTTGTACTACCTTGTTATTACATGTATGAATAGGATCTACTCTGAGGTGCTAAGAAGGATAAGACATTGGTTTGAAAAGAGGCCCTATAAGAGCAACGTTTCTGCTAATATTAAAGCAAGAAAAAACATCAAACTTACAGTGAAGCTTGGGTTTAGGAATGGTGAAATCATTGATGCTTTACAAAAAGTTTATAGGAACAATGCCTCAAATAAATCAACAGTTTACAAATGCATAACTCCTTTTAAGAAGGAATAAGACGTTGTTGAAAATGAAGTGAAAATGAAGCCCATAATGGCAGGCCATCCACATCAATTTGTGGGGAAAAATTTAATCTTGTTCATGCCCTAATTAAATAAGAGTGATGATTAACAGCAGAAAAAATAGCCACCTCCACACACATCTCAATCAGTTCGGCTTACACAATTCTGACTGAAAAAATTACAGTTGAGCAAATTTTCCACCTGATGGGTGTCAAAATTGTTGCACTCAGATCAGCTGCAGACAAGAGCAGAGCTTTCAATGGAAATTTTAAACACGTGGGATCCAGATCCTGAAGGATTTCTTCAAATAATTGTAACAGGAGATGAAATATGAGTTTACCAGTATGATCCTGAAAATAAAGCACAGTCAAAGCAATGGCTACCAAGAGGTGGCAGTGGTCCAGTCACAGCCGAAGTGGACCTGTCAAAAGCAAAAGTCATGGCAACGGCTTTTTGGGAAGCTCAAGGAATTTTGCTTCTTGACTTTCTGGAAGGCCAATGAATGATAACATCTGCTCATTATTAGAACATAGCCAAAGCTTTAGCAGAAAATCACCTGGGAAAGCTTCACTAGAGAGTCGTCTACCGTGACAATGCTCCTGCTCATCTATCTCATCAAACAAGGGCAAATTTACAAGAATTTAAATGGGAAATCATTACGCATCCATCTTACCGTTCTGATCTGGTCCCCTCTGACTTCTTTTTCTTCCTTAATCTTAAACAAATCTTTAAAAAGCACCCATTTTTCTTCAGTTAATAATGTAAAAAGACTACATTGACATAATTAAATTCCCAGGACCCTCAGTTCTTTAGGGATGGACTAAATGGCTGGTATCATCACTTACAAAAGTGTCTTGAATTTGAGGTAGCTTATGGTTTTTTTTTTTTTTTTTGGAGTGAGACGGAGTCTCGCTCTCTGCCCCAAGCTGGAGTGCAGTGGCACGATCTCGGCTTACTGCAAGCTCCGCCTCCCAGGTTCACGCCATTCTCCTGCCTCAGCCTCCCGAGTAGCTGGGACTACAGGCACCCGCCACCACGCCCGGCTAATTTTTTGTATTTTTAGTAGAGACGGGGTTTCACCGTGTTAGCCAGGATGGTCTCGATCTCCTGACCTCGTGATCCGCCCGCCTCGGCCTCCCAAAGTGCTGGGATTACAGGCTTGAGCCACTGCGCCCGGCCAGTAGCTTATGTTGAGAAATAAGTTTACAATTTTTATTTTTATCTTTTAGTTCTATTTTCCATGAACTTTTTGAAGTCACTTTACACACATACACACGCGCACACACACACACACAAAGAGAGAGAGAGAGAGAGTGGAATTTTATTCAGCCTTAAAAGTGAATGAGACCCTGTCATTTGCCACAATATGGGAAAACCTGGAGGATGGACATGGCTAAATGAAATAGGCCAGATACAGAAAGAAAAACATTGCATGATCTCACTTACGTTTTATATGAAATCATTATAATTTTATGTTGTCTAAGCATCCATTTTGAAAGTAGATTCAGGTTTAGCATTCTTGTACCAGAGACAGGGCTCAGCCGCCATGGACTCCGTTTCTAGTTCTACACCACACAAAAATGGCTTAAGCCCCTGGCCAGAGATAAGAACTTAGAGGTGTCTCTCCTGACTAGCTCACTGGGCTCACCACCTTCCTGCCACTTACTTTGAAGGAGCCATTAAGATATTTGCCCATGAACTTAGTGTGACCACACCCTATTCTTCAATATACCCAGTTAATTGTGATGTTCTCTTCTCTCTCCCTGCCTGTACTGCCTGAGTTCTCTCTCTCTCTCTCTCTCTCTCTCTCTCCGTGCGTGTGTGTGTGTGTGTGTGTGTGTGTGTGTGTGTGTGCACTCACTCTCCAGGGTCTGTAAGTACTACAAACTCTGAAATGTTCACATTGTAATTACATCGTTGAAGCTGTCCCCACAATCTAACACCCGATGGTGAGGACACCCCAAAGGGACCCATGCAGGTGGTCCCCTGCTGGTGTTCTTTTGTGGCTGCTGGTAGCTTCTGAGGACAGTAGCTACCAGCTAAGTGGCTAAACTCTGTTTTATTCAAAACATATGTGAACTAGTGAAATCAGAGGTGGGGATGGGGAGGAAAAATGGGGAGATGTAAGTCAAAGGATACAAAGTAGCAGATATGTAGGAAGAAGTCTAGAAATCTAATGTATGTGAGGACTATAGTTAATAAAATTGAATTGTGTTAGATTTCAGCTGCTCTTTTCAAACACATAAAAAGTAACTATGTGAGATGATAGATATATGAATTTCCTTCACTATAGTAGCCGTTTTACTATTTATGCGTATCCCAAGCCAAGGCAGGATTGCTTGAGCCCACGAGTTTGAGACCAGCCTGGACAACATAGTGAGATCCCAACTCAACAAATCAACATGGCACATGGATACATATGTAACAAACCTGCACATTGTGCACATGTACCCTAAAGCCTAAAGTATAATAAAAAAAATAAAAAATAAAAATAAAAAATAAAAAATTAGCCAGGTGGTGTGTACCTGTAGTCCTAACTACTCAGGAGGCTGAGGCTGGAGTATTGCTTGAGCCCGGGAGTTCAAGGCTGCACTGAGGCATAATCACACCACTGCACTCCATCCTGGCTGGCAGAGTGAGACTCTGTCTCAAAAAATAAAAATAAAATAAAATAAATCCCATAACATCATGTTGTAAGCCTCAAATATATACACAATAAAATTTATTTTGCAAAAAAGTTCCTTCTAGAAGTTTTATGGTTTAGCTTTTATATTCAGATCTATAATCTATTTCAAATTAAAATTTGCATATGTGATTATATAAGGATTGGAACTGATTTTTAAAAATATGAATATCTAATTGTTTCATTACAATTTATTGAAAAGAATATCCTTTATCCATTGAACTACGTTGACACTTATGTCAAAAATCAACTGAACATACATGTGTGGATCTATTTCTGGGCTCTCTACTCTGTTCCATTGATCTATTAGTCTATCCTTATGCCCCTATTACACTTCCTTGATTAGAGTATTTATAACAAATCTTAAAATCAGGTAGTGCAATTCTTCCAACTTGGGTTTTCCTTTTTCAAAATTGTTTTAGTTATTTTAGGTTCTATGTATTTCCATTTAAGTCCAAGAATCATCTTGTCAATTTTTTTAAAAAGATGCCTGCTGGAATTCTGATTGGAATTCATTGACTTTATCCATCTATATGGGGAAAATTGACATCTTACCAATATTAACTCTTCTCATCCATGAACATGGTATATTTCCCTATTTATCTAAACCTTATTTTAATTTCTGTCATCAATATTTTTGTACTTTTTAGTATATACAAATTTACATATTTTTCATTAAATCTATTCGTAAGTGTTTTATGGTTTTTGATGACACTGAAAAATATTTTCCAATTGTTTTTTGCTTATATACAGATACAATTAATTCGTATGTATTGACCTTCTATCCTACAACTTTGTTACAATTACATTTTGATGTGAAAAACTTTAAACAAAGAGCACAGCTGAAATAAAACCATATTAAACATTCATGTACCCACCATCTAGAGACCAATTATTAACATTTTGCTATATTTTATTTATCACATATATATCCATCTATTCTTCTGTCTTACTTTTTTGATATTTAAAAAATAAATTACAGGCAACAGTATATTTCATCCCAAACAATTCAATATTTGTATCATTAACTGGAATTCAATTACTCTTTTTTTTTTTGAGACAGAATCTTTCTCTATAGCCCAGGCTGGAGTGCAGTGGCTGGCACAATCTCAGCCTCTTCCAAACCATGCCTTGATTCTTGTACCTCAGCCTCCTGAGTAGCACAGGTTAGAGGCATGAGCCACTATGCCTGGGTAATTTTTGTATTTTTAGTAGAGACGGGGTTCTGCTATCTTGGCCAGGCTGGTCTGGAACTCCTGGCCTCAAATGATCCTCCTGCCTCAGCCTCCCAAAGTGCTGGGATTACAGGAGTGTGCTACAATGCCCAGCCTCAGTTCCTCTTTATATTTTCTTTAAGTAAAATATACCTTCAGTGTAATGTATAAATCTTAAGTGTACTATGTGATACCTCTTGACAAGTACATAATATCCATGTTCTCTCTTTTTTTTTTTTTTTTTTTGAGACGGAGTCTTGCTCTGTTGCCCAGGCTGAAGTGCAGTGGCGCGATCTCGGCTCACTGCGAGCTCCGCCTCCCGGGTTCATGCCATTCTCCTGCCTCAGCCTCCTGAGTAGCTGGGACTACAGGCATCCGCCACCATGCCCAGCTAATTTTTTGTATTTTTAGTACAGACAGAGTTTCACTGTGTTAGCCAGGATGGTCTCGATCTCCTGACCTCGTGATCCACCCGCCTCGGCCTCCCAAAGTGCTGGGATTATGGGCGTGAGCCACTGCACCCAGCCTCTATGTTCTCTTATGTTCCTTCTAAGTCACTCTGCTCCTAAACCCCCAGAAGCAACTGCTGTTTTGACTTTAAAAAAAGAAAAAGAAAAACCCATATATTAGTTTAGCCTCTTTTAGAACTTATACAAATATATTCATGTAGTATGGATTCTTTTGGGGAAAGTTTCTCTCCATCAGCATGATGTTTTTGAGTTTCATCGGTGTTTTGCATTCAGTTTTTAAAAAAATTGCTAATAGTATTTCATCGTATGAATGTGCCAGTGTTTGCTTATTCATTCTCCTAATAATGGACATGTGTTGTTTGCAATTTTTGGTACCATGAGTAAAACTATGAGCACTCTTGTACACGTCTTTGGTAAAATATGCTTTAATATCTCTTGGGAAAATACCTACGAGTAGAATTGCTAGAATAGATCTATGTTTGGTTATATGAGAAACAGCCAGGCCCATTTTCCAAAGCAGTTTTAACATTCTACACTCTCACCAACAATGTATGGAATTTGAGGTTGCATTACATCCTTGCTAGCATTTGGTGTTGTCAGTCTCTAATTTTAGCCATTTCAGTGGGTGTGTAATGGTATCTCATTGTGGTTTTAATTTACATTTCCCTAGTGACTAATAATGCTGAGCTCTTTTTCATGTGCTTTTCTTCTTTGTGAAGTGTCTGTTCAAGTATTTTTTTCGCTGATTTTTAAGAATTTGGTTATCTTTTTTGTTATTGAATTGTATGAACTCTTTATATTCCCTGGACACCAAAACTTTGCCAGATATATGTCTTGGAAATATTTTCTCCCTTGTTTTTTGGCTTGCCTATTATCTCCTTAGTGGTATCTTTTGATGAACAGAATTTTAAATATTTGGATGAAGTGTAATTTATTATATTTTTCTTTTATATTTGTTGTCATTTGTATTCAAGTTAAAGAAACTTTTCCAGATTCCAATCATAAAAGTATTCTTCTATGCTTTCTTCTGTAAGCTTCTATAATATCTTCAGGTTTTATATTTTGGCCTATGATTTATTTCTAATTAATTTTATATACACTATGAAATAGGAGTTGAGTTTCCTTCTTTTTTTTCCATACAGATGTACATTTATACTAGCATCATTGGTTGAAAGTCTTCCATTTCCCCATTTAATTGCTTTGGTACCTTTGTCGAAAGTCAATTGGCTGTATAATTGTGGGTCCATTCAGGACTCTATTTGGTTCTGTTGATCTATTTATTATTTTTATGCCTCTACTACCCACTCTGGATCACTGCAAATTTACAATAAGGCCTGAAGTAGTATAAGTAGTAGTATACATCCTCCAAGTACTGTAAGTCCTCCAACTACTTTTTAAAGGTTATTTTGTGCATCCAGGTCCTTAGCATTTCTGTATGAATTTTAGAATCAGCTTGTGAATTTCTATTTAAAAAGGTTGATGAGATTATAATTGAGATTGCTTTGACTATGTAGATCAGTATGAGAGAACTGATATCTTAATACTGATCTTTCCAGTTCATGAAGAGGGCATATCTCTCCATTTGTTTAGGTTGCTTTTAACTTATCTCACCAGTATTTTGCATTTTTCAGCAGATATGTCTTCTCATCTTTTGCTGAATTTACTTCTAAGTAATTTATGTTTTTGATGCCATTATATAGATTGTTATTTTAATAATTTTTCTTTCAAATTTTGCTTTTCATATTGATGGAAGCTAGCATATAGAGACATAATTGATTTTTGTATATTAGTTTTGTATCCTGCAAACCAGCAAAATTCACTAAATGATTCTTATAGGTTTTTTTCACCTAAGTCCTAAATCTAAAGTTTCTTAGAATTTTCTGCAAATAAAGTTTTGCTTGTTATTGTGCAGCCTGTATGTCTTTTATTTCTTTTCCTTACCTTATTGTACTGGCCAGAATGCCAATACAATGTTGAATAGAAGTGATAAGAGTGGGCATCTTTGCTTTTTCTTGATGTTAGGAAAAACTCTTCAACCTCTCACCAATAATTATTATGTTAGCTATAGTACTTTTTTTGTAGAGACACCTTTTTCAGGCTGAGGAAGCTCCCTTTCATTTCTAGTTTGGTGAGCTTTCATCATAAAAGATGTTGAATTTTTCCAAATGCTCTTTCCACAAATATTGAGATGATCATAGGTCTTTCTCCCTTATTCTATTAGGATAGTGATTTATGCTGATTGACTTTCTAATGTTAAACCAATACACATCTGGGATAAACCACATCTTGTCATGATATGCTATCCTTTTTTGTAGCTATATTCTATTAGTCAGTTATTTTAAAGATTTTTTCATTTATATTAATGAGTAGAATTGGCTTAAATATTTTGTTTGTTGTTTTTTAATTTTTTTGGTGATGTTGAAACATTTTTCTCAGGTTTTCATGTCCTATAAAATTAGTTGGAATATGATTTTCCTCCTTTATTTTATAAAAGGATTTGTATAAGATTGGTGTTATCTCTTTGTTAAATATATGATGAGCTCACTAGGGAAATAATTTGGACCTTGAATTTTCTCCAGTGAAGGATTTTGATCATGGCATTAACTTCATTAGTAGACATACAGCTATTAAGATAGCTTATTTCTTCTGGAATCAGCTTAGGGTAAATTGTGCTTTCTAAAAAATTTATCCAGTTTGTGTGAGGAAAAAAGAGCAAAAGTAAGTGCGAGTAAATAATAAGCATAGCAACAAAAATCAGTGAAATAGAAAACAGACACATAAACAGAAAACTAGCAAATCCAAAAGTTACCTTTTTGGAAGATTAATAAACTTGATAGAGCAGACAGAGTACACAAATTATTATTATCATGAAAGAAAGAAATCAATGTATATATAGACATTAAAAAGATCATAAGATGGATTATACCAACAAATTTGACTTTAATTTCCTCTTAAATTTTGGCCTTTGATTTTAAGTCAAGTTTTGTCTATGATGTAAGACATGGTTCAAACTTAATGCTTTTATATATGGATATTTCCCAGCATCATTTATTGAAGTGACTGTCTTTTCTCCATTGAATTACCTTGGTAACTTCGTTGAAAATCAATTGGCTACGTATTTGAGGATTTCTTTCTAGATTCTCTCTTCTGTTCTATTGGCCTATATGTCTATCCTTATACCATTACCACACTCTTGATTACTACAGCTTTGTGGGGCGTCTTATAATTGGGGAGGTGTGGGTCTTCCAACTTTGCTCTTCTTTTTCAAGAACATTTTGGCTGTTCAGAATCCTTTGGAATTCCGTATGAATTTTAGGATGGGTTTTGCTATTTCTGTAAAAAAAAAAAATACTGTTGAGATTTTGATAGGGATTCCATTGAATCTGTAGATCACTTTGAGGACTCTTGTCAACTCTATATTAAATCTGCCAATCCATAATCACAAGATGTCTTTTCATTTATTTAGGTCTTTCTCAATATTTCTTTCAGTGATATTTTGTTGTTTTCAGTGTACATGTCTTGTGACTCCTTAGTTTAACTTATTCCTAAAGTATTTTATTCATTTTAATGCTATTATAAAGGCATTGTTTTCTTAATTTCTCTTTCATATTGTTCATTGCTAGCATATAGAAATACCATTAATTTTTTGTGTTGATTTTGAATCTTGCAACTTGCTGGATTTGTTCATTAGCTCTACCAGTTTTGTGTGTGTGTGTGTGTGTGTATGTTTATTCTTAAGAGTTTCCTGAGTATTAGATCATATCATTTGTGAAACAAAAGTAAGTAGGAGTAGAAGGGAAAATACTCAACATAATAAAGATTGTGTGTAAAGAAAAAGACCCCACAGTAAACATCATAGTCAATCACAAAATACTGAAAGCTTTTCCCTTAAGATCAGGATCAAGACCAGGAATAAGCATTCACACTTCGGTTCAACATAGCACTGGAAGTTCTAGCCAGTGAAAATTAGGCAGAAAAAAGAAAAACAAGTCATTCAAATTGCAAAGGAAGGTGTGAATAAATTTAAGTCTATCATCTTGTTTAGTTTCTAATTGTCATTCCTATTTTTTGTTCTTCTTTTGCTTCTTTTATGTTTTCTTTTGAGGTAATCACATAATTTTTAGTGTTCTATATTACTTATCTATTGGAATCTTAGCTATACATTTAAAGTTTGTATTTGTTATTCTGGGACAAAGAGTAGGCATTTTAACTTATCAAAATCTATTTATAGTCACTGTTGTCCCACTTTCTCCTTCCCACTTCACACCTGATTCTTCACACTTCCTACTTCCCACTTCCCAATTCTCACTTCACAGTTCTCTCTTTCCATTTCCCACTTGCTTGTATGCACTTCACACGTCACACTTCCTACTTACCACTTCACAAATATAATACTGTTATGACAGTATAATTCCATTTACCTACATTTTTGGTCCTTTGTGTTATTGTTGTCATATCTTTTCAAACCCAACAATACAATGTTGTTTGTTTAAATAGTTCTTTTAAAACGAATTTGTAAGAAGGAACATAATATTTTATATTTACCCATTTATTTCAAAATTCTAATGACTGTCTTTCCTATATACCTGAGTTTTATACCTGAGTTTTCTTCAGCTATTATTTCTATTCAGCTGGAAGAACAAACAATACGTAGAATTTCCTGTAGAACAGCTCTGCTTGCACAAATTTTCTCAGCTAACATTTATATAAAAATATATTACTTCCCCTTCATTTCTGAAGAGCATTTTAATTGGATATAGATTGTGAATCTTTTTTTTTTTTTTTTTTTTTTTTTTTTACTTTTAGCACTTTCGAGGTATCATTCTTATGTCTTCAGGTCTCTTGTGTTTTTGAAGAAGAGTCATTGCCATTCTCATATTTGTTCTCCCATAAGTGTTTTATTCCCAGTGTCTTTTCTTCCTCTGGATTCTTTCAAATTTTTCTTTTTTTGATATTTAATAAATTGTCTATGACGTGCCCATATGTGGTATTCATTGTACATAGTCTTTGTGCAGTTATTTGAACTTCTTGGATCTTCGGTTTGACATTGTTCATTAATTTTAAGAAAATCTTAGCCATGATTCTAAAAAAAATACTATCTTATTTTCATTCTCTTTTCCTTTGGAATCTCCTAGGCTGTTTGATATTGTCCCACTGGTTCCAGACTCTGTTCATTTTTCTTCACACTTTTATCTCTCTGTTCCTCAAATCAGGTAATTTCTCTCAATCCGTCTTCAAGCTCACGTAGTCTTCTATAATCTCTAATCTGCTATTTAGCCCATCTAGTGAATTTTTCATTTTACTTATTTTATTTTTCAGAATTTCCATTTGCTTTTTAAAAGTATGATTTACAAAGAAATGCTCAGATCTTAAAAATATCATTCAGTCAGTTTTCATAAGTTCTCACCAAGATTCAAAATATTTGCATTACTCAGATAGTTCTCCTGTATCCCACAGTAGTATCCATAAGTTATTTTGGATTATTCTAGAATATCATTTAAATGGAACTATACAATATGGACTTTTGTGTGTATGTGTCCAGATTCTTTCAGTCAGTGTCATATTTTTAACATACATTAATGTTGTTGCATGTAGCATTATTTCGTTTCTTTTTATTACTGAATAGTTTTCCATTGTAGGAATATATCAGTTTCTTTATTCTATTGATGGACACCTGAGCTATTTTTAATTTTTTACTATTGTGAATGAAGCTGCTACAAACATTTTTGTACAAGGCTTTTAGTGAGAATATATTTTAAATTCATTTAGAGGAATACACATTCTGAGTTATAATACAGAAGCATGTTTAATTTTTTTAATTAAAAATTTTATTTTGGGCCAGGCATGTTGACTCATGCCTGTAATCCCAGCCCTTTGGGAGTCTGAGGCAGGCATGTCACCTGAGGTCAAGAGTTGGAGACCAGCCTGGCCAACATGGGGAAACACTGTCTCTACTAAAAATACAAAAATCAGCCAGGCACACCCCTGCAATACCAGCTACTACTCAGGAGGCTGAGGTGGGAGAATCGCTTGAACTCAGGAGGTGGAGGTTGCAGTGAGCTGAAATCGTGCCACTGCACTCCAGCCTGGGTGACAGAACAAGACTCCATCTCAAAAAATTTATTTTGAGATAATTGTAGAATATTCAGTTTGAATGAATCTGTAATACAGAGAGATTTCATTTTAGAACATTTTTATTTTTTAAATTGACTAATAAATGTACATATTCATGGAATACATAGTGATATTTCTATACATAAAATGTATAATGATCAGATCAGGGTAATTAGCATGTCCATCACCTCAAACATCATTTCTTTTTGTTGGGAACATTCAATATCCTTCTAGCTATTTAAAACTATATATTACTGGTAATATATTAGATGTATTCTATTATCATAGTATATAATAATAATATACTATTAAACATTACTGCTGAATATAGTTACCTACAGTGGTGTAGAACAATAGACCGTATTCCTCCTATTTAGCTCTAATTTTGTATTATTTAACAAATCTCTCTCTGTCCTTACCTTCCCCCTATTCTTTATTTCTATGAGATTAAGTTTTTTTAGCTTCCACATATGAGTGAGAACATGTGGTGTTTAACTTGTGTTCCTGGTTTATCTCACTTAACATATCCAGTTTCCCCAATTGTAACATCTTGCAAAATGATGGTACAACATTATACCCAGAATATAGGCATTGATGCAGTCAAGATACAGAACAGCCTATTCACCACAAAGATTCCTCATGTTTCTCATTTAAAACAGCATTCACCTTCCTCCTTCCTGCTCAGCCCCTATTTCTAGCCCCTGACAATACTCAGTCTGCTCTCCATATTTATAATTTTGTCATTTCAAGAATATTACATAAGTTGAATCCCACAGTATGTAACATTTTGGGATTGACTTTTTTCACTCAGCATAATCCTCTGGTGATTTATGCAAGTTGTTTCTTATCAATAGCTGATTCCTTTTTTAGTTGCTGAGTAATCATTCATATGTTTAACTTTTAAGAAACTACAAAATAGTTTTTCAAAGTGGTTATACCATTTTACAATTTCCCCATAAATGTACCCCTAATTTACAGCTTTTATTTCTCCAGTGCGATTTCTTACCTATTCACTCATTAAGACCATATTTAAAAAAAATTTTTTGAACACATTTTCTTTTAGTTCTTTAAACATATTTTTAATAGGTATAATATATATATAGCTGTAAAAGCTATATTATAATAGCTTTAATATGTTTATCTGGTACATAATATCTCAGCCATGTTAGGTGTAGTTCTATTGACTATTTTTGCTTTCTTGATTATGAGTCATATTTTCCTGTGTCTGCATATCTAGTAATTTTCATTGTATTCTGGACATTGTATATGATATTAGATTCTGTTGTTTTCCTTTGAAAAGAGATGATTTTTGTTCTAGTAGCAACTTTAATTACTGGCTTATCATGCTGTATTGTGTAAGCTTGCTTTATAATTTGTTATGATTGATTTTAGCCAAACCGATGATGTTTCCTAAACCCTGTTTGCTTGGTGCGACTGTATCTGCTCAGCAGTTCCTGTCAGGACTTGGTTTTATTCTGCTGTGGAGGGATTGAAAGTGGGATTTGCTTTAAGACATAGGTTTTACTTTTATGGTACAGCCATTCTGATGTTCCAGCTGGATGCCATATGACATGATATGGTGTTAAAGAGATTTCCACACTCTGACTGGGTAGACAGTTCAACTACCACAGAACTACTCAACTCCTAGTGTGTCTGTCGTTCTCTTACCACTATAAGCAATTGCTCTCTTGTAAGCCTAAAGTAGTTTCACCCTGCATCCTTGGCCAAAAACTTATAGGGGAACCCCATATAGACTCTGGAGCTCTTACTGGGCCTGTTTTCATCCTCTCTAATGTCCTGCCTTGCACATTTCAGTCACTCCAGCTGCTGCTGATGCTTATCTCTGCCTTCCTCACTTCACTGAGACCACCTTACTTATTTTAGATTCTAGCGCTCTATACCACAGATGAAAAGGTGTCCCACAGCAAAGGTCTCGATTGTAGAGCTTCCCTTGAGAATTACCTAGTGCTCAAGGGTCATAGTCTTGCACTGCCTGCTTTCCGATGTCTGGAGTATTTGTCCAGTTTTACAGTGGTTTAATGTAGGAGGGCTAGTCTGCTACCAGCTACTCAATCATGGCTGAAAGTAAAAGCCCAGAGTTCACATTTCTAACCATTTATTGAATATTTTAAGTAGTCAGTGTTATTTTTATAAAACTCGTATCTATTTTGTGAGGGCAGAGTAAAAATTGCAGGCTAAAGAATAACACCATGCAATTTGAACTATAGACTTTAGAATTGTGGAGTGAAAAGGAATATTTTAGCCGTCATTGATTCAAATGTTTTCCTGTAATGAAAGAGGAAACCGGTCCAGAGAGATTAAGTGATTTACTAAAGGTTGCACAGATTGTTCATGATTTAAAGCACCTACTCATAGAGACAATAAATATTATAAAGCTGTACCATGGTAATGAGTGGAAGCTGCCTTATCTTTGCACTGTATATGAAAAACAAAAGATTCTAATGTTAAGCATTCTGAAAGTGTAAAGATTGCAAAAGGAATGCTTAGCCTGGCTAAACTGCTTTCAAGTTTCTAAAATTCCTTTAGTCACACTCTTTTACATAAAGCATCAAATGTGCTAATTAGAAAAGATTCAGACCTACAAAACAAAAGGTCTGTACTAGGCAAAATTATAAGTAATAAATTAAAATTCTTCAAATAATTCTGCTTTATCCACCACTCCTCTCCAAAAAGAGTAAATACTGTAATTTTGACATCTTTTGAATTTTTGAATTTGACATAAAATAAAATCTGTATCATTTTGTAAATTGGTACTTCAATTTTTTTCATTAGTTTTTAAATAAACACATTGAAGGTAATTTTAAACTTACTTTCTAAACTAGTATATAGGTATAATCTCAACTTTTTGATTCTTATTTTAATGCTTGTTTTTATTAACCTTCATTGTAGATGATTGCTTAATGTGTCAAATAGGCTGTTCCTTTAAATATACTTTTGTCATAGTGATATCTACTATGGTATATAAGTACCCTACAGCATAATGCAAAAGGAAATAAATGTAAATTTGAGCATTTTCTTTTTCTTTTTTTTCTTTTTTTTTTTTTTTTGAGACAGAGTCTCGCTCCGTTGCCTAGGCTGGAGTGCAGTGGCATGATCTCAGCTCACTGCAACCTCTGCATCCTAGGTTCAAGCAGTTCTCACGCCTCAGCCTCCTGACTAGCTGAGACTAAAGGCACACACCACCACATCCTGCTAACTTTTTGTATTTTTAGTAGAGATGGGGTTTTGCCATGTTGGCCAGGCTGGTCATGAACGCCTAACCTCAAATGATCTGCCTGTCTCAGCCTCCCAACGTGTTGGGATTACAAGTGTGAGCCACCACGCCCAGCTGAGTTTGAGCATTTTCTTAAAAGATCACCCACAGATAAACTGCTAATATAATTTTTAAAATACTGAGAAATTAAGAACAACTGCAAGTCTATAACATTTACAAAATACCCACTGTGTGCCAAGGACTAGATGTTATTTTAGAAATTAAAAAATCTAATAACGGAGAGAGAACATTGTAAAAATAACCAGTTAGAAAATGCAATGAAAAAATAAATCCCATCTGATACTCATAAAACCTTATGAAGCTAGGAATTAGGAAATGTGTAGACCCTCTATGAAGAAGACAACTTTCCTAAAAGATATTAAAAAGAAAAAGGGAAAGAACAAATGTTCATAGGTGGGAAGGCTCAGTATTGTACCAATGCCAATGTTCCCTCACAATCAATTTTTAGATTCAATACAATTCAACATCATAACATCATAATGGAATTACTTTTTGGACTTTGTCATTACTTAGAATTAAAAGACAAATTACATTGCCAAAAATAAAAAGACATGCCGAACATTGAAGAAAAAAATTACATTATATTTGAGAAACGACTAAAAATTTTAAATTTATAGGAGTCTTTGCAAACCTTGATGGAAAAATATGAATAATCCGTAGAAAAAACTGACAAACAACATGTACAAGCAATTTACAAAATGACTAATGAAAGTATTAAAAATCATCTATCTCACAATCTAAAATAGAAACATTTAATAACAGAATAAAAATGTTCAGATACCAATTTGGTAAAGGTGAAAACAAACAACTTAATGTTGGCAAAGGTTTAGGAAAATAAATTCTTTCATTTTCTTGGCCAGAAGTGTGATTCAATTTGACAAGATGGCAGTAAATCAGCATATTCCCTTTAACTGAGTAACTCAACTTTGGAAATTTATATTAAGGAAATAGTCAGACATACTCCCAAAGATTTCAATAAAATAGTGTTCATAACAGACTTATTTATGACAATGAAACTTTGGAAGTTTAAAAATAAGGTGAAATATATTTATGCATGGTCTGTATTTATATAATGGGATGCCAGACACTTTTTCAAGTCATTTGAAAATACTTAGGGGATAGAAAATGTTACTTATAAAGTTTTTTATTCAATAGTATTAAATTTATTTGAAAATATAAAAGTTGGCTGGGTGCAGTGGCTCACACCTGTAATTCCAGCACTGTGGGAAGCCCAGGCAGGAGGATCACATGAGGCCAGGGGTTTGAGACCAGCCTGGGCAACATGATAAAGCCCCATCTCTCCAAAAAGAAAAAAAAAAAGCCAGGCATGGTGGTGCCTGCCTGTTGACTCAGCTACCTGGGAGGCTGAGATGGGAGGATCGCTTCAGCCTAGGAGATCAAGGCTGCAGTGAGCTGTGATCACGCCACTGCACTCCAGCCTGGGTGAGAGAGTAAGACCTTGCCTTAGATCAATAAAAGATAAAAATAAAAACATAATAAAAAATATAGGCTGAGCAGGGTGGCTAGTCCTGTAATCCCAGCACTTTGGGAGACTGAGGTGGGTGGATAACTTCAGATCAAGAGTTAAAGACCAGCCTGGCCAACATGGTGAAAATTAGCTGGGCATGATGACATATGCCTGTAGTACCAGCTACTTGGGAGGCTGAGGCATGAGACTTGCTTGAACCCAGGGGTCAGAGATTGTGTTTGAACCTGGGGTCAGTGGTTGCAGTGAGCCAAGATTGCACCACTGGACTCCAGCCTGGGTGACAAATCGAGACATTGTCTCAAAAACAAAAAAAAACAAAAAAACAACAAAAAACCCCACGTGTGTGTGTGTGTGTGTTTGTGTGTGTGTGTGTGTATAATGCTAATATGCATAAGCTACAAAAAATCAAAATGTTAACTGGGCTGCTTCTAAGGGGCATGTTTATGGATTTCATTTTTCAAATTATCTTAAAAGACATATATTAATTTTGTAATCATTAATTTGTATGTGCAAAGAAGAGTGAATTTATACAAATATGCATCTATAATACAAATCACTGTAACAGTTGAGATATGTATTATTAGAGGGACAGATAGAATCATCAAGGGCAATGATTCTTAAGTAGGCTGTGAATTTGTCCCACAGGGGACGCTTGTCAATATCTGGGGACATTTTTGTAGTTACAACTAGGAGAAGGAGGAGGTTGCTATTGGTTTCAAGTGGGCAGAGGCCAGGATATAGAATGCTAAACATCCTACAATGCCCAGGCCAAAGACTTATCCAGCCTAAAATGTCAATAGTGTTGAGATCAAGGAACGCTGATGTAGTGAAAAGATCATGAAGTTAGGATTCTGAGAACAGCATTTCTCTCTAGTGTCTATCAGTACCTTACTGACTTTGAGAAAAATCACTTGCGGGGGCCGGGCGTGGTGGCTCACGCCTGTAGTCTCAGCACTTTGGGAGGCCGAGGCACGCGGATCATGAGTTCAGGAGATCGAGACCATCCTGGCTAACACGGTGAAATCTCATCTCTACTAAAAATACAAAAAATTAGCCAACCGTGGTGGCAGGCGCCTGTAGTCCCAGCTACTTGGGAGGCTGAGGTAGGACAATGACATGAACCTGGGAGGCGGAGCTTGCAGTGAGCCGAGATCGAGCCACTGTACTCCAGCCTGGGTGACAGAGCAAGACTCCATCTCAAATAATAATAATAATAATAATGAGAAAATCACTTGCAATCCTGTGTCTCAGTTCTCTCATCCATAAAATGGAGCTAACAATATTCTTAAAGAGGTTAGATGACTGAAAATTAGATTGTGAGAATATGTGGAGATAACAGATATGTGAAAGTGTTTTGGAGGTAAATCCTATTTGAGAGTAGGAGTACTTACTAGCATTATTTATTTCTCTTTGCTTTGAAGCAGGTTTACAAGGATTTAAGTGTTGGATAAAGGTTTTGAGGACTATGTGAATCTGACTGTGATTAAAATGTATCTCCTGTCTTATGCATTAAACACATGAGAGAAGAATTTCCTGCAGCCCATTACAATGGTCATTAAAAAACTATGATAAATTTCAAGCACATATTGCCCTACTCTTTTGATTCTCAACTGGGAATATTTTGAAATTATAGAAAGAGAATTTCTTTCCTACCTGAATATCCAGATCTCAGTTTTCTTGCCTTTTTCATTCTAAAAATTATAAGTTCTTTGAAACTAAAAACATTTGTAATTTTTAATAAGAATATGCTAATTTTTTTAAAAGGCCTTTTGTGATTTTTATTTAGAAAATCTAGGGCCAAAATATTAGCATTTGATGCTTTATGCATTCACTAATCCCACCTGAGAAATTCTTTATTCTCCATTAAAAATTAGGCTAAAAATGTTTACTTCATGGTCATCAGTATTAAATCCAATTAGACAAACAGACTATGTAGGACAGTACCTGAAATTGAGACTTGATGTGAAGAGTTAGCTCTCAATGGCTTCCCATTGTCGTTAGGATCAGAACCCAGTCTTTGACATGAACTTCAGTAATCTGGTTTCTTTTGCCCTCCCTTCCTTCAGGGGCCACCCTTCCCTTTCTACCTAATGATTCTTCATGTGTCACCTGAAGGTCACTCCTCCAAGAGGATCTTCTCCATTCTCTACATTAGGTTAGATTCCTGCCATCTGCAACCATAGCATCTTATACTTCCCCAGACACATTACCTTCACAATTGATTATTTCTTCAATGTTTGACTTCTCTTTCTGACTATAAACTAAGGTGGAGAATGAAGGAGTAGAATCATATATACATTATTCATTGCTGCATGCATATCCAGTCCTTGGATCCACACCTAGGGCATAATATGTGCTCAGTAAATACTGAGTTGAAGGGAGCAATGTATGATATGATTATAACCCTCCAAAAGTAATAACTGAAAGCTGATTCCTTCTAATAAAATGAGATATTTAATTTGCATACAGCTTTGTGGCACCTGTAACAATTGTGGCATGTGGGTTGATATTGGACAGTATGTTGGAATTTGCTTAGGTTGCCAGAGCAGTGCCCAGAGCCAGACAGGAGGGAAAGATGGCAGTGGAGAAAGCAGTATGGGTCCCCCGGGCCTTGGGAGATACCCTTCAGGCTCACATTCCCTAAGGCTTTGCCTTACCTGCAGGGTTTCTGGCCAGCAGAGTTCGTATCCCAGGATGGTCCTGTGGCTGAAACAGCACTCCTGCCTGGGTACCTTATGAACCCATTTTCCATCACTTAGAACATTATCAAATTTTTTGATACGATCAGAAAAATATATTCTGGAGATCTCTTCATATAGTTTCTTGGAGTAAAAATTTTTGAAGGAAATTAACTTACATTATTTTGATTAGAAATTAATATCAATTATCAAATCTATCAGAGAAGGTGGTTGTATTAATCCGTTCTCATGCTACTATGAAGAACTGGCCAAGACTGGGTAATTTATAAAGGAAAGAGATTTAATTGACTCACAGTTCTGCAGGGCTGGGGAGGCCTCAGGAAACTTACAATCATAGCAGAAAGGGAAGCAAACACATCCTTCTTCACATGGTGGCAGGAAGGAGATGTGCTGAGCAAAGGGGGAAGCCCTTTATAAAACCATCAGGTCTTGTGAGAACTCACTCACTATCACAAGAAAAGTACGGGGGAAACTGCCCCCATGATTTAATGGTCTCCACCTGGTCCTGCCCCTGACCTGTGGGGATTATTACAATTCAAGAGGAAATTTAGATGGGAACACAGAGCCAAACCATACCAGTAGCTGAATATCTTTTCTTCTTTCCAACAACATACTCATATGATTTGGAGTCCCTTAGTGCCATCTATCATCAAAACTAAGAAAAAAGGGCCGGATGTGGTGGCTCATGCCTGTAGTCCCAGCACTTTGAGAGGCTGAGGCAGGTGGATTGCTTCAACTCAGGAGTTCAAGACCAGCCTGGGCAACATGGTGAAACCCTGTGACATATATATATATATATAGTGTGTGTGTGTATATATATATATATAGTGTGTGTGTGTATATATATATATATAGTGTGTGTATATATATATATATATAGTGTGTATATATAGTGTGTATATATATAGTGTGTATATATATAAAAAAGTATAAATATATATGTATGTATATTGAGAGAGAGAGAAATGTAATATACAGAGATATATGTATATATGTACGTATATTAAGAGAGAGAGAGAGCTCGGTATGGTTGCTCATGCCTATAGTCACAGCTACTTGGGAGACTGAGGTGGGAGGATCAATTGAGCCTTAGGCATTGAGGTTATGGTGAGCTGTGATCATGCCACTGCACTCAGCCTGGGTGAAAGAGTGAAGCCCTGTCTCAAAAAAAAAAAAAAAGGAAAGAAAAGAAAGAAAGAAAACAAAAAATTGAGAATAAGAACTACATTGTTGGTGTAAAACTCAACTCTGCCTTAAACCACACAACACAAAACCAAATAATCCTATACTACTGATTGATCCTATACCATTCTAGTTCTCCTCATTGAGGGACTTAATTTTTCAGATGTACATTTTGAAAGTTGACTACCTTTTTACAAACTTTTATTTCCTTATTTATTTTCATTTTAAAAACATGATGATATTGTTTTAACTGTATTTATTTACGTCCAAAAATAAATACAACTTATACTTCTATGTACAGCATATAAAACCGGTTTTTAATTTACAAAAGTGTTGGTTTTTTTTTTTTTTTGGCTCTGTCACCCAAGCTGGAGTGCAGTGGTGCAATCACGTCTCCCTGCAACCTCTGCTTCCCGGGTTCAAGCAGTTCTCCTGCCTCAGCCTCCCGAGTGGCTGGGACTACAGGCGAATGCCAACACGCACAGCTAATTTTTGTATTATTATTATTATTATTATTATTATTATTATTATTATTATTTTTAGTAGAGACGGGGTTTCGCCATGTTGGTCAGGCTGGTCTCGAGCTCCAGACCTCAGGTGATCCACCCCCCTCAGCCTCCCAAAGTGCTGGGATTACAAGCTTGAGCCACCGTGTCTGGCCAACAAAAGTGTTGAGTATCTATTTACAATAAAATTACTTACTTAAAGCAAATGAACACAAAACATACTAAGTACAGATCATATGTTAATAAAACAAAAATTTGAAATTGGCATATGAATGATTGAATTTAGGAATAGAGTGTTGTGAATTTTTTACAGGATAAAATACTTCCTCTTGGCTTGTAAGCAGTGTGATGGGCACTTTATAACTAAAGAGAGTTTAGGCAGCATTTAAATAATCTAAAGGTCTTCATGATCTTTTGTTTCATGTTATATCATAAGCACTACGGCTGTTCTAACTGTAGGATCTGAAACCCTAGACCCTGGGGAGTAAAGGGTATCCACTCTTCCCCAACAAATCCAGACATTGACATATAGTGACTACCCTATGTTCCCACGTAATTTACTATTTATATGGTTCAACCTGTTATGTTAATAGTGTTAGAGACCATTTAAGGCTTCATAAAGCATTTAACAAATGGGTAACACAAAGTAACAAATGGGTCAGTGCTGAAGAGTTGTTGACAGTAAAATCACATTCTTTTGTAAAATACTACAGGGAAGAATTGGGCTCTAGAGTCTTTATTTAAATCTGAACTGTCTTTATTAGCTCTGTAACCTGAGGCAAGGGTCTTAACCTCTTAAAATGGAAGTTTCTCAATCTATCAAATGAGGGATAATATTTCTTGCTGTGAGAATATGTGAGATAATTACGTAGAGTATGTACAATTACATGGCTGTTGTAGTCAGTTGTTATTACTACTACTAATTGTTATGGGTTGAATTCTATCTCCCAAAAAGACATGTTGAAATCCTCACCTCTAATACTGTATGTGACTTACTTGGAAATAGGGTAGTTGTAGATGTAATTAGTTAAGATGAGATCATACTGGAGTAGGGTGGGGCCCTTAATCTAATATGACTGGTGTCCTTATAAGAAGGAAGGGGACATGAAGACAGGCACACAAGAAGAATGCTGTTTGATGAAGAGGCAGAGATTGGAATGGTGCAGCTGCAAGCCGAGGAACCCCAAGGATTGCTGGCCGCCACTAGAAGCTGGAATGGACAGGAGAGAATTCTACCAGTTTTGGAGGACGCATGGCCCTGTTGGCACCTTGATTTCAGACTTCCAGCCTCCAGAACTCAGAGAACAAATTTCTGTTTATTTTCACTATCCAAAGTACTTTGTAGCAATAGTCCTAGGAAACCAATCCAATGACACTAAAGCTATAGATTTCACAAAACGGAAATCACCCACATAACAAATTCTTCCCCTTTCTCTTTTTTCTGCTTAACCCCAACTTTCCTACCACTTCCTTAGTTCTCCATGCTCCTCTTTGTACTCATGTATTTTTCCCTTATATCTTTTCTTTTCTTTTTTTTTTTTTTTGAGACTGAGTCTTGCTCTGTCGCCCAGGCTGGAGTACAGTGGCATGATCTCGGCTCACTGCAACCTCTGCCTCCCGGGTTAAAGCTATTCTCATGCCTCAGCCTCCAGAGTATCTGGGATTACAGGTGCACACCACCACACCCAGCTAATTTTTGTATTTTTAGTAGAGGCAGGTTTTCACTATGTTGGCCAGGCTGGTCTCAAACTCCTGACCTCAAGTGATCAGCCCGCCTCAGCCTCCCAAAATGCTGGGATTACAGGCGTGAGCCACCGCACCCGGCCCCTTATATCTTTTCTTAGTTTATAATCGTATGTTAAAAGACGCTGGCTTTAAAATATGGTTTAAAAAAAGCAATTTAGCAAACAAAGAAAGCCCACCAAGTAAACAACAGGACAAAACAAGAAACGACCATGTGAGAGGTAGAAAGGATAATTTTGCTAAGCCTGAAGGTTTGAGAAAAGAATAGATGAGTGAATAACATGAAGTAAATAGAAGCTGGACATGAAAACCATTATTTAGATGAGTACACAAATGAAACCTTCCCTTGCCCGATTCTCGCAAGCCTGTGTTTAGGAAGGGAATTTTTATATTATAATTTCTACATGCTGAGTATAGTATAGAAACTAAATTTCTTCTCATTTGTTTTCGAGATTAGTTTCTAAATTTTGTTCACTCTAAATTTTGTTCACTCGCATTTTGGGAACATTTGGGTTAGTTTTTGCAGGACAAGTCTTAACCATTTCATAAATGAACACATGAGAATAGAAGGGTACTTTTTTGCCTGTCTCCCCAGGAAAAGTAACTACAAGCAAGACACAAAATCTTACAAGAAAGGACAAGGCGAGCCCCTCAAGCAAACGATTCACATTCCACTCTTATGCTTCCCCTAAATCCTGGAGTGTTCTTCATCTTCAGCTTCCCAGGTTCAGACTGGCAGTTTGGATTCCTTTGGTGTCTCTTTGAATCACTGGAGGATTTAGTCTTGAACATATGAGCTGTGGGGATATGCAGTGTAGATAGCAAATTTACATACATATATAATATATTTAATATATATTAAAGTGTTAAAATAATTTAAACATATTTATATGTTTAAATACATATAATGATATGTATGCGTATGTATCTATGTTTTTAAATTGTATTATTCTGATCATGTAATTCTAGTCCCAGTTTACTAAAAAATACTGGTTTGATTTTCTTCTTTATTTTTTACTTTTTCTTTTCTTTCTCTGCCTCTATCTCTCCACTTTATTTTTCAGGAAATGATGGAAAAGTAGGGGTGGAGGGCCAAGAGGTTGGAGAGGAGAAGGAGGCAGGGCCTGCAAACAAAATACATGAATTTAACACTTAATTATAGTTAAAGTAAGCACCATTTTGGGTCATAGGAAAACATGCTCAACGCTTCAATATAAACATTTGTAAGGGCATTGCCTATCATTTTTTATAATTATAATAAAAATTACCTATGATACAGTAAAAAAAATTGCATAAGACTGATTACTGTCCTTGAGATATCTTTTAAAAAATCAAATATGTGGGCAGATCTAGGAATTTAAAAAACTACAGTATGCCCCTGTATTGACATCTTAACTTGCAGACAATCGGATGTAATATACAAGTTTGCCTTAATTTCTGAAACATGTACATTCTTGAAAACTTCATTATTCGCTGAACAAACACTTACTTGACACTTCCCATTATTTTAACGGCCTTACAAATATTTAGTTATTTAATTCTTCTAACAATTTCATGAGTTAGATATTATTACGCCGTATTTTAAGACAGGGAAACTGAGAAACAAAGAGGTTAAGGAACTTACCCAAGGTCACACAGCCAACTACGGGACTCGAACCCTGGCAATCTGGCTCCATGGCTGTGCCCTTAACCACTGTGCTATGCCACATCTCACAAATCACATTTTTGTTAGTCAAAATTTTTATTTCTATTTTCTTATTAGGAGAAATCCCATGGTAAATTGGAAACACGAAAGACCATTTTGTTAAGTGGATTTTTACCCATCAAATTCATCTTACATGAAAACTACTTTTTCATAATAGTTTTTCTTAAAACAAGATCTAAGTATAATTTCAAATATTATCTTTGTAATAGATACAAAATACAAGCATACAGAATTTTCCCTTTGACGTAACAAATAATTTTGATAATCACATACTGCAGACTCCTTTCTGCCATAAAGATGCAAAGCCTTATATCTGAACTTTGTGTTTAAAAATTCTAAAATTTCTTTGGCATTTCTATGCTTCATTTGAATCATGCAATATGTGATATTAAGAAGTGCTGGCTCTCAGTTTGGCCCTTTCTTTAAGAAAGGCAATCTTATCCACAGTTCTCATTTTTTTTCCCTTCCCCTCTGGGTTATTTTCCTGTGGAGTGAGGGAATCATCAAGGAAGACTGCCACGTGGTAACAGAGAGCGATTTCAAACACACCCACCAGTGATGATCAGGCCACCAATGATGAGGTGACTTTGCATTTATGACTTGATAAGGACAAGTAGTATCCTTGTGTACGGATAGTGCATGTTGTAACATACAAACTGAGAGCTCGGTTTTGAATCCAAGGCAATTTTGACTGGCTGCTAGTGGAAAAATATGAATAGTTACACTTGCAGCCAGATGACAGAGAGATGATACACATCTAGTCATATCTATATATGAAAAACCTTGTTTGGGGAATTTATAAAAAAATCACCAGAATTTCCCTACAGTTTCTAGGTGTTTTCTTTCCTATGAAACACACACAGATGCTTTTCTGTTGCTCTTGGACAAAAAGCATATGCAATGAGAACGTGTATGCTTTTCTTTCACTGCACATGCTATTTTAATGATTGGAAGTTTAGTAGAATTGCTGAGGATTTGTTTGGTGCTGGATATCTTTAGGTATAAAAAGGAGAGGCGTCAGACACAGAGCTGGAGAGACTGATCTTATTCAACCAGACCCAAATTTTTTTTAAAAAGTATTACTTTCCCTCTATGATCTCTCCCCCACCTCAAATAAACAACATCCTAAAACCACAAACCCTTATCTCCACTCCCATAGGACTGTGGGAGTTAGATGACTCAGGTCATCAAAAAGAAAACACAACATCTTAGAGAACAAGCTGTTTCTTTTAGTTGGAATAATAAGACAATAGCAAACAATAATACATAATAATAGCCAAGGTAATGCCATGAGCATATGACCTCACTCCCATTGTGATTTTCCTGAAGGGAAAATCCCGAGAGCAGAAAGTCCCGAGAGCAGATTTTTCTAAACAACTGTGCAATATTCTCCAGAAAGGCCCATGTCTTTTACTTCTCCTCCTTTCGTGATTACACTGTGATTGGAAGGAGACCAATTGAGTGAGGGTGTCATCTTCAACAATCACCAGGCTTTCAGTACAGATTTCAAAAGAATGTAGCCCAACCACAGGAAGCCCTGATACATGAGTCCTGAGAAAGATTCATTGGATTTTTGAATTATAGCTTCAGTTCTATAAAAAGTAGCAGCTGTACCCACTGACAAAGCAGGCCAGTTCTCCAGTAATTTTAGCCCATGGTGTGTTACTTTTCATGTTGGCAGTTACCCGCTAGTAACCTGCTTGCTCTGGTTTTAGTAGTAGCTTTGAGCTGAGTTGGTTGAAGTTGATTGAGGTATGAGAGAGGACAATTTTCAACTGCTGAAATGATGCAATGATGGCCAAGAATCAGCAAATTCCTTTCCTTCTTGAGGAGATTGGCTATTGGGTCAGTTATGGCTGAGAAATTGGAGATGATCATTTCTGATGGGTCCTGGGAACACTAGTGACATCTGGGCCACTTGGATAGTCTAGGACTTCTCCCTCCAGGTCTGCTAATACCACAATGGGCAAGGTGAGGAGGCCGACATTCCTGCAATGGCCATAGCCAGGCATTTACAGTTGGTCTCAATCTGATCAAATATAGGGTTCCTATGAGTCCTCACCCAAGAAACAAATACAGATACCGTTTAGGTCAATGATAACTCTTCTGCTTGGGAAATTATGCGTCACCTTCGTTAGCTGTGGGGCCCCATTTCACAAAGCGTGACTGTGTGAACTGGTCTGGGTGTTGCAGGTTGATTTTCCCAGGAAGCAGACATTGAGATGAAGGTTGGCATGCAGGAATTTATTAGGCACTGTTTTGGGATCAACACCTAGGGGAGGAAAGGTAAGGAGGAGTAGGGAAGGATTTGGAAGGAGTAGTTGGGTTGTGATGCTGTCTCGGTGTAGGCTTCAGCCAATCTTATGGAGAGTCTGGAGGATGGGAAGACCCTTCAGAGTTTCCCATATTGGGATGAGGGGCCAGACATCAAACCCCTACTTCGGTCTATTGATTTGGGGGCAGAGGCCGTTAAAGAAAATACTCAGATCTGTGTTTGCTGCCAGAACTGGGGCTGTGTATAATGTGGAAAATTAGATGGAAGTCAAAGGTGAACTTGATAAGCTCAGAGAATTTACTGGCATTTTCAAAATACATTGGAGGGTCAGAAGCAGGACGGTGATGAAGTGATGCAGGTACACAACATAGAGCCTTAACCTGTACAGAGAATGGTTGGTGTTTACTATGCATAGGTACTATCATGGGCAAGATTCTAGGCATCATAATTAAATTATTAAATTATTTGTAATATGATTAAATTTTTAAATTCTTACAACTTAATGACATATATACAACTGTTCCCATCTTTTTACAGATGGGGAAACTGATGCAGGGCTTGTAGACAGTAAAGACAAGATGCTACCTTGGAAATCTGGACACATGGCCCAGGCTCTTGACCACTGTCTCATATTGACTTTCCTGATGTACTTGCCCTTGCCTTTCATGCATGCCCTTCATGGTTACATGTGACTGGACTCCATTAGGGTAGAAGAGGGTTAACAGAACTTGCAAACAATGATGTGCAGAAATGGAACAACTAGAGTGGGACTAGGTCAGGGTGAGGAGGCCTGGCACTGGGAGAAACAGGATCTCATGATCCTAGACAGGATGAAATCCAGGGTACAGGTGAAGGAATTAAATATAACAGGAAGGGACAGGATACTTATGGAGTAGGAATAAGAATAGGTCTTGTTATCTTTTAAGGACAGATAACGTTTGGCTGTGTCCCCAGCCAAATCTCATTTTGAATTGTAGTTCCCCTGATTCCCATGTGTTGTGGGACGGGCACAGAGGGAGATAATTGAATCATGGGGGCAGTTCCCCCATACTGTTTTCGTGGTAGTGAATGAGTCTCACAAGATCTGGTGGTTTTATAAGGGATTTCCGCTTTTGCTAGGCCCTCATTCTCTCTTACCTGCTGCCATGTAAGACGTGCCTTTCACCTTCTGCCATGATTGTGAGGCTTCCCCAGCCACGTGGAACTGTGAGTCCATTAAACCTCTTTTTCTTTATAAATTACCCAGTCTCAAATATGTCTTTATCAGCAGCATGAAAATAGACTAATACAAGGACACAGTGATGTAAATTTCTTTCATTTATGTATCAATCACTTCCATCCATAACATTGTTCTTGGTCTACTCTGGAGTCAGCCTTCTTAGGTTTGGCTGTTTCTAGCACAACTTTCTGAGATTCTACTTCTTCATCTATAAAATAGGATGGGAATTGAATAAAACAATTCATCTGAAGTGCCTAGTACTGTGCCCAGTGCACCTAAGGCCCTGAATAAATAATGCCTATTTCCTCTCTTTAGTCATCCTCTGCTCTCCCCCATTCTATCTTTCTGTATATAATAGATGTCCAGTAGATCTGAGATGATTGGCTAGGTCAAGTCTAGTCCTGTATTAATGTCTACATTCCTGTAGGCTCCATTAGGAAACTGAGCAAATTAACATATTTACAAGTGTCCCTTCATCTCCTTCCATCACGGAGCAACTGGTAACTAACTGCATTAGAGGCAAAGTCAAGCCCGGTGTTGACAGACACAGATTCTGCACGAGCTTTAGCAGCCGTGTCAGCACTAGACACCCAAGATGACAATTAGGAAAAAGAACAAACAACTTCAGGGAAAAAGTGTTCTTAAAAGTAGTGAGCGGCAGAGTAAACAAGCAAACAGATATAAAGGAATCAATCACTCAATCACCACTGATAGCCTGCACTGTCTGGGGGATATTATCTGTTGGATACAGCTGTGGAAAGGTGATCTCAAGACCAGCTTTGGATTCCCAGGCCTGTCTTAGGCCCCTTCTCTAGTCCTAAGAAAAATCATTTCACCTCCTTTTTGCTTTCAGTTTTATTAGTAAGAGCTCACCATCATTGAGCACGTACTATATACCAGGCATTGTTTGGTTTTAATTGTAACCGTAAAAAGGAGGTACTATTGTTTAGTTCGAAGGCACATGTGGGGAAAGTGAGTCACAGAGATGTTGACCAATGCTGTCATTCAAAGCAGGACAGTTTGGTTCCACAGTTCATGTGCATAAACACCAAGCTTTATTGTCTCTTATGTGCTCAAAGGACAAGTGAAACTTCACAGAATGAGTGAAGCAAATTTGTTATTGAATGTTTGGAACTATGCTTGGAATCCTTGCATTTAAAGGCTGAACAATGTTAACAACTGTTAAGTGGGAAGGGTAGACTAACTTCTTCAAATGCTTGTAACTAAAATCATGGTCCCGATGCATTTCAGTCTATTAGATGAAGTGACCTAATCTATCCTTAATACTGTATTGAAAATTATGAGTTGGGGATTCGTACATTGCTCATCTCGAGCTGGTGAGTGCCCAGAACAGTTTTCTTTATTCTCACAAGACTAGAAGTTAATGGAGCCAGCCCTCCGACCACCATGAAAGCTTCAAGATGAGGTACAACATCAGTGCACACCTGCATGTCATCAGTGAAGTCATTAAGTGAGCAGACAAGAACAGCCTGCCATCATGCCTGCTTATTGTCAACACTGAAGAGGTATTGACAGTGTTGAGACAGGCTGTCACTGAGGAAGCTGAGATTGAATCAACAACCAGCAGAACATCCACCCCAATGGAACCCTTTCCTTGAAAAGCATCAAAACAAAATGTACAGAGGGCCCATGTATTCAGGGAATCTCCCACTTTGCCTGCTCAGACACAAAGGACATGGGTTACATGAAAAGCAGAGAAAGTGTTGCATGGCTGCATGAAGAAATGACCGCTGAGCTGAGTTAAAACTCAGAATACAAGTAGGTTCAGCATCTATTTCTGTGATTTATTTATTATTTATTGAATCTTCCATCCCTCCTACCTACACATCAAATAGGGAACACTAAAAAGCCATGTTGTGGCCAGGCGTGGTGGCTTACCTGTAATCCCAGCACTTTGGGAGACCGAGGTGGGCGGATCACCTGAGGTCGGGAGTTCGAGACCAGCCTGACCAACATGGAGAAACCCCATCTCTACTAAAAAAAAAAAAAATACAAAATTAGCCGGGCATGGTGACACATGCCTGTAATCACAGCTACTTGGTGGGCTGAGGCAGGAGAATTGCTTGAACCCGGGAGGCAGAGGTTGCAGTGAGCCAGGATCACACCATTGCACTGAAGACTTGGCAACAAGAGCGAAACTACATCTCACTCAAATAAATAAATAAATAAATAAAGCCATGTTATGACCTTGTCAAAAGAGCAGTCCATTTCTTGTTCTTGAGAACATATTAAGAATTCACAGCATTTTTGGAGGAAGCCAAGCCTTACTCTCAGGAAGATTGCATTAATTATGTGGGCATATTTTTAAAGGAATTGATCCTAAATGGATCACCAACATTTTAGAATGAACATTCTTAGTGACGTAAGCAACTTAGTAAATTTTGAAATAGTAAATAATAAAAAAAAATTCAGACTAGCTGAGAATTCAGGTAATGTGGAAGAAATAAGGAAAATATATAATTTATTTCCATAACTGGAGTAAATGAGAGAAGAGGAAACAGAGAGAGAGAGAGAGCGAGTGCACGCACAGATGTGCACATTCCACTTGTGCATAAAACGTGTCCCATGTTAGCTTGGATTTCCAATAGATTAAGAGGATCCACAGTAGGTCAGCCTGTTCCAGATCTTATGGAATATAGGTGCCTCCTCTATTGTTAGAAGTTAGACTCTGCCAGCAGTGGAAGGAAAATTTTAAACACAACTACACTATCGAGATGTCTAGTCAAAGGCCTAGACCAGCCTGGCCTGAGATGATAGAATCAGAGATGGGTCATAAATCTCTGGCTGCGTTAGAGCGTTATTTGTGACGCAGAATGAGTTGGTGGCCTTGGATGCGACAATAACTCCTCAGGGGTGATGGATGAGCCAGACTGACATCAGAACAGGTGAGAATATTACAGGGAATATTAACAAGAAACTTGATGAAAGATCCCCAGCAATCAACTCCATGGGAAAGGTTTAATTCAAATCATAAAAGACACTGTGGATAGCAGATATTTTTCTATTTGACCAATTAAAGAAGGCAGGCCATAATTGCACACTGATAACCTCAAAATTGTTCTAATAAGTCCATGAAATACTGTGTTATTAGAATTAAAATTTGAGCTTTGGTTTTTTTCCCAAATATTTGGTTGACTATGTGACTACTCTCTAAATTTGAGTCAATTACTGGTTGCTTTCACTGAACTACATATCACTACAATTCATAAAGCTGTTATTGATTGTAATCTTACAAAGAAGAACAGGGGTTAGTTATGTTGATATGATCTGTCTGGTGTCTAGGGAAGAGTTAGTCAAAGTATGAAGCTAAATGGCACCTGAGGCCATAGTAGATAGTATCCTGTAATTCCTGTCTTGTTTCTCTCCTCCCCTTCCCTTTTCCCTTCCCCTCTCCTCTTACCTTCTCCTCCCCTTCTCTTCCCTTTCTCCTTTATTTTCTCCCTTTCCTTCTGCTTCCTATCTTTCCCCACTTCCTTCACAATTTTATCCAGTCTTCTACTCCTTTCTCTTCCTTGTCGACACTCCCTAACTTTTGGCTGTCTCCAGCCTTCCACAGGCATCGCTTTTTGTCTCTGATATGACTCAGGGCTGAAGTTATGGCTGAGCTTTTAATGGTTCTGAATCTCTTAGTGTAGAGATTCACCTGCCTCTGGAGCCAGAAACTTGTACTTTTTGCAGTGCTGACTATCTGAGATAGGGCTAAGGAAGGATGGAGGCAACCATCCCAGACTATAGAGTCATCTGCATGGAAATGACTGTGAAATATTGAGAGAGTGAACTGCCTAGCTGCTAAAGTTAAAAAGAATGTTTAATAGACACATGCAGGATATATCCTAGGGTTGATTTTTTTCCCCTAAAATGAAGAATCCATTTCCACCTTACATTAAGTCTGAAAGCCACTTTCCTTGCCAAAAATGAAAACAAAGTATAAGACACCCATCTTATCTCTTCTGGAGCAGGTAGAACATATTACATGGGGGCAGAGCACAGAGGCAACTAGCAATGTCAATAAAGGCTCCAATGAGAGAGACAAGGGGAGGGAGAGAGACAGACAGGGAGGGAGGGAGACAGTGCGCGGCAGAGGTAACAGAGCTGCGGTATCGTATAAGTAGAAGTATAAACAGCTGATGTCAGAGTTTTAGCACAATATGCATTGTAAGAAGCCAACTGTTCTAATGCTGTTAATAAAGACCTTACTTGTGTCATCACTCAGCAATGGAACAAGTAGAAAATGCAATGGAATGCAATATAGTGTAATAAGGAATCTGATAGGCAGGAGCAGCAACCCAGCATGGACCAGTGCATGACAAAAAAGAAAGTGGGCACCTGGACGAACCTCGATGAAACAAGAGAAATCCAGGCTTTGATCAGAACAGTGACGATTCTCTAGTAGTTACTGATAATTCCTTAATGACAGGAAATTAAGACGTGATATTCAAACCCCAATCCGGGTCCTGTGTAGTTTCCTGTATATAATTATGCTTAAGGGCCAGGCATGGTGGCTCATGCCTGTAATCCCAGCACTTGAGGAGGCCAAGGTGGGAAGACCACTTGTGGCCAGGAGTTTGAGACCAGCCTGGTCAACAGAGCAAGATCCAATCTCTACAAAAAAAATAAAAAATAAGAATAATAATTATGCTTAAGATTATTTTAGAGCAGGAATAATCTTCTCAAACTTGGCTATACTTTAGAAACCATCAGGAATCTTTGATTCCTGGGCCTTAGCTCAGAACCGTAGAATCAGAACATCTGAGAGTGTGATCTGGCCATTAATATATTTTTTAAAGTCTCCAGGTGATTCAGTCAAGACTGGAAACGATGGTTATAAAGTAAAGTGTATTTTTATTTGACTTGATAATGTGGGATCAGGCCTTTGCAACAAAATTTTTGTTGTTTTCATAAAGTACTGAGCTGAGCAACCCTTTCCAAAGTGGGTCCCATGGAGCACCAGGCCTTTGGCATCCCAGAGAAAAATAAGGTATTATTTGGTCAAGAAGTCTGAGAAGATGATGTACTCTGCCTCACAATGCTTATTAGCATGTTACAGGCTCTGAGAAGTCCCGCAAAACTGAATTCTGCCTAATTGAATACAACTTCCCCTTTAAAAAAAAGACTATTTTTTTAAAGAGCAGTTTTAAATTTACAGCAAAATTGAGAGGAAAGTATAGAAAGTTCCCATATAAATGCCAGCCCCACTCATGCACAGTTTCCCCCATTTTCAACACCCCCTACCAGAGTGGTGGATTTGTTACAATGGATGAACCCACATTGACACATCATTATCACCCAGAGTCCACAGTTTACATTAGGGTTCGCTCTTGGTGGTGTACATTCTATGGATTTGGGCGAATGTGAAATGACAGTTATCCACTGTTATTTGTATCATGCAGAATAGTTTCACTGCCCTAAAAATCCTCTGTGTTTCCTCTCCTCCCTTTACTTTTGGGGAATACATATTGCCACATAGAACTGGTATTCTACACTTGAAAATCATTTTGGGGAAATTTACTTCTGAGTATGAAGGCACAGAATGAGTGGACTCCTTTGGGAGTTGCAAGCGTGATTCTGGGGCCCAGAATGGGCAGACCAAGAAAGCCCCACAGCCTGAAGCTGGTTCAGATGGTGATTTACCTGGGCTGCCAGGGTTTAAACTCTAACTCTGACACTTACCAGCTCTACGTCCTTGGGCAATTGACTGAATCTCAATGTGCTTCAGTTTCCTCATCTGTGAAATGGAGAAAATTACATTTAAAATTTTGAATATTAAATTAAATAAAGAAAAGCACAGCAAGGGAATTGAATGAACATTCACCAGTATTAAAAAGTGGAAAGCACTCTAAAGTTTTATTACATTTCTAGTTTCCTATTAAACATTATGACTTTAATGTCTCACTGACTACTCAGTCTCAGCAAGATTAAACCAGCAGTTATTTGATTTTTTCATTGAAACAAGTTTCTCTGCTTGATTTTCATATTTTTCACTCTAGTACCATCATTCTTATAGTCACTTAATCTCAAAATCTCCCTGTCATCTGTAAATTCTTTTACTCCTTGCAGTTTGAATTTAATCTCATTTCTGCTTTCTTAATTTTATTTGCAATAGTCATTGCATCTACCATTCACTTTCTATTCCTGGTGCTCTCCATTCAGTACCAGGAATTTCTTTAAACCTGAACTATTGAAATAGTCTCATTTAGCTTTTCTTTTCTTTTTTCTTTTCTTTTCTTTTCTTTCTTTTCTTTTTTCTGAGACAAAGTCTCACTCTGTCGCCCAGGCTAGAGTTCAGTGGCACAATCTCAGCTCACTGTAACCTCCACCTCCTGGATTCAAGTGATTCTCCTGTCTCAGCCTCCCAAGCAGCTGGGATTACAGGCGCCCACCACCACACTCGGTTAATTTTTTCTATTTTTAGTAGAGCCGGGTTTTCTCCGTATCGGCCAGGCTAGTCTCGGTCTCCTGACCTCATGACCTGCCTGGCCTCAACCTCCCAAAGTGCTTGGATTACAGGCGTGAGCCACCGCATTTTCTACTCCCCGTTTTCCATATATGCCTTGCCCACATACAGACCTCTGCTCATTTCATTTTCTCTGCTGATAATGCTCCCTTCCTCCACTTCCATCTTTCTGTCCATTTCATTCAAAAGACGTCTGTTAAGCTCCTCTAGCATCTGTATGTTTTATGTATTGAGGCACTCCTCAGATTAACAATAATGGAGGTGATGATGAATATCTACCTTTCAACTTGTACACATCTGTGTCAGTGAGATACTGTGTTTGGCTGTAACAATGAGATGTTGTGTTTGGCTGTAACATGGACTAAAAAATAATGGCGAAAACAAGACATGGCATTTTTTCCCTCATATAAGCAGAAATCCAAAGAGAAGCAGTGTACAGCTGGGATGGTCAGCAGAAATCTTGGCTCATTCTAGTTCTTTGACTGTAGGCTTAAAGAAAGGCCTTTATCCTCATGCTGAAAAAATGGCTTCTATAGTTCCAGCTATTATATTTGAAGTCCCATGTATAAACAAGGAAGGAAAGTAAAGGGGAAAAGGGAGCTGCCCGGCTGAGTTAACCCCCTTTAAAGAACTTTCTGAGAGGCCCCAATTACTGGAACTGGCCTTGGACTTGGGCTTTCCAGGACCTGCCCTGGCCCTCCCCTGGCTGTGCCCTCTGCATTGAGGCCACTAGACTAAAGAAAAATGCCCACCAAGAGCCTACCCACTTCTTCTAGACAGTGCTGTGGGCACTCTGGAATTTTAGCCCACTTGTAGGTCTATGTGGGCCTCTTTCATGGGTCTAGCCTTCTAACAGCAGAATGTGCCAGTGGTGCGCACACCCACAGGCTAAGAGGAGACTGTACTTGGGAGGTAGGTGGGCAGAAGTGGATGAAACTTGGACTTGAGGAGTAGAATGTCCACCTGTATGTTCTTGAGTCCCCTTGCTGTATGGGTTGGAGTTGAGGGTAGAAAGAGAAAGGACCCAGGCCAATGGACTGAAAAGCCGCATGGCTTGGAACTTGAAAGAGGTGAGTATTCCAGGCCTTCCACATATTATGAAGATATACTAGTCACAGCAGGAGTATAGAAGCTATTCTATTCAACAGCATGGGAACTCAATTTATAATCCTTAAATATTTAGGCATCTAGTATATGGACCTCTATTTGTAGCCTTGTGTCCGTCACACCAAAAGCCAGGGGAAGGCTTGCATGTACTCATTTCCATTTATAACTCCTTGACCATCACATGTGCGAGGAAGTGTAGTTCTCTCCCTCTCTTTAAGCTGGAAGACAAGCAATGGATATGAGATATTGAGTAGACAGTCAGCGTTTTATGCCATTTGGGTTTATGAGGGAGATTGGAAGAAAAGTCTTAGCTTTATCCAAAAGGGATTGGCATTTGCATCCCTATTGTAATAAATGGCAAATATAAAAACAGAATTCATAGAGTAAGATGCATAGGTAATTTTGAGTATACAGCAATTTGGCAGTAGGCCTTACATTAAGGATAAAGATGAATATTAAAAACAAGAAAACAAAATCCCCAAAACTCGCAACCCATCTAAAAGCAGGTGTATGGATGTGTGGAAATGCAGAACTGGAGCACCTAAGAGAACTGATAGTGCGCTGGCTCTTGGAGGGGTAGCCTAGGACACCCTATTGGTCAGAGAGAAGGTGCCGCGATAACAGCCTCCAAGTGGTCAAGAGAGGAATTCAGGGTGATGAGGGGAAGTTGAGGTGTAGGGAGCTGCAGTGCAGAGAGGAAGCACCGTCTAAACTGAAGCATGGATAATTTGATTGAGTAGGCACTTGCATGTTAAACATTCTCATTTTCACTGGTAGAAGTTAGTCATGAGCAAAATATTTTTAAATAAAGGTTACAATAGATCCAAAAAAGAGCATTTAATGTGGTTTTGGATAGTATATAATAATTTTCTTTCTGTCTGTTGATCCCTTGGGTAATGGATGTTAACAAAAACAACCCCAAAAGATATATAATCTGCAAACATCAGTAATAAATGTTTGTGATTTGTGAACACAGTGTTAGGACCAACTGAAAAGAACACATTTCCTTAAAAAAACAAAAAGCTTCCAATGCTGGTGATTCTTTAATAGAGATGTTCTAATCAAGAAGGACAATCTCTCTTTGTAGTTCTTTGGTGAGGAGAACAGAAACGCAAAGTGTCAATAAGGCATGGGTATTGGATAAGCGGAGAAGCTGAATGTCTGGAGTAAAGATGTGTTTCTTGCATGAATAACTTCCTAACAATCTGCTGAAGGAGTGATTTTGTATCAAGCTGAAACCCCAAACCAGCATCATTTTAATTTGCCAAGCACCTGTGAAGGAATACAGCTGCAAGTCCATGGGAAAACAATAGAAACTGTGACAGTTCATTAATATAAACCAGCAACTAGATTTATTTGGAAAAGTCATTGATAGAGAATTACCCTGGAGGATGCAATGGCATTCCTGATGCAGGCCAGCAAGCAGCTAACTAAGATTATAGATGTGTGCACATCATTTGAAACCGAACAGTAATTTGGTAACTATTACGATTTATTGTGTATGTCAAACAGAATAACAAATATGTAAAGAGCCGTGATTGCTTCAGGAAAGTTAGGTTTGTGTTGCATTCAGTCGTTTGGCTTTTTTGCATGCAAAGTTATTTTGTTTTGGAAAATCAAGATAATGGTGTTGCCTCTAAAATGATTATTTCTGGGTATAGGCATAGAAGGAAAATATGAAAGTACACATTCTTGTCTAACAACTCTGAGTCTTAATATAATGCTGTTAACAAGTTCAAGAAGCCATTTATTGCAATCAAATCATCGCAGTCTTGTGACATTGGTGACCACAAATATATGAGGTATGGTAGGTAACTCATAAGCAACTGGCTTGCGTAAAATGAAAGGTATCAGCAGATCTGGAGGCAGAGAAATGGATCTGCTAACCACTTACTTTTATAGCAAACAGTAAAATGTAACCCTAGAAAATGGGAGGAAAGAAAGATTCTTTCATATATTTAAAGCATCTGGGAAAATCTCGGTGTGTGACACAAAGGCAATATGCCTGTTTCATGGAACTTGTTCCCAGCCATGAGACCGGCCACATGCCTAATAATATGGGAGCTAATGAAGAGAATGCCCCCACCCCTTAATGTTTTCTCTTTCAATGGAAAGGAAAACTCAACAATCCTCCAGCTAATTTCCTTAGTTGGTTTTCTTAATCCTCTTACCACCAGTAGTTAGATTGCCTGGTATTCTTATAATCATTGGAAACTGATTAACCTGAACAGCTGGTTATAAAGAGTTAAGTTTTATAGCGACCAATGAGGACTTGCTGACTGGGTGGTGATGGGTAGGGGGCTCCTCTCAGGGGCACCATAACAATATATTGCCAACCACTGGGGCCAATGCCATTTTCATGAGCCCCCATAAAGGTGGTCATTATATGATGGGGTTGGAAAGAGGCATGGGGAATGCACCAAGAACCTGTGGATAACTTGTCACTGAGTGGGAACAGTTTACAGACCAAGAGCATCTCCCTGGCCCTTGAAAGTACTGTCTTCATTTTTTTTGTAAGATACTAAATCTCTTTCCTACACTAAAAAAAAATTTAAAATGATCTAAAATTCAGGATATTCCTGATTTGAAACAGAAAATTCTGAGATTTGGGTTGGGAGTGTGGGGGGATCCATTAAGAGGCTATTTAAATGTATGACTGTAAAGGACGGCTCATTAAAATTCCAGAAATTGAAGACTAAATTATTTGTACTACATTGTTCTTAATTTTAACATCACTTTCATCTTCTTTTCAAGCCCTCTGATCCTAAAAGACTTTTCCAGTGTTTGGAGCTGCAAAGTGCATTCTGTCCAAGGGCTGGTTCTCATTTTGTTAAATTCTCTAATGGCATTGCTCAAAGACATAACTTGTAAACGCACACCAGAATTTTTTTTGTTTGTTTGGTTTTCACATCACAATTGAAAAACATTCTGAAAATACGAAGCTGTTATAAAATTCTCCAGGTTCCCCTATAACAATAATGCTAAAACATTCAAAACAAAGGCAAATAACATAATTAGTAAGGGAAGGATGTTGAATTTCAAATAAGATTGCAGTCACCCCGTCATCTTTGGGCCTTCAAAACGACTAGACATGCTCTGATGTGAACTGCAGCCACTGCCCTTGTTTTTGCTAACTCATTTGAACACCTTTTGTGTGGGGGAAAACTCTGTGTCTGGCTAATTTGTGAAAATGCAAGTCCTGGATTGCAAATCCCCCTGACATTTTGAGGAAAAGAAAACATAGGATGAAACCTAGAAACCAAATTTGGTGTATGGACATATTGTATTTAGATTTTACCTATTAATTGGTTGACAACATTTCCAAGTTTGGAGTTTCACATAAAGAAATTGGATTTCCAGTTTTTTGTTTTGAAAAATTAGAAGATATCACACCTGAGCCCACCATTCTTTATTAAAACTCTCAAGCAGAGGGGAGGAGCAGGACTCTTTAGGTGGAGCATACCTCTCTGTTAATTTTTCCAGTGACTCCTTTTTTTTTTTTTTTTTTTTTTTTGAGACATAGTCTCACTCTGTCGCCCATGCTGGAGTGCAGTGGTGCAATCTCAGCTCACCGCAACCTCTACTGCCCGAGTTCAAGTGATTCTCCTGCATCAGCCTCCTGAGTAGCTGGGGTTACAGGAGCCTGCCACCATGCCCAGCTAATTTTTTTTTTTTTTTGTAGTTTTTATTAGACATGGGGTTTCACCATCTTGGCTAGGCTGATCTTGAACTCCTGACCTCGTGACCCACCAGCCTCAGCCTCCCAAAGTGCTGGAATGACAGGTGTGAGCCACCATGCCCGGCCGATTTTTCCAGTGACTCTTGATGCCAATTTCACTCTGATTTCAGCAATTTACATATGCTATTGGGACAGATAATCAGTGTTACAAGCCTCACATCTCCAAAAATGGCCCAGTGCCCTATTCAATACCAACCACATAATTTGTGAGGCCCGGTGCAGAATGCAAATGTGGGGCCTCAGGTTCACAAATTATTAAGAATTTCAATATGGTGCAATTCTTTTCAATTCACTGTTTAAATGGTGACAACAGAGTGTTAAACTCAGTATGGGGTCCTATGTGACACCGCCAGCTCTGGACATAAGAATAGCTTTGGATCCACTCTGACAACTCAAAAACTATGTTCGGTGGTTTACTAGAAAGATAAATAATTCTGTAAGACTCATGCCTGTAATCCCAGCATTTGGGAGGCAGAGGTGGGCTGATCACCTGAGGTCAGGAGTTTGAGACCAGTTTGACCAACATGGAGAAACCCTGTGTCTACTAAAAATACAAAATTAGCCGAGTGGAGTGGCGCATGCCTGTAATCCCAGCTACTTGGGAGGCTGAGGCAGGAGAATTGCTTGAACCTGGGAGGCAGAGGTTGCAGTGAGCCAAGATCGCGCCATTGCACTCCAGCCTGGGGAACAAGAGTGAAACTCCGTCTCAATACAAAACAAAAAAAAAAAAAAAAAGAAAGAAAGAAAGAAAGAAAAAGAAAAAAGAAAGTGAATTCTAGAAGAACACAAATGGGGTCATACTGTATTTAACACCAGAACTTTTTCAAAAGATAATTTTAATGTAACTTTGAAAATATGCTGTTATTAGTACACTAGAACACCTTATTCTCTTAAACTATATTGCATACTATTCCATTTCACATATACATAAACTTATTTAACAGTCTGAAAAGACAAACAACATTATTTTCAATATTTTGTTTGTGGGTTTCTTTTGCTATTATACATCCTCATTGTTAAAATAAACATGTCCTTTGCCTAAGAGTCTGTCTCTCTAGATCTTCTCATGGCCCTTTACCCACAACTCAGTTCCTGTTCAAATGTCACCTTCTCAGAGAGAAACTCCCTCTGTCATTCTTTTTCTCCCTAATTTATTTCATAGCACTTATCAATATCTGAAATTAAGTAACACTATTTGCTTATTTGTTCATATAACTTTCATGAGGGCAGGGATTTTTCTGCCTTGTTCATTACTGTATTTCTAATAGTGACACCAGCACTTTGTCATGTGTGGGGATGCAGGAAATATTTGCTTAATAAATGAGTGAAACCCTCATATATGTTTTTTATCTGTAGGATAGAGTTATACATTATGGAAATGCAAAGTCAAAGGCTACACACAGATAATTTTTTGCCAGATAGTAGCAAATCGCTTTACCAAAGGTTGTACCAATTTAGATTCCCACTGACATTCTTGTTTCCTCTCACTCTAGTCAACATTGTTTTTAGAAATACTTTTCAATCTTCAGCAAGTTGTTATATTTGTGTGTCTTTAAATATGGCATATATTCATGGAAAAGAGCTAGTTTTTGCTGTGTGAGGTTGGTGGGGGGAAGTGGATGGAAGCATCTGGTAAAATGATACACTTCCTTTCTGTGGAATATGCTGCACCGACCTGGGCTTCTAATGCCACCACACCTTGGTGATGGCTGTCCCCTCAGCCTGGAGAATTCATCATCCCTTCTCTGCCTAACGACATCCTAGTCATTCTTTGTTCAAGGACCTGCTCAGAGGCTGCCATTGTTCCTATGAAGTCTTCCTCCCTCCCCATTCCCCCATCTCACCCAGTCGGAACCAACCACTTCTCCTCAGTGTTCCCACAGTACAACCACAGTGACTTTACCTAGTCTGACTTGGCCAGCTGAAGGCCTGTCTGACCCTGCCTTTCACACAGTCCCTCCCGCCTATCTGTAGAGTGTCTTCCAATGGTGACATAACACAGCATTCTTGAGACCCAAAGGCACTTTCTCTCTTCAGAGTCTGGCTGACTAACAAGCCGCCAGACTCTCACTCTACTCTCTTTAGAGTGCTCCCGCCTGAACTGGCCCCTGAGGGTGCTGAGCACAAGGCCATAAAGATAACATGGAGCAAACACAGTAGCGGGTCAGCCCTGAATGTCATCAGCTTCCAACCCTCCCAGGCATGAGGAGGCATTTTAGGCCCACCTGGGGCTTTTGTCAGTTCTTTATCTGTGTCACCCATATCTCCTCAAAGTATGGGCAAACAAAACCACAGTGGTTTATCAGGAGTCGTAATTCCTTACATCTCCCTTATCACCTAAGATTACCCAATCCTACCAGAGCTTTCAGGGATCTGTGTGGAGGATAACAAGACCTCTCAGTAGCAAGTGGTCTTATCACCCTAGCAGCCCTTGAAGGGTCAAGAGAGGCTTTAATTTCTACCTTGGTATTTTTCCTGGTATACTTTCCACTTTTCTAAGAGGCCTGGTCTTATAGCGTAGTTTGATTGTCTTTAGAAAACTTCTAGCCTCAAATTTCTATGGCATTTAAGTTAGGAGCAAGTATGTAGTCACAGCTGTGATTTAGTAAGTGTTTCCTATGTTTCAGTCTCCAAATTGATCTCATTTCATCTTCACAACTACCCTGGGAAAAGATACTAGTTCCATTGTATATGTTTTTAGAGACAGGGGTCTCACTATGTTGCTCAGGCTGGTTTCGAACTCCTAGCCTCAAGTGATCTTCTTGCCTCATCCACCCATGTAACTGGGATTACAGCTGGGAGCCACCACATCCAGCTTAGTGCCATTTTATAAATGAGGAAACTGAGGCTCTGAACAAGGAAATGGTTCTTCCAAAGTCACACAACTTTTAAATGTCAGAGCATGAATTTGAAGCCAGGTCTACTATGGACTGCCAAGCCTAACATAACCACTGTGCTAGGTAAGAGGTAGTACTGAGTAGGGGTTAGCATGCTGGATTCTGGAACCTGGCTGTCTGAGTTTGAATTTTGACACTGCTATTTACTAGTTGTGTAACCTTGGGCAAGTTACTTAACTTTTCTGTGCCCCAGTCCCTCACCTACAAAATTGGATTAATAATACCTATTACATGGAGTTGAGAAAAAATACACACACATATACATACATCCTTGGTTCAGTGTCTACTCTATAAATGACAGCTATTACAAATTGATTTCCATTATCAAATGGAAACTGCTGCCTCTTTGAAACAAGGTAAAGAAGAACTAAAGCAGTTACCAGATTAGTCAAAAAGAAAGTCAATATATAGAAGAAAGGAGAAAGACATAAGACAAAATAGCAGTTTTCACTTGTTTGGTTGCCTTGTTGTTTCTTCTTTCTTCTATTCTTCCTTTTTCCTGGAAGTATACCCATTTCCCTTTTTCTTTGAAAATAGAGGTCTGTTCTTCCTTTGACTTTCTACTCGAGACTTCTCATTACATTGGGAAAAAAATGTACTGCAATACACAGAAATGTAATTTTAGCCAACATGCACTTTTCTCCTCCATACCTCCCTCCTTCATATGCACTTATAGACACATACTTAGAGGCACACATACATACACTGACACACACACACACACACACACTCCCGCATAGACACCCATCCAGACATCACTCACACATAGATACACACACACTGACGCCTTTTGTTGGCATCTGAGCTCAGGCTATTCCACTCCCACAAGGATTTTGTGCGTGTGTGTGTGTGTGAGTGACAGAAATCAATTCCTCACTTGTTATCACAGGTGCAGTGGCTTGCTTTCATGAAGTTAAATATTTGTCTCACTCACAAACTCCTACACGCTCAGGGTTGGGAGAGATCATTAAAGTCACCTGGTCCAACCACCCTTCTGATGTTTGAATTGCCTCTGACAACATCCTGGCTAGATGGTAAACTTGTCTACATTTGAACATTTCCAATGACAAAAAGCTCGCTAGCTTCCAAGAAACTCAATTTCATCCTTTTCATCTTGTTAAGATCTCTAGTCAAAGATGGCGCTAATGCTCTAACCCTTCCAGTTTAACAGGGAACATGTATTTTAATCAAGCTGTAGAGTCATTTTTGGTAGGAAAAGCCATTTTCAAAACATCTGATAAAGGGTTAACGATGCTACTGCACAAAAAGAACTTTCAAGTTATGAGAAAATGACAATGACTCCAATTTTTTAAAATGGCAAGAGACATACAAAAGAGGAAATACCAATGACCAAAATGTATGTGGAAGATATTCAACCTCAATAGTAACCAAATAGATGCCAATAAAAGCAACAACTAATCCTTTGTTAGAGTTTAGATTGGTGAAGATTAAGAAAAAAAAGACCTTTGATTAAACTCAGCATTGATGATGCAGGTGTAAATGGGGGAAGGGGCGGTCTCTATCACACCTGGGGATGGTGTAAACTGATTTAAAACAGTGTTTTTAAAAGGCAATTTAACAATATGGATCAACGTTTAAAACGGGCAGGTACCCAGAAATCCCACTTGTAGATGTCTTTTTTTTTTTAATTAATTTAGGAGATTTTTCTTTAGAAAATAATTGAAGAAGCGTGCAAATATATAGGTTTATGTATGCATATGTGTGTGTATGTGTGTCTGTGTGTGTACCTAATTGTGTTGTTGCTTTACCAAAACACTGGAAATGATCTAAATGATTAAGTAATCAAGGTAGAACTATGCAATGGTATACTGGAGAGCTCTTTAAAAAGATGATATATAGGCCGGGCGTGGTGGCTCATGCCTGTAATCCTAGCACTTTGGGAGGCCGAGGCGGGTGGATCACGAGATCAGGAGTTCAAGACCAGCCTGGCCAAGATGGTGAAACCCCGTCTCTACTAAAATACAAAAATTAGCCGGGCATGGTGGCGGGCGCCTCTAATCCCAGCTACTCGGGATGCTGAGGCAGAGAACTGCTTGAACCCGGGAGGCAGAGGTTGCAGTGAACTGAGATCACACCACTGCACTCCAGCCTGGGCGACAGAGTGAGACTTTGTCTTAAAAAAAAAAAAAAAAAAAGATAACATATATAAGTTTTCATCAACAAGGAAAAAGATTCAAGCCTACTTTTGCATGAAATGCCACGTTACAAAGCAGCATGAATAGTATGGTCTCATTTACATAAACTTTATTTTTGTAAATATATCTTAATCCCAAACTCAAGTATAAAAGAACTAATTATTTATATATGTATGTACATATAGATATATAACAGCAGATATATAGTATCAGCTTTTTTGAGATATAATTCATATATCATAAAATTCACGTTTTTAATGTGTCCAAATCAGTGGTTTCTAGTATATTCACAGAGCTGCGCAACCATCACCACCATCTAATTTTAGAACACTTTCTAAATGACCTATAAGAAACCCTGTAGTCTCTGGAGGTTATTCCCCATTCTCCCCATTCTCCCCATTCTCCCCATTCTTCCCTCCCCGATTCTTGGCTACCACTAATCTACTTTCCTTCTCTATGGATTTGCCTATTCTGGATATTCCTATAAACAGAATCGTATAAAATGTGGCCTTTTGTGAACATCTTTTTGCTTAGTGTAATGTTTTCATGCCCCATCCACATTTTAGCATGTATCAGTACTTCATTCCTTTTATGGCCGAATAATATTCCTTTGTATGGATAAGCCACATTTTGTTTACCCATTCATTAGCTGGTGGACATTTGGATCATTTTCACTTTTTGGCTATTGTGAATAATGCTGCTATGAAAATTTGTCTACAAGCATTTCTGTGGATGTATGTTTTCAATTCTCTCGAGTAGATACTCAGGAGTAAAGTTGCTTTGTCAAATAGTAACTCTATATTTCACATTTCGAGGAACTTCCAAACTGTTTTCCAAAGTGGCTGCATCATTTTACATTCCTATCAACAATGAACAAGCGATCTAATTTCTCCACGTCACCTATAACAGTTGTTTTGTGTGTCTTTTTTATTATAACCATCTTAGTGGGCGTGAAGTGGTTACATACAAATGTTTTCAGTCGACACAATTCCAATTCCAAGCCTCTGTCCCTATGCATTAGGATAAAATTCAAATTTTGTAATTCTTGGGGGCCCATCTTCTATAGGCTTGTATCAATATGGAAAGAATCAGAGGAGGAGATGACCAGGAAAGAACAGTAAAGAAATGTTAGGGTGGGCTAGACAGGAAGTCTGAGGAATTAATTTTTGATTCCAGGTCATAATACCCCAGATCAATTTGCTTAATGATCAAATTGCTGAACTTAGCTATTTACCAAAAAGTATGTTTATTTCAACACTTACTTACAGCAGTTTTTATTGAGTGGGATTGTTTTAACAGATTTGGAAGATTCTATAAAACTAATTAGTTGATGGTTTTTTGCTGTCTTTATAGCAGTATTTTAAGTCACATTCTGTAAGTAAATTGCTAATGGTCATAAGGTGGTTTAACTTTCTTATTAAATGTTAAATATCCAGAAAATGTATTTCCTAATTAGGTGCCAAATTTCAAATATATATTCTGTTCATATTATTTTTGTTTGAGTTGTGGTCTCACTATACTGCCAGGTTGGTCTCAAACTCCTGGGCTCAAGTGATCCTCCTGCCCCAGCCTGTTGAGTAGTTGGGATTATAGGCCCAAGCCAACACATCTGACTTCATTCAGTTCGTATTGACTTCTTTCAGATCTTGTAAAAATTGCTTTCTGATTTGCCACTTTTTTTGTTTCTTTTGCCAATTTTTCTTTTACCCATCCTTTCACACTTTTTTGATTTTAAACCAATTTATTTTTAATATTTTCTTTACAATTCTACATTTATAGTTCATGTATATCAAATTTGAAGTATTAATCAATTGAATCATTACATGCATCTGGTTGAGAAAACTTCAATTTTTTTGAACAGTTTTGCAATTTCAACTCATATCTTTTTGTAAGAGCTTAATAAGTCAACATCCCAACTGCTCTTTATTAGAAAACATTTTTTTATTTCATAGAATTCAAGAAATTTTGAAATTTTTAATATGAAATTTCTTGCAAATCACAGGATTTGTTGGGGTTTTTTGAAGTTTTAGGTTTAATCTGGTTTATTTTGGATTTAGTTGAGGCTCAGTGCAATCATTTTACTAAGTGGTTTTGTAGTAGATTTGTCAGACCAGCTTAGCTGAATATCCATTTCATGCGTGATTCAAATTTCAGACACTGATCATTTCTTAAATGCTTGAAACACATGCAAGATATCCATTTCATTAAGCTGATTTATGTAACTGTAAATTTTAACAAGTACAAATGGCAATATAGCATGCATTACTTTATAAAAATAACCTATTTGGATCTTGAATAGTTAAATGTTCATGATTAGGTGTCTATCATATGAATTGCTTCCAAATCTATTTTTTTAGTAAACATTTTTGGAGAAAATTGCGACTATGTTTATAGTATTATAGCATTCTTAAAATTAGATTTTATCTGAATATACTTACTTGGGCATGACCTGTTAGTGCTGCTGCAAACTGAATAAGCAGAATGTTTATTCTTAGATAGTGTCCTCTGTGGAAATAAGTTTCAGTTAGTGACTAATCCAGGACGATGTAGAAATGAATCAATAAACAGGTAAATCAAAATGAATTATTTTGATTTCAGATCACGTGGTTTCCTTTAACGTTGACTTCTAAAATATAACTTCCTGATAATGATAGAAATGAGGATCTGGTTGGAGCTAATATCTGGCAATAAGTTGGAAAATTCTAAAATGAGGCTTTATACACATAGGTGTTATGCTGTAGTGACACAATGGGCATGTGACTCACTTTGGGAATGACAGCAGCTCCTTACCCAACACGAGACATGAAACAAGGGCAGTGACTGCTGACTGGAGGTGATGAAAATGAAGATGGTATTGTGGGCTCTGATTCTAGGAAATGTCCATAGGTGCAGATAAGGCTGCTTAATTCTGATGTTAGGAAGAGAAAATGAATTAATTCACCCCAGGGACCTTTGCGTGGATTGAATTATGTCCTCCCCACCCAAATTCATATGTTGAAGTCCTAACACCCAGGACCTTGGAATGTGACTGCATTTGGACATAGGGTCTTTAAAGAGGTAATTAATTAAATTAACATGAGATCATTAATGTGGGCCCTAATCCAATCTGGCTGGTATCCTTACAAGAAGAGGAAATTTGGACACCAGCATACAGAGGGAAGACCACATGAAGACACGAAGAGAAGACAGCCACCTACAAGTCAAGGAGAGAGGCCTCAGAAGAAACCAACCCTGCTGACCCCTTGATCTTTGATTTCTAGCCTTCAGAATTGTGATGAAACTAATTTTTGTTGTCTAAGCCACCCATTCTGTAGTACCTTGTTATGGTTTCCCTAGCGAACTACTGCAATCTTAACTTCAAATACTGTTTTATGACATTGAGTTGCTGTGCAATGGATTTTATTTTATTTTATTTATTTTTTTGAAATGGAGGAGTCTTGCTCTGTCACCAGGTTGGAGTGCAGTGGCATGATCTCGGCTCATTGCAACCTCCGCCTCCTGGGTTCAAGCAATTCTCCTTCCACAGCCTCCTGAGTAGCTGCTATCACAGGTGCACCACACACAGACCACCACACCTGGCTGATTTTTGTACTTTTAGTAGAGACGGGGGTTTCACCATGTTGGCCAGGCTGGTCTTGAACTCCTGACCTCAGATGATCTGCCCTCCTTGGCCTCCCAAAGTGCTGGGATTACAGATGTGAGCCACTGCGCCCGGCCTATGGAATAGATTTTAATAAATAATTATAAGTAGATATTTTTTCATTTTAAGACACAAAGCAATGTCATTGGAATCTCCTCTTGGGCAGTAGGTGTCAACGAGGTGGGTTTGGTTTTCACCAGCAAAGTGCAAGAAGTCTCCTGCAGGATTCAAGGACAAGCATTGCCGTTTGCTTGTCTTACGCAAAGCAGCAGGGTTTAGGCAGTGCAGAGCTATGGTTATAAATACAACCTCTGGAGTTCAAAAGCACCGACCTCACTAGGTCATTATGAGGCCTAACTTCATTAAGATGTCACACAGTGTCTGCCACACCATGAATGCTGCATACGTGGTAGCGCTTGTTCTTATTCATGGAGTCAAAGGACTTGGAGATGAAAGTGACTTTCAAATTTATGATTATTGTGAGCAGTAGTAATGATAAACTAAACAAGTAACACCGAGAAATAAACTAAGTTATAGTGGAGATGTGATAGCAATTGCTAGCCTTTGAGGGGCAGCCCATACCATTTGTTACTACCTCTTTTTCTAATTTAACAGCTTCCTTCGATATCTGTTCGCAAATTCTTTTAAACCTTAACTGAATTTTCACCCTTGGTCTCCTCACACATCCTTTGAGCTCTTTCAATGCATTGTTTTCTTCAATTGAATCTTGAACTCCTTACATCTTCCCTGTTCTAACCTCCAGCACAAGAATCTGACTCAGGGCTCAGTTGTTTCCTAGAGTCCTCTCTATCCAGAACCTGTTTAAACAAATGAAATCCTCAATGCTTCTAACTTAGAGGAAGACAACACCAGCATAAAGAAATTATAGTGCCTTGTGGGTTACCTCAAGACCTAAAATATGATCAATTTATAGCTTTTGAGCCTCAAAGCAATGGTGACCATATCCAAGGGTGGTTGGTGCTCTGCTTTAGTTCATGGCAACTTTCAGCTTCGATCTTAGAAATACAAATTATTTCTAGTTTACATGGGAGGTCTCATGTTTTTCAGAGACTTTGGGGAAACAATTCGTCTATTTTGTTTTGTTTTGTTTTGTTTTGTTTTGTTTTTGAGATGGAGTCTTGCTCTGTCGCCCAGGCTGGAGTGCAGTGATGCGATCTCAGCTCGCTGCAACCTCCGCCTCCTGGGTTCAAGTGATTCCCTTGCCTCAGCCTCCCGAGTAGCTGGGACTACAGGCATGCACCACCATGCCCGGCTATTTTTTTGTATTTTAGTAGAGACGGGGTTTCACCATGTTGGCCAGGCTGGTCTTGATCTCCTGACCTCATGATCTGCCCACCTCGACCTCTCAAAGTGCTGGGATTACAGGTGTGAGACACTGGGCCCAGCTGGGCGCAATCAGTCATTCTATAAATGAGTTCGATTTAAATTTATAAATTTATATAGCAGAACAAATAATTTTTAAAAATCACACCATTTTACAGCACTTTTCTTTGAGATGCCCACATAGTAGGGATCAAGGGCAGAAAGGTTGGGAAAATGAGCTTTAGGTTTCTTTCTTCAACTTGTCCCAAGATGTGTTAATGGAATGAAGACCTGCCATGGGCTTGCTCTGTGAGGAGTTTAGGAAATTAACAACCTTATACCATCTCTGCCCCCTGCCACCCCCACCCCACTCCCCGCAATTCTTCAGCTTGAGTGAGACTTTTGTCACTAGAACTGCAGTCTCATTGATATCTCATGGTATCCTAGCTTCAGGACCCAATCTTCAGGGAAAAGCTAGCCACAGGCAGCCAGGTTTGAAGTATATGGAATTTGGGCTCAGCATCACTGCTTTTCTGTGAGTTCTGTCCTCCGGAATTGTGCAGTGCACAGTATACACCACTATGCTTAGTAGCCCTCTTCCAACTCTGGCTTAAGTGCCCTGGCCCTCTTTGAATATCTTTCACTGAATACCTTGGCCCTCATCTTGCTTCCTGGTGACCCAGACCCTCTCCTGGGGAACTTTCTATGGGCTCTTCACCCCCTGCCCAGGAACTTATATGCTCCCCAACCCTGTCTCTTTTCTTTGATACTTATCAGTCCTTTAGATGTTGGCATTATAAAATGTTGGACTAATGTAAAAAATTGATTTATAAGAAGTTGAGGATCATTGCTGATATAATAAATATATATCAAACAGTACAGTGCCTGCCTCTGAATAAGAATTCAGGGAGAGTTATTATTCTTATTGAGTCTCAAATTATAATTTTTTTTTTTACTATTTATTGTTTTACTAATGTTATTTATTTGCCTTTTCATAGAAGTCTTCAGGGTAAAATGGCTTGACTGAAGAAATGAATGTCTAAGAGTAGAAGCTGTTAATTTGGGGGGAAATTTTCATATAAGAATGATATTTCAAGGGCAGTTTAATCTTTAAAACATGACTTTTATCTGATGTGTTGCAACATCAGGAGTTTAGCTATTAGGTGTCTTAGTCCATTTTCTGTTGCTATAATAGAATAATGCAGGCTTGGTAATTTAAAAAAGAAAAAAAGTTTATTTTGGCCCATGGTTCTGAAGGCTGGGAAGTCTAAGAGCGTGGCACTGGCAACTGCTCAACTTCTGAGGAGGGCCTTCTTGCTGCTTCATAACACTGTGGAAAGCATCACATGGCAAGAGAACAAGAGCATGTGTATCAGCTCAGGTCTCTCTTCCTCTTCTTATAAAACCACCAGACCCATCTTGGAGGCCCCACCTTTATACCTTATCTAATCCTAATTACCCTTCAAAGGCCTCACCTCCAATCAATGTATGAATTTGGGCATTAAGTTTCCAACACTTGAAATTTGGGAGACACATTTAAACCATAGCATTAGGTAAATGGCTCCTTTTAATGAGTAGAAACATTGTATAGTGATGTGGTGCCTAAACTCAAGACAGCGTTAAATGATGGGGAAAGCTTGTTAAAATCCAGAGTCTGGTCTGCACCCCCGATGCAGGAGTCTGGGGTGAAAATGGAGAATTTGCATACCTAACAATTTCCTAGGTAATGTTGATGCTTCTGGTCAAGGGACCACTTTGAGAACCACTCACACAGCAGAAAGAACAGTGGGTCAGCCAAGGAGATATGTGCTCTAGTCCAGTCTCACTCTCCCAAACATGTTGTGAGATCCCAAGCAAGTTTCTTAATTTCCCAGGGCCTTGGTCTTCTCACCTGTAAACCAGGAGATAGACTGGATAGAATCCACGTTTTCCTCTGGCTCACATTCCTCCCCATTCAAATTCTGAGCTGCACACAACATGTGTGTGGTGTCTATCCAAGAGGGAGGGGGGGACCAGCCACAGCCTCACTGGAAGCAGCGTCCTTTCTTTGTGGTGACCCTCATTATATGCATAGGCTCAGCTGTTTCCTTTGGTGGGGAAATCAGGGGAGAATTTTCTCCAGCTGAGTGTGCCCTGACAGCACAAAGGTGAGATCCCAGGGCCACTGATGCTGCATCCACCAGACTTTGCTGCTCTCCTCATTCAGGTGTCCTGAGTGAGGTCATTATGGGCAAAGGGAGTGCAGCATGGAGTGATGGCAGCCACTGAGGCAGGGTGGAAATCTCTGAGCCAGCCTTCTGCTAAAAGCTGCAGGATTTGCACCAAGCAGAGCACTGGATAAGCAAAAGAGAGGGAAAACTTGCCGAATGGTACAGAGCGCTCCCTCCTGCCAATGATGTTACTGCTGCATTTTGTCTAGCTGACTGAAATACCTTTGGATAAAACATACTGTGTAGATTGAACTTTGCAATATTGTTTTATTGTAGGCATTCCATTCATCCACCTGCAGAACCAGTTTTTAGGGAATTTAAAGCTTTCATAAATTGGAGGAATGCTCTTTGAGAAAAATAATACAAAATTATAAATATAATATCAGTTATAGGGCCTTAGAAGGGACAGCTGCAAATGAGATACTTTGAAGTTTCTGTTTCATTAGCTTTCGTGTAAATCCACCTCTACCTCCACTCATTCATTCATTTGGTTCATTCAGGCCACAAAAACTTATTGAGCATCTACTAGATGCCAAATTCTGTGCTGCTGCTACAATCCATTGAGACTTTAACACCCACAGGGAATATGCAATTGAGAGAGCGTGAAGGAGTATTGAAGGCGAACTCAGGGGCCACACTTCACAAAAATAGGAGATTTGGAATTTACAAAGAAGAAGGAGAAGAAGAAGAGGAAGAAGAGAAGAAAGAGGAGGAGGAGGGGAAGGAGGAAGAAAAAGAAGAGGAAAAAGAGTAACAACAACATAAAGCCATAAGTCAAAGAAGAGTGTAGGGTTGGATGATGTTTTTCAAACATTTTTGCCTGTGACTTACACTAAGAAATATACATCTACACAGTGACCAGCTAATGCTCCTCCCACAATCCACACGCAGATGACTAAAACAGAAGTTTCATAGAACAATATTTATCTTTTTTGAGGCATGCTGATATTTTCTTTTATATTTCTATTCATTTATATAATTTTCTATATTTTTCACTTAAAGACATGCCAGTTGTGGCCTACTGGGTTGATTTTCCTGCCCCAGTTGAACACAGACAAGAATAGAGGTCCTTCGTGCATGCGTGTGGATTGTGGTTACTGAAGGGTCACAGGAGACTGCACAGGAGGAGGAAACAACTCACGACAGAAGAGTGGGGGCCACAGAGCCAAGGACAAGCACCGAGGCCCAGGAAGGAAGGATGGAAAAGATGGTGCTGAGAACCTGGAAGTTTGGTATTGAGAACAGAAAACGTACAGGCCATTGACTGAACATTCTGCTTGTTAATTACATATTTTGGGATTTTGAAGAAAAAGACAAAATGTGTAAGAAGCAGATTAAAATTAGAAACATGAGCAAGAGTAGGTGGTGGGAAAGTTAAATGTAAGGAAATAAACTGTTCCAGGACTTCTTTTTTTTAAAGGCTTTTATTTCAAGGTCAGAAAAATGTCACAGAAGGAAAAAAATTATTATTTCTTTAAAAAGAAAACTGAAATGTAAAATATATGACAGAACTCTTGGGAGGTAGAGAGAGTAGGAAAGAAAAGTGAGTACAAAGCAGAGAAGAAGAATATTGTTGCAGAAAATCATTGGTTCTAATTCCCAATTTCTGCCAAGCATTAATGATGGAGGTAAGTCATCTTCTGTGGAGTCTTTTTTTTCTGAAAAACACGGGTAGATGTATGTAAAGTAACTAGGAGAAGGGAAAATACTGTACGAACCTAAATTCCTATTCGTTAAGCAGCATTAAATCTAATGTGACTTCATAGGTTCTTAGGGATGTGTGAGGAGGATAAATATGTGAGACTATCTTTTAGATAAGAATAAAGAAGTAAAGCAAATGGCACATGATATGCAAAAAGGATGGAAAATCTGACAATTTAAGGTAAACATTAAATAGAAAACACAAAATTCAGACAGTAGAGGAAGACTAAGGGAAGATTCCTTTCACTTCTTTTTCCTTCTCTCTTCTTTAATTTTTCGTCTTTCTTTCCTTTCTCCATCAGACCCTCCTCCTTCTTTCCTTTCCTTTTTTTCTTTCTTCTTGCTTCTCCTTTTTACATTTTTTTTTCAGTGGCATGATCTTGGCTCACTGCAACCTCTGCCTCCTGGGTTCAAGCAATTCTCCTGCCTCAGCCTCTTGAGTAGCTGGGATTACAGGTGTGCGCCACCGCACCCAGCCAATTTTTGTATTTTTAGTAGAGACGGAGTTTTGCCATGTTGGCCAGGCTGGTCTCAAACTCCTGACCTCCGGTGGTCCGCCTGCCTCAGCCTCCAAAAGTGCTGGGATTACAGGTGTAAGCCACCACGCCTGGCCTTTTTTAAAAGTTTCAATCAATGTGTTCATAAGTGCCCCTTATCTGTCAGCCATATATGCAAACTTAGAGCACACAGGTTACAGAAGACACAGTTTGGTCCGGAAGAGTGAGACACATTTGCAAAGTGCCATTTGAGTGCCCAAAGTGAGGAGCACAGGTTTGTAGAAGGTAGAAGCCCCCCTTGCTAATAACTGAAGAATAGGTTGGCTCTGAGTAGCCAAGAAGCATGGACAGCAATCATTCCTGAAAGGAAGGAGAAACGCTACGGAAGCACAATTCAGTTTTGAAGAATGGCGGTGGTTTCCACGGACAGAATTATAACATCTATGTTGGGAAGTTGTAGATTAAGCCAAAAGGAAAATTGTGGCCAATTCTCTTTCTGGTGGTTTTCAGAATGCAGTGAAGACCCTCTGAGAAATTTTGAGTAGAATTTTGACAGGCATCACCTTTTAAAATGGAGTTTTATTTGCCAGAAAGCAATGCAGAAGACAGATTGGAAGACTAGAAGACAGTCAGGGGGCCCCAGAGGAAGCTAATGGTCTGAAATAACAGCTTAAGAACAAAGAACTGTGAATAGCTGCTCACCTCTGAAAAATTCTAGAAGGAACAGGTGATCATTGGGTTGAGGACAAACAGAAGATGATAAAATTGGAAGATAATAAACTTAAAAATTATGCCTTTCTTATATGGTAAAAGGACTTTCCCCTAAAATGCAATAAACTGGAGATGACTAGGTATGCAAACAAACAAAAGTAGTTAGGGTTTTCATTCTGGTTTCTATAAATATCCTCAATAAGTCTCTTGCTAGTTTCCAATCTAAAATTTTCAAAATCATGTTTTATTTTTTTCTGCTGGTGGAATTAGTTTTTCTCTTTACTATTTTAATTTTAAAATCAGTAGCATTTCCCTAAATTTGTTTATTAAATGCTCTAATTTCTATGAGGGTTAACTTAAATGAAACCTGGGCTGATTTTTTTCTTACATAGTTGACAAAAAAACGGCCAAGATTAGATCCCTGTTGCCTCAATAGATGAATTTATCATTTTAGTTCCTATTTTTCCACCTTGCTCATCAAGTCCACAAATATATCATTAAAGACATGTTAATGCCATGATGGAATCCAGATACAATATTGTTATATCTTTCATTAATTGATTAGTCTTATTTTAAAAATGGATTTTTGGATTTACTTGTTTTTTGTGAAATATATAGCTCCCGGTGATCAGTTCTTCTTGTTAAAGTTTATTCACGTCAACTGTTAAGAATTCATTAGAAAATGTTAATGAAGATCAGGATTAAACTCCTCCCCCAACTTTTTTTTTTTTTGGAAAAAAAATGTTTTCTTATATTGTTCTGGTATGTATCTCTCCCCTTCTCCATTATTTTTCAGACTGTTGACATTGGTTTTGTGATCATACCTCTAAAGCACTTTAAGCATCCAGGGATGTAATTTGTTTGAGCCTGGAGATTTGAATGCAGTCAACATGTTTAGCTGCAATCATTGCTCCAAGCTTACTTAATGCTATTTATTCTGTCTATTCAAGGTTGATGATCATGATCCTGTAGTGAGCACATAAGTAAAGCAGGAGTTAAGCAGTGTTGCTTTCCTTAGAGTCTCTTTTACCCAGAATAATATTTAACCTATTAACAACCCTATGGCAGGGGAATGAACACGCAATGGAAGCTGGAGACAGACGTCTCGGAGGCCTCTGTAGGGTAAGTGCTTGCTGGCTGAACATCAGGCCTCTTTTATCCTAAAGGAGATCTCAGGGGCTTCAGCTCTTTCTTGTTCGCCTAACTATAAACATAAGTCATTGTAGTGTTGCCCCGTAGTAAATTCCACACACTCATAGGAACCTGTTTGAGCTTTAGCTTATCTTTTTCTGCATTTATTTTGATTTCACTACAGATTGTTAGCTCGTTGAAAACATTCACTCTTTCTTGGACCACTTTTTGTCACCCTAGTTCATAGCAACCCGTATTTGGCACTGATGATGGACATGCCTGTCATATTTTGATTAAATTATTTCTTAATGAAAATTCTAATAATTATTTTAAAAGCTTGGACATTGGAGCTTTTTGGCTTAAAAATCTCTTTGTATAGAAGTGTATCTTTAGTTATTAACCTTTCCCTCCATTTTCCCTAGTACACACAAACTCCTGTAAACACCTTGCAAATTCTACTTGGCCAAACACTATCTTAAGAGTTCACATGGAAGTTTAGGATCACATTTCTATTATATCTTTGGAAACTTGGGCAGTCTGGATTTGGATGCCACAATTAATCTAATGAACATTTGATTTTTAGAAAGGTTTACTGTATACTTCAGATTCAACAGCAAAACTGGAGCTCAAAGAGAGATAGGAGATTAGAGAATTACAGTAGAGAGAAAAAAAAATCACACACACACAAAACCAAACCTCAGAGGAGAGGCTCAGCCTGGTGTGTCATCACATTTGTCTTGCAGAAATGAATGGTTTAATAGATCCTAGAACTCGGATCAGCAGGATCCACCTGCTGATGGAGCTCTGGCTGTTCTAGGGTGGGCCAGAGTGGGTGAGACACCTGCTCGTTTAAGTTCCAAAGGTTTCCTGAGTCATATTACAAACACATTCCTGAGGAATTGCATTGAGCTGCTTTTAAAGCAGTTTATATCACTGCAGTAATGGGTAAACTAGCTATTTTGACACATTGTAAAAGAATGTTTTTGAAAAGAGAAACGCTAGTGGTGAAAACAGAAAAATGATTGAGGGATGTTGCATTGTAGCTGCACTCAGTGTTGATGTAGGTGTTTAAACAACCAGTTCCCAATTCACTATTTAAATACCTATATACTGAATTAGTTATTCACCAGGGAGAGATGTTGAAGAGAAGCAAAAATGATACAATTAAGTTACAAATATAGGAGATACAGTCCAAAATATCCCAACTGTCCTCTTTTTCTTCTTTAACGAGTGTCATTATATTTTGATGTGTTTAATAATACAGCAGAGGTTAAATGAAACATGAAAAAGGGATGTACATTAAAATTGAGATAACTCTTCCTTCAGTGAAGTGGAACCCAGCAGATGTAGCAGCACACTGTAATTGCTGCCTGTTTCCTGTCAGTCTGATTAAGTTGCATTGTCCCAGCTCCAAGTGTAAGAATCAGTGGCTTCCCATAGGGCACAGCATGGGATGACGGGCTGAGACAGAGGCATAACTACATGCACCTCCTGCTTCTCCTGGTAATAGTGTAGACATACAATATACATTGATGACATATAAAGTCAATAGGCTGTGTAGCGCATTAGGAGCACACGATAATCCATCTTCTCGGAGTTACATCCCAGGAAAGCCAAATCCACAATAACACTCTGAAACCTAAGGCTCAGTGGACTAACCTGCTAGGTCCAGAGTCAGTGACTTAAACATTCATTTTTTTTAAAGAAACACATAGATTTAAATGTAATCTAAATTTGGCCAGAGCTGAAGTCTGCCTATTGCTTTTCATTCCCCCCTGCCCCACACACTAACTGTGTACTGTGTTTTCCAAACCAGCCAGTCAATCGACAAGTATTTATTGGGCACAAAAAGAAGTCCAACATTGTGCTCGGATTTGTAGGGGATAGATACCAGACAGTTTATGATCCACTTGGGAAGACAACACTAACGTAACATGAAACAGTTAGAGCACTATTAAGAGATACACTGTGTGAGCCAGAGTTCAGGGAAGGGACAGCTTGGTGTAGCCTGGAGTCCTGTGAAAGGGGCTTCTTGTGGATGGAGCTTGAACTAGGCCTTGAAGAATAGGTGGAGTTTACATAAAGGGTGGGGGAGAGGGAAGCCATCCCAAGCTGTGAAATCATGATGACTAAAACTGTCCAGGTTGAAAAAAGCTTGGGAGACCTTAAAGAGGTAGGTCTAACAGGAGTGACTGATATACGAATAAAGTTAAATAAGGATTTATTGTGAGATATTCCAGTAAAGGTACCACCCTGCAGTGATCTTTCACCTTGTATAAAAAGAAGTATAATAATGATAGCTATCAGTAGAAGCTCTCCATTGATTTAGTCTCACTGACAAAGCCTCTGAGGAGGAAGGCAATGTGCATTTTTGTATTTAATTTAAGAAAAGGCATTGGTGGCCAGGCACGGTTCACGCCTGTAATCCCAGCACTTTGGGAGGCTGAGGCAGGCAGATCATGAGGTCATGAGTTCAAGACCAGCCTGACCAACATGGTGAAACCACGTCTTTATTAAAAATCCAAAAATCAGCCAGGCGTGGTGGCACGTGCCTGTAATCCCAGCTACTCAGGAGGCTGAGGCAGGAGAATCGCTTGAACCCAGGAGGTGCAGGTTGCAGTGAGCCGAGATCACACCATTGCACTCCAGTCTGGGTGACAGAGCAAGACTCCATCTCAAAAAAATAAAAATAAATAAATAAATAAATAAATAAATGGCATTGGTGGCAATACAAGGGGTTGAAAAGTAGGAAGAAAGTAATCATTTGATTTGGATATTTGGAACTGATCTATTTTTTTTTCTGATTGTGTTAGAGAGATGTGTTGATCTCAAGTACATAGAGCCAACACTGACATACAGCAAGTAAATAAAAATATGCTATCTCTCATGACTGTAAACACTTTGGACCTCTCACCTAAAAGAGGATATAAGGACATTTAGTTCTCAAACCTGCCCTCAGTATGCTTCCTTAGTAAGGCTGGGAGAGGAGATAAAAACTATATGTAAATGATTCTAATACCATCTAGATATGACTAAGAGGACAGTGACTAAGGAAATTCAGAGGAGAGAGATGACTTTCAGCTACCAGCAATCAATGCATACAATTTCTTGTCTGCGTGTTTAAGTTTGACTTCGAGCTCACGTCTTTAGACAGTATGCTTTAGTTGGGGGCCCTGCAATCAATTCCTGGATGTCAATGGAGATTCGACTTACTAACTTGAAATCTAATGAGAAAATTTTAGGTCTTGGAAAAAGAAAAAAAAATCAGCCATTCAGTTGATTATTAAGGCTGTGTACGACCTTGAAATAACTTTGAAATAATCGTGGTCCTTTAGATGTCTAGAAAAGAAATACTTCCTTTGACTTGTTGTAGACATGAGGTGACCGAATTGAAATTGAATTAAGTAGAGTCATGTGTACGGAAGCTCAGATGGAAAGGGGCCAGGCTGATTTAGATGTGCTTAATGCTGATAACCAGTTTCCCTGGGTCTCACTGTTTTTCCGGCTCATCCTCCTCCAGTGTGACTGGAGGAATTCCAGGGACTCTTCAATAATTTCCAACTTTGCACTCTGAAGAGGGTTCACCTGTGCTTGCGAATGCAATGCCACTGGCTTCCATGTGGCACCAGCATTTCTCCTTGTGCTTACCTCTTGGCACTGATCTTGTGGTCCTCTTTCTTCAGCATGCTGCTCGGAAGTGGCCTGATCTGATGGCTATGGTCAGCTGACAGGATCAGAGTATTAGTCCGTTCTCACGCTGCTTATAAGGACATTCCCAGGACTGGGTAATTTATAAAGGAAAGAGGTCTAATTGACTCACAGTTAGGTTAGGCATGGCTGGGGAAGCCTCAGGAAACTTACAATCATGACAGAAGGGGAAGCAAACATGTCCTTCTTCCCATGGTGGCAGAAGAGAGAAGTGCTGAGCAAAAGGACCAACATGATGTGACTTTACTCTTTCTTTAGTAGAATGTACCTTTCTAAGTTATACTAGGTCCTTCTTAAATAGATGCATGACACAACAAAAGACTCTACTGTCCATATAAGTCATACCTGCTGTTTTTAAAATCATGCTCTCTTCTTACATGAAGTAAGGCTAACATTTATTAGGAGAGTCTAGGTGTTTGAAACTTCATTTGCTTAAGAGAAAAACACAAAAGCATAATAAAAAGTGATGATGCTTTGTGTATGTAGCAGTGTTGACACTTCTTTACATTATCTATGAAGCATGTTGAGCATTATTTTTTCTTTTGGATAATTCGGTATCATTGATGTAACTACCTTATGACTGCATTCTCACCACTGAAAAAGTGTAGGTGATGTGAAAGTGTTAGAAATCTGGGGGAAAAGATGACAACATGCTGGGACCATAATCATGAAGAGCCTTGGTATCTTAGACTTTAGGAAAATAAATTTTAAAAAGCTAAAGAAACAATAAATACTATGCCTTAGCCAAAGTTTCTAAAACAGAGACTATTAACAGGCAAGTGGATCTTAAAAGGAAAATCTTGATGATAAGTAAAAATTGCTTTAAATGAAAAGTTGAGAGCCTTTAAAGACAGAAAGTGAGGTCATTCTGAGATCAGCTGGAGTCATGAAGACCTGGATGAAGTTCTCGCTTTCTCTTCTACTCCTGAGGTTACCTTAGTGCAGGGTCTCTCAGGCATGGTCCTAGTGACATTTGGGCCAGATAATTCTTTGTTGTGGGTGGCCTTCCTATGCATTATAGGATTAGCAGCATCATTGGCCTCTATCCATTGCAGGCCAGAAGCACCCCACTCCCCAGTTATGATAAACAAAACATCTCCGAACATTGCCAAATGTCTCTTAGGAGGTAGGGGACAAAAATCACCTGGCTGAGAATCACCACTTTATGCAAATTACTCAAAAAAATGTATTTTTAGATACAGAACTATTCTTCAGCAATCGTGCTTACAACTAGAGCAAACATTATAGCTAGGGAACTAAAACTAATAATTGGGAGAAGGGTGAATCGATCACATTAAATTATTTCATGTTTCTTACAAATTGAAGAATTTTATATAAAATCTCCATATCAGCTGGTAATCTTTGTAAAATGGTAGAGAGTTTTGCAAGCTATGGCATGGTGGGATTGATAAAGATTCCTGGCAAAATTACATAGCGCATCATTACAGAGGTGACTTAATTTAAAAAAGAAAGTATAATTGTAGGAGCTAAGATGGGTTTACAAGAACTAAGCAAGTCAAACAAACAACCTAGTTTTTTTTTCTTTTATTTTGCATAGATTATTAATTTGGGAAGTACCCAGACACCAAATGGGTGTACTGCAATACAATTCTGTTTTTAACCACCTGGAGTTAGTGTCAGACTCACACATAAAGGGTTCAATCCTTCACAAGATTATTTTCACTTCAGATGCCAGTTCTAAATGGTGTGTCCTGGGCCACCCATACTTCTGATAAACTGGCTACTAATCCGGAAGGTCACCATGATCCCATTCAGGGATCAATAGAACAACTCACAAAACTCAGGAAAGCACTATACTTATGATTAGTTTTATTATAAAAGATACACCCAGGGCAAAGTCTAGGAGGGACCACAGAGCTTCCACGCCCTCTCCATGGAGTAGGTCTATCACTTGCCTGGTATATCAATGTGTTTACTGACCAGGAGCCTCCACTGGGCTTTGGTTTTTATTGGGGTTTCATTAGATAGGCATAATTTAATTAAATCATGGGCCATGTGACTGAACTCAATCTCCAGTCCCCCTCCCTTCCCTGGAGGTCAGGCAAGTCAAAAATCATAATTCTGTAATCATGTGACCAGCCACCATCCTGAAGCTATCTAGGGTCTCACCGTGAGTCACCTCTTTAGCATAACAGAGCTATTCCTATCATTCAGGAAATTCCAAGGGTTTTCAAAGCTCCCTGTCAAGAACCTGGGATGAAGACCAGACAAATTCTTTATTATAACACAGGTAGATTTAAGAAGAATTTTAAAAATCTAGGCTCTCTTTACTTTAGTAAGGTGGTTGATAGAGTGTTTCTACCTTGGTGGAAAATACATAAAATATTGACTACATAAGAGGGTGGTCAGTGAAATTTTTAGTTAGTGAATCATTATATCCAAAGGTTTTTAATTAATGGATTAACCTGGAAGAATAAAAATTAAGTTGGGCCAAAGAAGGCATGCCTGTCAAAATTTCAAATGATATAAAACTATGAGGTATAGCTAATATTTTGGCAAACCAAATAAAAATTCAAAAGCATTTCACACTTAAAAAGAAGTACAAAGACAGATATCTTCATAGTCATCAAAGATTCAGTCTTCATCTCTCTTTCTTCTCCACCATCTTTCTTTTCATTCTCAAAATTACTTCATCATCCAAAATAACTACTGGAGCTTCAACCATAACATTTACATTCTAGGAAGGAGGAAGAAAGAAGGAAAAGGGAGAAATGGGTATACCTCCCACCTGCTTTAGTTCCCATTAAAAAGCCTTTCCCGAAGTACCCACAAACTTTCCATTGTAACTTATGGCCTTAAACTTAGTCATTTAGCTATAAGAGAGGTTAGGAAATACAATTTTTTTTTTGACTGAGCACAAGGCTGTTCTCCCTCCAAAAACAAACAAACAAACAAACACATAATCTTAAAATGGGTGAAAAGGGATAAAAACTAACAAAGTGAAATTCAGAAAAAAAATGAAGATAAATAAATCATGATTTTATATTGAAATGAGTTAAAAATTTAACAAGCACAATTTTAGTGTAAATGCAAAAATTTGCTAAATATATTACTAGCAAATTAATATAGTAATGTAAAGGAATTTGTAATCATCAGAGTAGGAATTATTTTAAAAATGCAAAGGTGGTTTAATATCTAATTCCAATTTGTCACTTCTCTGCTCAAAATTCAGCTCCATTGGGTCCTCTAGACATAGGCAATTTTTTTTTGTTCTCATTCTTCAAAATTATAAGCAATGCTACAATGATACAAACAGTGCTGCAATAAACATCTGTCTATATCTTTTGGAACAATTTATAGTTACAATTCTTGAAAATAAAATTGGTAGGTCGAATTGCAGGCATATTTTTTACTTTGTTAAATCTGGCTATTTGCCCTTCAAAAAGACAGTGTCAATTCACAATCTCTCAGCATTGTGTGAGTGCTTGTTTTTCTATAATGTTACCTAACCCTGATTATTATCATGTTTAAAAAGATCTTTCACAACGAAATAATGGAAGAAAAGTGATAGTTCATTGTGGTTTCAATTAGTATTTCTTTTTTTTTTTTTTCTTGAGACGTAGTCTTGCTCTGTCTCCCAGGCTGGAGGGCAGTGGTGCGATCTCGGCTCACTGCAACCTCTGCCTCTTGGGTTCAAGTGATTCTCCTGCCTCGGCCTCCCAAGTAGCTGGGATTACAGGCACCCGCTACCAGGCCAGGCTATTTTTTTGTTGTTGTTGTTGTTAGTAGAGACGTGCTTTCGCTGTGTTGGCCAGGCTGGTCTCGAACTCCTGACCTCAGGTAATCTGTGCGCCTCGGCCTCCCAAAGTGCTGGAATTACAGGCATGAGCCACCAGGCCCAGCCTGCTATTTCATTAGAAGTAGAATTGTCATCTTTCAAATGCCTATTTGCTGTTTTTTTTCTTTTCCATTGATCACATCTTCTTGTCCACTCCTCCTCCTTTTACATCTTTCTCTTGTTGATTTGGAGATATACTTTCTATACTAAACATACTTCTTCCAGTTAGTTATTTACCTTTGATCATATATAGCATGTTTTTCTCTAGGGATTCTTTAAAAATTTTAGTTTTAAAATTTATTCCATTTTTTTCTCTTTTTCTTTGTGGCAACCAGTTTTAGAATCATGCTACAGAAAGGCTTCACTACAATCAGAGTAGAATACATGTTTAAATGGTTACTTCCAGTATTCTTTCCTCTTTAAAAAAAAATTTAGGCCGGGTGCAGTGGCTCATGCCTGTAATCCCAGCACTTTGGGAGGCTGAGGCGGGTGGATCACGAGGTCAGGAGATGGAGACCATCCTGGCTAACACGGTGAAACCCCGTCTCTACTAAAAATACAAAAAATTAGCCAGGCGTGGTGGCGGGTGCCTGTAGTCCCAGCTACTCGGGAGGCTAGGCAGGAGAATGTTGTGAACCCGGGAGGCAGAGCTTGCAGTGAGCCAAGATCATGCCACTGCACTCCAGCCTGGGTGACAGAGCGAGACTCCATCTCAAAAATAAAATAAAATGAAATAAAATTAAATTAAGTTAAATGCTTAATCCATTTGAGTTCTACCTTTTTGAATAGTATGAGATGGCTTTCCCCCATAAATATTTAGGTATTTTCCTAATGCTTACTGAAAATTCCATCTTTATAATATATTAAAGTCACATTTATATCTAGAAGTAAATTTTAGCATAAATGTTTAGGACCTATATGAAGAAAATTATAAAAATTAACTCAAGACCACTTAGTACAACTTGAATAAATGGAGAGTCATTCCATATTTTGACACTGGAAGGATCAATATTATGTGAGCTTCCATTCTTCCCAATTCATGTTTAGATTAAATGTCATTCCAAGAAAAGCCCAGTAGAATATTTTTGGAACATAACAACATGATTTGAAATTTCATCTGAAATAGTTAACCAAACCAAGGAGAAATAGGAAAAGAAAGAATTCTGAAGGGAAGTTAATTTGTGGCATATAAAAATATAAAGGTAGAATAATTAAAATATAGCAAGGTGATCTGTGCAAAAGGAGACAGGCATATGGACAGAATAAAAAGCCAAGAAATATAGTGGTTTCTGGGGGCTACAGGTTGGCGAGATGTTGGTTATTTTTTAATAAAAAGGAAAAAGGAAAAGAAAAGAGAAGCCAAGAAACAGATTCTAGTATTAGTAATTGGTAAAAGAGCATTTCAAACCAAGAAATGCATAAAAATAAAAATTATTTATTTTTTAAAAATGAGGGGCCTGAAATATTGTGATCCAGTTACTTCAGTAAAAAAGTAGTTAGATTTCTACACCATACACATGGATAGCTTAGAGAGCTAAATATAAAACAATACAAAACCAACAATAAGTTAGAACAAAACTGTAGATGAGTGTGTATGTGGTATTATCAAAGATATGGCCTTTCTAAACTTTCAGATAAAGAAAAAAAATCATGAAAGGAAATTTCCCTATATTGCATTATATAAACTGTAAAACTTTCATACATCAAAATACCTTATACCACAAATACAAAGCAGACTACCAGCTGTGAATGATATTATTAATATTATAAAGATTAATAGTTAATAATACCCAATCAACAGAAAAATGGGCAAAAGAAGTGGCAGGAAAAATATAAAAAAAAATATAAAAGAAAGATAAAAGATCGATAGAGACAAAAATGTCTTCGTTACTACTAATCAAAGAAATTCAGCTTAATGCAATAGGGGTCATTTTTATCCCCCAATTTTGCAAAGACTAAGACATAATAATGGCCATTGTTTGCAAAGATGAGATAAAAAACAGACACAGGTATACTGCCAGTGGGCTATAAATTGCTTCTGGCTTCCTAGAGGGCAGTTTGGCATATTTAAATATTTTTTTCCGTTTCTACTCAGTAGTTCTACTTTTAAAAAATTATTTTAAAGAAATAATCAAATACATGTTTAGTATATGTATATGTATATATTTAAATGGCTCGCTATAGTATTGTTTTTAAAATTTATTATGAGCTATTTAATACATACAAAAAGCATGAAGATTAATGCAGTGAACATCCATGTACCCAACTGATATACACTATAGTTTGGTGGGGTCCCCACTCAAAATCTCATCTTGAATTGTAATACTCCCCATGTGTCAAGGGCGGGACTAGGTGGAGATAATTGAATCATGGGGTGGTTTCCCCCATACTGTTCTTATGATAGTAAGTGAGTTCTCACGAGATCTGATGGTTTTATAAGGGGCTTCTCCCTTTGTGCAGGCTCTCATTCTTCTTTCTGCCACCATGTGAAGAAGGACATGTTGGCTTCCCCTTCTGCCATGATTGTAAGTTTCCTGAGGCCTCCCCAGCCATGCTGAACTATGAATCAATTAAACCTCTTTCCTTTGTAAATTACCCAGCCTTGGGTATGTCTTTATTAGAGGCATGAGAATGAACTAATACACCAACATCCAGAGAAAGAATAAATCAGTATTGATAGAGATATGCCCTTTATTCATCTTTCCCCCAATGTCTTTACTTCTTTATCTCCAGAGATGAATGTGGTGTTCATGATGTGGCATTATTTATTACAAACTTCCTGTATGTCCAAGCTTGAGGAGATTAATTAAATAAATTATGATACCTTTAAGTGGTGAAATATCATTTATTAAATTAATGAATTAAATATTTTTATTACAATTATAATACATACACATTATTAGACATTTAGAAAAATAGAGTCTTGAAACCAAACTAAAATTCACTCATGATTCCTCCAACCAGATGTAACCATTTTAGCTTTTGTGCCATCTAATCTTTTTTAATAGATATAATTACATATTATTTAAAAAGTAAAGCACGCTGTATATACAGTTTTATAATTTTCTTTTTCTCTTAATTCATTGGTACAACTTTTTTATGTTATAAAATATTATTTTAAAAGCAATGGCAACAAAAGCCAAAATCGACAAATGGGATCTCATTAAACTAAAGAGCTTCTGCACAGCAAAAGAAACTATCATCAGAGTGAACAGGCAACCTACACAATGGGAGAAAATTTTTGCAACCTACTCATCTGACAAAGGGCTAATATCCAGAATCTACAATGAACTCAAACAAATTTACAAGAAAAAAACAAACAACCCCATCAAAAAGTGGGCAGAGGACATGAACAGACACTTCTCAAAAGAAGACATTTATGCAGCCAAAAAACACATGAAGAAATGCTCCTCATCAATGGCCATCAGAGAAATGCAAATCAAAACCACAGTGAGATACCATCTCACACCAGTTAGAATGGCCATCATTAAAAAATCAGGAAACAACAGGTGCTGGAGAGGATGTGGAGAAATAGGAACACTTTTACACTGTTGGTGGGACTGTAAACTAGTTCAACCATTGTGGAAGTCAGTGTGGCGATTCCTCAGGGATCTCGAACTAGAAATACCATTTGACCCAGCCATCCCATTACTGGGTATATACCCAAAGGACTATAAATCATGCTGCTATAAAGACACATGCACACGTATGTTTATTGCGGCACTATTCACAATAGCAAAGAGTTGGAACCAACCCAAATGTCCAACAACGATAGACTGGATTAAGAAAATGTGGCACATATACACCATGGAATACTATGCAGCCATAAAAAATGATGAGTTCGTGTCCTTTGTAGGGACATGGATGAAACTGGAAAACATCATTCTCAGTAAACTATCGCAAGGACAAAAAACCAAACACCGCATGTTCTCACTCATAGGTGGGAATTGAACAATGAGAACTCATGGACACAGGAAGGGGAACATCACGCTCCGGGGACTGTTGTGGGGGGGGGGGAGGGGGGAGGGACAGCATTAGGAGATACACCTAATGCTAAATGACGAGTTAATGGGTGCAGGAAATCAACATGGCACATGGATACATGTGTAACAAACCTGCACATTGTGCACATGTACCCTAAAACCCTAAAGTATAATTAAAAAAAATAATAATAAAAATAAAAATAAAAAATAAAAAAAAAATTTAGCAGCTGCATTGTACTTCATTGTTTAGGTAAATATTTACTCTTGATATTTTTGTATTATGTCAACAATTTCTATTATAAATGAAACTGCTATAGACTTCTTTGTAGCTAAATATTTGCTATGCAATGATAACTATTTATTAGGTAAATTTCTAGAAGTGGAATATTTTGGTTTAAAATTCTAACCAAAAGCATCGTTCTTGCAAAATATTTAATGACATGATATATTGCTATGTGAAAAAAATTGACTACTAAACAATATATGTAGCATATTTGCAAATGTTCAAAGATGTATGCAAAGTGATGGGGGTGAACTATTTTTATTTGCATCTTTATGCTTTTCTGAACTGTCCAGTTTTTCTACAGCAAACATATATTACCTTATTGATCAGAAACAAAATAATAGTTTTTAAAATAATTGAATAAATATTGAATAAACCTAACAAATACCAGGGTCCCCAGTAGCTTTACAATTGTCCTTGTGAGAAAGACCTGAAGGTCTTAGTGAACCACAAGCTCAAAGTCAGCCAGGTATTGAAGCTGTTTAAGAATAAAATGCCCAGATTACATTGTTAAGAACAAAATGAAGTAAGAGTACTTCCACAGCCTAAGTCTGTGGGACTATAAATACCACACTGTATTCTGTAGAGATGATATAGTGTGTTCACATAAGTGGGACCAAGTTGCTTAAGGGGATCAGAAGCTGGTATAAATTACTGGGCCCAGCCATCCAGAAAGGCAACAGGAATTGATTATATTGTATGTCAACAAAAATCTACCATTACTGGGGATGCATGAAAATAATTTTTTTTCGTTAGGCTTCTAACCCCCTTCTTGGCAGCTTTCTCTTTTGAGAGTGGAAGTAACTAATAGTCTGAGTCTCTGTGTTGAAGGAGGAATGACAAACTCAAGCTGAATCAAGGCTATCATTTCACTCCATAGGAATACAATCTGGGGAATAGGAAATTCAGACTTTGAAGAGGATGGTTAGGGAAAGGTAAGTGACGGCACCATGATTGCAGTTGGTGTGCTGTTTCAGAACAGGCATTGGGAGAGAACTCAGTCCCCAGCAAGAATAGGCTAACCTTTCAGGGAATGGCGGGCATCTAGTACTGTAGTCACACTTGAACACAGAAAGGTTTACACTGCACAAAAATAAATGTCTATACCTAGGGCCCATACTAGTGTCATTGTGATAATCAACATGACCAAGAAATGTAAAATATCTGTATTGTTTTTTACTAAACTCAGTTTTCATTTTGAGTTACCATTCTGCCAAGTGCCAGAAAACCTAATCTGGTTAATCTCTGCTAATTGGATGACATCAACATTTTCCTCCTCATTTTGGGTCAATTCATAGACACTTTGGGGCCCTGTTTCTCTCCCATGCTCTGTGGCAAAGACCTGCTTTGTTCTGTACACTCCTTCTCCTTGGGATAGGGTCTGACTCTGGTAGCAGTCTCATGGTTGGTGTTCATTTTCCAGGCTCTGGAATCACGACTGACCCCTGAATTCCTCACCCTTTGTTCCTCCTAATGATGGATTCTTCTGCTCCCGATCCTCTCACCCCGTCTACAATGGGGGGCACCAGTGAATCAACAAGTCTTCCTTAACAGGAACAATTGGTCTATTGCTCTCTTATTCTTATATTAGAATATTATATGTAGAGACCGGGCACGGTGGCTCACGCTTGTAATCCCAGCACTTTGGGAGGCCGAGGCGGGCGGATCACGAGGTCAGGAGATCGAGACCACAGTGAAACCCCGTCTCTACTAAAAATACAAAAAATTAGCCGGGCGTGGTGGCGGGTGCCTGTAGTCCCAGCTACTCGGAGAGGCTGAGGCAGGAGAATGGCGTGAACCCGGGAGGCGGAGCTTGCAGTGAGCCGAGATTGCGCCACTGCACTCCAGCCTGGGCGACAGAGTGAGACTCCGTTTCAAAAAAAAAAAAAAGAATATTATATGTAGAATAGTATTGTTCTAATATAAGAATATAATATATAGAATATTATAATTTTTATAATAGAACAACGTTGACATTCTATATTATACTGGGCAAAACCACAAAATCTGATTTCCTCCTTTGATTTCAAAAGTTCAGTAACCTAATTGCATAAAGAATTTGATAGAAATATAATTTCTTTATTAATCTTTCTTGAAGTGATTTAAATTATTTTAAAGCAAAAGGAAAGATAGAATGTAAAATTGGGACATCCTTCTGGTATTGTTATCAGGAAAAAGAAAATTCAGAAATATATGCAAAATAAAGCCACCTGAATAGTGTAGCAAATAATCCAATTCTTTAAGGAGCAGACAAACTATGAGAACAGATGGACAAACCAAAGACTTACAATGTCTATCAACTTTTCAAATAAGCAGACCAAATTACTGGCAGATGCAATTTGTGTCATATTAGGAAAGGGTGAGTTGACCAGGAATATATCCCAAAGAACAGTAACAATTATTGTAATGAAGGAGAAATGATGCGATGTAAATAATAGAAAATTGGTACTACCACTTAATATGAATTTCACTGAGTTTAGTAGCATTTTTTGACAATATGAGAAAGACACAGAAAGAGAGAGAGAAATAGGGAGATTATCTATCTATCTATCTATCATCTATCATCTATCATCTATCATCTATCTATCTGTCTGTTTAGTCTCTCTCTCACCTATTGAGATACTAAAACAGAACCTGTCCATACGGGTGGCTTAACTAGGGTTTGTTGAATGAACACAATGAAGCTAATGTAAACTCCATGTGCTTCAAATGAAACTTACAGGAGAGTCCCCCTTTAAACATGTTAAGTTCATTTAAACATATCCTTCTTTGAAAGGAAACCACTTTTATTGCATTCAGGAACTTCTTAGGTCCCATTTGCAGTTTTGGTCCTCAGCTGGGATGCGCTTGCTGGCCCAATCTGATGCTTATGACTGGTTCCGATTAGTTGATCCTCATATATAGCGCTGGCTGTTAGTAACTGTACTGTGAAGAGCATCCCTGCATCTTTATCAACCAAAAGAGGTCTCTGATGTGGAGGCACAGTAAATCAGTGAGGGAGAGATGGACACTGAGTTGATGGTATTGGGAAAACTGCCTAGCTATTTGCAGGAAAAATCAGATTCTTAACTCACAATGCAATAAAGTACAGAAGCAATAAAGACTTAAATGTAAAAACAAACAAGCAAACAAGCTCATAAAAATGCAAGTAGAAAAAAATAGGTGAATATCTAGGTGATTTTTCCATAGAGCAACATAAAAGAAAAAATTAAAAAATACTTGATACATTTATCTAAATAAATATTTAACATTTTTAGGTATCAAAAATCATGAATAACATTAAAAAGCAAAAAGTAAAATGGGAAAAGACTGCCACAATTACAACAAAGGGCTGATACGTGGGGTTTATATAAATAGAGTTAAAAAATTAAGGCCTCAATAGAAAAACAGGCAAAGGACAGTAATACATAGTTCACAAAAGAGAAAAGGGCTAATGAACACCTGGAAAAACTGTTCAATGGCAGTGGCCCTCCCAAAATACAAATAAAATGACAAAATCTTTAGCCTATCAAATTAGAAAAGTTTTTTTTTTTTTTTTGGCTGTGGTATCAGCCACTACGACTAGAGGCATTAGGAGAGAACAGCTCTCTTCATCTATTGCTGATTGGACTGAAAACTGCTAAAATCAATCTGACAATATATTTCAAAAGCATTAGAAGTACTATGTGAACCTAGTAATTCTTGTTATAGAAGTCTATCTTAACGAAATAATGTTAAACTCAAAGATTTATGCACACAGATTTTCATTTAGCATAATTTACAATAGCAAAAACTGGGACCCACAGACACTCAACAATAGAGAATTCTCTATTGTTTCTTAAAAAATGATACCTATATATCATATTGGTATGATATAAAATTAGTCACTGAAAATGTTACAGATCCTTTTTAGTTACATGGGAGAAAATAAATATAAAAACAAGAATGCACAATTTTATACTCCATAGGTTCATACCAAGGCTAAAAAAATAAAGGGTAAAAAGACTGAAAGAAATCATCAAAATATTAAAAGTGGTTAACTCTTACTGGTGAAAATAAGGGTGTTCTCATTTGCTTCTTTATAGCTTGTTCTCTCATTTTATACTAAGTTGTTCACAATGAACATGTATTACTTTGATAATCAGAAAAAAAATCATTATTTTCAAAGAAAATCTCCAGAAGTAATCTTGCATTTACCTGGTAGAAAACATCAGAGGAAAACATTTTGATGAATTGTTTCGTAGTACTTTTTAAAGCAGGATTTCACAGTTCTATTCAAACATAAGTCCTGAGGTAATAACTAATTTTTGCAGGGCAATAGTAAACAGTAACTAGGCAAAAATTGTATCTTAAAAAATGATTAAAATATCTCTATTAAAAAACACTAAAGAAAAAAATCCCTTATTTGTTCAAGGTTTAAGTAAGAACACAGACGTTTCTATTTTATTTACACCTTCATTATTAACTGACTTAAAAAGTTATACAGGGGGTATTTTGCTTCAGCCTTAATTTCTTGCTGTTTCTGAAAGTGTTGTTGTTTGATCTCAAGATCCGGAAGACTTATGATGTTGGGATGACTTTCCATAACCATTCTCCTCCACCTTCCCAGACTTCATTGCTTGCTTTTATAACTGTCTGTCCTTTCAAGGAAGTAACTGCAGATTCACATACTCGTGAGAATCCAAGTCTATCCCCCAGAGCCAGCCCCAGGCAAAATTGTTGAAGAGCTGAAGTTAGTGGTGCTCCCTTTCCTGCTCTCAAATGCTTTAATTAAATGAAACATTGCTGACTCTGTTGAGTATCTACTACATATCAGGCATTCTGTTAAGGACTTTCACCCATTCTCTTTTATTTTATCATCACAAGCATCTTGCAAGAGCTTATTTGTCTCATTTTAAAGATGAGGACTCAGAAGCCCAGAGAGGTTAAGAAAGTTGCCCTTGGTCACACAGCTAGGTGCAGTCACCATTCAAATTCATAGCCAGATCTGTATCATTTGAAAGCTGTGCTTGCTCTCACTGAGTGGGATCAATACTTTGCAATAGCCTCTCTATGCCTTTTAAACTCAATCATACAGATAGTTTGTCCACTTTCCAACTAAAATTCAAATTGTCCTTAATTTGAAACAGTCTAAAGCTTTTCAGTTTTCTCCTCAAATAATAGAAGCTTCCAGAAGAAAATAGACATCTGCCTAATTATATGTAGTAGCTCTATCAGTTTAAATAGAACCTTATTAAAGGAATTTGAGCACTTTTCAGTTTTCTCAAATTGTCACACCTTTCCCCAAACCATATCATAGATAACAAGAAAATTCACGGGCTTGTCTTTCTTTGGGCTTAACATAATTTCCCCACTAATCTAAAGATCCTCCCAGAAGTTAATTAATTTCTCAGATTCCCTTGGTAACAAATCGAGAGTTTAAAACACTAATTTTCAAGGAATTTTTGACTCTTTAATCAATTCTAATTCTGTCCTAAGTAGCTATATGCCCTCAGGCAATTTACTTTGGGCCTCTGAGATACAAATTTCTAATCTGTAAAAACTCTAATTAAAAGTATCGCCCTTCTTCTTGGGTTGTGGGTAGAATTAGATGAGATAATGTAAGTAAAGTTCTTGATACATGGGGGGTGGGGGCGGGAGGGCTCACCAAGGCGCACCTTATTTCACAGGTGCCTCTCCTTTACATATTCATGTGTCCTCTATTTAAAGGCCAGTGTGTCATACTAAGGGTTTTCTTTTTCTTTTTCTCCAGGACACATTATATTTTCTATTCCTTAACTCTCTTCTAAGAGACCTTGTTTGTCAATCATGTACTTATGCAACTTCTCCATTCCACATTACATTGAAGAACAAGACCTAACAGGATTTGGATAAAGTCAGTAACAGAACACTCTTCTATCTCCCTATCCACTTCCCCCTTCCCCTCCCCCCAAAACCAAAACCAAAACCAAAAAAACCTTACAAACAAACGGGGGGAAAAAAAACCCAGTGTGACAGAGAAAACCCAAAAGTTATCAATTCAGTAATCTCCATTTAGTGTCAAGAAAAGAATGTCAAAAGGGTAGCTTGCAAGTAAGAATAAGAGAGGTTTTTCATGACCAACTTTTCCCATTCTCCATTATCCCTCAGCAGCAGCTTTTGGTGTCTGCTACGAGGCAAGGTGTCGAGAGGGGCCGTATTAACCCCCTGTGAATGCCTGGCCAATAATTAACATCTTGGATCCGAGAACTGATACAATGAGCTGGGGGAACGGAATCTTTCTCAACCAGTAATAGGTAATGGAACCCTTTTGCTGATTTGATTATAAGGAATAACTCTTGGTGATTAAAACCAAAGCTGGGTTAATATCCTAAAGCTGGGGGACAGCTGAAGCACCCACTTCACGACTTAACGTTTCGGGAATATGAATTCTATGTTCAGAAAATTTCCCCGCACTCTTCTTCGCTGGCACATTCACTGATGTAGAAAATGCCAGGAACCCGGGTGTGTGATGTTTCCGGTGGGTAATGCCCCCCGTCCCCTGCCCCGGGGCCCAGACAGTTGGTGCTTAAGCGTCTACAATGTAGAGTTTCCTGCATTTTCCTCGGGCCGCCATTTGTCTACCTGTCCCATCCAGGACATCTCCCTAAATAATCTCTAAGTGGAAAAATCACGGTCCTCTAGGAGATTTGTGCGGGAATGAACGTGCGTGGGGCCGTTCAAATTCCTGAGCTCAGATTTCGTTTCCCGCAGGTCAGATGGTGCGGTCGGTGGGGCCCGAGGGATGCGCACAGCTGTCCCTGAGAGGTGCTGCTCTCCCGCCACCGAAGTCGCTGGGAAATTCTGCTGCACTGACGTGTGAGACATCTTAATCTCCGATGTTCTAATCCTGCGGGCAAAAAAAAAAAATTTTAACCAGGTACTGGGCTTTTGTCACGGTGAACCCCACCCGCGTCCCGCGCCCCGCGCCGTCCCTTCATTTACTTAGGCGAGGTGGCTTGGATTTGCACCTCGTTGAAGAAGCCTCCCATGCGACATCTCCGCCAGCACCCCGCGCGGACTAGGCTGGGCGGCGGCGGGGAGGCAGCCTGTCCCGGCACGGCGGCCGGGACCGCAGCCCCTGGGTCTGCAGTGCGCCTCTCGGTGCGCCCTCCTAGAGCGCGGGTCGCATGCCTGTGCCCGGCGCGACGCGATCTCCCTGAGAGTCGGGTTCCGCGCGCTCCCCGCGCTCCCCGCAGCTTCCGCGCAGCCCGCAGCGCCCTCCAGCCCCGCCTCGCGGCCGCGGGAACCCGGCGCCTGCAGCCCTGCCCGGAACCCACCGCCAGCCACTGTTGCCGCCGGCCTCGCAACGCGGGGCCTCTGCCTGGCAACAGCGCCAGGTGCCTTGTCTCGGGTCGTGCTGTCGCGCGACACTGGGGACCCAAGAGGCGGCCGGCTCCTCGGCTGGCCCCGCAGCTTCCCAGCGGCTCAGCGGCCGGCCTCCCACCCAGGAGAAACCCACATTTGATGAGAGTTTTGAATCAAGCCCACCGTTCCCCCAGGTGTTCGGCTACCTCAATTTCTAATGATTCCACAATCCCTTATGATTCATCTCTTTCCTCCTAAGGGTTGCCAATGGCTCAAAGTTTAGACTTGGGATATAACAAACGCTATTCACAGCCTTATTAGGAGGGGTAGGTGGGGACGGGGAACTGGATACTGAATGGATTTTTAATCTACGGAGAAAAATCACTCAACTGAGACCCGGCCTCTTTAATTTTCCTTTCTGAATCTCAATGACTTCCTCTAGAAAATAAAATGCAAAACAATGATATCTCACCTGCGTCAGAAAGTTGGTCACATGGTCTCATGAAGTCTCTTTCAGGGCTAAGATCTCTATGATTTTGTGATCAGTAGATTGAAATTTAAGATTAGAAACAGGTTACTTCTTGAAAGCAGTAAATGGAGGACATTATGTGTGAATCAAGTACCACAAACAGGGGGTCTTTGTCTCTCCCTCTCCCCAGATGGGGCAGGGTCTCCACACTCCGAAATGTTAGTGTCAGTAACACATAATCAGGAAGTCGAATATGCGGATTATCTAGTCCTTTAGGATTCTTTGCACCATTGATTCTTTCCACTAATATTGATAACCCAAAGTTAATGACATATTGTGAGTTTCTCTTCTTTGCCTTCATGTTTTCAATCCTGGAGACAGAAAAAGGGGCTCATTCTCTTCTTTTAAAACAAAAGCAAAAACAGAAAAAATCAATCCCATTGATCAATGTGGAAAACCAAAGACCCAAGACTCCCCTGTGCCAAATCCCTCCCATGACCCTCCACTGTGATTCAGATTGGAGTGTTCTGCAAAATGCCAGTTCGAATTGCAAGGAGGCAGAATCAATCTCTCTTTCTCTCTCTTAAAAGGAGACACAGGCACTTCTCAGGGACAGTCCCTTATGTCTTTTTGATGCAGGAGGTTTAAGAGGCTCCATCTTAAAGCCCGCTGAGTTGGCTGAATGCTGACTTTAGGTGTGCCCACTATGAGCAGTGCCCAGTCCTCAGAAAGAATCTAGAGTATTTTTACAGAACGAATTGCCTTTGTTTACCTTTGTGAATCATTTCATGCATGTTGTTGTTTTTGACCCACCCTTTTGCTAGGATACAAGAGCCAACCTTCTGTAAGAGGGGGAGAAAAAGAAGGAAGATGTGTGAGCTCCCCCTGGTGCTTTCCCGCATTCAGGCCGACTGAAAGGAGCTGCAAGGAAACACGTCTACACAGGCATCAGGAAAAAGAAAATATCTGGATTATTTCCTTTAAAAAGGTCTGTTTCCATGCTGATGGGCCTCGGAGCAAGACTTCCAGGCTTTGGGCCTGAATTCTCTATGTCATCTTAGGAGGAATTCTTGCCTTGTCAGAGAACGTGTTTCTAAAACAAAATTTCAAGTGGGGGATTTGCCAAGCTGCCCTGAGGACAGGATTACTCTTAGAATCAAACGGGATTACTTTTTGTCCAGAATTGTTCTCTTTGTTAGGCTAGTTATTCTTTGACTGAATAATTTTCACACACTTCTCTTTGTATGTGTTGACAGCACAAAGATATCACAGGAATCTGGTACCAGCCAATTTGACCGGTGATGCCTTTAATTCCAGACGATATCTCCTATCCTAATAATAACCTGTATTCATAATGGCCTCTTTAACACTGGGGTCAGGGACTTCTGTGGACTCCAGTCATCTGTGAAGATCATGGGGGAGATTTCACTCAGGCTATTCAATATATCCAGTATAGTGGCCTGAAACAATTTATTGACGTGTAGTCAGTCAGTCCTGCTCTTGGTCCATACAGTGGAGAGTCTAAAAGATGTGTGAAATACATTCCCTACCTACAAGTGGGCAAATCACTTAAAGAACAAACTTTAGTGTTCACTAACATAGTTAAAATGGATTGGCCAACATTATCATGGTTCTTTCACCTCCTAAGTAAATGTAAAGCTTTTCTTCACTCCATTTTGTATGTGTAATTTTGATTGAGTGGGAATCTTGTAAAGCCAAAAATGGAACTGAAAGCCCACTCATAAGACCGTAAGTCTTTTTTTTTTTTATTTTAAATTTTTCTTTTCAGACAGGGTATTGCTGTGTCGCCCAGGCTGGAGTGCAGTGGTGCCATCATGGCTCACTGCAACCTCTGCCTCCCAGGATCAAGTGATCCTCCCACCTCAGCCTCCTGAGTAGCTGGGACTTACAGGTGTGCACCACCACAGCTGGTTAATTGTTAGAATTTTTTTTTTTTTTTGTAGAGACAAGTTTTTACCATGTTGTCCAGGCTGGTCTTGAACTCATAGAATCAGGTTAACCACCTGCCCCAGCCTCCCAGAGTTCTGGGATTACAGGCATGAGCCACCACGCCTGGTCAAGACCATAAATCTTAATTAATCTAGTTCATAGTCTCAAATTCATTCTACTCTTTGATTTTTATTTCTCCCAACTTGCTGTGCACACAGCCCGCCCCACCTATTTTTAATGACATTTCTCTGATTTGCACTGCCATCCTCTCTCCTACTCCAGTGATCCAGCACCTACAATTCATTTCGTCTTAGGTGAGGTTTACCTCTTTCCTGTCAGTTCTCACCTGTACAGATTGCTTCCTTTTCTCTTTTTGCACTTATTGTTTGCATCACCCAATGACTTCTTGTAGAGAGCCCTATTCTGTAGTTGATAAAACCCACACACGCACGTATATTACATCTGGCTCAGAATTGGAAGCTCCGTGGAGAAAGGAAATGGCTTTTGTTTCTTCAGTATCTTCACACTGCCAAAGTGTGCTGATGTCTTCAGTCGTTCTTAGCTAAATGAGTCAATTGAAATAATAATCTGGAGGGAATTTTTTTACATCTCAAAAATTTTCTAAGTCCCATGTCTCTTAAATGAAAAATTGTCAAATGAAGGAGCCATTTTCAGGATTTTAATTTATGTATTAATGGTACTCTGCTTCCACCCCAAAAGGATTTAAGGTGAGCTTAAAATATTATGAAAATGAGATAAGATTATTAATTCTATCCATGCAAGCTCTAAAATCTTCTATTTCTAGATACTAATCTAAACAATGAAGAGGCTATTTTTTAAAGACAAAAGGTGTGCTTTATAATATCTCTCATTATCATGTTAAGAAAAAAAGCCAAAAACACAGATAAAAAATTTCAGAAATATTTTTGCGTTTTCTTTGCATATCATACACATACACACACACACACACATACATACATACACAGTCACACTAGAACTGTACTGGCAGTGAACATAGGTTGTTTAAAGTATAGCTATTCAACTGTCATATAAAGTGAAATCTATATTTTCTCTCTCCCTATATGACTATATATTTAACATCTCTATGCATATGTGTGTGCATACATATGTATATGTTATATACACACACTCCACATTATTATTTCAAAGGGGATTTTGCTCCTTCTGGCTACCAGCAATAACTAGTCAATATTTACACTCTTGAATATCGATGACATCATGCATACACAGGAAAGCTGTGGAAAACATCTCCATTTTCAAACAGAGTTTTAATTATTTGTAAAGACTCCAATTGTTCACTAATGTCATGGATTGGTCCTCACAGTGTGAAGTGCAACTGCCCAGATCCCCCACAGTATTATAAATAGTCTTCTAAAGCCGGGTTGATTGATGTTTGGCATAAAACTCTATTCCTCTGAGCACATATATTCCTTCTGTTCACCATTTTCATAGAAAAATACCAGGGCTGATTTTTTATTCAAATCTCCAATTTATGCAGGGTTTAAACTACTAAATACTTAAAGCCGTTTTCAGATCTTTCCCCCCTTTTCTGTTAGGTAGGTAACTAAATCTTTGGCTTCAATGCAAATAAGAATTGGAGATTTAGCAGATTCCTGTGGGGGAGAGGAAGAGTTTATTAATTATATTGAGAATCAAATAATATGCTTCTTTGACACTAATGTTCCATCTTTCTCCACCCCAAGTATCCTATGGGACAACTTTAAAGCCTTTATCAGGGTCTAGATTACTGCATTTATGGTTCCTTAGAAGTAGGAATTTAATGAATGGCATTCTGAGTTGAAGAGAGAATTTGAAGGTTTAAGCTGCAATGGTGAAACAATTTTTTTCAAAGTATGTGGCAGGGATGGTAATATAAAACATCAAAAAAGCACAATAAAATACATTTTCATGAGTTTTAGTAAATTTTTAATACTGATGAAATGTAAATTTTTCCTTCATGACCCTTATCTGCATTTGACAGAGTCCAACAGAAAACTTTTAAGTACCTGTTTAAAGCAATTTACAAGATACTGTGGAGATTCCCAGCAATAAAGAATAATAAGTGATCTTCTTAAAAATTTTTATATTGACAATATTAAAACCAAGTACCTTATCCAGATTCAACTGGTTTTGGCCAGTGCCTGTATTGGTACCTTTTATCAAGAGTGCATAATTACTTTACAGGCTCTATATTAGAAACAAATTCTGCTTGAATACCATTCTGAAAGTGGTGTTACCTGATGGATAGCAATAATTATTAATTATTATATGATACTTATTACATGCCAGACACTGTGCTAGGCAAATTCCATGTATGATTGCATTAAGTTTTTATAACTATAATCTTCTCTCAATATCTGTAGGAGATTGGTTCAGAGACCCCCACAAATACCAAAATCGGTGGATGCTCAAGTCTCTGATATAAAATGGCATAGTATTTACGTATAATCTATGCACATTTTCCTGTACACTTAAACTCATCTCTAGATTATTTATAATACCAGATATAAGGTAAATGATACGTAAATACTTTCTATAGTGTATTATTTATGGAATAAAGAAAAGAAAAAAAAAGTCCATACCTGTTAAGCACAGACAAAATATTTCCCCCAAATATTTTCGATCCAAGATTGGTTGAATCTACAGATGTAGAACCTGTAGATACGGAGGATTGATTACTCCACGAAGGAAATTATATTATTATCACAGTTTAAATGATGAGAATTCTGAGGCATAAAGAGTTAAAGTGATTTGCCTAAACTTACCTGCTTAGTAAGGGTAGGAACAGAGCTCTTAGGATAGTGGATAGTCTGACTCCAGTATGCAGTACCTTAGGAGTCAGTAAACATTTTCCATAAGGACTAGAGAGTAAATATTTTAGGGTTTGCAGGCCATGCAGTCTTTGTCACAACTATTTAGCTCTGCCACTGTAGTGTGAAACCAGTTCTAGATAATATGCAAATAAATTGTGGTGTTCTGTTCCAATAAAGCTTTATTTAAAAAAACAAAAAACAAGTGGTAGCCAGATTTGCCTTATGGGCCATAGTTTGCTGGCCCCTGTGCTATTCTACTCTGCCTGCATCCTTGGTGCAAAGAAAACCAACCAAATGGACATTACATTGGAACAGGTAAATCTCTGTGCTGGTTCTGTCTTCTGAGTAGGCAAAAGCAGAAGATGTGAACTGAGGGCCTCAGAAACTGCCTCCCACCTTGGCATTTGACCCTAGGCATCATTGTTGGACACTTTGGAAGGCTCCAGTTAGAACATGCTTATAGGCTGGGTGTGGTGGTACATGGTTGTAATCCCAGCTACTCAGGAGACTGAGGTGGGAGGATCTCTTGAGACCAGGAGTTTATGTTGACCAGTCTGGGCAACATAATGAGACCTCGTTTCTACAAAAAAAAAAAGAAAAAAACTTAAAAATTAGCCAGCATGGTGGTGTGCACCTATAGTTCCAGCTACTTGGGAGGCTGAGATGGGAGGATTGCTTGTGACCAGGAGATGGAGGCTGCAGTATGATGTTATTGGGCCATTGCACTCCAGCTCGGGTGACAGAGTGAGGTCCTGTCTCTCTGAAAAAAAAAAAAAAAAAAAAGAATGTACTTATAAGGATAGTGACTTGCATTAACTCATGTGTCCTCATTATTATTGTTTCTATGAAAAAAAAAAAACTTAAAAATTAGCCAGCATGGTGGTGTGCACCTATAGTTCCAGCTACTTGGGAGGCTGAGATGGGAGGATTGCTTGTGACCAGGAGATGGAGGCTGCAGTATGATGTTATTGGGCCATTGCACTCCAGCTCGGGTGACAGAGTGAGGTCCTGTCTCTCTGAAAAAAAAAAAAAAAAAAAAGAATGTACTTATAAGGATAGTGACTTGCATTAACTCATGTGTCCTCATTATTATTGTTTCTATGAAAAAAAAAAAAACTTAAAAATTAGCCAGCATGGTGGTGTGCACCTATAGTCCCAGCTACTTGAGAGGCTGAGACGAGATGATTGCTTGAGACCAGGAGATGGAGGCTGCAGTGAGATGTGATCTGGCCATTGCACTCCAACTTGGATGACAGAGCAAGGTCCTGTCTCTCTGAAAAAAAAAAAAAAAAAAATGTACTTGAAAGGATAATGTCTTGCATTAATGTATGTGTCCTCATTATTATTGCATTGTGGTTTACTAGTACTATAGTTAAACTGGAATCCAACTCCTGAATTTCTGGAGCCCTGAAGACCACTTAGTCTTACTCACAAGATGAGCTTGCTTCATTCTCTAGGAATTATTGGAGCCCCAAGTTACACTTACTGCAGAGCCTATTTTGTTTAATTGAAGTTTTAATCTGTTTCCCTGGATCTGTGTGGCTGAGCTGGTGACTCACTGGTTTTCTAGTCTGCTGGCTTGAAGATATGTGTTACATTTCCAAGTCTCTGAACCAGATAGGCCAAGGATTAAGTTTCATCCACCTATTGGCCAACTTTTCTGGTGCTGGCTACCTCTCTGGAATTCGGCTCCTAGATCCTTCATTACCACAGTGCATCTATGGCCATGTTTAGGCAGTAGATACTATTTCCCCTGCCAGTGTCGACCCATTGTGCTCCCCATCAGATGCTGTATTCTTCAGGACAAATGAAACTTCTTAGCCACTGAAGCTTATCAGGAGCAGCCAGCCTAGCCCAGTGGACAGATGAAGGCCCAGTCCCCTGGGTCCTTTTAGCTGGCTCTGTCCAAGGCAGGCCATGGGGCACAGATAGCAAAATGGGGTAGGGTCAAGAAAGCAACCTCCCTTACCTTACAGCTTTGCCTAAAGTGAAATACTTCCTTTCTCTCATACGCAAAAGCCAAATAAGATGACTCTAAGAGTATAGTTATTATAAGAAAATTACACAAGGATTTGGCCTGACATTTCTCTGAAATAGCATAATAATGGGAATACAGTTTTGGCCTGACTAGCCAAATTTCAGATGCAATTTGGTGAAAGAAAAACCAAAATGATAGTTGATAATTAAAAAGAACCAAGGTGAAAACTTAGCTGTCATATGACCAACAATGCTTTCTCTCCTCTTCCCATACAAACATCTTTTAAAATCAATGTTTATGAAAAATCTCAGTGATTATTTTGTATTACAGAACTAAGTGGATTTTTTAACCAGGAGGAAAATTATCTAGTGTTGGGTTTAATCCTTAAATACCAATCAACAAATCTTTTAAAGTTCTTTAAATCATCACAAGATGAAAGAATTATTTGGATTCAAAGCCAAAGAAGTAATCCCTTGTCTTGTGTATGACCACGAAGAATGATTGTAAGCAATGAGCCCTGCTTTTAAGTAGATTATAGTGTCACTGAGAGATAAAATTAACATATGAGAGACAATTATAACAATTAAATGGTCTGGCAGTCATAGTCTATGAGTTTAGAGTAGAGAAGGATGACTAAACACCGGAATAAGTGCTTTGCAGAGAAGGTTGGGTTCAAAGTGGTTGACAGGAAGCCACTGATGGTTTTGTATGAGGGAATGACCCAAAGGTCAGTTCCTTGAGGTTAGAGATACCTGAATCTTTTTGGTAACTCAAATAGAAGGCACATATCATGGCACAGAGTATTTGCTTAAGAAAAGTTTTTGTAGTATGAAAATGGAATTTTAAGGAGATTAGTGTGTGGTGCAGACCATATGTTACAGAGATTGGAATTAGGGAAAAAAAGATGGCAACCTTTCTGATGACCAGTAGTGTGTCTTGACTGTTTTTGCCAGTCAGATGTGTAACAGCTACCAGTACTAGGTAAGCTCTCAAGACATATTCAGTAAATTCTGCAAATTAGTCCTGGACATCAATTAGCAGGTTTAAAAAATTGTCTTAATATTCCAAAAAATGTGAACTCCAAATTTTAATACAAGGAAGTTGATCTCCTTTCTTGAGTGAAATGAAGGAATGATTGTATGCTGTACTTTCAAGGAAAGTAGCATGGTAAAAAATAACTCATGGGCATGGGGGTCAGACAGATCTCAGCAAGGAACTTGGCCATATCAGTTGTTTGTTTGTTATTAGCTGGGTGACCTTCAGTGAGGTCAGTGTTCTATGCTTCAGTTCTGTAACTTGAAAAATAGGGACAATGACGTATAAAATATCAGCACAGAATCCGGTACAAGGTAGATTATTCCTAGATACTTATTTCATTTTTCTTTCTCCTCCTATAGAATTGAATGGAATGTGAATCTACACTCAGGTGAAGCCAGGATATTTTGAACGTCCCTACAAGACTGAAGCACCACTGGGGAATAAGTAATAGAGACGCCATCATTGTGGAGGTCATAATGCTTGTCCTGAACACGAGGGGTCTCTAGTGGTGAGTACAAAGGGGAAAGCTCTGAGCACTGAGTAAGCCTGGTGGAATATTTGCCATTAGTGCTCAAGAGTCAAAAGGAAAGAAGATAGTATTATAAATAAATAAATAAATAAATAAATAAATAAATAAATAAATAAAATTTAAATGCAATGGAAGGCAAAAGAGCAAAAGAGATCATTCGTTATTGTTGGTCAATAAAATATATAAATTCTTTAGATTTTGCAAAGTTATTTCATTACACATGGATGTATTAACTAGTGAACATGGGTCTTAATGAAAGCTTAAAGTGAGCTAGCTCTATTCAACTAAAAATGAGTTTCTTTTATTCCTCATGTGAACAAGAAAAGGGGTCTGTTTAGTTAGGGAGAAAAGTGCTGGGAAACATTTGCACATGTTGTTTTTTCTGCAGTGGGGAAAACAAGCTTAACAGAAGATTGAAAGCTGATGCCTCCAAACTGTAAGGAGAGGTTTGTGAAGCCTAGAAATTTTCAAAGGAAATTGGCACACGGGCTGTTCTCATGGGCAACAGTAGTTGGAACAATTGACAGAAGTCTAAGTAGAGTTTCTTGCTCCACAGAGACCACCTTTTCACTGCTGGCTTCTCCTTTTTATTCTGTTTCCCAGTCCTTGCCCTGGATGCAGGAGTTGCACTGAGAGAAAAGTTGCAGCATCTCCTAAGGCCCTGAGGTGCACTTTGTGATGGTTCATTCTTGGCTGGAGTGGCCTTGTCCTGAAAATGGCTAAGTAGCCTCCTCTGAACCCAGATCAGTGCAGTGCACTGGAGCATCAGCTTTGTTTGTGATCTATCAGTTTTTTCTTTTTCTTGCCACTGCCCACATGTGATCACCTGTCTTTAAAATGAAACTGCTGAGTGATTTGCCAAGGTTGCGTGAAAAAGCAGATTGTAAAGCTAAGATTAGAATAGAGGTCTTCAGGCTCCAGGAGTTTGTTTCTGTAGACCAGTGATCATCAGCAGACAGGAGACACAACTTCTCCACCTCTCTGCCCCCATTCAGATAGAATATCATAATCTAAGGGAAGTGAGTGTAGTTTCGAAAAACACTTAAAGAAAAAATCCTTCCAAGTACCTACTGTTTTCACAACCAAGCCACCCAAGGTTTCTTGTTCAAAATCTTCTTGGTTAGGGGACAAGCAAATGTTGAATGTGGTACTAGTAACCAGGTGGCTGCCACAGGGACCATGGCTTCAGAGACACAAAGGAAAGTGAAGACTGAGAAATATCCCCTGGATTTGCCAGATAGAAAGCATTTGGTAACCTTTAAGAGCCTAGTTTCAGTACTGCAGTGAAAATGGAAGCCAGGTTGCAGGGATTAAGAAAAGAATAGATGAGGAAAAAGTGCAGGCTTGCATGAAACAGAGAAGTAAAACTATGGAAAGAAATTGAATTAGAACCTTTGGCAGGATCAAGGCTTTGTCTCCTGGCGGACTGGGTGGGGAGTCCCCACCCCCGGTTCCTCCATCTCTCTCATTTAATGCACTGTTACTTAGCAGTTTACATAAAAAGGCAGAGGGGTTATATCTCCATATATTGATATATTTAATATATTAATAGATTTTTTTCTATCCTTGAGGTAATTGCATTTCTTTACTTGTTTCCTGAGGGCATCCTCCTGATCTCTGCAACCCTCCCTTTTCCCTATCCCAGGACTAGACAGCTAGACAGTGAGTCACCCAGAACAAAGGCTAAAAATATTTGAAAATCCTCTGGTCTTAGTGTAAATCAGAAAGATTTGAATGCATACTTGTTGAGTGAGTTTTGCTGCCTTCAGAGACTAATCTAGTTCAGAGTTTTAATTATATATCCCCAGGGGCAGGGTAAGAGGAGGGGGAGAATGCACGATAGAAATAGAGAGCAGGAGGTGAAGGAACTACAGATCTCTACCAAGGAAGGCACTCTCTGTCCCCCACCCAGGTGAAGTGCATGGAAGCCCACTTAGCACCCAGCTGCCCTTCTCATTGACCACGAGTAAGAGCCATCTTTGAGCAGCATTTAATATGGCACTCTAGAGCTAGGTTTGTGTATTCCCGAGACCCTGCCCAGGCCTCATCTGTCTTACAATAACCCTAGGTGTAGGGCTCAAGGTGGTGATAACAAAAAAAATGAGGAATCCCCTGCTTCTCTCCAAAGAGGCATTAGCTGGAGCTAGACTGAACTCTTCCACAGGACAAGGAAAGTGTTATGTATGTCTTTATGAGTAGAAGTGGGTCTTTCTCACTGTACTGGGCTATTCTTGAAGGCAAAAATAATATCTTTGTACCTTTGCATACTCAACAGCTGGATAATACTTGGCATAGAGCTTAATTAATGTTTGTTGGATGAATAAATGAGCAAATGGCTGATTGACAAATACATAAAAGTGAAAATATTTAGAGGTAAGAAGAAGAAGTAGCCAAAGAGAGAGACAGAGGAGAGGTAAAACATGTTAGTAGAGGGAAGAATGATCATTTAAACTGAGCCAAGCAATGATCCGGACAGAAAAGGTTGAAGAATAGTTCATATGGAACAAACATAGTTTCCAAGTTCATTCAGAGCTTGGAAAAAGGGATGAAATGATAGAAGGTTAGTCTCTGATATGTTGAAATGAAAAAAAAAACCATATTCTTAATTGACATAGTTAAATTTAGTTAACATTACATTTATCTTCTTTATAGTTCCATTTCTGACCATAATACATGCCTTGTACAGTTGACAGGTAAGAAATAATTAAGATGGTCGTAGCCTCCATAAAAGATAAAGGCACAGGGCTATAATTTAAGTCTTTTGGTATTCATATATAGCATATATAGAGAAGCATGTCACCACCACCATCAGATAACTCTCTTTATGATCTAAAAACAGAATTCTGCTATAAGAGTATGTTCCAAGTGCCAGATAGAATGTGTGCTCTTCTACTTTTGAGAGTGGTTTCATGTTTACTCATTCACTAATTTTTCACTCTGGGCCCTGTATTCACTCATTTAGAGGCACCAGTTCAGCTCCTGTTCTGTGGAGACACTATATGGGTGCTGAAGAAACAAAGACACAATGCAGCTCCTCTCAAAGGAGTTCAGAGCTTAGCAGGGGAGATAGACCCACGAATGCATAGTTATGCATCAATGTGCTGCATGAGCACTGAAGCCCAAGCACAAGCGGCCTGAGTCCCAGCGTGTCTAACCCCTCCCCATCCTGCCCTCCCACACCGCAACCCAATCCATCCTGTTGACTGCCTGCTTTATCCCCCATGCTGCTCTCAGCCTGGACACTGTATCCAGAATCCCGGGCTCTAGCAAGGACTGGAGCTCTGAAGCTCTCCTTGGTTCTCCCAGTCTCTCTCCCAGGAGCTTAGATCTTGCCTCCTCCCTGGTGAACACAGCTAGATCCTGTGCTCTGAATTCTCCTCTACTCCAATGCCACTTTGTTCCAATTGTTGCCCAATCCTAGTTTGATCTAGACAAGACCTTTGGACACTGGCTTTGGACTGCCTGACTACTCTTGCTGGAGGCTGTTCTTCACATTTTTCTCTGTTCTCACTGAAGCTCTCTGCTCCTTCATGCAATGTCTTGCTTTCAGGTCTCCCAGCTTGTCTCAGGTTAAAGTCTGTCCAACATAGCTCTGCCCCTTAGCCCTACACTGTCATGATCCTTGTGAATACCTCTTTTGGCACAGAAACTTCCTTAGATCTCTTCAGAAGGGAGGAGTAAGATTTTGCTTCTGTCAGGGATAGCCCATATACTGAGGCCTTGTGGGCCTACAAATGCAGTCATTAGCATAATTCTTTTTTTTTTTCCTTTTGAGACAGGGTCTTACTCTGTATCCCAGATTGGAGTGCAGTGGTACAATCTTGGCCCATTGCAACCTCTGCCTCCTGAGCTCAAACATTCCTCCCACCGCAGCCCCCTGAGTAGCTGGGACTACAGACATGAGCCACCACATCCGGCTAATTTTTGTACATTTTTGTAGAGATGGGGTTTTGCTACATTGCCTAAGCTGGTCTTAAACACCTGGACTCCAGCAATCCTCCTGTTTTGACCTCCCAAACTGTTAGGATTACAGGTGTGAGCCACTGTGCACGGCCCATTCACAGATTTCATTATAAGAAGCAGAAGAAGACTAGTGAGATATGAAGTGACGTGTAACTCACTCATTAACTCTACCTTGTGGAAGTCAAATGCTTTGTGTTCACTTCAAGGGAAAGTATAAAACTGTGGATTAAATAACTTAATGAAATATATATGTATATGCCTGCATGTGTGTTTGTGTGTATGCATATATTAGTGGGAAAGATGGAAATGAAAATCAGTATTTCTTAGCCTCATTTTAATTGTTAAGTCATGCCAATAAATTTCAACATATACTTTTTTGGTGTGATAGGGTTATTTAATTTAGAATATGACAAGGTTTAAGAAAAAATGTTCTTTCTGTAATATTACCCCTTGATTTACCTAAGCTTTAGGATTACCTTTGTTGTTAAACTCATTTGCCAATATGCCTCGCAATGTTGTATTTCTCTGCAAGAATAACAGCTTAAAACATAAAAAGACACCACAAAAAGAAGATGCTCCTTCAAACCATTTTTTAAAATTTTATTTATTTAATTATTTATTTATTTATTTATTTATTTATTTATTTATTTATTTTGAGACGGAGTCTCACTCTATAGCCCAGGCTTGAGTGTGATAGTGTGATTTCGGCTCACTACAGTCTGCCTCTCGGACTCAAGTGATCTTCCTGCCTCAGCCTCCCAAGTAACTGGGAATACATGCACGGCCCACCAGTCCCAGCTAATTTTTGTATTTTTGTATTATTATTATTATTTTTAATAGAGATGGGGCTTCACCACATTGGCTGGGCTGGTCTCAAACTCCTGACCTCAAGTGATCTGCCCACCTGGGCCTCCCAAAGTGCTGGGATTACAGGCTTGTGCCACCGTGCCTGGCCCCAAACCATTTATTTTGGAGGCAAGTGTGCTATTTCAAAATCAGAGTACTTAGTTTCAAGCCTTCAATTCTGTTAAAAGATAAATAAATAAATATATATATTTTTAAAGTAAGCAAAAATAACTTCTTTATTGTAAACACAGTATTATTGAAAATTCAAATAATTTTTGAGCGGATGGAAAAATAATTGTGAATCATCAGTTTGTCAGATGTCAACATCGGCTCCAACAAATTTGGACTGACTTCTTAACAGGTTTCTGATAGCTGAAGTAGTGGAAATCCAGAAGGCAGATAGGGAGGAACAAGTGTAGATAGATGACTGGTTTGGAATAAATGGCATCTTGCTGCTGAAACAAGCTTCACACGTTAACCAGCAACCGTGAGCTTCCTGACTTTCCTGATCCCCAGGAGATGCTTACGCTAGGGATAAATTTCTATGTTGAAGCATTTGACAAGCTTTAGTTCCTGATGTCTCACACTCAAGCCTTACTTTATAGTCACATCTGTTAGTTTAAAGCATTTTTAGTTTATTGAAGAAGGCTTCACAAAGAAAAAACAGATGATGAAAATCTCATCTGTCAAAACTGTTATTAAAACCAGTAACAGTGTGAAATTTTGTTTAAATTGAAAGCATCATTTATTTTTATCAAACATTTTATAAACAATCACATTTGAGAAAGATTTGGGGGACCTGGAGAGCCCTCAACAAAGTGCAGCTCATTATGTTGCTTTGTTTAATGTGTAGCTTTGAGATGGCTAGGGCTGCCTCCCTTTATCTTAGTGTGAGCCTGGAAGGGTGAGGAAATTACCAAGGAGCAGGGGCTCGCCCACCTTGATGAGGGAGAGTGAGCAGGGAAGAGGAGTAGCCCTTAAATGGAGGCTGAAAAGCAATATTGTGTTGGCAGACAACAGGAACACCTGATTGGCCCTTTTCTGATGGATTAGGTAGAGTGACATGTCCTGAACCTTGAAGTCCCTGAAAGAGCTTAGGAAAAATAATGAAAAAGAAAAAAAGAAAATTCATGGAAAGATTGAGAAAGGCTTCCTTTCTTTTCCTCTCTGGGTAGACAGCTGACATCGTGCTCAGATCTGCTACTGATATCAAAGGGTGTTTCACGGCCAGAAAGAGTAAATGACACCCTTAAAAAAGAAAATAAGATGAACATCAAGTCCATTTAGTCGAATCTTCATTCAATCCAGATGTTTGGCAATGCAGAGACAAAACATCCGACACTTTGCTATTGTGTAGACTTGGCCTTAGAATATACAAAAGATCCAGTTTCACATTCTTAACTGGGCTCATAGTTCTTTGGCTGTTTGGTATTAGCAGCGTGGAAAAAGAAAACACGTCTAAGGAAAGTAGAACAGTGTAAATCTGAATGATTTGTCCAAGCAGTGACCTTTCCTTCCTTTTTCCAGGTGATGCTGTACTTAATTTTGTCACACTTGGAGATCATCCCCTGGGGGCCAGCAAAAGTTTCCCCATGGGGTATGGAGTACTGGAATGGGGGCACACAGGGTGTTAAAAGACTTTTCAGATCCTCAAGTTCTCATTCACACTCTTTCCTAGGGCTGCCTGGTCTAAGAATGAGTCTAGTTCTTCCATATCTGCCCTTTCTCAAGCCCTCCTTCTTCCACCTCTAAGAAACCAAACCAAAACCAAAACCTTCTCGCTGGATCTCACTGGGAAGTGTTCCCCCAGCGTATACAGAATCTTCAGCACAACCAAGAAAGGGACTTGAGAATCTTTGAAGCCTACTAAGATCAAGACCTCAGTCTGTGCCTTAGCTGCCTGTACTGCACACTTTCAAAGAGGAGAAGGTGAAAATCATATATTTACTTCCCAAATAGCAATATTGTGTTTTCTAGAAAAAGGATCACATATCAGTGTTAAGTTTGTGTTTATATTTTTTGAACATTTATTCAGGGCCGCAGGGAAAACATTTTCATTAGCTTTTGCCAGATTATTATGTACTTTAAGCCTCTATTTTATTTTTACTGTAAGCACAAATATCCTGGTCTCTACTAGCCTCTTTTCTGCTCACTTATTTATTTAACTTTTGCCATATACTTATAACAGAAATGTCTTGTTGGTTCTACTCCTTAAAAATCCATTTAACAACACTAATTAACGTACCTTTTGTAAGCTCCGAACTTCCTGTGGCCCAACCCTTTTTAAGAATTGCTGTTGATTTACTCTGAACCCTGCATCACTCTAGCTCTAAGTTATATTTATCCATGGAAACAGAAACTAATTGGGAGAAAAATCATTCTTTTTTTCATTAAAAGATGCATTTCTAATAAAAATTTATTACATTCAGTCATGTTTAAATCAAAAGTTACATTTATGTTTGATAAATTGTGGATTCACAGCCATAATGATAATTCAGAAAAAAGTTTGATAGTATTTGGCATATCGTTCATTTTTATTTCAAGAAGTCACATGAAGTAAAAATAAGGTAAACTTTCCCACTTGTATACATATTTTTGTTGCATAGAAAATTGTTTACTGAAATGTTGAGTAAAAGGGTTTCAAGCATATGTTTGTTAAGAAAAAAATTCATGAGAAAAATGGAATGGAAATATAAGATCAAGGGGAAAATGATGCAAATTTTCCATTAAAGAAGTGTTTGTCCATGTATTTTATAAATGTATGACGATGGTTATGGAATTCTGCTGTGTATCAGTTAGAGTCCTGGTGGAGATCAGGTGGCACATTTCAGTTAGAGAAACTGAACTGAGTTTATTAAAAGAAAACTTACAAAGTGAAATCTAATTGGGAGTGATGGGGGAGGGACAGCAAAGTCCTGAAGGTGTCATGGGAGGGAACTGCCACCAGTTCCTGGCTGCAGCTGAGGAGAGAGCTGCACTGTAGTAGCTGTGGCTTTTGGTAGACCAAGGGGGCAAATCTGTATTCTAGAAAGAAGGAAATCTGGGGTATCTGACCGAAGTTTCCACATATCCTCTTGTCTCCAGCTAGCGCCTCCCATTGGTGAAACCCAACCCCTCAGAAGTGGTGATAAACCTCAAGTTTCTACTTCTGACTCCCCAGCTTCACCTCTTGCTTCCAAGCTAGTTCTGTTGAGGTAGAAAGGAAAAATGATGTCATGATGTGACCATGCAGAGCTAGCTTGACTCCCCCTACAACTCTCTTCTGGGTTTTCTGATTGCCCACAGAGTTGTGTGGAAGAACAGGTGCACTTTTCCAGTATGCCTGAGAAGGGCAAGAAAATTAGCTGAGCAAAGACTAGGTCTTGGGACAAAAGTTAGTGCACGCATTGATAGAGTGCAGAAATTCCAACATCTGAAGCCCACATTCCCACCCTGAAATCCTGGCTCAATGATGTCTCCCCTAGAACTCAAACTTCACTCTGGGGAGGAAAAGCAGAGGGCAAACCTTAATGTGACTAAGAAAATCCTAAATTGGCTAAAATGACCAGATTTAAGTTTCTAGTATTACCCAGAATAGGGATTCAAATTAGATATTTCTCATCCTTCAAGATGCATCCTTCAGGGCTTCCATGAATTCTTCCCTGTCTTTATCATTTTCTGTCTCCATACTTGTGTTCCAACTCTACTAGAGTTTGCCTTCAGTGATTATTAAATTAAAAGTGTTTGTGTGCTTGGATTTTCCCTCTTAACAGGGTAAATGCTATGTCTTATATTAGCTGAGGAGAGAGCTGCCTTGTGGTAGCTGTTCATGGGATGGAACTGCGTTCTAGAAAGAAGGAAATCTGGAGAATGAATACCCTGACCCTAGTCTCCACTTGTCCTTTGCTCTGTGTGCCTATTGCTTAGTGCAATGCCTGTCATGTAGCAGGTTTCCATATTTTAAAAAATTAGGTCAGAACTTGAATTCTTTTTTTATGTGTTACATGACTATCTGATCTCAACATTCAGTGTCACAATAGTGTCTACCTTCATTTTTAAGTGTTCTTGGGTGGCTGATTACTGTCACTCCATGATGTTAGGAGTAGCCAGTGATAGGCAGAGTCAATGCCTGACTTGGTAGCCATCTTTTCTAATGAGCTTCATTAGTTCCATCATTGATTACAATTATCTAACATTTACACATGTGGTCCAGTTCTCCAAAGTGTTCATAAAAACCTGGCAAAGATCTTGCATTTTTTAGAAATGTGTTCATTACTTCACGACCTTATCTCTAATCAACAATTTTTCTCAGATCTTATTTCATCAGTCATTGCTTTCCTTGAAATTTAAACAATTCTTTTCACTGTAGAAGCTTCCTCTTAGTCCAAGTTAAAATTCACCACATTGTAACACATCGTTTCTTCATCCTTGTATTCCTCAAGCCATAGGCTGTTCCACTCTTGGTTTTACCAATGGCTGTCTAGAAAGAGCAATCCCTGCTTATTTCCCCTCCTTCCATTCCACTTACTATTTAACTTGCTGCAGTGTATTTTTTACCCACACTAACCATTGAAACTGCTTCTTCAAGGTCAAATATAAATGTATAGATACTACATGTAATTTTCCTTTTATGTTCTTCTCCAGGCTCTGTCTACATTAGTTTTCCTCCTGTAGCTCCTTGAAATTCTCCTTTTATTTCCAGGTCATTTTACCTTTCTCCTTTACTTTTACTTTTCTGGCTATTCCTTCCCTGACTTGTCTTCTTAGCTTATAGATTTTGTTTCTCCCTAAGGTTTGAGCTTTGGGTGACTGCTTTCATGTTCTTCTCTTCACTGGGTGATTCTTATAAACTGAAGTTGTCAACTCTGATTTTTCTACATATGACTCTCTTTTCTTGATCTTTCTCCAGAGCTCCAGTTCTTTAATTATTGCTTTGTCAGAATCTTCACCTGTATGATCTAGCAGCATTTGTTCTCAGTATGTAATGCATTGTCTCCCATTACTGTCTTATTAATCTTCTTATTAATGGCCATTTGGCCTAGATGAAGGTGTAATCTACATACAATAAATTCAAGAGTCTTAACAAACGAATATCCCATGTGCCTACTACTACAATCAAGATACGTCTGTTTTGGCTGGAGGGGGGTGGCTCAGACCTGTAGTCCCAGAACTTTGGGAGGCCAAGGCTAGTGGATCACCTGGGTTAGGAGTTCGAGACCAACCTAGCCAACATGGGGAAACCTTGTTTCTACTAAAAATACAAAAACTAGCCTGACATGGTGGTGCATGCCTGTAGTCCCGGCTACTCATGTGGCTGAGGCAGGAGAATCGCTTGAACCCGGAAGGCCGAGGTTGCAGTGAGCTGAGATTGCGCCACTGCACTCCAGCCTGGGTAACAGAGTGAGAGCCTGTCTCAAAACAAAACCAACAAAACAAAACAAAACACCCAAAACCCAAAAATACATATGTTTCTGTCACTCCAAAAGTTGCCCTTTGCCCCTTCACAATCAGTCCCTCCCACTCCAGGCTTTGGGCAACCACTGATCTGTTTTTGGTCATTAGGAATTACATTTATTCTTTCCATAGTTTTTAAAATAAATAGATCCATATAATATATACTATTTTGTGTCTGACTTCTTCCGTTTAGGGAGGATAATGTATTTTGAAATTCCTTCCTATTAAGGAAGGGATTAGAAATTTGTTCCTTTTAATTGCTGAGTTGTGTTCCCTCAAATGTATGTTCCACAATTTGTTTCTCTGTTTACCTGCTAATGGGCATTTAAGATGTTTCAAGCTTTTAGCTATTATGAATAAAGCTATTAGCCACATTTTGGTATGCAGATTTGTGTAGACAAATGCTTTCATTTCTTCTGGGTCAATAGCTAGAAGTGGAATGGTTGGATCATATGGCAGATATGTCTTTAACTGCCAAAAAATCTGCCAACTGCTTTCCAAACTGTTTGTTCCCTTTTACTCTCCTAATAACACTGTGTGAGTTGCTCCACATCCCTGTCAACACTTGATATTAATAGTGTTTTAATTTTAGCCATTCTAATGGATTCCTAGCGGAATTGCAATGTGTTTTGTTTTTAAATGATCTATTTGTTGATAGTAAGAAATTATAAATTCATAATAGTCAAATCACTAAAAGAGACACCTATTCTTTAGTCATCGTTCTCTGAGCAATTTTATTTTTACCACTAGTATGATTTCCTGTTTAAAGGTTTTGGTTAAACATTTTTTTACAAATTAGACTTTATTTATCAGAGTAGTCTCAGCTCCACAGCAGCAAAATTGAGAGCAAAGCAATATTTCCTGTATACTCCCTGCCTCACACATGCATAGCCTTCCCCATTATCAACATCCCCACAGAGTGATACATTTGTGTGTATGTGTGTGTGTGTGACTTTTTGTTTTTTATTTATGAATGTACAAACATCTACTTAACTATTATTCAGTTGATGAGGATTTACTCTGTTTATGTTTTCTTTTTTTTTTAATTCTGCCAAAATTCACCCAAAGTCTATAGTTTACACTGCGGTCACCTTTGGTATTGTATATTCTGTGCTTGAACAAATTTATAATGCCATGTATTCACCATTATAGTATCATACAAAGCAGTTTCACTGCCCTATAAAGCCTCTGTGCTCCACCTGTTCATCCCTCTCTCCCTGCTAACTTCTGACAACTGCTGATGTTTTTACTAACTATATTTTTGCCTTTCCCAGAATGTCACATAGTTGGAATCGTATAGCATGTAGCCTTTTCAGATAGACTTCTTTCACTTAGTAATATCCACTTACATTTCTTCCATGTCTTTTCATGGCTTAACAGCTCATTTGTTTTCAGTGATGAACAATATTCCATTCTTTGGGTATAACACAATTTATCCATTCACCTACTAAAGGACATCTTGGGTGCTTCTAAGTTTTGTCAATTATGAGTAAAGCTGCTATAAAACATTCATGTGCAAGTTTTGGTGTGGACATACACTTACAATTCAGTTGAGCAAATACCAAGGAGTGCAATTGCTAGATTGTATGGTAAGAGTATGTTCAGTTTTGTAAGAAACTGTCAAACTGTCTTTCAAAGTAACTGTGCCATTTGCATTCCCACCAGCATTGAATGGGCGTTCCTGTTGCTTCACATCCTCAACAGTATCACTGTTCTGGATGTTGGCTATTCTAATAGGTATGTAGTGGCATCTCATTTTTGTTTTAATCTGAATTTCCCTGATCACATATGGTGTGGAGAATCTTTTGATATGCTTACTTGCCATTTCATATCTTCTTTGGTGAGGTCCTGTTAAGGTCTGAGACCTGTTTTTAAATCAAGTTGTTTGTCTTCTTATTGTTAACTTTTAAGAGTTCTTAGTATATTTTGAATAACAGTATTTTATCAGATATGTATTTTGCAAATATTTTCTCTCAGTCTGTAGCCTGTCTTTTTATTCTCTGGACAGTGTCTTTCACAGAGCAGATATTTTAAATTTTAATTAAATCTAGCTTATCTTTATTTGATGGAGTGTGCCTTTGGTATTTTACCCAAAAAGTCATTGCCAAACCTAAAGTCATCTAGATTTTCTCCTGTTAACGTCTAGATGTTTTATAGTTTTGCATTTTATTTGTAGATCTGTGATCCATTTTGAGTTAATTGTTTGGAAGGGAGTAAGGTCTGTGTCTAGATTCATTTGTTTTTTCACATGTGTACGTCTCATGGTTTCAACACCATTTGTTGAAAAAGAGTATATGTTCTCCAATGTATTGCCTTTGCTTTTTCATCAAAGATCAGTTGACGATATGCGGGTCTATTTCTGGAGTCTGTATTCTGTTCCATTGATCTATTTGTCTGTGCTTTTGACAGAGGCACACTGTCTTGATTACTGTATCTTTATAATAAGTCTTGAAGTCAGGTAGTGTCAGTTCTCCAACTTTATTTTTCTCTTTCAATATTGTGTTGGCCATTGTGAGTAATTTGCCCCTCCATATAAACTTTAGAATCAGTTTGTCAATATTTATAAGCTAACTTTCTGGGATGTTGGTTGAGATTGCATTGAATCTATAGATTAAGTCTGGAAGAACTGACATCTTGACAATACTGAATCTTCTTGTGGAATATCTCCCCATTTCTTTAGTTCTTTGGTTTCTTTTATCAAAGTTTTGTAGTATTCCTCATATAGATCTTGTACATAATTTGTTAGAGTCATATCTAAGTATTTTATTTTTTAAGAGTGCTAATGTAAATTTTATTATGTTCTTCATTTAAAATTCTACTTGTTCATTGTTGGTATATAGGAAAATGATTGACTTTTGTATATTAACCTATTTCCTGGAACCTCGCTAAAACACTTATTAGTTCCAGTAGGTATTTTTTTTTTTTGTCAGTTCTTTAGGATTTTCTACATAGACAATCATGTAATCTGCAAGCAAATAAAGTTTTATTTTTCCTTCCCAATCATTATACCTTTTATTTCCTTTTCTTGTCTTACTGTATTAGCTATAACTTCCAGTCTTGAACTCCTGAGCTCAAATGATCCACTGACCTTGGCCTCCCAAAGTGCTGGGATTACAGGTATAAGCCACTGTGCCTGCCTTTTTCAAGATCTTCTTTATCAAGTTGAGGAAGTTCCTATTCCTATATTCCTAGTTTACTGAGAGTTTTTTTTTTTAAATCATGAATGGGCGTTGGATGTTGTCAAATGATATTTCTGCATCTACTGATATGATCCTGTAATGTTTCTTTTTTAGTCTATTTATATGATGGATGACATTAATTGACTTTCAAATGTTAAACCAGCCTTGCAAACCTGGGATAAATCCAAAATTGTTTTTGTCATTACCTACAAATTTGATTTTCTCTATAACTGTTAGAATCAGCTTATCAATTTCTACATAAAAGCGTTGATATTTTATGTGAAATTGCATTGAATTTGTAGATTGATTTGGAAAGAATTTTCATTGTAATAAAACTAAGTTTTTCAGTCTATGAATATTATATATCTCCATTCATTTGTCCTCTTTATCTCTGTAGTGTTTTGTGATTTTTAGTATACAGATCTTGCAGTCTATTGAGCTTATTCTAAAGTATTTCTTGATGCCATTAAAATTTTTTTTTAGAAAAAATTTTCAGTTTATAAATGTTTTCTGAGAATACATCAAAGTGCAATTAATTTTTGCATATTTTCTTTGTATACTGTCTTGCTAAAGTCACTTATTTCTAATAGCTCTTCCACAGATTCTTTAGAATTTTTTACACATCCAGGAAGTGTAAATAATGAAGTTTCACGTATTCTTTCGTATCTGCATGATTTTCTTTTCTTTTCTTTCTTTTTTTTTTAACCTTATTAAATTGGCTAAGACCTCTAGTACTACAGTGAATAAAAGTCGGGAGAGTGGACATCCTTGTCTTATTCCCAGTCTTAGGAGGAAATTATCCAGTCTTTTACTGTTATTTATGATACTTACACTGTTATTTATATTATGATAGGTTTTTTTGTGTATATACTGTGTCAGATTGCGGAAGTTCTATTCATAGTTTTTGAGAGCTTTTATCATGAATTTTGGTGGAGTTTTGTCAAATGCTTTGCTGCATTTGTGGAGATTATCATATAATTTCACTTTAGCTTATTAATAAGTACATCATATTGATTGATTTTAAAATGTTAACTACCTTGCTTTCTTGAGATGAACTATAAGTGGTTATGAAGTATTATCTTTTTTATGTATTGCTGATTCTATTCGCTAATATTTTGTACAAGATGCTTGTGCATATGTTCATGATAATTTTTTTCTTTGAGTTTTCTTTCTTGGAATATTTATATCTTGGCTTGCCATCAGGATGATGCTGGTCTCATAAATTGAGTGGGGAAGTATTCCCTCCTCTTCTATTTTTTAAAAGAGTTTGTGTGAGATTGGCACTATTTTCTCATTAAATGCTTTAAAGAATTCACCGTAATTTCATTTGGGATGGAGTATTTTTTGAAGATTTTAAACTTTGAATTCAATTTCTTAATTAACATAGAAATTTTTTGGTATTCTATTTTTTCTTGAGAGAGCTTTAGTAATTTGTGTTTCTATTTTTTAAATTTATTGACAATAAGTTGTTAATATATTCCTTTATTATTCTTTTTTGTTTATGACATCTGTAGCAATGCTCCCTTTTTTCATTTCTGATATTGGTAATTTGTGTCTTCTCTCTTTTTATCCTGATCGTCTGTTAGTAGATTTTACAAATCTTTCTGGTTAGTAGGTTTTACAACTGTTTTTCATTACAAGCCTTCAGCTTCATTGACTTTTTTCTTTTGATTGTCCACTCTCTATTTTATCAATTTCTACTCTTAGCTTTATTATTATCCTTTTGCTTATTTTAACTTGTTCTTCTTTTTTTATTTTCTTCAGGTGGAAACTTAATTAGTTCAAGACTTTTCTTCTTAAATGCTTAATATAAGCATATAAGTTATCCCAACTACTGCATTAGCTGCCTTCCACAATTTTTGACACGTGTTTTCATTTTCTTTCCATTCAAAATATGGTCTTATGTCCTTTTTGAGATTTTCTTTGAACTATAGAGGATGTAAATGCATGTTGTTTAATTGTCAAATTTTCAAAGATATCTTCAGATATCATTCTGTTCCTGATTTATAACTAAGGTACATCATGTAGAGAACATACTTTGTATGATTTCAATCCTTTCAGTTTCCTGACACTTTCTATGATCTATCTTTGTGAATGCTCCATGTGCACTTGAAAAGAATGTGTATTCTGTTACTGTTGGATGGAATGCTCTATTAATGTCAAATAAATTCACCTGGTTGATATTCTTGCTCAAGTTCTACATGTCTTTACTGGTTTTCTGTCAAGTTGTTCTATCAGTTGGTGAGAGAGGTGTGTTGAAGCCTCCAACTGTAATTGTACATCTGTTTATTTCTCAATTCAGTTCTTCCAGTTTTTGCTCCATGTATTGTGAAGCTTTGTTATTAGGGGCATAAAAATTAGATTGTCTTTTTTGTTATTTGTCCGTTTATTATTATTTAATGTTCCCTTTTTGATCTATGGTAATGTTACTGTTCTGAAGCCTACTTTGCCTGATATTAATATAGCTATTCCATCTTTCTTATGATTCATATTTGCACGGTGTATTTTTTTTCTGTGTTGTTACTTTTAATTATCTGGGCCTTTATACTTAAAGTGAGTTTCTTGTAGACAATGTATAGTTAGGTCTTGATTTTTCACTCATTTCGGTGATTTATGATTTTTAACTGGAGAGGTTAGACCATTTATTTTTTAATATGATTGTTATGGTTAGGTAAAAATCTATTATCCTTGCTCCATCTGTTTTTTAAAAGACTCCTTTCCCCCCTCTTTACTTGTCTTATTTTACTTATTTTTTAATGTTCCATTTTATTTCCACTACTAGCTTACTAGCTACATGTAGCAGTTGCTTTAGGGTTTACAAAACACATCTTTCACACATCACTGTCTATCTCCAAATCATATTATACTATTTCACATATAATGTAACAGTCTTACACCAGTATACTTTGATCTCAATCCCATCCTTTCTTCTATTATTATACATTTTATATCTTTATATTTTATAAACCCCATAGTGAGTTGTTGTTTCTGCCTTAAACAGTCAATTTTTTTTTTTTTTTTTTTGAGACGGAGTCTCGCTCTGTCGCCCAGGTTTGAGTGCAGTGGCGCAATCTCGGCTCACTGCAAGCTCCGCCTCCTGGGTTCACGCCATTCTCCTGCCTCAGCTTCTTCGAGTAGCTGGGACTACAGGCACCCGCCACCACGCCCGGCTAATTTTTTTTTTTTTGTATTTTTAGTAGAGACGGGGTTTCACCGTGGTCTCGATCTCCTGACCTCGTGATCCGCCCACCTCGGCCTCCCAAAGTGCTGGGATTACAAGCATGAGCCACTGCGCCCAGCTAAGAGTCAATTATTTTTTAAAGAAAAAATTTAAAAACAGGAAAAAAGTCAGTCATTTTTATTTCTCCACAAATTTATCATTTTAACTGCTCTCCATTCGTTTTAGTAAAGTCAGTTTCCATCTGGTATCATCTGCCTGAAGAATCTCCTTTAATTTTTTTTTGTATTGAAAGTCTGCTGGTAAAATATTCTGTTTTTATTTTTCTTAAGGTCTTTATTTCACCATTATTTCTGAAACATATTGTACTCTATATAACGTTCTAAGTGGACAGTTGTTTTTGTCAGTTTCTAAAATAGTTTCTTATAAGAAATCTGCTGATAGCTTTATCTTTTGTTAACTTTTTATTTTTTAATTTTTTTATTTTCTTTATTATACTTTAAGTTCTAGGGTACATGTGCACAACGTGCAGGTTTGTTACATATGTATACATGTGCCATGTTGGTGTGCTGCACACATTAACTCATCATTTACATTAGGTATATATCCTAATGCTATCCCTCCCCCATTCCCCCACCCCACAACAGGCCCCAGTGTATGATGTTCCCCTTCCTGTGTCCATGTGTTCTCATTGTTCAGTTCCCACCTATGAGTGAGAACATGCGGTGTTTCGTTTTTTGTCCTTGCGATAGTTTGCCGAGAGTGATGGTTTCCAGCTTCATCCATGTCCCTACAAAAGACATAAACTTATCATTTTTTATGGCTGCATAGTATTCCATGGTGTATAGGTGCCACATTTTCTTAATCCAGTCTATCATTGTTGGACATTTGGGTTGGTTCCAAGTCTTTGCTATTGTGAGCAGTGCCACAATAAACATACGTGCACATGTGTCTTTATAGCAACATGATTTATATTCTTTTGGGTATATACCCAGTAATGGCATGGCTGGGTCAAATGGTATTTCTAGTTCTAGATCCCTGAGGAATCGCCACACTGACTTCCAAAATGGTTGAACTAGTTTGCAGTCCCACCAACAGTGTAAAAGTGTTCCTATTTCTCCACATCCTCTCCAGCACCTGTTGTTTCCTGACTTTTTAATGATCACCATTCTAACTAGTGTGAGATGGTATCTCACTGTGGTTTTGATTTGCATTTCTCTGATGGCCAGTGATGATGAGAATTTTTTCATGTGTCTTTTGGCTGCATAAATGTTTTCTTTTGAGAAGTGTCTATTCATATCCTTTGCCCACTTTTTGATGGGGTTGTTTGCTTTTCTCTTGTAAATTTGTTTGAGTTCTTTGTAGATTCTGGATATTAGCCCTTTGTCAGATGAGTAGATTGCAAAAATTTCCTCCCATTCTGTAGGTTGTCTGTTCACTCTGATAGTAGTTTCTTTTGCTGTGCAGAAGCTCTTTAGTTTAATGAGATCCCATTTGTCAATTTTGGCTTTTGTTGCCATTGCTTTTGGTGTTTTAGACATGAAGTCCTTGCCCACGCCTATGTCCTGAATGGTATTGCCTAGGTTTTCTTCTAGGGTTTTTATGGTTTTAGGTCTAACATGTAAGTCTTTAATCCATCTGGAATTATAAGGTGTAAGGAAGGGATCCAGTTTCGGCTTTCTACATATGGCTAGCCAGTTTTCCCAGCACCATTTATTAACTAGGGAATCCTTTCCTCATTTCTTGTTTTTGTCAGGTTTGTCAAAGATCTGATAGTTGTAGATGTGTGGTATTATTTCTTAGGGCTCTGTTCTGTTCCATTGGTCTATATCTCTGTTTTGGTACCAGTACCATGCTGTTTTGGTTACTGTAGCCCTGTAGTATAGTTTGAAGTCAGGTAGCATGATGCCTCCAGCTTTGTTCTTTTGGCTTAGGATTGACTTTGCAATGCGGGCTCTTTTTTGGCTCTATATGAACTTTAAAGTAGTTTTTTCCAATTCTGTGAAGAAAGTCATTGGTAGCTTGATGGGGATGGCATTGAATCGATAAATTACCTTGGGCAGTATGGCCATTTTCACAATATTGATTCTTCCTATCCATGAGCATGGAATGTTCTTCCATTTGTTTGTGTCTTCTTTTATTTCATTGAGCAGTGGTTTGTAGTTCTCCTTGAAGAGGTCCTTCACATCTCTTGTAAGTTGGATTCCTAGGTATTTTGTTCTCTTTGAAGCAATTGTGAATGGGAGTTCACTCATGACTTGGCTCTCTGTCTATTATTGGTGTATACGAATGCTTGTGATTTTTGCACATTGATTTTGTATCCCGAGACTTTGCTGAAGTTGCTTATTAGCTTAAGGAAATTTTGGGCTGAGATGATGGGGTTTTCTAAATATACAATCATGTCATCTGCAAACAGGGACAATTTGACTTCCTCTTTTCCTATTTGAATACCCTTTCTTTCTTTCTCCTGCCTGATTGCCCTGGCCAGAACTTCCAACACTATGTTGAATAGGAGTGGTGAAAGAGGGCATCCCTGTCTTGTGCCAGTTTTCAAAGGGAATGCCTCCAGTTTTTGCCCATTCAGTATGATATTGGCTGTGGGTTTGTCATATATAGCTCTTATTATTTTTAGATACATCCCATCAATACCTAATTTATTGAGAGTTTTTAGCATGAAGGGCTACTGAATTTTGTCAAAGGCCTTTTCTGCATCTATTAAGATAATCATGTGGTTTTTGTCTTTGGTTCTGTTTATATGCTGGATTACATTTATTGATTTGCGTATGTTGAACCAGCCTTGCATCCCAGGGATGAAGCCCACTTGATCATGGTGGATAAGCTTTCTAATGTGCTGCTGGATTTCGTTTGCCAGTATTTTATTGAGGATTTTTGCATCGATGTTCATCAGGGATATTGGTCTAAAATTCTTTTTTTTTTGTTGTCTCTCTGCCAGGCTTTGGTATCAGGATGATGCTGGCCTCATAAAATGAGTTAGAGAGGATTCCCTCTTTTTCTATTGATTGGAATAGTTTCAGAAGGAATGGTACCAGCTCCTCCTTGTACCTCTGGTAGAATTTGGCTGTGAATCCGTCTGGTCCTGGACTTTTTTTGGTTGGTAAGCTATTAATTATTACCTCAATTTCAAAGCCTGTTATTGGTCTATTAAGAGATTCAACTTCTTCCTGGTTTAGTCTTGGGAGGGTGTATGTGTCAAGGAATTTATCCATTTCTTCTAGATTTTCTAGTTTATTTGCATAAAGGTGTTTACAGTATTCTCTGATGGTAGTTTGTATTTCTGTGGGATAGGTGGTGATATCCCCTTTATCATTTTTTATTGCATCTATTTGATTCTTCTCTCTTTTCTTCTTTATTAATGTTGCTAGCAGTCTATCAATTTTGTTGATCTTTTCAAAAAACCAGCTCCTGGATTCATTAATTTTTTGAAGGGTTTTCTGTGTCTCTATTTCCTTCAGTTCTGCTCTGATCTTAGTTATTTCTTGCCTGCTGCTAGCTTTTGAATGTGTTTGCTCTTGCTTCTCTAGTTCTTTTAATTGTGATGTTAGGGTGTCAATTTTAGATCTTTCCTGCTTTCTCTTATGGGCATTTAGTGCTATAAATTTCCCTCTACACACTGCTTTAAATGTGTCCCAGAGATTCTGGTATGTTGTGTCTTTGTTCCCGTTGGTTTCAAAGAACATCTTTATTTCTGCCTTCATTTCATTATGTACCCAGTCGTCATTCAGGAGCAGGTTGTTCAGTTTCCATGTAGTTGAGCGGTTTTGAGTGAGTTTCTTAATCCTGAGTTCTAGTTTGATTGCACTGTGGTCTGAGAGACAGTTTGTTATAATTTCTGTTCTTTTACATTTGCTGAGGAGTGCTTTACTTCCAACTATGTGGTCAGTTTTGGAATAGGTGTGGTGTGGTGCTGAGAAGAATGTATATTCTGTTGATTTGGGGTGGATAATCCTGTAGATGTCTATTAGGTCCACTTGGTGCAGAGCTGAATTAAATTCCTGGATATCTCTGTTAACTTTCTGTCTCGTTGATCTGTCTAATGTTGACAGTGGGGTGTTAAAGTCTCCCATTATTATTGTGTGGGAGTCTGTCTCTTTGTAGGTCTCTAAGGACTTGCTTTATGAATCTGGGTGCTCCTGTATTGGGTGCATATATTTAGGATAGTTAGCTCTTCTTGTTGAATTGATCCCTTTACCATTATGAATGGCCTTTTCTCTTTTGATCTTTGTTGGTTTAAAGTCTGTTTTATCAGCGACTAGGATTGTAACCCCTGCCTTTTTTTATTTTCCATTTGCTTGGTAGATCTTCCTCCATCTCTTTATTTTGAGCCTATGTGTGTCTCTGCTAGTGAGATGGGTTTCCTGAATACAGCACACTGATGGGTCTTTACTCTTTATCCAATTTGCCAGTCTGTGTCTTTTAATTGGAGCATTTAGCCCATTTACATTTAAGGTTAATATTGTTATGTGTGAATTTGATCCTGTCATTATGATGTTAGCTGGTTATTTTGTTCGTTAGTTGATGCAGTTTCTTCCCAGCCTCGATGGTCTTTACAATTTGGCATGTTTTTGCAGTGGCTGGTACCGTTTGTTCCTTTCCATGTTTAGTGCTTCTTTCAGGAGCTCTTGTAGGGCAGGCCTGGTGGTGACAAAATCTCTCAGCATTTGCTTGTCTGTAAAGTATTTTATTTTTCCTTCACTTATGAAGCTTAGTTTGGCCAGATATGAAATTCTGGGTTGAAAATTCTTTTCTTTAAGAATGTTGAATATTGGCCCCCACTCTCTTCTGGCTTGTAGAGTTTCTGCCAAGAGATCAGCTGTTAGTCTGATGGGCTTCCCTTTGTGGGTAACTCGACCTTTCTCTCTGACTGCACTTAACATTTTTTCCTTCATTTCAACTTTGGTGAATCTGACAACTATGTGTCTTGGAGTTGCTCTTCTCGAGGAGTATCTTTGTGGTGTTCTCTGTATTTCCTGAATTTGAATATTGGCTTGTTCACTTTTGAATAATGTGAAGTTTTTCTTCCTTCCTTCCTTTCTTTTTCTTTCTTTCTTTTTCTTTCTTTCTTTCTTCCTTCATTCTTTTCCTTCCTTCCTTCCTTCCTTCCTTTCTTTTTTTCTCCCTCTTTCTTTCTTTCTTTCTCTTTCTCTCTCTTTCTCCTTCCTTCCTTCCTCTTTTTCTTTCCTTCCTCCTTTCCTTCTTTCTCTCCTCCCTCCCTCCCTCCCTTCCTTTCTTTCTTTTTTTTTGACAGGGTCTCACTATGTCACCCAGGTTGATGTGCAGTGGTGTGATCTCAGCTCACTGCAACCTCCACCTCCCAGATTCAAGTGATCCTCATGCTTCAGCCTCCTGAGTAGCTGGGATTACAGGCATGCGCCACCATGCCTGGCTAATATTTGTATTTTTACTACAGACGGGTTTTTGCCATATTGGCCATGCTGGTCTGGAATTCCTGGCCTCAAGTGATCTGCATGCCTTGACCTCCCAAAGTACTGGGATTACAGGCCTGAGCCACCATGTCTAGCCCAATAATGTGACTTTTTTTTCTCTCTCATTGCCTTTATGATATTTCTCTTTGCATTGTTTTCCAGCAATTTGATTATGATATGCTTTGCCTTCCCACCCCCATTTTGCTTGGGGTTTTTTGAACTTCTTGGAGTTGTGGATTACAGTTTTCATCAAATTTGGAAGTATTTTGGTCATTCAAATATATATATATATTTTATTTTTTTGGTCTCTCATTCTACTTGTCTCCTGGGATTTCAGTGGCACATATATTTGACAGTTTGATATTTTCTCTCAATCAGTGAAGGTCTTTTCATCTTTCTTCTTTTCTCCCATGATGTTTCATCTGTCATTTTTTATCTTGTTACATCATCAAGGTCATTTATTTATTTTGGTTCTGCAGCATCTAATATTCTGTCAATTTCATCCATAAAATTTTCATTTCAGATTTTGTACTTTTTAATCTCTAGAAGTTATACATAGTTTTTTTGTATCTTCTATTTTGTTTCTTATGTATGTGATTTTCTTTAAATTCTTGTGCATATTATGCATATTTATAATAGCTGTTTTAATGTCCCTGTCTGTTAATTCATCCTCTCTTTCATTTCCAATTCTGTTTCTATTGACTCGTTTTTCTTCTGGTATGGGCCATACCTTCTGATTCTTCACATATTGTAATATTTAATTTGATGAAGGACATTATGAATTTATGTTTTGGGTACTGGATTTTGTTGTTTTCCTTTAAAGAATATTAGACTTTGTTCTGACAGGTAGCTAAGCTTCTTGTAGATCAGTTGGATTATTTCAAGATGTTAAGATTTATTTTTTATGACAGATCAAGATTAGCCTATACTCTAGGAGTAATTTAGGCTAATTTCTAAGACATAGCCTTTCTTGGATCTTTTCTGAATTACATATTCAAAAATCTGTCTCCATTCTAACTAGTGGAAATTAAAATTATCCCTGGCCCTTATGTGAGCTCTGGGAATTTTCAAAAATCTTGTATAACTTCATAGTAATTGTCTTTTCCCCAGAAGTTGTTCTCATGTGTGGAGTTTTACCCTTTACATACACAGATTAGTATTCGTCAGAGGCTCAAGAAGACCCCTACTCAAATTTCTGGAGCTCTTTCTCTGTGTAGTTTTCTCTTCTCTGATATTCTGTCTTGCAAATTTTTAGCTACATCTGCCACCCTAAACTGTGATATCTGTCTCTTCAATTCAGCAATGATATAAAGCTCTGCTTGAATTTCCCCTCCCTGGGCTAGAGGTTTGCAAATTACTTCCAGGCAGAATGCCGGTGTAACTGAAAGACTCACCTTATTTTTTCTTTTCTTTTCTTTTTTTTCTGCAGAGATTATGTTCCTGTGCTGCCAATTGTCCGATGTCAGAAAGCTGTTGTTTTATATATTTTGTTCAGTTTTCTGGTTGTTTACGGCAGGAAGATAAATTTGGCCCCTATAACACTCTCATGGCTAGAAGTGAAAGTCCTTGTGTCATCTTTGATTTCTCTTTTTTTTCCCTTTGCTTCCACATCCAAGTTGTTTTTATTCCCTCCCAAGTTCTATCACTGCAACATCTCTCATACCTGTCTTCTGAATAATCACAAGTCTTTTACCTAATCTTTCTGCTTCTAGAGTCCATTCCTCCAATCAAACCATCAACTCATTACCAGAAGAATCTTCCTAAAATTCTTGCAATTATGATTTAAAAATCCCCTTAAAATCTTCAGTGGCTCCACTTTGGTAGCAGAGTAATTAAGAATTTTTAATATTGGTAGTAAAGCAATTTTAGGCTTTTCTCTTTTGCCTTCATCTCTCATTTTACCTACCATGATTTCCCTCTGCTTTCCTTCCTGTCTTACCTTTTCTATTGTGTTTTCTCTTCCCGATATAGTAAAATCCTTCCTATTTTGTGACCAGGAGAAAATGGTATTTTCTTTTGGAATTCCTTCCTGGATCAGATTTCTTAGGCATATCCTACTTTTCTGAATTCTGAAAGTTCTTTGTTGACATTTCTCATGACACTTTTTACTCTCTACAACTTTATCATCGTCCTTTATGAACAACTACTGTCGACATCAAGTATTGATGGTATGTGCTGTGCTTCTTTTCATGTTTTACTTTCTATAACAAATGTTGGCAATGAATTCCATTGACTTGGTGCCTAATAAAATTTTGCTGACAAAATTATTGCCTATCTTAACATCTTGACATCTTCGTTGTTCAGGTCTGCTGTTTCAACCCCAGAAGAGGAGTCTAATGCTGACCACTCAACTGTGATCAGATTTAAAGGCAACTCTTCCATATCATATTCTGCATCATATCACCATTATCACCACTGGATATCACACATCATATTCACATCACTAATTTGATATATTAAAGACAAATAATTTGATTATCAAGTCATACTTACTGCTTCTTTCTTCTACTTTTATATTTGCCAATATTTTTGTTTTTAAGTATGTGTTTCTTTCTCATTAGATTATCAGCTCTATCCAAATAAAAGGACTAATAAAATTGATTAGTCCTTTAGTACAGTGCTTTGCATACACAAATAGAGGTAGATTAATATTATAATAAGCCTATTTTGTGTGTGTTTTACATAGACATACACATACACACTTCAGCTTACTGAGCAAAGGACATCACATGTTAAGGACTTAATACACTTAAATATGCATACACATATCTATATATAATGTATGCGTTTAGATAGTGATCAATATATGCGTATTTTATACAAAAATGGAATGTAAATGAGTCAGATGATAAGGAAGAAAAACTTTTTAAAAAATTGAATGTAAAAATATTGGGATGTTATTGAATATTAGCTGCTTCATATTAGAAAATAACACTAGAATATTAGCTTTAATATGTACAGCATACATCTGACAGAGATATTTAGTTTTAGTGTCTCAAATTATAGGGACTCAATTATCTTCTCTAGAAAATACTTGTGTCTCAATCTCATTATCAAAAGACTTTCCACATACTTTGCCTAAAATTACCTTTTCTTCATTTTAATTATACAACTCCAAATCACTTTCCTTCATTAGTATTTGATAATTATAAGCAAAGAAGCAAATATAAGAACAAGAAATACATGAGAATGCAATCATGCATTTTCCCTTCTTTCTGTTGATAGCACTGACTTCATTGAGATGAAGTGTATTTAATTTCAATTCACTAAATGACCACATTCATAACTTGAGTTCATTTCCATTTTAGGCTGATTTCTTTCAAATCTGATTCAATATGCATAATTTTTCTTTAGCATACATATCTACATTCTTTTAAACTTGTTTTTCATCTAGAGAAGGAGGGAGAAGGAAATTAACATTTATTTTGTAGCTACTTTTGACACAGCCTGTTTTTGGCATTTGACATATATCATCTCATTCAGTTCTCTCCTCAATCCTGAGAAACTGAAAATATTATTCTCATTTTAAAAATGAAAATCTGATGGCTAGAAACTAACATGCCCAAACTGCTTAATTAGGAAAAGGAAGAGTCAAAATTCAAACAAAATCATCCTTTTTCTTTAATCTTTTTCTTTCTTTTTTTTTAAGTGGCACTACATTGTCCATTTTCAGGCAAAGATTTTGCAGAAAAATCACAGGAGGTTGGGCAGTTAATAATTTTAAAAATCATATTGTTTTATCTGTGGTGTAAGTGTGAAGTCCTTATGTTAAAATGCTTATCAGAACATGACACTTGAACATGTTCCATGTTAGAATTTGGGGATGTCTCAGAATTTGCTGAAGTATGAATGTAGATGCAAAGGGAAACATTCCAAAACTACATTGTGAAGTGATTTCTCTTTTTATCTGAGCTCTCTTTTTTTTCTATTTTTTTTTTTTGGACTGTGATAAATTGATCCAAAGAGCCCACTGAAATGAAACTAGATGAAAACCATCAGTGCATTTAACAAAACCCACAAGTATGTTAGGTTTGGGGTGACAACCAATGGAGAATGTAAGCACACTCATTTCCACTGCTAGCAATTTGATTTCATCTACCATGCCACAGGTTTCTCCAGAAGCCTTGCTTACTGGAGTTGTAACCTGCCCCTTTTGGAATTATTAAAACTCTAAGCATACCATTGGGAGACTGTAGATTGTGTATGATGATGGTATTTGTTGTTTGGTAACAACATTATAAGCATAAGGTAGTATATAGCATGTATTAAAATTGACTCCAGAAAATGTGAATTATAATCTCACATTAACTATATGAGCTCAGTCAAGTCACTTAATTGATCTCTAGTCTGCGTTTTCGTCCATAAAATAAAGGTGTTGAACAACAAAATCACCAGTCAAGTTTTCTTTTTTAAACTATTTTTCCCTAAAGAGATAAAGCAGTAAGTGAATGTAATAAAAAATGTAAATGACGCAAAAGAAAATACAATAAAAAATAATTCTCCATTCCAGCTTCCTAGTCCTTCTCCTTATATGCAATTGCTATTGACAGATTTTGTGCATGTCGACACACATTTTCTATGCATTTACAACCAGGTGTTATAGGTAGATGTGTGTGTATGTATAACTTTCTTTTTCTTTTTAACTCAAATGGGAATATACTGTAACTACTGTTCAGCTGAATTATATAAAATGATACATGTCTTGGAGATTTAAATCTACTTTATTATTTTTAAAAGAAAATACAATAAAAAATAATTCTCCATTCCAGCCTCCTAGTCCTTCTCCTTAGATGCAATTGCTATTGACAAATTTTGGCATGTGGACACACATTTTTTCTATTCATCTGCAATCAGGTGTTATAAGTATATGTGTGTGTATATATAACTTTCTTTTTCTTTTTAACTCAGATGGGAATACACTGTAAGCACAGTTCAGTTGAATTTTATAAAATGATGCATATCTTGGAGATTTAAATCTACTTTATTATTTTTAAAAGTTGCATAGTATTTCATTGCATGGATATGCCATTATTTATTTAATCAGTTTTCTATTGACAGACATTTAAGTTTACCACAATGAACATACTTTTATGCATTATGTTATAGGCCTGTATAGGCAAATAAATATGTAGAATGAATTCCTAGAAATGAAATTACTGTTCTAAATTAATTTAAAAATGAGTTTAGAATAATTCACGCCAGAATTTTTTAGCATAAGAATCTCTTTTTGAAAAGATCATACATATTTATAAAAGTCAAAGAAATAAAGAACAATAAAAAGAAGAAAGCAAAATTTATTCTAATACACAACTAAATAGAAATCACCACTTTTTACATTAGATGACTATCATAACAGGTATCTATTAATGCTTTTGTAAAAGAAAGCCAGATAGATAAAATAATTTTATTTTAAAAAGAACCATGGTATGATAATTTTAAAAGTATATTACACTTAACTTTTATTTGGATCCAGCAGGATAAAAAGAAACTCAGGTGGAACTGAAGGAATCTCTCACACTTTAGATAAGTGTTTCATTGCCACAAGAGACATTAGTTTCTGAAAGTTCCTTCCAAAATTAAAAAGGAAGATTCCCAAAATACTAAGGATTAAATCCACTCTTACACAATGTTCTATTTTGTCTTCTCCTGTCCCCAACAAAGTTTTGTTAAAAAATTTTAGAAAATTTTGTTCAGGCCTATCATTTTACAATCTATTCTGCAATGATTATTCCCTTAGTTTTTAAGCCATATTTCTATATTTAACAGATTTAGAACTCATCACACTTTTTTTAAAACATGGTTCTTCTATCTTTAACTTTTAAATTTTGATTTATCTCTCAGTTACCTTGATTTAATTGACATTGTTGTTTTTCAACAAAGAGTCATATTACTATTTTTTTCTAGGTGCTTGAATGATTGACGACACGATTCAGCTGTTTTATAGAAAAGGGAAAAATTTACCAAATATAATTGTTTTAGGTCTCATTTTCCCTCAGAATGTTCTAGACATTACTATCTTTTAGAATGGAGAGTTGTAGTGGAAACTGTCTTACTCTTGTTTTACCCTACACCTTGTAAATGTCTTGCTTTGTTATGTGGATGCCTAGACATTTGTTTTTTCATGTTAAAACTCAAAAATTTAATTTGAATACATCTTGATGTAATTTTTCTTCTGTATCAACTTTTCCAGGAATATGGTATACATTTACGACCTGCCTGCTTACTTCTTCCTTCATTCCAAAGAAATTTTTATATTATATTTTATAGTACTTTTACTTTTTATTAAAATTTTTTCCCAGTTCAACATTATTTACTTTATATTGAATCTTGTTGCATTTTACATCTATTTTCTTCTCTCTAATGCATTAATCTCTGTTTCTTTTGTAGTTTAGCTGCAGCTTTTCCTATCAACAATTTAATTTTCAGGCATGTATATTTTTCTCTTGCTGTTTTTAACATTGCTATTAAATCTATAATGTTATTTTTTGATTCTCAATTTATTTCCTCAATGGTTAGTTCCCTTTACTTTATATTTCTACGTTTTATTATCTATTTCTTCCCCAGCTCCTATTTAAATTAATTCATGTCATTATTAAGTTCTCTTCTTCCTTTCATTGTGTTTTTTATGAGATTTAAAAGTCTATCTTCTATTAAATTTAAATGCCCAGTTCACTCTACTTGCTATAGAAGACGGCTATCTTCTTCCATTTTTGAAATTCTACCAGGAAGTGAAGGAGCTTTTATTATGCCTGTGTTCCTACAATCTCCCCAGGTTGCTTGCCTATCCCCCTCGATATGCTTCTATCTAAATTGAGGAATACTCATGGGATTTTCAAACATTTTGTCTTATGTTTTCCCTAGTTCCATTTTTGGGCAGTGAAAGGTTGGTGATGAGCAATGAAGAACAGCATTGACATCATTTATTTAGTTCATTGACCACGACATTTGAAGATGTGGTACCCAGTTGTTACTCCTTTCTTTGACTGTTTGCTGCTGATACATGTTTTGCAACTTTGTTTTGAGAGTTATCATATATATATATATATATATATATATATATATATATATATATATGGGCAGGGGGATGTTTTAATCTGGCATTACCTTTTATGTAGAAATACTCTTCCTTCCGTGTTGTGAACCAGCTTCCAAAGTGGCAGCACCACTGTACCTTCCACCTGTGTAAACCCAAACCGCCAAATGTTTTAATCTTTGGCAATCAGATGCATAACAATGTTATTTTATTGTTTTAATGTACAGTTCTTATGAATGAGGTTGAGTGGAAATTTGTTTTCTTATTGCTTTATAAGAGCTCTTTATCTATTATGGAAAATTGCTTTTGCAAATACTTCCCCCAGTTTGTCATTTTTCTTTTGGCTTTGATTATGATGTTTTGATTATGTTTGTATTAATTTCTAATTTTTATGAAGTCAAATGATGCATTTCTCTTATATTTTTTAAGTGTTGTGACTTACTTAGAAAGCCCTTCCTTAGTCCTAGATTTTTAAAAAATCCAGAAGCTGAAAAAACAAAGATTACTCATCCCTCCTCACCCCCTCATACACCTGCTAAGCCTAAATCCATGAGCAAGGGGCTTAGCATATGTTTTAAAAAGATTTCCCTGGTTAAAACTTACTGGATCTGATGGTCTCTACTGTGTCTTCCAAATATGACATGCTATGATTGTAAGTGATACTTCACAAATAGAAGAGCGACAGACATTTTGTGAGGATGAAAAAGCACCACAGGCATTAATTTTTTTTAAAAGTTGTTCTCAGTCCAGGACTTCATAACATATAAAGATTTACAAAGTATGACATATTTCTATCATTTAGAGGAAACCAGTAAAATATAATGATTCCTCTGACTGGAGGACTTTATTCAGATCAGAAAAGAAAAAAAGATAGTTACTCTCTTAACCAGAGAAGCGAATAGCTTTTGAAAATATTAATAGTGATTTGGAGAATAATATGAAACAAGAATGGGCTATTGCTAGATTTAAAACCAAGCAGATCAAAGGGACCAGAAAGAGAAGAAGGGGGGAAAATAAATATTTTGTGTAGCATTATTGTTACTGTTATCTCAGAAACACATTTTATCAAAAAGAAAAAAAAGCCTCATTAAATTATCGCAGGCATGTGCCATCCCATCTTCTGAAGGGGTTCTATTAGAGTTAGACTATTCTATCATTATTGAGGATGTTTCCTAAACAGGATATCTCTTCTGTTCAAAATGATAAGGTGGAGAACATGTAGCCAAATGAAATTATCCAAGTGGCAGAATATTCGCATATAAGATAATTTATAGTTCCCCATAAATGTTAAATCTGGGACCTGTACAATGATGAGTTATGAATTCAGCCCCTGTTAATGTTTCCTTTGCAATATGTGGTGGGAAACAGCTATTAAAAATACTAGCGTCACTATTTATTCAAAGGTTCCACATCACCAGAATAAATTGCCCGAGAGGAAACATCTTGTTCATAACGATTTGGAATACAGAGCTTAAAGTTTCATGGACTGAATGTTCAGCTTTATAATAAGGAAGCATTCATAATATATGTGTGATATTTGTTAGTGCTAAACATATAGCTAAATATTTCATGAAAGGGCTATTGTGCACTTGATTTTACAATAAACAGTTAAAACTCCTGGAGTAGATTTGATGCAAGTGGAATGTTTGCTTAGATTTAGCAGAGAGAAATCGTGTAAATAATTCATGGGGTGTAATTCGACTCAATATTTTTCCTGGCCTATGAGGCATATGAACTTACCTTTTTTTCCCCATGTAGCTTTGCTGTCTTCTTAAGGTTCCAGGTCCTTTTGGTTTGTAATTCACCTCTGGGGTCAATTTGAAAATAAATTAAGATTAGCTGAAGAAAATGTATGCGTTTTTCATTGCATAATGTTGAAGGCATTCAAAAGAACCACCTGCCACTTTTTTTATTCAGAAAAACAATGAAAAAGAAGACAGGTAAGGAAGGCTGAATTCAAATAGGATCCACGATTCCTGTTCTTAAGTGGCAAAGGTATTTGCCTCTGCTAAATTAAATTAAATTTGACCCCAAACTGCTTCCATATGTAGAAACTTAACTAAGAGTATATTCTTATAAAAAGCAGCTGAGTCTCGGCCAATTGGCTAAAGCAGCTCAGCTGCTAAAGCAGCTGAGCCAATCACAGGTTGCCAACTGATCAGAGCATTGTCCATATAAGGCAAATTCTGAGCTGTAACCAATCAAGCTGTTCTGTACGTAACGTCCTCTTTCTATCAATAAAGAAGGCCTGCCTACATTGCTAGGTGAAGGTTCTGAGTGCTGCCAGATTTATGAATTGGCCTTTGCTCATACAAACTTTGCTGAATTTAATTTGTTTAATGTCTTTCTTTTCTTTTTTCGAGTCAGAGTTTCTCTCTGTTGCCCAAGTTGGAGTGCAGCGGAACAATCGAAGCTCACTGCAGCCGGGACCTACTTGGCTTAAGCAGCCGTCTCACCTCAGCCTCACGAATAGCTGGAAGCACAGGCCTACGCTGTCATGCCTGGCTAGTTGGTGTTTTTTAAATTTTTGTGGCGACAGGCCTCACTAGTTGCCCAGGCTGCTCTCCAACTCTTGGACTCAAGTGATCGTCTCACTTTAGCCTGCCAAAGTGTTGGGATTATAGGTGTGAGCCACTTACCCACCTTTTTTTTTTTTTTTTTTTTTTTTACAAGTTGTTATTGGAGGTAGAGTCCGAAGTAGGCCTCCTACAATCCTCAGGTCAGAAGAAGTGAGTGACCAAGTGGAAGTACCCACCAGGCCCATTGTGCTCACTGATCTCTTGCAGCAACCGGGGCAATGGGTGAGTTCTGTCTCAGGTTCAAGCTCCATGAAGTTGTGTTTTGAAAGTTTATTTGAGCTTTTTAAAAAAAATCAGACCTTGGTTCAGAAGTTGCAACAGAAACAGGACAGGGTCTTATAGGGAGGCCTCAGTTGTCTAATTGGGTCATGCAGAAACTGTACTGGGTTTAGTAAGTGGATAAGATTCCTAAAGAACAGGGAATCATGGGTTCATTTGGATCTAAGAAGGCCAGAACTCCTCCATTTGAAACTCCAGCTAATTTCATGTATTAGAACTATGCATCCAGAAACTGATTTTCTACAGAAATGGGTGAACTTTACCAAAGGTAACTTAGAATAGTCACATTGAGGCAACTTCTTCAAGGGGCAACTTCTTCGAAAGGCAAAGAGGTGCATGTGTTTACAGTTACAACAGCTAAAAAGACCAAGAGGACCTCCTCCCCAAACTGAGGGGCCCCAAAGGAAAGAATACTATGGCCTGAGATCTCTGCCTTTAATGCAAGTGGTTAGGCCATTGGAAAATAAATTATCCACTTTCACAACAGCCATTTGATGGAACCATTCGTTTTGGCCTAGAATATTTCCCCACTAAAAGACAATAATCAATCTCCTAGAAAAAAAATTCCTATGGCAAGAGTTTCAAATTAAGTTCAAAAAGTTCCTGTGTCCAAACTTAACCTAATTAACACTTGGACCATTTTCAGAAAAACATGCGTAAGAATTTGTTTGTGGTTTCTCCATTCAGTCCTGCCTGCTTCTCCTATGGGGACCTCTCAGTTGACTGGAACCCTCCTTTTTTTTTTTTTTTTTTTTTTTTTTTTTTTAAAAGACAGAGTTTTGCTCTTGTTGCCCAGTCTGGAGTGCAATAGCATGATCTTGGCTCACTGCAACCTCCGCCTCTGGGTTCAAGCGATTCTCCTGACTCAGCCTCCTGAGTAGCTGGGATTATAGGTGCATGCTGCTGCACCCAGGTAATTTTTGTATTTTTAGTAGAGATGGCGTTTCACCATATTGGCCAGGCGGGTCTTGAACTCCTGATCTCAGGCGATCTGCCCACTTCGGCCTCCCAAAGTGCTGGGATTACAGGCGTGAGCCACTGCCACCTGGCCAAATACCCTCTTCTCAAACCCCTGCTGACTATATGCTCTGTCAACTCTGTCCGCCTCTTTCTTGTTGTCATAATATTTACTATGCCCCCAAACTCTTTTTTGGGAAAAAACCCCAACTGATTCATTTGTCATTCAATCTTGAAAACAAACAAACAAATAAACAAAGGCTGAACTAGTTTCTGACTGTAAGGCAAGATTAGAAGTATCCATGCTGAGTCCAGGCATAGAAAATGCTTATATTTTTGTACCTGGCAGATGGCTAAAATTTTAGAATGAAAGCTATATGATCTGTTTCTATCTATATGTTTATGTATGCCTATATGTATGATATATATATATGTGTGATCTTTTTCTATCTCCTAATGATATTGCCAAAACTAAATTGTGAAAGAACTCTATTTAATTGGCTTAAAGAAAAATATATGCTTATATAAATTAAACGTCCTCTCAGAAATATAAGAACTAACCCAGATGCTTTCCAAATTCATGCGGCTTGAATAATCTTTCATAAATAAGAATATTGTTGGTTTGATTAAAATAGGCATCTCTTTAGGGTTGTCATCATTAAATGGTACAGATGCATGACTTTTCCTACCTATGTTTACCGGTAAAATAAGCTTTTTATTTCTGTATTTTAAAGTTTTTCAGCAAGAAAAATTACTTAAGATGATGGCTAGCTATTTAATGTCTTTTTTTAAAATTAGAAATCCAAGCATAACTGTTAAAAACAAATGAGTTAAATAGATATGAGGAAAATAGAATTCCTATATGAAAGACATCCTCCCTATACTACAAGGGTTTAAACATTCTTAGAATCAAGAATGGATAGTTAAGGCTGAGAGAAGTCATTATAAACAGCAATTTAAATCTCAGGTCTAGCCATAAATCCTAATAGGCTAGAGATGAAATTTTGCCTTCTTTACAGTTTCTTGTTACAAAGAGACTAAAGATATTTGGGACTATTAGTAAACATGTTCTGTGCCACACTGACAAATTGTACTATGAAAAAAACACATGCTTCTAGAATTTATGATTCATAGATTTTACAATCTGCAGATTTCTTGTGTATAGACAGTTCAGTATTGTTTACCTCTTATTGTTCATTAGAAATTAAGGCCACTAAGGATTAAGGATTCTAGTTCATATATGTAGCTGAAATTACTATGAATAAAGGGAATAACTCTATTCAAATATGCAAGGAAGGTAAGGTGTGCTTTTGGCAAGGAAATGCTATAAGGTATGAGGGGGTATTGTTTGTTAAGGAAAAAAGTGTAATTTTTGTCCTGAAGTAGAATGACTGGTTGTTTTAAAATAAGAAAGGGGAAAAGTATGAAATAAAAAAACTAAATGGATAAGAAATTGTAGGAAGCTTGTGGAAGATGAATCTTGTGAAAGGAAATTTGTGTGTGACCAAACTGGCTAAGATTAGAAGGGAATCATTCATAAGTTTTTTTAAAAATTGTGCACTAATATAAAAAGCACACTGATGCAAAACTAGAATTTGGTCACCTCTGTTAAAACAACAAAATTTTCATAGAGTATTGGGCTACTTATAGCAGGAAATTGTTGAAAGTTTTTCTTTAGCTTTTAGGTAATCCGCCTAGGAAACAAAGATTCTGTGTTTTACCAGGATGATTTCCTATGCTTCATGTTGTCTTTATTAGGCTTTTGATCACTTAAGAAACTGAGTCCTGTCTATTAAAAGCGCTAAGGTTTTTCTACAATTATGTATCTTTCTGAATTTGCCTTTGAAGTCTTTTAATTAAGTAAATGACTATTGCTTTCACAGTGACCTGTGATTCTATTTTGATCAGCTGTTTTAAACTCTTGATATTTTTTAACAAATTTCCAATATTAAATTCTAAATTATTTTTTGACCCTAAATTAACTTTGGGATTTTCCAGATGGTCTCCCGGAATATCTCAAAAGGGTATCTCTCCTTATAAAGAGTTACTGTAAACTAACTGGGCTTATTTGACATATTAAATTATATGGGCAGCATTGTCAAACAATAACTAATACCAAACTTTTTTGAGTTATATTTACATCAATGTGTTATTAATATGTGTTCTAGAAATTATATGAAATTCCTAGAAATCGGATTATACCATTGGACTGGATAAAAATTCCCAGAACTTTAATGAAGAAAACTGATTAGCTTTATAAAACTGCTAACCCAATATCAAGCAGGACAAGAATAAATTGAATACCAAGGATATGCTTTGGGGGATTTTCATGCTAAGTCAGCCAGTATGAAACTTGATTAGATATGCAATTTGAATGAACTCCACAAAATTGATCCAAGTCCAATTACCTATGATAACCTACTTAATAAACAGTGCTATACCCCTAAGTTGTAGAAATAAAACTGGTATTTAAGGTGATGTAAGTCCAGTGTTAAGTGTGAGGAGCCTGGGCAGCTGCCTGGTCCTTCCTGAGTCTTTAATTTTTCCATTATTAAAAGTTCTGCACTCTAAGACTCATCATGAAGTAAATAAAATGATAAAAATTATTTTAAAAATTGATGGGATGACTGTTCTAAAATTAAATGGTTCGTAACCAATGTTTGATTTGTCAAATCCATAATTCTGGTAAGGCAATAAAAACTTCAGGTGATACATTTCTAGCACCTGTTGGATATTTGAACACTTACAGATGGATTTTCTTCAATTGCCACTTTCCATGCATGTTTTCCTGTTGCATGAAAGATTTTCCATGCAGGAAGGCTAATGCTATAACAGTAGCTAAATAATTACTAGAACATATGTTTTCCTTATGGGGCATTCCTGGAGAATTTTCCAGTCGTAGAGGTACTCATTTCACTGGACAAGTTGTAAAACAGTTAAGTAAGGTATTACAAACACAATGGAATTAGGCAAAGCTAATAGAATCAATTGTATTACCTTGGTAAAAGGTATTACTGACTGATGGCAATCAGACCTACCCTTAGTGGAAAATACAGATTAACTCCTTATGAAATAGCTACTGGAAGGCATATCCTCCTAATAATAGCAGCTCACATGTCTCCTGCTCTTACAAACTCTGACATGACACAGTATTGCAAGGCTTTAATGCATTATGCCAAAGTACTAGAGAAAGATTGCCCTTGAACTCCATTGAAGGGATCATCCTAAGTTTTTCTCTGTAGCAAAATTTTAGGGCCTCGAGTCTTGGATCCTTGAGTTGTGGGCTTCTCTCAACTCAAAAAGGCACCTCCAGACTCTTATAGGCTCACTGGAGACCTCGAGGTAAAACTGACCAAAGAGGTTTCTCTTCAGAAGCAGATGGCATTCTAGATATGGACAGCTTTCCCAAAATCACAGATCATCAAGACTTCTGTCTTCTGTCACTGTAAGATCTTTGTCCCTTTCTCCTCATATTTCTTTTCTCTTTATATGTGGCAAGATAATGTGATAACTAAGATTTCATAATTGATAGCTTCTACAGGGAACTTAACTGAATGCTGGGCAGGACATGTTAAATCTAAATTATTATGTGACCTTAGAGATTTTCTGGTTTGCCCTGTAACAAATTTCACTGATATTCCAAGTGTGGCTATCTGTTCAAATTGCTCATCTGGTCCTTTATATAGGGTTAGGTTTTTAGATTTATGAGTTCGGATTCCCTGTTTAATTCTAAGAGTAGATAAAATCTATAATGAGGGTTTTGCAGTAAGATTATGCCAGAAATTGACTTAGAAAACCAAAGTAAAGATAATTCAACAGTTTGTAGGCAAATTTATAACATTAATCCCTTGTCAGTAGCCTCCAACCATGCAATGATTCAATAATGGAGCCTTAGATAAATATTACTAGTGCTTCCCTACTGATGACTCCTAATGTATAAGGCATCCCACAGGGATCTGTCTGTTGTGCCCTTCTAGGATATATTTTTATATGTGCAAGATTTAATAACAACCATATGTGTGGGCAACTTCATGTCTCAATAATTAAAAAAAAAAAAGGACCAATGTGGATTAAGGATCCTAAGAATAGTGTCACTCCATAACCAATTGGAAATTTCACATTGGTCTAAACCTCATAATTTGTAGTATGAAATAAAGAGGAATTTGCCAGAAGGCATAAATGCCTCTAAATGGGCATCTTTTGGCAGAATACTCCTTTCTTGGTTTGGTATAAATGTAAATAAAGTTTGATTAGAAATCTATGTTAAACATTAGCTACTATAGCTGACTCTACTGAAAAGGCTATAGTTATCCAGCAAACTTCTTTAAATTTTCTTGCTTGAGTTGTTTTAGATAACATAATTGCTTTGGACTATCTGTTGGCTGAATGGGGGGAGTGTGTGTGATAGCTAACACCTCCTGCTGCACTTGGATAAATACATCTGGTATGGCAGAAACTCAGTTGCAAGAAATCAACAAACAAGCTACTTGATTAAAACAAGTAGATTCTTTTTCTGGTTCATTTTTGATATATTTGATTTTGACCAGTTCAATTTGTGGGGGCCCATGTTAAGGAATATACTTCAATCTCTCAGCATTATTTTTTTTTTTTTTTTTTTTTTTTTTTTTTTTTGAGACGGAGTCTTGCTCTTTCGCCCAGGCTGGAGTGCAGTGGCGCAATCTCGGCTCACTGCAAGCTCCGCGTCCCGGGTTCACGCCATTCTCCTGCCTCAGCCTCTCCGAGTAGCTGGGACTACAGGCGCCCGCCACCACGCCCGGCTAATTTTTTGTATTTTTTAGTAGAGACGGGGTTTCACCGTGGTCTCGATCTCCTGACCTTGTGATCCGCCTGCCTCGGCCTCCCAAAGTGCTGGGATTACAAGCGTGAGCCACCGCGCCCGGCCCTCTCAGCATTATTTTTTGATAACCATCATAATAGTCTCCCTGGTGTACTGTATCCTCTCACGAGGTTTAAATGTTCATATGTAGCCATCCGTTGTATGTCAAATGGTCTCACTACACTTAGAAAAACAAAAATATGAAGAGAACATAAAGAATCATCCAAGTGACTTGTTGTTGTGAAGTATGAATCTCATACTGAGAACAAACAACCATTATGATGGTGACAGAGGGTGGCATCAATGCCCAAGGTTTTGGTCAAATCTCAAAATTGAGAACGAGACCAAAGAGGGGAAATTGTTTTAAATTAATTTTGGCTTAAAGCTGTCTCTGTATGTAACAAACTGCAACCTAACTTAAGAGTATATTCTTGTGATAAGTAGCTGAGTCTCAGCCAATCATAGCAGCTGAGCTTCAGCCAATCATAGCAGCTGAGCTTCAGCCAATCATAGCAGCTGAGCTTCAGCCAATGAAAGGTTGCCGACTGATAAGACCACGTCCATATAAGGCAAATGCTGAGCTGTAACCAATCAAGCTGTTTCTGTTGTCACTTTATTTTTCTGTCTGTAAATATGCCTGCCCACATTGCTGGGTAGAGGAGGTTCTAAGTGCTTCCCAATTCATAAATTGTTCTCTGCTCAAATAAACTCTGCTAAATTTAATTTGTCTAAACTTTTTCTTTTAGCATGTCTGGCTTCTCTCTCCTACAAGCCAAACATAATTAGGCACAAGGTTAATTGCAAGACATGAAAGAAAAATGTGATGACTTAGGGTAATGATGGCATAGGATAAGTTGCACATTACTAATTTAAACTATGACACTTAGGGCCATCCCTGGGGTTGCGTAGGGTTCTACGCCCCTTCTTTTAGCAATTGTGTTAAAGCAATTAGGTACCAAAGAATATCGTAAGAAGCCTTGAAATAAAAACATAGAAAAATGTGAGGGGGAAGCCCAGCCATTTTTCCTAGTGATATTGAAGTCTTTGTAGACCTTTGAGTTGCCAAGGCCATCGTCCTCTCACCTACCAACTTCTTTCGAGAACAATTTTTGACTAATTTCCTGCTCATCATTACTTAAGTTATTAGAAACGTAAATATGTGTTTCCATTTTTAATGATTGTTAAACTATAAAGAGGTTCTTGGTTATTTCCTTTCTTTGATTTGTTCTTGATATTTCTTTTTATAAATTTTTTTTTTTTTGAAACAGGGTCTCACTTTGTCACCCAGGCTGAAGTGGAGTGGCATGATCATAGCTCATTGTAACCTCAAACTCCTGGGCTCAAGCAATCTTCCTGCTTCTGCTTCCCAAGTAGCTGGGACTACAGGTTTGTACCACCATGTGAGGCTAATTTTTAAAAAAACTTTTAGTAGAGATGGGGTCATGCTGTTTTGCCCAGACTGGTCTTGAACTCCTGGTCTCAAACAATCTTCCTGCTTTGGCCTCCCAAGGTGCTAGGATTACAGGTATGAGCCACCAGGCCTGGCCTAATATTTCTTTTGAATGTAGCAAAGCAAATCTTATTTTAAAATTTGCTAGTGATAACCCATTCACTAAGTGTAATTTGAGTCATCAGATTTTTTTTTCTAGTGTGGATTGTATGAAATAGGCTTCTGAGAGAATGATTGCCCTGTTCTTCCTCCCCTACCCCAACCACACAGACACACACAGAAGGAGAATTGTCCCCAAGTCTGCAAGCAGGAAAAAGCCTCAAGTGAAGGATACAGAACCTTAAATTAGAGAAGGGGAAACAGTTGTTTAGGAAGATGTCTATATCAAGACCACTAAAATTGAAGACTATAAATGAGTGCTACAAAAATTCTTTCTTATCTGCCTTTGTGTGTCCAAGGTAGAGAAGGGTATAATGAAAAGTGTGTTTCCTCAGTGAGCATCCTATAGTTATGATGCAATTTTCAAAAGCTCTGTGAGCCAGAAAATGTGAATTCTAGTCTCAGCTTCAACACCAATTAGCTGGTGATTTTGGACCATTTCCCCTTCAGTTTCCTTATGCATAAGTTGATGGAGCTGGTTATAAGTAATTCTAAAATCCTTTCCAGCTCTCATCTCCTGTTCAAATGGAGTGTTATCTGAGTTTCAGTCTGAGGCATATCAGAAATGAGCCAGAGTTGAACTACCAGATTCCATGGAAGCGAGTTGCACTCCTTATAATATGAACACTCTCTCCACTGGGCATGAGCTTGCTGAGGAGTGACAAAAGTTTCTTTGCTTGACCAAACTTAAGTCTCTTGAAACTTCTCCTAGGCCTGTCTGTGAACTTTCTTACAAAAGTCTAGTTTTAGCCAGAACCCTGCTAGGTAAGTTTATTAAGTCTCTACTGCCCCTGGTATCTGATCACCTTCGATGTCAGATTGTGTTCCTCAATCTTCCGCCATCCCCCAGGTGATGTCTGATCATGCTTGCCATTTTTCAGCAAGAATCCTGTTGGATTGATTTAGCCAGATGTCTCTTATCCCTGATGTTTTCTCTTAATAATTTTTCATCCACTGACCCCACCCTGCTCTTTGGCTATAAATTCTCAATTGTCCATCCTGTACTTGAAGTTGAATCCAATTTCTCTCTTCTATTGCAAGCCCCAGTTACCATCGTTGTATGCCTATTGCGATGGTTCTGAATAAAGTCTTCCTTATCATGTGTTGACAAGTATCATTGAATCTTCGTTTCTAATAGGAGGAAGGATTCCGAGGAGCAAGGACCAGGGAGGGGTACTTTATCTAGGAACAGAGCCTGGGAAGCGGGAAAGTCCATTAGCTATGGCTTCCTCATCATCGACAAATATGCCATCTTTGATGATGATGATATTTGCTTTAATATACCCTGGAAGGCCTGTGGCTATTTCAGTTGCTGCCAAAGATTCTATAAATATATCAATATATACATTGTAATATGATCATTACCATATATGATATGGTAATACCATATCAATTACCATACATGATATAGTAATACCATATCATGTATGTCAAGCCACTTTATATTATACCAGAAGGATTTCAAAGACCAGAGAATGAGCCCTTGTTGCTTTCACCCTGTGAGTTCCATTGCCCTGGACAGATTACCTTTAAACATGTTGATCTGCAGACCACTTCAGCTTGGCCAGGCCACCCTTGCATCCCTCTCCTCTCCCCCAAACCATCAGTGACAAATCCATGTAACTCCCTTTCCCCACTCTTCACTCCTAATGACCAGAGCAAAATCAGACAAACCAACAATCAAAGACCAAATTTATTTAAGTAAATGGGAAGAAAAAAATGTTTTAAATGAGACCAAAGAAGACTGCAGTAGGTAAATCATTTTATCCCAAGCACTGGCATACGACAAACTGTAAGATTTCAAGAATCCACGTGTTTTCTTGAGGAGCCTGGAAAACATACTTTGAGAACTGTCTCCCTGAAGCAAGCTGTTTGTCCAAACAGGATCATCTGCCGCTCTGTTTTACTTTTATTTCCCAGTAGCCAAAAACTAGGGTTCTGAACAAGTTCAGAGGCTCACCCACCTCTTTCTGAGTCACTGCTTTCTAATTTTCCTTGGAGTGTGTCCATTCAGGCACTGACCAGTATTGAACCTATTTAGCTTATAAGACCTGGCAGTTTCATAGCCAAAGGTGGATCAAGAGGCAGTTCATCAAAGTTCAAACCATGATAAGAGATCTGGCATGAAATGGGAGGCTGGACTTGCCAATAAAGGGAGGTATTCTTTTGGGAAAGGTTGGCATGTTTATGATTCTTGAGGTTATGTGAGCTCAGTTTTTCCCCTTAAACATCTGCCACAGGTGCTGGGGAAACACTGCTTGTATTTTTGTATGAACATGGTGTAAATAATGTCCACTTTCAATAAACTTAAAAATGAAACAGCTGCCATGCAGGGCTTAAAAACAACTTGTGACTTCCCGTAAGTCTGAGAGGACGTTATCACTATTCTCCATTTAAAAATGTTACCCCTCCTGTCACCTTCACCATGGGTCTATAGCCCTATAAAGTTCATAGCCCTCGACTCTGTTTTTCACAAATACATGGCAATGGCTTCAATAAACAAATAAACCACTTTTTCTGTCTTCTTGGAGGAAATGCTGAAGCTACAGCATTTAGCACTGTCCTGGTAAAAACACTCTACGCCTTATAATTAAAAAAAAAAAAAAAAAAAAAACTCTGGTACTCGGTGGGAGTGCGGGGAGGCTTTTAAAAATGTGTGTAACTGCCTCTCTTTTGTATGTTGTTTGTCATATGTTGTAAGCCACAACAGCTAGGACTTTATCTTCTAAATTCTATGATTCCTGAAGATTTGGCCTTGGGCAAGGAAGCAATCTGTAAAGCCTATGCATGTAATACATATTAAGTGTGAGTTTCCAGGCACTTATACATGTTTTCTTTCTTAACTACACAGGATTTTCTTTTTCACCATTCCAATAGAGTTAAAGGCAGAGAAAAGTTTTCCTTCTATGCAACAACAGGCTCTGCACACATCCTGGGAGCCGATCGGTAGCATCCAAGAGACAATGGGGTTCTATTCTCACTTTTAATAGAATGAATGTAGTTTACTCTTTAAAGATTTTATTTCAAAAGATAAGATGTGAAATGATGGAACAAAAATAATCCAGAACATTTTGCATGTTATGTGATTTTTTGGTGTGTGTATAAAGACTCTTAATAGCCACTAGATTAATTGATTGAGTCAAAGTTCATTTATGCAGATTACCAGTTTACCACTCTTATCCTGGTGAATTAAGGCCAGTGGTTTTCAACCAAGGTAAATTTGCCCTCCCAAGGGACACTTAGCAATGTCTGGAAACATTTTTGGTTGTTACAACCAGGAGAGAAGTGCGACTGGTATCTAATGGGTAGAGGCCAGGGATGCTGCTAAAACATCTTCCTGCCCAACACACACAATAAGGAACCATCCTATTGAAATGTCAAAATTGAGAAATGTTGGGGAAAAAAGTGACAGTGAACACAGGGTTGAAGACCAAGAGGTTAAAGAGGGCATAGGGGATCAACTTGAAGAGTGCCATCTTCAAATGCCAGTTCCCGGCCCATCATCAAGCAAGAAAGAGAATCCTCCTTCAAGGATACCATAATAGAGTCTTACACAGCAGCAGAACTGATAACTGATGACCCTACCCCACTGATTAGCCCAGACCCCTATGGTGTCTCTACCACTCCTTAAGCCATCTCTACTAGGCAGATCCTGACATCCACGAAGGATAGTTATAGAATTCTCTGGGCATTTCCATGGTTCACTCCATTGATTTTTTAATTATTTATAAGAATATTTGTTTATTTATAAGAAGATACAAGCTAATGATGGCCATTTAAAGAATATAGAAAGTATGTAAAGTCAGACAGAATCTTCTGCCTAGTCTTTAATCATTCCCCCATTTTGCTGATGTAACATTGAAACCTACTTACAAGTAGTTTTACTTCCCATTTTACCTCCAAATACTGCAATTACTGTGAAATTTTTTTATTTAACAAATATAGACACTTTTTAATCTTAAATCATATAGATTGATCTTGTAATTTTTAAATTGGCTATGTAATATTCTGTAGAATAAATGTACCATAATTTATTCAACTATACATCTTCTATTGATCTGTTTTTTCAGTTTTTCTTTCTGTTATAAACTGTAAAAATAAACACATTTGTACATATAATTTCAAGTACTAGTATTTTTATCTATTTATTAGTACTTTTATTTCTGTTGGATTCCCAGATGGGATGGCTGGGACACCGATTATGCATTTTTTTCAAAGTATTATTATTTTTATTATGGTATAGAGTTGTACTTTATATATTAGCTCATTTTATAGCAAAATATTTTTATTTTATGTGCAACTGTAGAGAAACCACTGTATTTTCTTTTTCTATAGAAAATAGTAAAAATGATTACATTTCCCAGGCTAGCCCAACAAGCTCATTTAAACCAAATAGTACCTGAATACATTATACACTTATAAATATGGTTTGGTTTCTTGGATCCCAGGGAAAACTTTAGTTTCATTTATTGAAACAGCCATGTTGTTCTTTAAGTTATGTGAAGTGAAATTCCTATTAATCTTCCCTTTTAGTCTTGATTTATGCCTGATTATTTTTCTTCATGCTAATCCACAATCCATAACAAGGTTTTTGCTGTTCTTTTCTGAAGGACAGATACGATATGGTTTAATCCGCTTGATGAGGTACCCATGCCTGTCCAAATAATGAAATATCTTGGTTGTTATTAAAGTGTGCCCAATATTTGGGCAAAACCAGAATCTAATAAATTTCCCTGTCCCCTAATACACACAGCTTAATGGGAAGCCATGAGGAACAGGAGTAAAGTGGTAAAACTGGCAAGTGGATCAAGAGAATTCTCAAACCAGAGGCAAGAAACATCTAATCAGGATTCAAAGGCAGAACCGAAGTTCAAATAGGAAAAGGGTGGTTTTGCTTTTTTTTTTTTTTTTTTTTTTTTTTTTTTTGAGACTGAATCTCGCTCTGTTTTCCCGGCTGAAGTGCAGTGGCGCAATCTTGGCCCATTGCAAGCTCCGCCTCCCGGGTTAGCATGATTCTGGTGCCTCAGCCTCCTGAGTAGCCGAGATTACAGGTACCTGCCATCATGCCAGACTAATTTTCGTATTTTTATTAGAGACAAGGTTTCACCATGTTGGCCAGGCTGGTCTCAAACTCCTGACCTCAAGTAATCCACCTGGCTTGGCCTCTCAAAGTACTGGGATTACAGGCATAAGCCACTGTGTCTGGCTAAAGGATGTTGGCTAAAGGATGTTGCCTCAAGGATCAGGAGCTAAACTGGCTATCAGAGCCCCTAGAGATTATGCATTTCTAACTCTTAACATTACTGCTATATGTTTTTAGAAGTTGTAGTGATGTAGCCTCAATGAGTACTCATTTTCCCACAATTTTGCCAGTAAAAGTTAGTCAACTTCTAGATTATTTAATATCATCTACTACATTCTTATAACACTATAAAATAGCCCACTATTGTTTCTTGTATCATGTGCAGATATATATGTGTGTACACATATATGTATATTACAACATTTATTCCTTTAATCTGGACTTTATGTATGATGTGAAATAAAGGTCTAATTCTTATTGTTCAGAATGGAAAACCAAACTAGGCTCAAACTGATTAAATAAATAGTTTGAGCCTACCTCACTGCCATAGATTTGAAATTAGATCTTTATCATATACTAAGTTTTCATAATACCAGTATTTGTTTCTGAGCATTCACTTATGTTAATTATTTTCACTTCCGCCAATACCATACTGTTTTGATTCTTGTAGCTTTATAATAAATTGTGCTATCTACCAAGGCAAGTTGCTCTTGTTTTTTTTTTTTTTTTTTTTTCTTTTGCTCATTTTTAATTGAATTTTTGTCTTCCCATTATTTTTTATTATTATTATTATTTTCTTTTTTTAATTATACTTTAGGTTTTAGGGTACATGTGCACAATGTGCAGGTTTGTTACATATGTATCCATGTGCCATGTTGATTTCCTGCACTCATTAACTTGTCATTTAGCATTAGGTATATCTCCTAATGCTGTCCCTCCCCCCTCCCCCCACCCCACAACAGTCCCCGGAGTGTGATGTTCCCCTTCCTGTGTCCATGAGTTCTCATTGTTCAATTCCCACCTATGAGTGAGAGCATGCGGTGTTTGGTTTTTTGTCCTTGCGATCATTTACTGAGAATGATGTTTTCCAATTTCATCCATGTCCCTACAAAGGACATGAACTCATCATTTTTTATGGCTGCATAGTATTCCATGGTGTATATGTGCCACATTTTCTTAATCCAGTCTATTGTTGTTGGACATTTGGGTTGGTTCCAAGTCTTTGCTATTGTGAATAGTGCTGCAATAAACATACGTGTGCATGTGTCTTTATAGCAGCATGATTTATAGTCCTTTGGGTATATACCCAGTAATGGGATGGCTGGGTCAAATGGTATTTCTAGTTCTAGATCCCTGAGGAATCGCCACACTGACTTCCACAATGGTTGAACTAGTTTACAGTCCCACCAACAGTGTAAAAGTGTTCCTGTTTCTCCACATCCTCTCCAGCACCTGTTGTTTCCTGATTTTTTAATGATGGCCATTCTAACTGGTGTGAGATGGTATCTCACTGTGGTTTTGATTTGCATTTCTCTGATGGCCAGTGATGAGGAGCATTTCTTCATGTGTTTTTTGGCTGCATAAATGTCTTCTTTTGAGAAGTGTCTGTTCATGTCCTTTGCCCACTTTTTGATGGGGTTGTTTGTTTTTTTCTTGTCAATTTGTTTGAGTTCATTGTAGATTCTGGATATTAGCCCTTTGTCAGATGAGTAGGTTGCAAAAATTTTCTCCCATTCTGTAGGTTGCCTGTTCACTCTGATGGTAGTTTCTTTTGCTGTGCAGAAGCTCTTTAGTTTAATTAGATCCCATTTGTCAATTTTGGCTTTTGTTGCCATTGCTTTTGGTGTTTTAGACATGAAGTCCTTGCCCACACCTATGTCCTGAATGGTATTGCCTAGGTTTTCTTGTAGGATTTTAATGGTTTTAGGTCTAACATTTAAGTCTTTAATCCATCTTGAATTAATTTTTGTATAAGGTGTAAGGAAGGGATCCAGTTTCAGCTTTCTACATATGGCTAGCCAGTTTTCCCATCACCATTTATTAAATAGGGAATCCTTTCCCCATTGCTTGTTTTTGTCAGGTTTGTCAAAGATCAGATAGTTGTAGATATGCGGCATCATTTCTGAGGGCTCTGTTCTGTTCCATTGATCTATGTCTCTGTTGTGGTACCAGTACCATGCTGTTTTGGTTACCGTAGCCTTGTAGTATAGTTTGAAATCAGGTAGCGTGATGCCTCCAGCTTTGTTCTTTTGGCTTAGGATTGACTTGGCGATGCGGGCTCTTTTTTGGTTCCATATGAACTTTAAAGTAGTTTTTTCCAATTCTGTGAAGAAAGTCGTTGGTAGCTTGATGGGGATGGCATTGAATCTATAAATTACCTTGGGCAGTATGGCCATTTTCACGATATTGATTCTTCCAACCCATGAGCATGGAATGTTCTTCCATTTGTTTGTATCCTCTTTTATTTCATTGAGCAGTGGTTTGTAGTTCTCCTTGAAGAGGTCCTTCACATCCCTTGTAAGTTGGATTCCTAGGTATTTTATTCTCTTTGAAGCAATTGTGAATGGGAGTTCACTCATGATTTGGCTCTCTGTTTGTCTGTTATTGGTGTACAAGAATGCTTGTGATTTTTGTACATTGATTTTGTATCCTGAGACTTTGCTGAAGTTGCTAATCAGCTTAAGGAGATTTTGGGCTGAGACAATGGGGTTTTCTAGATATACAATCATGTCATCTGCAAACAGGGACAATTTGACTTCCTCTTTTCCTAACTGAATACCCTTTATTTCCTTCTCCTGCCTGATTGCTCTGGCCAGAACTTCCAACACTATGTTGAATAGGAGTGGTGAGAGAGGGCATCCCTGTCTTGTGCCAGTTTTCAGAGGGAATGCTTCCAGTTTTTGCCCATTCAGTATGATATTGGCTGTGGGTTTGTCATAGATAGCTCTTATTATTTTGAGATACGTCCCATCAATACCTAATTTATTGAGAGTTTTTAGCATGAAGGGTTGTTGAATTTTGTCAAAGGCCTTTTCTGCATCTATTGAGATAATCATGTGGTTTTTGTCTTTGGTTCTGTTTATATGCTGGATTACATTTATTGATTTGCATATGTTGAACCAGCCTTGCATCCCAGGGATGAAGCCCACTTGATTATGGTGGATAAGCTTTTTGATGTGCTGCTGGATTCGGTTTGCCAGTATTTTATTGAGGATTTTTGCATCAATGTTCATCAAGGATATTGGTCTGAAATTCTCTTTTTTGGTTATGTCTCTGCCAGGCTTTGGTATCAGGACGATGCTCGCTTCATAAAATGTGTTAGGGAGGATTCCCTCTTTTTCTATTGATTGGAATAGTTTCAGAAGGAATGGTACCAGTTCCTCCTTGTACTTCTGGTAGAATTCAGCTGTGAATCCATCAGGTCCTGGACTCTTTTTGGTTCTTGTTTTTTTTTATTGTGATAAGATATACATAATATAAAATGGACCATTTTAACTATTTTTAAGTGTGCAGTTCAGTGGCATTAAGTACATTCATATTGTGCAACCATCACCATCCATCTCCAGAACTTGTTCACCTTCTGCAACTGAAACTCTGTGCCCATTAAACACTAACTCCCCATTCCTTTCTCCTGCTAGCCCCTAGCAGCCACTGTTCTACTTTTTGTCTCTATGAATTTGACTACCCTAGGTATCCTATATAAGTGGAATCATATATTTGTCCTTTGTGACTGGCTTATTTTACTCAGCATAATGTCGTCAAAGTACATCCATGCTTGTAGCGTGTGTATTACTTTCCCTTTTAAGGCTAAATAACTTTCCATTGTAGGTATAAACTGCTATCCATTCATCATACAGAGATTTTTGGGTTACTTTCATCTTTTGGTTATTGTGAATGATGCTGCTATAAACATGGGTGTACAGTATTTCTTCAAATTTGTGCTTTCACTTCCTTTTGGTATATATTTAGATGTGGAATTGCTGGATCATATAGTAGTTTCATGTTTCATTTTTTGAGGAATCACCAAGCCACTTCCTACAGCACCTGCACCATTTTACCTTCCCACCTGCCACGCACAAGGATTCTAATTTCTCCCCATCTTTGCTAATGCTTAATTTCTATTTTTGTAAATAATAATGTTGTAGTAAATATAAAGTGGTATTTCACTGTGGATTTGTTTTGCATTTTCCTAACGATTGGTGATGCTGAGCATCTTTTCATGTGCTTGTGGCCCATTTATGTATCTTCTTCAGAGAAGTGTCTATTCAAATCCTTTGCCCAGTTTTCAACTGGGTTGTTTATTCTTATTGTTGTTTATGTAAGAGTTCTTTATTTACTCTGGAAAGCAATCTGTTATCAGATAGATGATTTTCAAATATTTTATTCCATACTTTGGGCTGCTTTTTCACTCTATTAGTGTTCTTTAATGCATAACATTTTTAATTAGATGAAGTCTATCCTGTTTTTTCTTTTGTTGCCTGTGCTTTAAGTATCATAGCCAAGAAATCATGGCCAAATCCAACGTCATGTAGTTTTCTCCCTATGTTTTCTTCTAAGAGTTTTACAGTTTTAGCTGTTCTATTTACGTCTTGATCCATTTTGAGCTAATTTTTGTATGTGGTTAAGGTGAGGGTTCAACTTCGCTTTTTTGCATGTTAATATTCAGTTTTCCCATCGCTTTATAAATGTCTGTTCTCCATTGAATAGTCTTGGCATCCTTGCTGCAATTCATTTGACCATACCTGTGAGGGTTGAATTCTGGGCTCTATTTTGTTGTGTGGCTCTATATGTCTGTCTTTGTGTCAGTGTCACATTGCTTTGACTATCACAGCTTTGTAGTAAGTTTTCATCTTGTTTTAAAATTTTACTTATTTCTCAAAAATGTCATGGCTATTCTTATTCATTTTCTATTCAGGTTGAAGTTTAGAATAAATTTGTCTGTTGGGCTTTGGAATAATAAATAGAAAAATCTGGGAGTAATTGGTAGCTTCACAGTATGGCTCTTACTATCTATGATCACAGCTATTCTCTTTTTTATTCAGATTTTGTTATATTCCTGTATAAAGTTTTATAATTTTCACCAGTCTCGCATATTATTAGTTTTATTAGTTCTTATTAGTTTTTCAAATAGATATGTTGATCTTTTAATGAAGTTTTTTTCTCATTACATTTTCTTATTAATCATTTTTGGAGTTGAGAAAAGATTGTGTTTTAATTTTGGTGTTTTATCTGATTATCTAATTGAACATCTTTATTTGTTTTAATATTGTTCCATTGTTTCTCTTGAATTATTTGGATATATTAGATTATATTATTGCCCACAAATAATGTTGTCTTTTAAATTCTAATACTTATCTCATTAATTGCTCATGTCTTATGATGTTGCCTGGTGCCTAGTGAATAGTATTCCTTAGCAGTAGTCATAACAGTCATTATTGTCTTTTTCTTGAGTGTATCTAATGTTCACCAACAAGTACGATGGTAGCTATGGGTTTCTGATTGAGAGCCTTCATCCAGTAAGAAAGTATTTTCCTACATTTGGAAAAAAATACTGAACTTTATCATGTAATGTATCAACATGGATTGAGATAATCATTATTTTTATCTTTAATTTCTTAAGGTGCTAAATTGTATTCTTATTTTCCTAATTTTGAACCATCCTCATGGTCCTGGAATAAACCTTCCTTGGTCACTTTGTTTTGCATTATAATGCTTTACTAGATTCAATTTAGTAATATGCAATTCAAGACTTTTTGCATTTATATTCATGAGTTAGGCGGATGCATCATTTCCTTTCCTGTGCTCTGTTGCTATTGGGAGTTTTGCTCACTTTCTGCTGTGAGTTAGACTTTTTTTTTTTTTTTTTTTTTTGGCTATGAAATATCTTAAGTAATAGAAATTATTTGTTTTTGAAGAATTAGTAAAACTCAAAACAGGAAGGTGACCCGTTTCTGTTTCTCGAAGGAGTTCTGTTTCTTCAACTATATTTTTAGTGCCTTTTCTGGTTATTGGTCTAGTTACTATTAAAAAACAAAACAAAACAAAACAGAAAAACCTTTCTTGACTAAATTTTGAGCATTTGCATTGTCTTAGGATATGATCCACTTTATCTACATTTTCAAGTATATCTGCATAAACCTTATACAGTGCTCTCTTATGGTTTTAAAATTTATTATACTTATATCTAAACCTCTGTTCTTATTTCTAATATTATTTGTGTTTCCTTTTTTCCTTGATTATATTTGCTATAGGCTAATCTGTCTTCATCTGATAATCCTTTGTTTTTATTAGCCAACTAAACTAATGATTATTTTTTCTATTTTAAATCTCTATCTCTATACACATACCTGGTAATATTATTATATTTTTTGGTTAGTAGGCTCATTTGTTCTTGACCGGCTTCTAGAATGTGCATTTAGTTTACTTATTTCCAGTCCTTTCTTGCTTTCCATGAAGTCCCAAATGCCCCCAAATACGGATGTGTAGTGTTCTCAGTATCATTATTTTATAAATAGTATGTAATATCAATTATAAATTTCTTTTAAATTAAAGACCAATTTAGGAGAATTTTTTATATTTCCAGTGGATAAATTTTATTTTGCCCATTTTCTGTTGTTAATGTTTAGTTTCATTGCATTATAGCTGTAAAATATGGTTTGCATGATTTCTACTATTGAAACATCTCTTGAGAATATTTTTCTGATCTAATATATTGTCACTTTTGTAATCATTCCATGGGTATTTGAAAATAATGTTTATTCTGCTATTTTTGTTACAGAGATGTCTATAAATTATTAAATCAACGATCTTAATTGTGCTGTTCATATCCTCATTTTGGGAATGTGATTATTCTATCGATTTCTGAGAGAGGAGTATTAAAATTTTTCATCATGATATTAAATTGGTCAATTGCTTTTTTGATTTCAAACCGATTTTTTTAAAAAATGTAGTTTGATAGTTGAATATTAAATGCACTGAGTTTATATCTTTTTTATGGATTATATTGTCTTTGTCTTATTTAATGCATCTTGTCTTGACTAACTATAATGTTGCCATTCCTGCTTTCTGTTATTAGCATTTGCCTACTATATCTTTGTCCATCCCTTTATATTTGATCTTTCGGAATCATTTTGTTCTAGACATATCTCTTGGAAACAGATATACCTGGATTTTGCTTAAAGAAAACCTAATCTGAAATTCTCTGTCTTTAAATTGAGAAATGTATCTGTTGCCATTTACTAGAAAAATGAAAACATTCGGTCTCATTCTGACATCCTGTTTGGTTTCCTATTTTTATGTAAATTAGTTTTTTACCCTTTCCTCGTGTGATCAAGTTTCCTTTATTGTTATTTTTTCATTTCCTGGTTTGAAGGGTATACATACTACTACTATTCTATTTACCCAGGGCTTATCCTTATTTTTAAATAACATATTTAAACACGTTTCTTTCTATCAATTTCTAACATTAGTCAGTATCTTTTACCTCCTTTTAAATAAGACAAGACTGTGAAACTTTGCCTCTTCCTTCTTGTCTATTCCACTACTTCACTGGTGTTGACACAGGCAGAAATTTTGTTTCAACCTTGTATTGATTTTTTAAACATCTTGCCTCTATTTTACAATGAAATTTTTAAAAAATAATTGGACTAAACAGAACCATTATGAATCTTTATTTTGATCTAATTGTAACTTTTGTGAGTTCTTAACTTACCATTGTCCCTTCACTCTCATGCTTTCCTCCTCCTTGGATTCCTTTTTAATTTTTCTGGCATACAATCTTAAATAAGGTTTTAGAGAGGCTTTGTGGGTGGTGCATTTTCTGAGTCCTTGAGTGTCTGCAAATGGCTTTATTGAGTTATTGGGAATAGAAATGGAGAACCCACATCTTTTTCCTTCTGAACTTTGAAGCTATTTCTCTACTATATTTTAAGATTCTAATTTTGGTTATTTTTTGAGTGAAAAGATGAAACAGGTGTGCAGTGATTTATTTAGTTGTCAAGCGACTATACTTTAGGCACAATATTAGACTACAGGAATTCAGAGAAGGTAACACTGATCTATAAATGAATGTCTGTGGGAGAAAGGAGAACAGGGTGACTACATTTGCTTGGAGTAGTCTTTTTGCAAAGGAAACATTTAAGACGGGTAGTGAAGCAAAAGCAGAAACTTACAAGATAATTTATAATCTCATTTTTTCATATTCTGGTTCTTATATTAAAATGATAGAATTAGATTAAATAAGTTTAGACTAGATTAGAATTACATAGAATTTGAAATAATTATGTTTTCCCCAAATATAAATAAATCTTATTCCTGATCTAGTATCTAAGTATATACTTTTCCCTTTATTAAATTTTCTAGGGCAGAGGTTGGCAAACTAAGACCCACCACTTATTTTTATAAATAAAGTTTTATTGGAACAGCTATTCTCATTCACATATTTATTGTACAACAGAGAATTGAGTAGTTGTGACAGAGGCTGCATGGCTCACAAAGTCTAAAATATTTTCTATTTGGCTTTTTACAGAAAACACTTGCTGACTGCTGTTCTATCTAGGATATCTTCAGTGTGTAGATGATCAGAGTTCATGTCAGCGTTCCTACAAGCCAATGAAGGTAGGATTCAACAGTAAGTCTCGACTTCCTTAAGGTGTCTGATGAGTATGTTTATACAAGTTCAAGAAACAAGTTTGCCTATATTTTATATTAAAAGAAATTGAAGCTTATCTCTCAATCGTGCATAACTGTCAATAATTACTTGCCCTTTAAATGAGTTTCTTCTTTCCATTTTGTTTCTTTCTCGTGTTCTAGGCATTGCGCAATTCAGCCTTGCGGTTTTCGTTTCTTTGACTTCGTGATGTGAGGGAAGCTGGCATGTTTTCTAATGTGCTGTTGTGTGGGCTTGGGCTGTTGATTGCTTTTGGCCTAGGTGCTGTGCAGAGCTCCAAGGTTTGGCTTTGTAAACGCTGCCTGGCAAAACGGAAACATTTTGTGAAATTTGACAAATGTCACACACACCCGCACACACACATTTTAAATTGCAAAATTCTCCCCCTTGGCGCACAGTTTTCCTTGGGTTTTTATTCTTCATAATAAATCTTTAACCATCTTCGTGTCTATATGAGCTCTTTAGTGGATGGACGTGCTTTTGCTTTGATGAGACTTGCAGTTAAAAAGCCCTTGTTTTCCAGGATATACTTATTGTTTTCCTTTTCTCAAAAAATTAGTGTGATCTTTTATTCCAATGAGAAAGCAGTCTTATTTCATTTCCAACTGCTTTCTCAGACAAAGATTCCCACCGGAAACCATTCTCCAACATGGGACCCCTAGAAACTGACCTCTTGGCTTCTCTCCTCTGAACTCAGAGTGAGACACAGGGGAGTGGAATTCAGAGAAAAACTGGGTGAATTAAATTCTTTTTGTGCATGAGTTAAAGCATCTAAGAAACTATAATATGAGTGCTTAATCTCAAGAAAAATCTTGGTATATTTTAGTACATTTTCCTTCATGGGTAGCTAAAAGCACTTTACAAACAAATCATTGACTTTAGAATGAGGGGACAAATATGATTGTCCCTAGGTCACAGATGACATTAAATCCTGGGGAGGTAAGCTTTTGCTTAAGGTCATTCAGGGCGTCAGCAGGGGTGAGGCAGGCTTTAATTTTATGGTTGGGGTACCTGTTTCAAGTCTTCTGCCAATTTTAAAACATGCCTCTGGCTTAAGAAAAGTTTTCCAATTTGACTACCCTAATTTGCATCCCTCTCTGGATTTCCAGCTCTACTTTCTAGTTTCCTGGCACTCTAATTACTCAGGCGTTACTTCTGACAATGACCCCCAACTCTCATCCCTTCAGCTTGACTCCAGGGTCCTCGCACCTGTGAGCTGCCGTCCCTGGCAGCCTCGATTAGACGGGCTCGGATGCCCTATGTAATGAGCAGAGCCCTTCCTGGTTCAGACCTTTTAGAGCAACAGCAATTTGGCAGCCCTCTCTAGATCCAGGGTTGCAAGAGCAATCAGGTCTAACGGGACGGCTTCAGCCATACTGTTGAAATGCATCATATTGCCTGGAGAGCAGACAGTGCCATTCAGAAACTCTAAAGAGAAAATGTAGTGCCTTTATTTTGTCAGTTACAGATCTGGCTTTTCTCCTAAGTCTCCAACTGTCAGAGAGAAAAAGAAACTAAGTGTTCGATTCCATAATTTTAATAGTGCCATAGGTTATGCTCAGTGTTTTGGTGTGTTGCTTAGAATCTCTCATGGAAATGTTAGGGCTAAAAGTGTGTGCTCCAGAGACAGATTGACTGGGTTTAAACCATGGCGTTGCCTTTGAGTCACTCTGTGGCCTTGCACAAGGGACAGGGACACTCTGCACTTCAGTTTCTCTGTGTGTAAACCGGAAAAAAATCTACCTCTGCAACACCCAGTTTGGTAGCCACTAGCCACATATGGCTACTTAAACTTAAATTTAAAGTAGTTCTTAATAAAATTAAACACTGTTAATAATTCAGTTTCTCAGTCACACTAGCCACATTTCAAGTACTCAGTAGCCACATGTGGCTAGCAGCTACTGTATTGGAGAGCTAAGAGATTAGAACAGTAGACCACTGCTGTCCATTGTAAAGTTCTGCTGGATTGCACTGGTCTACATCACAGGGTTATAATATGCAGTAAGTGAATTATGCAGCTAAAGTGCTTAGAACAATGCCTGGCAAGTGGGAAGGATTCAGTACGTTTAACACGATCCCACTCTTTCCCACTCCCCTTCAAAATGGTGGCCAGGTGTACTGGAGAAAGGTTAGAGGTACGCCACTTTCTGGTTCCTATATTTTTACTAATGCTTTATTTCCTGTGCCACTTTGTAAGTTTCGATGTCTCAAGGATTTCTTATTTTGTAAAGAAAGACACCACAGCAGAATGGCTATGAATGAGTGTTTTAAAGCCAAACTGCCTGTTTTGAATCCCAGTTCTGTCACTTGAGTAGCTGTGTGATCTTAAGCAAATGATTTATTCTCAGTTTCTATGTATATGAAATAGGAGTACTAATATACACAATTGAATAAAATCCCTCGAAGGTTGTTGGGAGATGGATTGATGTAAGTAAAGTACTTTGAATGGGACCCGGCACCATCAGTTCTCAAAACGTATTATCTCTCATTAATATTAAATATTAGTATTTTTTTCCTGTCCTCGGCTCATCCTCAAAATGGCAATGGAGCCTCCTGGGGGAAGTGTATGACTTGGCCTCTTGGTGGGGAGAGTTGTCGGAGTACTCCCATTCATCTGGTCTTTGGGGTGATATCCTTTTGTCTCTCTCCTGGCTTCTGCAGTGGACGGGATTGGTAGTTGATTTGTCTTGTGGTTTCGTGAGTCTCAGCATGCCTAGGGAGCTACAGCCCTTTCTGGCTACATGGTCTTTTCATGGCTCTCGCTGGTGCTACAGACCCATCGTATCCCTGCCTTACCTTCCTTTGGTCTCTGGTTGGGCAGTCACCCCCAGCCTCCACTGCAAGTCTCTCTCCATCTCATCATTGCTGGCCCCTGGGCATTCCACCCTTTTCTACCAAGCTTTTAATTCCTTTGGGGAGCCTCAGAAACTTCAGGGCTCCATCCATGCTAGATCTGAAGCAGAAGGCAGAACAAAAGCTCCTTGTCCTCAGTGTTCCCTTCAATTTATCTAACATATTATTCCTATTCCCCAGTGATTTCAGAAATTATCCCATTCTACCCTGGCAAAGGGTCTCGGTCCATGTGGATCCTCTTAGACGACGAGGTCATTTAAGATGGCTCCCAGGAAAAACGAGATTTCTCCACCAGGCGTTCCTTAAAACTGACTCATTTCAGAGGGTTCTAGGATCCTCTGGCTCATCATTGCCACTGTGGAGATTCTTTGATAGTGACTCCACTACCCATCACTTAGTCATGACTTGAGGTTGGAATCAGGCTTCAGGCCTGTGTATCTAGACATATCAAATGACTTTATGCCCATGAGTTCCATTCTCAACTGTTTACTGGGATTCTGAACCCATGCAGTGGACATACCAGTGAAGGGTGAGCAATAAAGGCATCAAATACCATGAAAGTAGAGTTAGTATGTTTAGCCACTGCTTGAATGCAGTAGGCAAGGAAGAGAAGATTCAAATCTGACTCCATGGTGTTGAACCTGGTGATTGGGAAAATCAGAAGTTTATATGCTGTCTTCCCAGCTGAATCCATTCTTGAAGCACAGAGCCCAAGTAGTAGCTACTTACTACACACTTGCTGATGATGAACTGATGGAGTTATTTGTTTTTCTAGGTTCTGAGGAGGCAGGACCAAGAAATGGATGTTAACATTTAGGAGACTGTATGTAATATGTAAATAAAATGGTAATTATATAATGATTAAAATTATAATATTCAGGTAGTAAATTGGACATCTTTTCTATGACATCAATAATTGAGTTTTTCAAATAAAACTACAAGTCATTGAAATAAAGCCATTGTGGAAAGCAGTGCAGCAATTCCTCAAAGAACTTACAGTAGAGTTTTCATTTAACCCAGAAATCCCATTATTGGGTATATACCCAAAGGGATATAAATTATTCTACCACAAAGACGCATACATGTGTATGTTTGTTGCAGCACTATACACAATAGCAAAGACATGGAATTAGCCTAAATGCCCATTGGCCATTGGATAAAAAAGTGTGGTACATATACACCATGGAATACTATGTAGCCATAAAAAAGAGTGAGATCATGTCCTTTGCAGCAACATGGATGGAACTGGAGGCCATTATCCTAAGCAGATGAACAGAGTACAGAAGATCAAACACTGCATGTTATCACTTATAAGTGGGAGCTAAACAATGAGAAGACATGGACACAAAGAGGGAAACAACAAACACAAGGACTTGAGGGTGGAGAATGGGAGGAGGGAGAAAGTAAAAAAGCTACCTATTGAGTACTAGGCTTAATACCTGGGTGATGAAATAATCTGTACACCAAACCCCATAACACACAGTTTACCTATATAAAAAACCTGCACATGTACCCCTGACCCTAAAATAAAAGTAAAATAAAACTAAACTGGACATGATGAAAAAAAAAAAAATCAAAGTGAGTCCTCTGGCCAGAAGCTGTGGCTCATGCTTGTAATCCCAGCACTTTAGGAAGCCAAGGCGGGAGAATTGCTTGAGGCCAGGAGTCTGAGACCAACCTGGGAACATAACGAGACCCTGTTTCTGCAAAAAATTTTAAAAACTAAGTCAGGCATGGTGGTGTGCACCTGTAGTCCTAGCTACTCAGGAGGCTGCGGTGGGGAGGATCCTTTGAACTGCAGTGAGCCCTGATCACACCACTGCACTCCAGCCTAGGTGACAGAGGGAGACCTCATCTCAAAAAAACAAACAACAACAACAACAACAAAAAGGAAGTTATTCCCTTTAGGAATAATATATAGTAATTTTTCCCTCGTGGCTTAATGAAATAAGTTGTTATATCATCATCAGTTAAGAGTCCGGTGTGTACCCAAGAAAAGGAAAGTTGCCTTTCCCTTTCTTAAATGAAGATTTGCATGGTATTTAAGATTTTGGAAGGGGCTATGTCCCTAGGTGTGCCATGAATATTACTTGATGATGGCAAGCACTTGATGAATAATTTTTGGAGTGTTGTTTAAAATTACAAGGATAATAGTAATTATAGATCCCAGAAGCAGAAAAAAAAAAGCTTAATTATTAGATTTAAGAATAAGAGGTTACTTCTCACAGAAAAATGATCATTTTTAGTGGTTGTGGAAAAAATGTTCAAATGACTAAAGGAACATATGGGGAACTACCAGCAGACCAATTCATGTGTTGCAGCTATTTAACTGAATTACAAATGCAAAATGCATTCTTTTTCCAGTTTCGTTCCATTTAAACCCAAATGGCTATGTGAAATGGTGTCATACACCTGGTGAAAAGCTCTGCTTTCTGAAAATCTTATCACTTCACCAAAATGCCTGGTGTTGAACCAACAACAGCGTTCTTTTTGTATTGTTTAAATGAGTTTAACCACTTTTCAGAATATTCACTTCTTGTTTGGTGGAAAAACTAAACATCAAAAGAAATTTAACCCTCTTTTTCCCTTCATGGATCTATTGACATCAATGATGATGCTAGCCATCATTAGAAAAGTAAATAAGGATTGCTTTTTTTCCTCGCTTAAAGCCAGGAAAAACAAGCAGTGGAAAAATATATATTTTTTGTTGTTAGAAGTGGAAGCCTTGTAAAACAGTAAGAAGCACTCTTCGAAACTGCAAAGAAAATGTAACCAGGAGTGGAGGATTAAAATCCACAAATTACACACTTTGAATTATACTTGGGAGTGCAACAAGAAGAAAAACACAAACAATTTTTAGCTGAGGTGGAAAACAAGCTCTCTTACAAAAACACATTTAATGTAATATTTGATGTATTTAGGAGCACTGACTACATTTAGTTACGATGAATTATATAAATTGGACAGTGCAAACTCTTGGCCTTTGAGCCACATCTGGTACCCAGTTGTGTGTTGTTTGGTCTACCCACTATTCCAAAAAATTCTTACTGGCTGCCATCGTTTAAAAATTGGGAGCATTCACATAAAAATCCAGATTTTTAGTTCTCTTGAAAAAAAGGATCTGGCAGTACTGGGCTTGTATTTCTGCAAGGTGTCAGCTGCCAAATGCTTCCTCTACGGCCTCTGAGATGCACTCATGTGACTTCGGAGCTTGAAGGGAGGATTCCTGGTTCTGAGGCTTTTACCTGTGCTATGCTCCCCTTGGGTGTCTGAGACAGCTCTTAAGGTCAAGCTCAAGCTACTAAGACATTAAGATTTATAGAGATACAGAGCCATGCAAAACTAGTCTTGATTTTCTATAACTAGATTTTTCTCAGTCTGAGTGTGAGTTACCTTCAGCTATTCATATTTGATTCTTTTTTTGATAGAATTAAACAATCTGAGATTGTCATTTGATGGCTGTATTCACAATTTACTTCTGGACCTTATGCGACTCCCAGGTGGCCTTTAAGTGAAATCACTTAATTACTTCCTACAACCTAAGGGAATGCAAAACTACAAATACAAGTAGATTACTAAAGCACACGTATGGTTCATAATTTGTATCTTCTGTTCATTTTTATCATGCCGTGGAATAGTTTAGAGTAGGGAAGCTGGAGGAGTGCAAAGGGACACTTTAATGACATGGCATGAGTCGACATTTAAATAAGATTTATTAATTTATTCTTAACATTAAAAATTGGGGAACTGATAAAATGCATCCTGGAGTTTAATTTTACAATGTGGCTCCATATTCATTTGAAGAATTATATGATTCTAGAATATAATAATCCAATAATAGATATGCATTACTGTGGAATTGACCCCATTTATATTATCTGTATTGCTAGCCAAGAATATGCATAACTATTAATAACACATGACCAATTACTATTATGAATTAGTGAATTAACTGATACATAATCAGAGAGGCTGCTCATGCACTTTAGCATTTTAAGTATCACTCTTTCAAGAACAGCTTCCAACTATTTTGTTTTGGGAATCCTAGGGCATAAAAAATTCAAGTTTATTTTTTTAAAGAAGTGATTTTTGAATGGAGTGAATTCCAAAAGCTGAGAAACTTTTTTAAAAAACCAAATTTAAAAATATTGCATTTTCATGACCTTTCTCTTCATGAGTAACTCAGAAAATTTGATTCAAACTTTCCAAAATAAATTTGTCTTTGGCTTTGAGACGAAAGCATAATAATTTTCGGTTCAAAAGGAGCTGCTGGAGGACATTTTTTTTGACACCGTGAGAAAGGAAAGAAATTAGGGCCCCAAATAGAGTACTAGTTGTTGGCTTAATTAGGGAGCAGGGCTGTGGTGCCGTAATTGCTGAACACGATGCAACCACATCATCCATGTTATTTAGCTGCTAAATTTTTGACTTTCTCTTCCCAGAAAAACAGAGGTTTGTGTTCTGAATGGAAAAATTCCTACTGATGCCAGTAAGCGAGCCATCCATCTATGATGTGTCTATGGGGAAGAAAGTGACATGAATGAGTAAAATAGGATATATGCTTTAAATCATGAAAATGGAGTCCAGATGGAAAGGTTAGGAGGAAATGGAGTGGAAAGGTGGATGAAGAAGAGTGAGAACTTATGCAGTCGTTGCGACTTGATTGACACTTCCTTCCCTGTGACTACAATTCCAAGTTCAGGACTCCTGAGCTTTTATAGATGGATGAGAATATAGGGGGAAGAAACAAGAGGAAGGAGTTTTCTGAAATCTCTGTGGAGAAGAGGGAGAAAAAAGATGGGAAAATGTTACAAGCATTCTGTTCATGTTGTATCACTTAGTGCAGTCTTGTCTTCCCAGCCCACTAGTCTGGAACAAGTCAGTCTCAAACATAACAACAGACACTGGGGAGCTCTCCAACAAAAGATCACCTCCCAAGGAACAGGATGGTGTCGAAGACTGAATGCCAGCCCGAGGAAACAGAAATACTACAGAAGCATGCCAGAGCCTGCAGTGTCTCCTCGCTGCCTCTCAATGAACTGCTAAAAGACCAAGAACTCTGCTGAGAGATAAGAAGAGGGGAGGGTGTGCTGCAGGTGGTGCTGGGAGGCCCAGACCTTCTCCTAACAACTGGGGCTGGCTACAGGAAATAGAAACATCACCCAGGCCTTGGCAGGAGACAGGACAGAGGCAGATTGTGACTCAGATCTGCAGGTGGAAAGTGGGCCTTTGGTTTTCTCCAAGGGGTTGAGTAAAGCCAGAGGGCTCACTCGGAGGAAAGCTAAGGCAGTTCATAATCCCTTCAACTTTATACCATTTCCCCAAAACTGCAACTGGAAAGGTGGTCTGACCTCCAGTGATCATACAGTATGCGTTTATAACAGAAGGCTGTCACTGTCAATTGCATGGCTCCCTCACTATGCATTCCTTCTATCAATTTACGACAACACACTGTAATGAGTACCTGCCTATTGCTGGGTACTTTGGCAGACATTGATAGTAGATGAATAACACCTGGTCCTTGACCTTGAGACGCTCACTGCCTAGTGTGGGGAACCAATGGTTGCAACATAAAGTATTAACAAGAGGGATAGAGGATGTATGAGGATCTCCGCACTCAGAGGAAGGGCCATTAGATCAGCCAGGACAGTAGGGAGGCAGTGACTCATGAAATTAGCAAGTGGTGAGAGGAGGGCAGTAGATTCAGTGGCTGCTAAAAAAGGTTACTGAACTTTTTGTTTCATCAATGCCAAGAAATTAATCTGTTTTAGCCTCTTTCACAGCCTCTGTTTAAAATATTTTAACTTTTTTTTTTAGATTTAGGGGTACAAGGGCAGTTGTATTGCATGAGTATATCGTATAGAAGTGAAGCCTGGGCTTTAAGTGCACCTATCACCCGAATAGTGTACATCGTACTCAGTAGGTAGTATTTCGTTTCTCACCCTTCTTCCACCTTTTGGAATCTCCAATGTCCGTTGTTCTACTCTGTGTGTCCATGTGTACTCATTGTTTCACTCCCACTTATAAGTGAGAACATGTGCTTTTGACTTTCCGCTTGAGTCTTTTCACTTAGGATAATGCATGCCCGTTTTGATTCAGTCAAAATCCTAGGGTCAGCAATGACAATGTGATTAACCCCCATCCTAAATTCACTGCAGATGAACTGCTCCCATCTGACTACTTATTACCACCCACGCCAGAAACCACAAAGATATTCTGACCTCTTCTCCTTCACTCCCCACCAACTGGTGAGAAAGCTAGTCACCAACTCTTGATTCTACTTGCAAACCTCTTTGGAAAGGTTTTCTCACTCCACACAGTCTGTCATTCCCACGTATACCCATTACCTCTGCTCTGTCCTAGGGCTCATCATTCCTCATCTACATGCTGCACCAGCCTCCTAACTCCCATTCCTACCCCCCTTACTTCTCTTCCATGGGGTAATCTTTCTATATCACAGAACATATTGTGTCCAGAATTGGTGGGTTCTTGGTCTCACTGACTTCTCAAGAATGAAGCCGCGGACCCTCGCAGTAAGCGTTACAGTTCTTAAAGGTCTGTGTCCGGAGTTTGTTCCTTCTGATGTTCACACATGTTCAGAGTTTTTTCCTTCTGGTGGGTTTGTGGTCTCGCTGGCTTCACGAGTGAAGCTGCAGACGTTCAAGATGAGTGTTACAGCTCTTAAGGTGGTGCATCTGGAGTTGTTCATTTCTCCCGGTGGGTTCTTGGTTTCGCTGGCCTCAGGAGTGAAGCTGCAGACCTTCGCAATATTACAGCTCATAAAGGCAGCGTCAACCCAAACAGTGAGCAGCAGCAACATTTATTGCAAAGCACGAAAGAACAAAGCTTCCACAGAGCAGAAGGTGACCTGAACAGGTTGCCACTGCTGGCTCCTGCAGCCTGCTTTTATTCTCTTGTCTGGCCCCACCCACATCCTGCTGATTGGTCTATTTTACAGAGAGCTGATTGGTCTGTTTTACAGAGTGCTGATTGGTCTGTCTTACAGAGTGCTGATTGGTCTGTTTTGACAGGGTGATGATTGGAGCATTTACAATCCCTGAGCTAGACACAAAAGTTCTCCAAGTCCCCACCAGATTAGCCTGATACAGAGTGCTGATTGGTGCATTCACAAACCTTCAGCTAGATACAGAGTGCTGATTGGTGTATTTACAATCCCTTAGCTAGACATAAAGGTTCTCCAAGTCCCCACTAGATTCAGGAGCCCAGCTGGCTTCACCTAGTGGATCCTGCACCAGGGCCACAGGCAGAGCTGCCCGCCAGTCCCACCATGCGCTCGCACTCCTCAGCCCTTGGGCAGTTGATGGGACCGGTGCTGCGGAGCAGGGGGCGGCGCTCGTAGGGGAGGTTCCGGCCCTTGCAGGAGCCCATTGCTGGTGGGGGAGGCAGGCTCAGGCATGGCGGGCTGCAGGTCCCGAGCCCTGCCCCGCAGGGAGGCAGCTGAGTCCCGGCGAGAATTCAAGTGCCAGCGCTGCTGGGGGACCTGGCGCACTCTCCACAGCTGCTGGCCCAGTTACTAAGCCCTTCACTACCTGAGGCCGGCGGCACCGGCTGGCCGCTCCGAGTGTGGGGCCAGCCAAACCCACGCCCACCCGGAACTCGCACTGGCCTGCAAGCACCACGTGCAGCCCAGGTTCCTGCCTGCACTTCTCCCTCCACACCTACCTGCAAGCTGAGGGAGCCGGCTCTGGCCTTGGCCAGCCCAGAAAGGGGTTCCCACAGTGCAGCGGTGGGCTGAAGAGCTCCTCAAGCGTAGCCAGAGTGGGCACCGAGGCCGAGGAGGCACCGAGAGCGAGCGAGGGCTGTGAGGGCTGCCAGCACACTGTTACCTCTCAATATCACATTTCTCCACTGCTCAAAATCTAATTTATCCATGGTTTCCTACTGTAAGCAGAATAAAATCCTAACTTTTTAGTATGATTTAAAAAGTCCTTTATAACATATTTAAACAGACGCCACCAAAGAAGATATATGCATGACCGATAGGCAAGTGAAAAGACACTCAACATTATTAGTCATTCTGAAATGCGAATTAAAACCACAGTGAAATAGCAGTACACAACTATTAGAATGGCTACAATTAAAAAGATTCATTGTATCAATTGTTGGTGAGGATATTGGGGAAATGGAGCTCTCATACACTGCTGGTAGGAATGTAAAACAATATGATTACTGTGGAAAATAGTTTGGTAATTTCTTACAAAGTTAAAGATATATTTACCATGGGCCCAGCCATTCAACTCCTAGATATTACTTAAAAGTGAAAGCTTTTGTCCAGAAAAAGACTTGGACACAAATGTTCATAGAAAATTTATTTATAATAATCAGAAGCTGGAAGCAATCTAAATATTCATTAATGTTGCATTCATTAATAGTGAATGGATAAACACATTCTGATACATTCATATGATGGAGTAGAGCAATAAAAAGGGATAAACTATGGATACATGCAACTCTATAGTTATACTGAGTGAAAGAAATCAGACAGAAAAGGATGCATACTGTGTGTATTGGTTTGCTAAGACTGTCATAACAAAGTACCATAGACTAGGTAGTACCATAGACTAGGTAGCTTAAACAACAGAACTTTGCTTTTTCGGAATTCTGGAGGTTAGAAATCTGAGGCTTTGGCAGTGTTGGTTTTTTCTGAGGCTTCTCTCCTTGGCTTGTAGAGGTTGTCTTCCCGCTGCGGCTTCACATGGACTTCCCTCTGTGTCCATATTTTCTCTTCTCATAAGGATTCCAGCCATGTAGGACTAGGGCCCACCCTAACGACCTCATTTAACTTAAATATCCTTTTAAAGATCCTGTCTCGAATACAGTCACATTCTGAGATACTGGTCTGAGATACTGGGGGTTAGGATGTCAACATATGAATTTTGAAGGAACACAATTTATCCTATAACATGGTGTGATGACTTTTAAATAAAATTTTAGAAACTGCAACCCAATTTATAGTGACAGAAAGCAGATCAGTGGTTACCAAGGATGACAAGAGGAGTTAGAAAGAGACAGAGGTCTGGGAAAACTTTTGGGGGTGATGGATATGTTTGCTGCCATGTTTGTGGTGATGGTTTCTTGGGATTATGCATGTATCAAAAGTTATTGCATTGTACACTTTAAATTTTAATATGCAGTCTATTGTAAGTTGATTATATGTCAATCAAATGTGTCATTTGGCAAAAAATGCTTATTATGATCTTACCTTCACATTCCTCTCTAGTTCTAGATGCAGCTACTCAGTTTTAGGCATCATGTGCCTTCACTATACTAAATTCTTAAAGTTATTTGAAAATTGCAAATTTTCTCATATTGGCCAGTAAGACTGCAAATATTTCTTCTACCTGGAAATGTCCTTCTTCCTTCTCTGCTTAGTGAATACAACCTGAACATCAGTTTTCAGATAGTACCCATCTCCAGGCTGAGCTAACGGTCAGTTCTTCCTGCTTGGATTGCTTTGTTACAGCACATAGAATATGTCTTTTGGGGCCAGGCATGGTGGCTCATGCCTGTACTCCCAGCACTTTGGGAGGCTGAGGTGTGTGGATCACGAGGTCAAGACCATCCTGGCCAACATAGTGAAACCCCGTCTCTACTAAAAATACAAAAAATTAGCTGGATGTGGTGATGCACACCCATAGTACAAGCTACTCAAGAGGCTGAGGCAGGAGAATCGCTTGAACCTGGGAGGCAGAGGCTGCAATGAGCCGAGATCACACCACTGCACTCTAGCCTGGGTGACACAGTGAGACTCTGTCTCAAAAGAAAAAAAAAAGAATATGTCTTTTGGCTGTTTATTTTCTTGTTTGTATACCATTAGGTTAAAATTTTCTTTGAGATGAGGCACTTTTGTCATTTTACATATGTATATAATTTTTTTTTTTTTTTTTGAGACAGCGTCTCACTCTGTCGCCCAGGCTGGAGTACAGTGGTATGATCTCATCTCACTGCAACTTCCATCTCCCGAATTCAAGCGATTCTCATGCCTCAGCCTCCTGAGTTGCTGAGATTACAGGCGCCAGCCACCACATGCGACTAATTTTTGTATTTTTAGTGGAGATGGGGTTTCTTCATCTCCAAGCTGGTCTCGAACTCCTGACCTCAAGTAATCCGCCCACTTCGGCCTCCCAAAATGTGCCGTAATATATTTTTAAATAAAACTTTTGATTTTGGAATAATTTTAGATTTATAGAAAACTTACAAACATAGTACAGAGTTTCCATTATACCCTTTACCTAGTTACCCTTATTAGGATGATATTTTACATTACTTTGCCAAGACTAAGTAGCCAACACTAGTACATTGCTCTTAACTTGACACCAGATTTGATTTTGATTAATTTATCTTTCCACCCATGTTCTCTTCTTGTTCTGGGATCCAATGTAAGATATCACATTACATTTTATCCTCGTATCTCCTTGGTTTCCTCTGGTCTGTGACAGTTTCTCAGTGTTTTCTTATTTTTTGGTATATTTTTATCCCCAGAGCTACATAATGCCTGGCCCCTAAAAATTTAAAAATATATATAGCAAAGATTCGTGCTGCCTACTATGTGTCAATCATATTGTTAGTATCTCTCAGTGAACCCACTCATTTAACCCTCATAATAATCTAGAGGTAGTTGCTGTTATTATCACTGCCTTAGCAGATGAAGAAGTTGATGCTTAAATAACATAAACCATTAGCTAGCTTGGCTCTTAACCACTATTCTGTCGGCAACTAATACGTGTTTGTTAGATAAATGGATTAATTAAAAGCTGCCTTTTTCTATAGGTTGAATTCAAGTAATGATGAAAATGCAGAATGTACACAATACTAGGCCTTCTTAAGAAAAGTGGAAGTATTGAATTATGAGATGACTTTCTGGAAAGGACGAGGTTCTGGTCCTGGGTTGGCTGGGTGCTCTCTGCCCAGTGCACCCATCCCCACTACCTACAGTAGCCAGTTAGTCAGTGTGCCAGCTGCCCCACCATCAAGGAGAAAGAGCTCTTAGGAAAGACAATGAGTTTACCAACCCGTAAATGTGAAGTCCAAGACACAGGTATTTATGATAAGGAAATGGTCTGCAATGCTGAACCATATTACAGGGCTCATGGAAATAGCCCAAGTCCTTGAAGACCAGAAATCAGCTGAAACGTGACACTGAAAAGCTGAAAGCAAACACAACGTGTGCTTTAAATGAGAAAATAGGCAGGGCAGCTGCACTGATTTCTCTCTGGATACTTTGCAGATTCCTTAAAATAAAATGCACTGTTCCTTTCGTGGCACTTCAGCATGTCCTCGATGAAAGGAGATCTCTGGGAATCTCCCTTCACATTGGGTAGGTGGTAATACCATGTCGGTTCTGCAAAGTCAGTTTTTTTGCCATAAATGTGAAGTCCATTTATGATAAGGAAACGGTCTTATCCTCTGTTTATATCATAATTAGGAGGACAATGTTTTGCAGCTGGATAGGGCAAGGAACCTGTCATTCCAAAAGAGAGTAAAAAAGTCAAAGGATAAAGATAATCTCACCATGAAAAGAAACAGAAATAACTCAGTTGTCTGAGCATTTCCTCGGAAGATGCCTATCTGCGTTACATCTGGATACAATGGGATTTCTCCTTCGCCACCTGTGCAATGACCCATATAATGTGGGGAAGCTAAGACAATTTAGAAGAGGACTCTCAGCCGGCCTCTGCCCCCTACCCTGTTCTTACTGTTCCTCATGTATTTTTAAAGTACCCACAGGCCCAGGAGAATCTTAATTTATTATTGTGTAAATTAATGGATATTAGTAATTTTGACAGGTGAGACCATGGCATTAAAAGTTGTTACATAAACGGGACCATTTAGTACAGATGTCAGGGGATGCTGGGGAAGGTGCTGATGGCCAGATCCTGGGATTTGCAGAGCTCAGGTGGCACCCCGTGCCAGATCCCCACCTTATTGTGCTGTTAATCATTTTCTGGCGTTCTTCCACTAATGGCTTTCTTTAGAAAATGGGAAATGAGTTGGACTCAGAAGCATAAATGACAGCCCAGATTGTCATTGCTTTTCACAGCCCACATAACATTCTATGATTCTATATATTTCGGGTGCAGAGAATTATCATCATGGTTGAGCTCAGTGCCCAGTTTAGGCATTCAGTTCTTTCACCTTTTTTTTTTTTTTTTCCAAAAATTGAGTTCATATGGGTTCGTGATTAAATGTTTAATTATGCCCTCACATTCTTCTGAAAGTCTCAGTTACAATGATAAAATGAAATAATAGATGTGGAAACCCGCTCATGCCACCTCTCTGTTGTGATGCCTTCTTTCTACCATTTGTTGTAGGACATCTGGAAATTAAAAACATCGAAAAGAAGGAAATAAAAATTAACCATTGTCCTCTGCCTAAGAAAAAGCACAGAGATATTTTAATGTACATATAATATAGTATTCTTTGGACAGTGGATAGCTTATCTAGATGATAAATTGCTTTCTATTTTGATTTAAGTTGTATATATATTTTTCCCCTGTTAGAATGAAGCTCTTTGAAAGAAAGATTAGTCTCCTATAACAACTATTACATTTTATTTAATTTATACAAGTGGTGGAGATTGCCAATTACTGCTGAATATTCATTTTTTTCCTTTCTCCTCAACAAAGAATACTGTTGGATAACAATGAATCCAGTTAAAAACAAAAATAAGGAGCCCCATTTTCCAGCTTTCCCTGCGTATAGGAACCTATTAAAAAATAAGTAGAAGTCGTTGGGTAGAGCTTCTTTATTTTTACTCTCTCTTTTTTTTCTCTTCCTGCCTGAGATTTGAATGTATTAGCTGGAGCTGCAGCAGCTACTTTGGAACCACGAGAGAAAGGCTGAGAGAATTGAAAGGTCTTTGTCCCTGACATCCTGAATCAGTTGCTGATCTAACATCAGCAATTGTTGACTCAGACTTTTAGTTATATGAGAAAAATAAGCCCTTGTCTCTTTAATCTACTGTTTTGCAGCTGTAGCCAGCAACCAAATGCAATTCTGAACTCACACCATCATATCACTTTATTTCAAAAAGGATTTGTGGGAACAGCCAACTCCTATTCATACATCATTGTATTTTTAAAAGCAACTAACACGGTGTGTCTTCCTGGTGGTAGGCATTCTATAAATGTTTGTTGAATGAGCTCTAAGAAGATTAAATTCAACCCCATCAATAAGATCATCTTCCTCCACTCTCTTACCTACATTATTTCCTTGAACTCAAATAGTCACTTTTATTTTTTTTTCAAGTAGGAGATTTTTATGGTTCAAATCTACAAAGGAATTCATTCTGGGAAACATTCAGCTTGGCTCTTTATTTTAGGATCATCTTCATTTTGTAGCTTCTGCTGTTTTATTTCTCATATTTTTATGTTCATGTGCCTATACCATAAAAATAATACATTACAATTGTTCAGCATGTTTAGCTTATCAGAACCTCATTAACTCTTTTGTTCTCATTTTACCCACACTCTCGCAAGTGATAAAAAAAATATAATTAGCCCTACTTTGTATAGAAAAACCTGAGACACAGATAGTGTAAGTGACTTAGTTTCTAAAAATACAGTTGAGATGAGAACCAAAATCTCTTGCCTTTCATTGCTAACTAGTCTCTTTTCTTAAAAGATGTCAAAGTGAGCCAACTCCGCTCAGTTTGTATAGCTCTCTGGAGCACTGTGTTAAGTAGGATTCTGAAGCTATGTTCAGGCTGCCCAGGCAAAAGGGCAGTAATCATTTTAGCAATGCCTGTTGCAGTATGAGTAGTGAACAGAGTTGTCTGTGGCAACCCAAATACCTGGTATTCACAGTTCTGTATCTATACCAAGATGAATTTACTTACACACAGGCACGCACACACATTGCTAAAAGCTAAAAGGCATCTCATTCTTTAGTAGGATTTGCTTGATCCCAGTGTTTTTCTGCCAATCTTTTTCTGCTCATTTAGATGCATTCAGTTGAATTTACATATTCATGTAATGTATATACACACACAAATAAATTGTGTGTATATATGTATATATATCTTTATGTTACCTTTTATTTTTCTGTGCCCCAATTTAGGTAAGGTTACCTAGGGATAAATCCTGCATCTATTCTAAGTTTTTAAATTTAATTGTAAGTTTTTTAATTCTTAAAAACAGAAAGTTCTTTATTGAATTAGCAGAATAACCACATGATCACACTGTGTGCCAAGGTAAAGTTTTTGATGACAGTATGCTTCCAATTAGCTGGATAATGATCAGTGTGGTATAGTTTATATTTGATCCCTCCTGGGAGGGAGGAGATGCTACATGGCATCTTAAGGCCTCTTTCAAGAATGTAAGTACAAAGAAATAGGCCAGAGGTAAGCACACTTTTCCTGTAAAGAGTAAGATAGTATACATTATAGGCTTTGCTTGCAGGTCATATGATCTATGTAGCACAGCTACTCAGCTCTATAATTGTAGCTCAAAAAGCAGCTATGGCTCAGTAGTAGACGATATGTAAATGAATGGGAATGGCTATTTTCAAAAGGAGGGCAGGGAGAACTCATCCCACCCATAAGCCTAGTCTGTGGACCTTGGACATAGGAAACTTTTCACTGCAGAGGGAACTAAAAGACTAGGATGCTTCCCTACAAGGAATTTGTGTGAACTTTAGTTTATTATCTCTGCATACCATGAAACATGATGAGACTGATGATGATGTCTAGCCTCTAGGGTTGTTATAAGGACTAAACGACTTGATTATGAGTGCCTCTAGGTGGCACTTTGTTGGGCTGAGAAGTGGACACCACAGTTGACCGTTTGAATGTTTCATCCCCAGCAGGGCTCTCACCCCATCCATCCATCTACAGCACGTGGATTGAGCATGTGGGTGCCGCAGACCAGGTGGAGATTGCAGCTAATGGGAGAGTGAAAGTTCCATTTAAGAAGCAGACTGTTGTTCACCTCCAGGCCACTGTAGTCATGTGGGAATGGAATCTCTTTTTTGCGAGGTCTTCCAATTTTTCAGGAGAAGATAGAAATCCACATGTTAAGTAGAAATTTCCAATTTTAAAAAAGTTTAAAACTTTGGAAAACTATTTAAAATTTAAAAAAAATCGTGGGAGCTAAAAACAATCCAAGTATGAGGGCTGGATCAACAGGCACCGTTGTGTGTCCTCTGGCCACTATTCCTAAATGTCCAGATATTAAGGAGGAAATGATATTTTTCTAGGATGTGCAGCACATGTCCCATGCTAAAGCACTAAGCCCTCTCATACTTTAATCATGACAACTCTATTAATTTACTTGATATACAGCAAAGAGTATGTCTTCTCTTCCATGCCCTGGTCTACAAACAGGGCATCTAGCAGTAAAGGAGGCAGAAAAAAACCTCTGCTTTCGGCTGGGTGCAGTGGCTCACACCTGTAATCCCAGCACTTTGGGAGGCCGAGGCGGGTGGATCACTTGAGGTCAGGAGTTCGAGACCAGCCTGGTCAATGCGGTGAAACCCCGTTTCTACTAAAAATACAAAAAAATTAGCCAGACGTGGTGGTGCATGCCTGTAGTCCCAGCTACCCAGGAGGCTGAGGCAGGAGAATTGCTTGAACCCAGGAGGCAGAGGTTGTGTGAGCTGAGATCGTGCCAGTGCACTCTAGCCCGGGGGCCACAGCAAGACTCCATCTCAAAAAATCCCACAAACCTCTACTTTCATAGAGCTTTTATTCCACTAGATTGGCAGGTTTGCAATAATATAGGTGGAAAATGACATTTAGAAGAAGTGATTCTAAGAACAGAATTACTTATTCCCAAAGTTGCAAAGGGTGACAGAATTATTAGGAAACATCAAGGATTATAACAGGAAGGCTACATATGAACTGCAACAACAACAACAACAAATCACTGGCTGGCTGAGCTCTGGGTTCACTAAGGGTAAATGACAGAAAACCTGGTACATTTCCAGGGAAGGTTTTAAGTCAGGTATCAGGAAGAACTTCCCAGTAGTTAAGGCTGTTAAGCAGAAACAGGTGGCTGAGTTGATTGAGGACTCTTTCCTCTGGAGAACTTTAGGAATGGGATAGGCAACATATATCCAAACATATAGTCTCTCTTGGAGGCAGGGAGTTGAACTTGAGCCAGGGGTCTGAGTACTTCACTGAAAAGGTTTTAAATTTCTAAATTTCTTACTTTGGCCTATATCGTCATTTTTTTTTAAATTTTGTGGTTAGAAAGGTCTCTTCTTCCATAGATCAAGCTACATAGATGAGCTCATCTGAGGAATGCATTTTTTAATTTTAGCACTTTCTATAAATGGGTTTTCTAAACCCTAAGCTGAAGTTGTTACCACGACGGGGAACATGGAGATAATTTTTCATTCTTTCATGCTATGCTGAATGTCAGCAGTAGCAGCTACTAAAAATAATCATACCTTGTATTTCTATAGCACCTTTCCCGGAGGTTCTCAAACTGCTTTGCAGACATCATGTAATTAATCCCTATAAAGCATCCTGAAGACAGTGGTATAATATTAAGTTAATATTTGTCGTGTATATAAAGGTTACACATTTTAAACTTACTTACTATATTGATCTTGTTTTCTGTGAACTCTACAGCAGGCATAGGGTTTGCTGCCAAAAAAACCATGTTCTGATGATTGTATTGTGAGGTCTGACAAGCAGGAGAGATGGAGAAAATGAGCTGCCGTATTTGGGGAAGTAAAGGGGAATTCATGCGTGGGCTGCTGGAAGTTTGTGAAAGTTTAATTTCTTTCTAGGGTTCATGAGGAGCTATTATAGGAATGCGAGAAGGGGATATAGCAGGAGGATTTTAACACTCCTGCAAAACAATATGAATGGCCTATTTGAATGACTGGAGGTAAATGAGGGAGGTGAAGACAGGAGTGAGGCAGGCAGTATTATCAGGTCGTTAATGTTCATGTGCCATATCCCCTTTCTTTGTCCTCTTCTCTCTGCTGTGCCACACATCTTCTCCTTGAGACAGTTCTGCGTATTTATAAAAATTACAACAGGACCAGTTCTGTAGTTAGCTGTAGACATTCTAGTATGAATTTCAGCGGAGACAACCTCTGCCAAACATTTTGCCACTTTAAACCTCATCTCTCACTTTGCAATGAAAGGATTAAATGAGTTAATATATGTACAGCTCTTAGACTAGCACCAGGCACATGGTAAAGGTTGGCCCAAGTCATGACTATTATTTGTGAAAATGTCAGACGTCATTGAGCAGGAGTGGCAGTATACTGAGTCTCCACAAACATTTATGCACTCTTGAAATCAGGACTCATGGGTAGCCTTCAGCTCCATCTATGTATAAAACTGGGCCTGGCAGAGAACACAGCAAAGAAGCTGTCATCATGGCCCCAGCAGGTGGCTGGAGAATTGACAGAGCAAAGAGGGAGGGAGATCAAATCTGAGGAAGTTTTCTGGGGAAGCCGGCAGCAGGGTGGCGGGGGTATGATGACAAATTGGATAGAGAGAGAAAAAGGAGAGCAAAACTCTGGAGGAGACCCCAAGGTCCCAGCTTGGAGAGGTGGGCACTCGGCTACTGTGGAGCACCATGTCCAGGCTTGGAAAGGGAAAATGTTTATGTAGGCTCCAGCCAGGGCCCAGCCCAGCAGCCTGCCTGCAGGTTTACAGCTGAACATTCCCATCATGGCACTCTTCTCTGGAGCGGCCAACAGGAGGGAATGGCCAGGGACATTCTCGCCAGCCCAGAGGTTCTGGTGCTGCCCTTGAGTGTTTTCAAATTGGCAAGAGCTGTCTGGTGATTTTCCACTGGCCAACTCACTCTTCCACGCTCATGGACCTAAAATTTAGCATTTGTCCTGGCTCCAAAACTCCTCTCATTGGCTCTGATAATCCTTTTCAAACAAGCTGAAGACTTAGCACCAAATCCACTTTCAAGTGTGAATGAGGCTTTGAGTAGTTCCAGATCCCAAGCCTGAAGTATATTGTCTGTTTTTAGTTGATTTTACTTGAGGCACCTAAGTTAGCCTTGATTCAGCCTGAACAGAAGACACTCTTGAGCAAATGCCCAATGTTATGGAATTCTGCCCTTGGCACTAAAACTGAAGCCTTAATGGAGGCATTCAGCATGTCCTTAGATGCATTGATTCTGCCCTGCAGTGGCCACCTATGCTTCAAGGCCACCCAAGAAGATAATGGACAAGGTTTTCTCGTGTGTATTATCTGCAGGAAGAATATTTTCTTTAAAAAATCTAATTAATTTTTAAACAAGAAGAGAGCTAGCTGCCTTGAACATTTGATTAAAAATGGTCATTTTAAAGGTATTTTAAAAAATTAAGATTAGCCAATCATGTGATAGATACCAATATTTGTGTCTATGATCCAATATTAGTCTCTATTCGAAGTGGGTGACACAAAGTTGAATGTTAAGTTTTCCTAAAAGTTTATAAATTCTACCACTTTTTATTTTTTGCCTGGAAATGTATATGTTCTAGCTCAATAGTGGAGAAGAGAAACTGGCCCTGTGTGTAACTGATTAAAGTTTAATAGGTTGAGCAGTTTTCTGCCTCCTGGCAATCCTTCACTAGAATGGGAATTTCTTAAAGGTTATATTAGTGAGACATGTTCTGGGTGCAAGTGAAGAAAGTACAATTTCAACTAGCTTGAGCAAAAAGGGGGATTTACTGATTCCACTGGGAGCTGTAAGGGGATGGGCAGTCCCTATACTTCTCTGGCTCAGGGTGTGCAAACAATACTTTCAAAACTTAGGCTCTTTTATTCTCTCTGAAATCTTTTTCCTTATTGAATTTTTTTTTAGAAAGTTTCTCTCCACATCTTGGCAAGGAGGGCTACCAGCCATTTCTGCCTTCTATCACTCCTACTGCTTAATTACGAGCCTGGACTAGTTTTGTAGCTAAGGAAATGAGGAGAAATGATGAGACTAGGGAAGCAGGTTTGGGGGTGAGCAGGCAGTTTGAATATCCAGGGGCATAGGTAGGGAATGAGAGGAAGAGATTTGATTCAAGAAAGCCCAATCTGAGCTCTTTCCAGGACTGATACTGAGCTTAGATTTGATTGTCTATAATTAAAACCATTCCCTTCTATCAATGCTCTTAACCCCCTCATCCCTAAGGGGGCTACTCTAGAACATGATCCCGAAACTTTGTCAAATGTTTTCTGGGTACATGACCATACTAAATAAAGACTATATTCAAGCTTTCCTGGCAAGTATGTGTGGCCTTGTAAGTTCTGGTGTCTGGCATATGAGTGGAACTCCTGCCTGTGTTTTCTGGGCCATACCATTAGGGAAGGGGCATGCTTCCTTTCTCCTTTCCCCATTCCACAGGCTGAATGTGGACACAGTGATTCCCCATTTTGAGGATGCAGATGAGGGCAAAGTCTCCAGGATGGCCAAACAATAAGAGAGAAGGAGCCTGGGGCCTAGGCTCCATGTAGCCCCACAGCAGACGAGAGTCCTGATGACTTCCCAGAGGAGAGCCACCTCCTAGCAGGAATTACAGAGAGCAATAAATGTGAAAGAAAAATCATCTTTTATCTTACTCAAGTCACCGCTACTTTAAGTTTCTAATTCATGCTCTGAGCCTATATCCCAACTAAAACAGTGAATCAAAAAGCTTTTATAGAAACATTTGGGCCAAGCAATCTAGAAAGTGCAACATTGAGAACTGAGTTGAAATCTAAGAGAACTTAGATTATCTCAAATAGTTTTTGGCATTCCGAAAAAAATAGCTTAAAAATAGAGAATGATAAAAATAATTAATTGCTCAGTCTGAGAGCATGGCATTTACAATGCAGTATGGAAATCAGATACTTACAACGTTTTTGAGCTGGAAGGAATGTGAAAATTTACCTGGTATCATTACCTGGCCCAACCACCTAATTTTAGAGCAGGGTTTCTCAGCCTTGACACTAGTGATATTTTGGGCTGGATAATTCTTCATTGTTAGGGCCTGTGCTGTGCATTATAAGAAGAGTCGCAGCAACTCTGGCCTCCACCCATTAGATGCCAGTATTACCAACCCTCCAATCATGACAGTCAAAAATATATCAACACACTGCTAAATGTCCCTGGGGTTGTGGGGGATTGGCTCCCAATTGAGAAGCACTGTTTCAGAGATCAGGAAATTGAGATCCAGCCAGCTTAAGAGTCAGATTCCTTCTCTATGCTGTTGTCTTCATGCAAGTTTTGAAAATGCTAGTCTTTTACAATACTGATCTAGAATTTAGGAAAACATTAGAAGGAAAATTCTTTAAAATAAAATTTAAAAGAGTGATAGCAATAGCTGATATTTATGAAAATCAAGTTTGCTTGACATCATCTTACTTAACCTTCACTTATAACTCTGTGGACCAAGTTTCTCCCATTTTAAGTTGAGGAAATGGAGCATTGTAGAGGTCAAGTAGACTTACACAAGGTCATACAGCAAAGAACCAGTAGAACCTGCATTTAGACCTGGCCCTGAACCCACTCAGCACTTTAATATAAAGTGAATAATAAGCAAAGCATCTTTCCGTGTTGAATCAAATTACCAAGTCAACAAAGGCAAGTTGAATATATATATATATATATATATATATATATATATATATATATATATATGTCTGGATAAGTTCAAATTTTCTTTAACCAATTTATATATTCTCTCATTCAATAAACATTTATTGAATGCTGACTATATGCATAGCACCGAAGGATAATGAAAAGGTAAAATAGTTTTGATTTATTGCCAGATGCTGATACAAATTTTACATGCATGTATTCTTTGATTCCTTACATACACACTAGGATATTGGTTCTATTATTATGATCATGTTATAGATGAGGACATGGAGTCATCAGGTGTTGACATAACTTGCTGAAAGTCATGCAGCTGAAAGCAGCGTAACAAGGTGTCAGATCCAGGCAGTTTGACTGTTAGTTTTCTAGAGTTGCCACAACAAAAGACTACAAACTGGGTGGCTTACAAGAAGAAATTTGTTTCTTCCAGTTCTGGAGGCTAGAAGTCCAAAATCAAGGTGTCAGCAGAGACATGCTTCCTCTGAAACTTGCAGAGGAATCCTTTTATACCTCTTCCTAGCTTCTGATGATTTCTGGCAATCCTTAACATTCTTTAGCTTGTAGCTGCTTAACTCCAATCTTTTTCTTCATCATCATGTGACATTCTCCTTGTGTCCCTGTGTGTTCACATGCTGGTCTTATAAGAACACTAGTCATATTGGATTGGGAGCCACTCAACTCCAGTCTGACCTCATCTTAACTAATGGCATCTGTAACAACCTTATTTCCAAACAGGGTAAAATTCTGAGGTACTGAGGGGTAGGAGTTAGGACTTCCAACACATCTTTTTTGACAGACAATTCAACCCATGACAATTCTTAATTAGCACACCATTGTACCTGTCTGTAAGTATGATGGAATCCTTGCCCCTAGGGATCTCACAGAGGCACAGGAAATAAGGCATGTGCACAAACAATAGCAATAATACAAAAGCTAGAGTCACTTCATTGGTGTCATAGGAGAGGTAAAAACAATGAGCTGTGGAAGTTTGGAGAAGGTGGAGAGATTTAACTGAGTCTGTGGAAGGAGGTGGTGATGGGTAGACCTTTTCCAAGACTCCGTGTCCAGAGAGTCACAGGAGACTTGAAGGGAGGTTTAAGGACACACAGAACTGCATTCATACAATGCATGGAGCTGGGAAAACTCAGGGCTGGTTCCTAAAATTAGGAGCTACCCAATAGTACATAGACTCTACACATAATGATAGTAGGAGGTCAGAAAATCATAACTTTTCAGGATCAATACTTCATGAGACCAACTAGAATAGCTTTTTCCTTTAAGGAAGGCAACATATTGCACAAATGGAGTTGCCAAAGCTAAGAGAGGTTAAATGACCTGCCCTGTTAGCATAACTAGTTAATGAAGGAGAATGGTGAATTGGGGACACATTTTTTTATTTCTCAATGAAGCTGTCTGTTTTTTTCTGTATCATAAAGCTAGAACAATAAATCGGGGAGGCATCATGAGTGATTGAATGCCAGGCTAAGAGTCTAATTAAACTGAGTTACACAATGACAATGTTTGAACATGATGAAGTTGTCATCTCCAAAGACCTATGGGTAGACCAGGTGCTGTACGAAGAATGGGGCCAGGAAGAAAAGGGCAGGAGCTCACAGAGGCTCAGGATGGAGGTAATAGGGGCTCGAGCTGCCATGAAGCATTGGGAGTGAACATGAGGAAGTAAAGAGAAGAGTCTTCAGATAGAAAACAGAAGCCCTTGAATATTTGAATGTGAGGGTCAGGAGGTCAAGATGACTTTGAGGCTTGGGGCCCTGGAGATAATGGCAGTGCCACCAACACAGATGGAGAATTCGGGGGATTGTAAATGGTGATCAGGCATGCAGATTTGCCTGGACAGAGGCAAGGCAAATCAGATGTGGAACTTTCAGTGCTAAAAGCATGAAAGTCCCCGTCAAAAGTCCTGGGGTGAGTTGGTCTCCCTAGAGGAGAAGCTGGTTTTTGCTTTTATTTTATTTTTTTTATGGGGATAATTAATACTAGATTTAGACTTATAAAATCTAAAAATAGGACAGGAATCTTAGAATTTTTTGTTTTGTTTTGGTTTTTTCAGCTCTAAACTTCTATGAACCTATGAATACAGCTAAGATTACCTTAACTGACTGCATTTACAAAGTTGAAGAGTGGTAAAATCAGCAATGAATAAGTTAGTTTTGGAGGTTAACATACTGGAAGGTCCCTGCCTTTAGTCAGTTAATTCTTCAGATCTAATCTGAGCCTGTGACTCGGGCCTCCCAATGCAAGCCTTACCTGCTCTTCAATTTGCTGTTTATTTCACAGTGAGAAGTTTCTGTAAAATCACCATGTTTCTCTTGCTTGGATGTAAAAAGGATTGCAAGGTTTCGACAACACTTTTCCTCCTTTGTTGTGAGCAGATCCTTGATCTAAGAGTTGTTCATATCAAATCTGCCCTGAGGGTTTGTCTGCGGAATGTCTGCTAAATGAGTCACCAGCTCCTTATTCACATTCGGGCTAGAAAGGTATGTTGGAAGAGCTCCTGATTTCCCAGGCTCTTCCTGAATCTTAGTTTAGATAGTAAGAAGTAATTTTTCATTGCAGTGCACATGAAATTAAGCATGCAACTGCCATTATTAATGGGTCTTGTGCATCTCATTTCTCCCCCTACACAGTTACATATACACATGCTGGAAGCTGAAGCTGTGTAGGTTGTTCTATGAGAATTATAAAATCTGTAATTTGTCTCTTGGGATGCATGCACAATTCATTTTTTTATTGAACGAAAACGGAGCCTTGGTCTCTGACATCTCAAAGGGCTTGCCCAGAAGAATTTCTTTCTGGTGTAAGTATTTGAGTCTTATGTTTTATCTTTTATAATATGACCATGTCACCAAAATATGCTAAAAAATGCCAATAGTATTTTCTTCTGTAATTTTGCATATTCAGCGTTGACCACATTCTGCTCATCACCTCAACACATCAGGAATTAATATCCTCTGTTTATTTATAAATTACCATCTTTTCATGACAAAAAAGGTCTTTCATGGTGTTTTAGTTATGTGTCTCAGTGATGTGGGGAGGTATCTCTTCTAGGGATGTAATAGTTTTGGTCTTTGATGCCTGAATTTTGCCTAGAAAAAAAAAATGTTTTGGCATTTTTTTTCTCTTTTAAACTAGGAGTGGGAGTCATTAGTGCTTAGTAAATATTTCTGGTGACCTTGTCTGTTCTCACCTTATCTTGGTTGGCCCAGTTTGGGGCAGTTTACAACTTTAGCAGAGGAAATCTGGATTAGTTAGAGTAGGCAAAAGACATGGAATAAAGAAGAAAAGAATCAGGAGTTGCTGACTTTAAAAAGCAAGAAGCCACTGAAATTATCCAGCATTAAAAAAAAAAAAAAAAAAAAAATCAATGACCAGGCATGATGGCGCAGCCTGTGATTTAGAAAGGGGGCTTACTTATATCCCTTTGAGCACTTTTATGGGGTTTTCTTGGCAAAATTGATTGTGGATAGAAGCCTACAGGTGAAAGCCATTACTTAAACCATGAACTTCAGCAACTCTTCCAGCTTAATCATCTGGGCAGGCTTAGCTACCAGATCTTTTTGATGGGAGCATATCCACCCCCAGAAGGCCAACACTGTTGCTCAATTAATGTTGCTCACAGCAAAATTCTTTTGTTTTGTTTTCTATGTGTCCCAACCTGACAATAAGTATGACTAGCATAGGCTCAGTAAATAGAAAAACGATAGCAAACTGAAGCAGACATTTCTTTCTAACCCAAAGAGGCTATAAAAACTCTTGAGATGTTTGGTTGTCACTATTTTTCCTCCTAAAAAAGATTTTTTCCTATGGTCCCGGGTTTCCTTTTGTTAAGAATTTAAACTTTGAAATATGCTCGACCATATTTCAAAGTGGAGTAAAATCCACCAAACAAGTCTCTCCAGCTGCTATCGATGATTTTGCAGCCATTCAGGGACGTCTCCTCCAGTCTTGAAAAACTGCCTAATTTGGGGTCGGGTTTTGCGTGCCACCCCATTTTGTATTTTCAATGTCACTTTTAACAGGCTTGAAGACCGTGACATAGAACCGCAAACTGAGGGCTCAACATAATGCTGGTACTCTCTACGCACATAGTCTTTATCTTTTGTGGCATCAGGTACGTCTGCACAGCTGCCCGGGATGAGCAGGCAAGAGGCTAAACTAAACGAGAGCTAATCCACCTGTCACACTGTTCCTGCAACTCTTCCAGCGTGTTTACAACACCATGGTCACTATGAAAGCCCTCAATACAGAAAGCCATTTGTTTCTTATAAATGCATGTTTAGATGTTGAAGAAAGTAGCACCTCTCTAAAAAAAATAATCACCCAGCAGAATACCCTGTGTAGTCCTACCATGTAGGCAGACAGCTGCAGAAAAACAGAATATTTAAAATAAGGTAACAAAACAACAGTGCCCTGGGGACGTTTGCTCCTCCTTAAGTATGTGAAACAAAGCATCTTAAAGGCTTAGTTTTCTAGACATAGAGTGTTATTTAATTCCCAAGGACACTGTTCTCTGCTTAGGATGTGTGTGTGCATGGGTATATATATATATATATATATATATATTTTTTTTTTTTTTGCGAACTTTCTTTATTGAAGGTTTGTGCGACAGTTCAGCGGAAATTATGCGGCATCTTGCCTCAGAGAGAGCTGCATTAATGTGCCAATGCCCTTTATTTAATGCACTTTAAAATTCTGACGCGCCTTTTAAGAAGTATGAGTTGTGTTGGGAAAGTCTAATCACCGTTCTGCATGAACGGAAATGTGCTATTTTTGTAAGGGTAGTGCTGGAGTCGGATTTTAGCATAAGGGTGTCTCTATAGTACAGATGTCCGGAGACACTGGTTCGTTTTGATGCCCAAATCAACCAGCTAGAAATGTTACTTCTGCCGAAATTAGTCAGAGGAACTTCAACTAATCATCATTTAAGCAATCTGGGACTGAAAACTCCTAAGACTGGAGGGAATATTTAGAATTAATTCCTCAGAAACTCAATCTTGAGGGCAAACTTTCTTTGCACTCTGAAGTATGCATCTACCCTGCAAGATTATACTGTGTGCTTGTAATGACTTCATACAGATTTTTTAGAAGTCTCTTGGGATACTGTAGTCTTGCTTTGCTAATCGAATCCATTTTCCTTTCGTTTCTATCATGCACCCATCCTTCTCTCTTTGGATCCCTTCTCATTCCAAACAGTGTGTCCTTTTAAAAAATGTTTCATTAAGGTTGAAGTTCCAAGGACATCACTTTCTCTCTTTGAATAAAATGTGCCTTCTTTTTTTAATGCAAGCTGCCTGTGCCCTGACTGTATCATCAAAACAACGGGAAATACACCCAGTGCACGCAGGCAAAATTGGTGTGTGAGTGAGTCTCTTGGAAATATCTAGAAACAGGTGCAGTCAGATAGGCTGGCAAAACGGTCTGGTTTTATAACAATTACTAATAAGAAAATAAACGTTAGGTATGCATTATTAAAATATTTTGTGATTTTTTTCTACTGAAAAAATAAAAAAATGCAGTTACCAATTCTATAGCATTCAAACCCATAATGAAAAACATCTGACTCCATCTTTCCCAGTTTAAGCACTCCTCTGTTTATTTTAATGAAATTTGCATATAGATGTTTGTTTTTCTAGGAGGAAAATATGTACAGTTTTTACCCAAATCTTTGTAAAATCTGTGCTGTCTATCAAGACAGTAGGAGATTCTTATATCTGTGGTTTTTGATGACTGTGCGATCATTTATTGTACACACTCTGTATCCTAAAGGAATTTCAATTGTAGTAAGCCAGTAGGCATGCATACAGTTTCCCCTTTTTTAATAAAAAGAAAACAGTTTGTCAATTTTTTTGAGTTTTAAAAATTTCTATGAATAAGGGTTCTGTACAGTTTTAGGAATGACTCAAATGCACTTTGGGAAGGAAAATTGCTTTGCAATTCTTTGAGTCTCCAAACAGCCACCGTGTTAGGAACTTTTGATTGCTAATTTGCCTGCACGCAGTCTATATGGAAATCTGATCACTTACTGTTATCCGCTATATTTGTGCCATTTTGCATCGAACCTGAAAAGAGAAGGAAAAAGTTTGCTTTTATAACTAAGAGAAGAGCATACTATGTATCAGAATCTAGTTACCTTTTTTCTTAAACTTTGGATTTTTACATGTGAATTTAGTGTACCACTTTTGCTGCCATCACAAGCCAAAATGTCAGGTTTTGTCTAAAGAGGGGATAGGTGTGTTATGGAGATTTTTACAAGCTGAAGACAACAGGATTTTGGGGAGGGTGTAGAGTATAAGTACTTGAAATATATCAGGAGATTGGAGCGGGAAGGAAGGAACAGGGAAAAGCACAGACGCAGGGGGTGAGGAGAAAATCCATACCGTTAAGTGAAAATGGTTAAGAGCCTTACATTCTAATGAATGCCTTGAATTAACAGCACAGAAATGTGAAGATGTATTTGCTGGAATGGAGTTCTAATTTGACACACTCTACAGGATTTCTAGAGATTAAGGTTTAGAAAACTTGAAAAACGACATGGGTCCAGATATCATCAATGCTCTAAAATAGGAAAATGACCACAGGTGAGAGGAAACAATCAATTCTGATCCTGCTTTGACAGAGAGAGAGAAAAAAAGACCAAACAATTACTTCAATTCTTTCTGTTCATAAAAGCTCTCATCACTCCCTGCTTTACTCCCAAATGTTCGCATTTGATTTAAATTCTGAGTCACTAGAGCTATGGTGAGCCAGCAGCATTAAGCAGGGGATGGGGAACAAAGTCCCTTTAGGCCAGTCACCTGTTAGGTTTGGGGTAAAACAGAAATTGAAAAATTACTTTCCTCAAAACATTAGAGTAGCTCCAAAGCATTGAGGACTAAAACTGTTGCAGAGTCGTGTGTGTGTGTGTATGTGTGTGTGTGTGTGTGTGTGTGTGTGTGTGAAAGAGAGAGACCAATGAAACAGAGGACAGAGAGAGGAAAGAGAGAAAAAAGAGTTGTCAACATGAATGAAATTGAAGAAAGATTTCCCTAAGGAATATATATATATATATATATATATATATATATATTCACATATTAAAGAACATATGTGAAACTATATAAATGGAACATAAGTATTTCCAGCCATGGAATTAAAAACACACACATATTGTGTGTATATGTGTATGTGTTTTTAAAAAATTTTTTGTTAGTAGTTTTTTTGGAAGGAAAAAGGAAACAAGTGCCATTTTACCAGCTATATCATCGTATTCACAACCACCAAGCCGAGGTCTCCTGACTGCGCGGATTAGCCTCGTTTAGTTCTTCATTACCCCTCATTGCTCGACCTGCTTCTGTGCATAACAGGGTTAATCATAATGAAATCAAATCATTTGATTTTATTAATTTCTTATGTAGTATGTCCTCCCGAATTCTTACCAATGCTAGGACATTAGGGAATACTGCTGTGTGCTAAATTTGCTCCCTCTGCTGGCTGTCTCTGAGGGAATGGCAAAACCACTGGCTCACACATAAACAAGAACTATTGTTTGGGAAAACACACACGCACCACACACACCAATTTGTCCTCAGGGAAACAGTACCAGTACATTGTGAGTTAGCGCTTGCTCTTCTGACACTGACACCAGCAGCACAATCAGCACAACTTTTTCTTCCCAGAATGCCTTGGCCACTGAAGGAAAATAAAAAGTTGAGAGGGATTGGGAGAGAGGGGGAGGCTGGAGTAGGAGGTGAGGGTTGTTCTGCATCTAAGGCTTAGATAAGAACGCTGCCCCTACCTCACCTCGGGAGCTTATTTCATCCTCATTCCTTGCTGATACCTGTTAAGTTCCCAAAGGAGGGTGGGAGAGCTTTATCCTAACAGTCTTTCCCACCATGAAAGCCATTTGATACCAATAAGTGCATCACGTTTGGTTCCATAGGACTAGCTGGACAGGAGATGGGTCATCGAATTAGTTAAAAAGCCAGTCCTCATATTAGAATTCCTAGATTCACGCAATGTAAGGTAGTTTATATAAAATATGTAGAGTTAAAAAGAACAATAGTTAATTTTCCCAAATGAGTTAGAAAATTTGAAAAGAAATAGGGAAACGCCATGAATGTAGTTTTGAACCATGTATAACATTTCCTATGAAAGGGCATTCTGTTTAGTAATGAAACTAGTTAAACAGACGGTGTTCCAAGCATATTTTATTTTATATACCAACCTAGAAATTGGAAAAAAATCATGCAATTGTAATAAGAATTCAACAAATGAATAGATTAGATTAACCTAACATAAAATGTGTTTTTTCTTGAAGTTAGGGAAAAACTGCCTTTCTCTCTGAGATACACAAAATTATTTCTTGCCCTTTGTGAAAAGATTAAGGGAGTTAAATCGTAGCCACAGACTTGGAACCACCAGGAAATTTTTCAAAAAGAAAAAAAAAGGAAGAAAGGAAGGATGGAAGAAAAAATGCTATCTATCAATGTAAATTCTTTAATAAAGTTTCTTAATGTACTTGATCATATGACATTAAATCCCACTTTTCCCTCTTAATGACTTTCTTAGAGGAAAAAGAAAGCCATAATCAGAAAAGATGGAGAATAAAAGAAATGAGTCTATAAAAATCTGAATAAATGGGAGTTTATACGTTATTTAATGTCAATCTGCTCCAATTTTTATGTTTGTTATCTGTACCTGCCTGCATACCTGGGATTGCATTGAATTGTTTTGGTATTGAAATATACTCTCTTGCCTTTGAAATTCATGCAGACCTTACTTGTCCTTCAAAAAGGAAAGCATCCTGTTTTGGTTAATGGGCTTAAAAAAAAAACACCAACAAAAGTAAATTGTGATAGCAATTAGGCTCCTCAGTGAGCATGCTCAGTGGGTCTCTCCTGGTTGCTAGGCAACCGGCTGAAGGTGTGTGGCAAAAGAGGGCCCCAAATGTGAAAACATAAGCACCTTTGGCATAGGTTTCATCCAGTCTAGAAAGCCATGTGCATTTACTTAATTAATTATGGGGTGTCCTTGGGTGGGTTTCCTGCATTCCCTTTCTGCACTTGGAGGGAAAGGTGTGGGGGTAAGGAAGGATTACAGAGTGGAGAATCAAGCAGGATGGGTTCAAGAACCACAGCGAATCCTTCCAGAAAGGGCGTCGTATCTGAATTGGGTTGTAGTTTTACAGTGTGTGTGTGACCATTTATTTTTCATTTCGGGAATCGTAGTTAGCTCTTAACCACCAGGCTCGGGTGGCTCAGTATGTCACGGCACCGTTCTAATCCCACCCTGGATCAGCGTAACAGCGCACATCGGAAATTTAAGCTTCGCAAATAAATCCATTTTCACATACTCGAGTCGTATAACAGAAAATTTCCAGTTAAACCACATTGTTAAATTAAAGGTTGCAGCCCGTATTCAAAAGCCCATCCGCAAGCTCTGGGGTTCTGCTGAAGAAGCACTTACAGTAGTTCAGAGAACGATGCAGTGAAGTAAAAATGAATCAACTTTTAGAAACCACACAAAAAGCTTCGTCTTTGGTGAGTACAGTGCCATCTCCATCAGCACCTCTAAGTAGCAACCCCACCAAACACCTGGTTTGGTCCACAGTGACAGCTCACTGTCTCTCCAGTGGCAACAATTTAGAGGCAGGATGCTAAACAAGATATATACATGATGTCAAATATTGGCTGCACACATCTAAGCCAATCACTTCTAAATAAATTAACCATGGCACTGCCTAATACCATCCACCTGCTTTCTTCCTTGCGTTGTTCCAGACCCTACCTGAACCCCCCTTTGATTAAATGTCAAAAGCTTGCCTTGTGCCTGCAGATTTCACTGAAGGCGGATAACAGAAAGGTTCCTCCTGTGACTCCATAAAACTGAAATAAATTCCACTGGCATCTTGTAAATTTTTATTTTCTACAATGACTGCAGGCCCCATCTGCGGCCCAGCTGTTATTAGAACGGAAAGCGTTGGCCCTTCTGCATTACAAAACAGCATAGAACAGTAATTGCCAGTGGAAGAGATTAAGTGTAGACACTAAAAATGTTTACTCGCAATGAATATGCATAACGATGGGTAGGAAACAGCACTGGAAGATTAAAAAGAGAGAAGGGTTTGTTTACAAGGCTGGGAAAAAAAAAGAGTGGAATGTCAGTTGGCCCCGAGCCTGAAATAGGAACGAAAAACCTTTGGGCAAGGCATTAGGGAGAAAAACAGATGGTTTGTGAACCTTTTATTAGATAGAAAAATCATTAATCAAGCCCAGGCTGGAAATGGCAGGGTTTTTGGTAGTTCATATTTTAGTTTATTTTTTCTTAAAGTGACAGTATACTTTTTTTTTTTGGTCTTTTTGGGACAGTCATCTATGGATCATCTGTCAATAGGCACTGCGTTTGTATGACATTCCACATTAAAGCCAGCTTCATTTTAAGGTAGCGTTAGTACTCATTTGTTCTACTGAGAAAATTCCTCCAAAGGGTTTCACATTTCGGCACCTGTTTTGCCCACAGAGCAATTTAAAAAAAATTGCAGCATGAAATATTTTTTTTCATTTATGTGCCATTCCTTTGCTTTGGGAAGTTGGAGAAGAAAATGGAGAAGAGGAAACTTTTACATGTAAGTCTTTGCTCACTAGGTCGATTCATAGCACTTTAAGAAAAATATGTAGTAACAATAATTACAAACTGATTCGTCTCCTGAGAGGGAATCTATGCCATTTAATTGGAAAGAGTCATCAAGAGGTTGGAAGGGCCCCATCTGAAACTATACTTCTTATAAAACTAATCTGTGCCCTTTGGACTCGAAGACGTTGGACTTTACATTTTTGTTAATAATGGTAGTGAAAATCTCAGGGAAAAACATATCCTAGAGATTAACAAAATCCTGGAATTAATCGTGCAAAGCCCCTTATTTGCTATTAGCCAGTCAACAAACCACAGGAAAGAATGCCAGGGGCATTATTTTCATATCCACAGTGTGTATATATACCTAAACATACACATTTACATGAACATACCTGTACACACACGTGTGTGTGACTGTGTGTCTCTGTGTGTGTGTATGTGTGAGCTACTGACTTCAGGATTGAGAGAGCAGGGTGGAGGAATATCAGAATAAAATTGACTACAGCCAGACTCAGGGTTAATCTTGATACGCAATCCTAAGGTTTTGCTGTGATTTGCCACATGCTTGAAGCTGGTAACTCATTTCTACTTTGGGAAGCTACTCTCGATCTTAACTGTAAAGTGTCCATTTTTCTGCTTACTTTATTTAGTATTGGGATGGAAAATTGACTTCACCTGGGTTGTCACTCCTGGAGCTAAGCATTGTTGATGTAGGACTTCCATGATTATTATGAAGTGGGGTGACTTCTTTTTAAGGAATTACAAAGTACTTGGAAAAAATATCATTCACGTTTTTACCCTTTCAGTCAAAAATATTTTTTAAATAACTTTATTCAATAGTAAATATCACCAATAATGCAAGTTATTCTTTGACAAAAAAATGCTCCTAGATAATACATTGGTTTCCTTTCCTTATTTCTCATGACAGCAGCTGTGGAAGTCAAGGCCAGAAATCACCCACTATGTCATCTGATATTCCTCTGATCGTTATACCTATTCTCAGTGTTAAGGAAATGAGACTAGTTAAAATGTCCACATTAAAATAAGAACTAGAGAAGGTTTTCTAATTGCAGGTCTTTGTTCTGATCTCATTACCGTCTCCCTCTGATCGTCATTCTCCTGAAAATCTTAGCTTCATTCATACCCCTTCCTTTCCCCTAGTTTCCTTTATGGACTTATTTATCTTCATGCAATTTGCCTGCAGTTAATGTCATTGTTAAATAAAGAACGCCATAAAGGAACGAGATCAGCAGTGACCTTCTGCACAGTTTCCAAAGCCTCGCCAACCTACCTCCATGTCCTAGTCTGACTTATGACAGAAACAGAAGTTCAAAGACCTGGCTGATATGCTCCTTTAAAAACACTTCCACAACACAGTTAACATTTTCTGTTTTCTGACATTCTTTTTCTAAAGAGATGCTTAAAGCAAAAAAGGTTTCCTGCCACAAAAATGACATTAATATTTCGTAAATCAAGAACTAAGATAATGTTTTGGCTGCTACAGAGACGTTTACCTTATGTCGTTTATCTAAACGCTTTTCGATTAAAACATGACACAATTTTTGGACTGTTTTTTACCGGAAAAAACAATTCCAAGAACTTTCTTATTCCAGAGCCTAAAATTCTTTAGTATATTCCTCATCGGAATTCACTGTGGAGTATACAGCCTTTTAGCTCATTGAGGAAGTCTTCCCAAAAAACAAGCCTTTTCCAAAGATCATTTGAGTGCACTAATCAAATAATCAACTAAAAGTCAAGAAGAAACCTTCAAATGAAAACCATATAAATATGTTTGCAAACTTTCAAGTAACTGCAATGTCAACAACTGTATTCCCCAAGATACAATACTTTTCTATATTGACCTATTAAAAAACTCGATTCGTTCAAAGAACAGATTTTTTTGTTTGTTTTAGAAAGAACAACAGGAACAACAAAAGAACCCAAAACTTTAGAAATCAAAGAAGCCCTCTTGAGTGAGCATCTGCTGAAGGAGGTATTAAAATCACAAAAGTGATTATGGATTTCAAGCTTTTTTACAAATTTGAAAAATATAGGGAGGAATAAAGTGTTAGAGGTGATGCTGATTTCCTAGTATTATATACAAATCTGTATAGTACTTTTTTTCCCACAAAGTTGCTTATAATCAAACATTTTATCTCCAACCCTGTATTATCTCATTTTATTTATGGTTAATACCTTTTTCTTTTTCTTTTAGAACCTTAAGGGTTCTACCACTTGATTTTGACTTTGGGACGGAAAATACATTTATGAAGCAGCAATTTCAAAACATTGAGGGGAATAACAGTTACCAAAAGGTAGCATTAAGGTTCTGCCATAAACAATTCCACAGCAAACAGAAGACTAAAATTCAGGCCAAGCAGCTTCTCTGGAGAATAGTGAAGAACAATTTCTTTTCTGACTGTGTATACCACAGAAGAACGGCCCACATAGTTCCCAAGTCCTGGACTAATAACTCTGAAATGAGCTTCCATCAGCAGATGAGCCTCCTTAAAGGTTGCGAGAGGCTGATGCTGGCTGAGGCTGGAAGAACAGGGCAGGAGGACAGGGTCTCGAAGCGAGTACACAATGGTCTGGGTAAGGAAGAGTAGCTAGGATTGCTAGCCTTGCATATATTATGGCACATCATTAATAACAATGATCAAAAGAAAGAGGATGTCTTAACAGCTGCATTAAATTACTATGGATACTGTCATTTTAAAATGAATTCAGGGTGAGACAATAACAAAAACGCAGCTACATATAGAATGGGTCACGTTATAAGGCCAGAGAGTAATTCTCAAAGGTAAAGCACTTGTGATCAAACAGAGATTCTTTTTCCTTTCATTTATTTTTCCTTGCATTTACAGAATTTGTGGAAAGATATTCCTCACCATACCACCTGATTGAAGGAAGCTGCTTCAACAGCACTGTGTTCTCTGGAAGATATGGGAAATATTTAATACAAATAAAAAGTACATATGTTTATAAGAACAAATGAAAGACTGCAACGGCCTATAATTCCAATCTAACAGTAATTAAATATTATAAACTCCAGTTTTGAAATGAAAGTTGTTGTCATAGACACAAAGGATTTTGAAACAATCGGACTTGGACATAAATATTTTGTATTAGTAAAAAACAAAGCACAAATTAGAAGCACACATTTTTTATTCTATCCTTAATGGAAAAAAGGGAAAAGATGAAAAATAATTTGAGTTGTATAGCATTGAACTATTTGATTTTCAAGATGTTTTATATGTATTCTCTTTCTCTTTTTTAATTGGGTTTAAAAAGTCATGATTAAGTGATTTTGCTGAAGTTATAAAATTGATGTTTTATAAAGTATCAGAGTATCTGATGAAAAGTTAAAAAACCAGTCAATGATGGGGATGCTTGCATCTGTAAACCAGATATCTGAATGTTTTCTTTGCTGTATGAAACTTTTGGTCCCTGGTGTAGATATAACCTGGATTTCTTTATTCACTACTAAGAAGCTATGAAAAGTTTCTTGCTCAAAACTTTAGAATGGAGGACAAGGGCTTCATAACTGGTTACTAGCACAAACTCAAGAAAGAAATCCTTCATGAAACACTTTCAACTCATACCTTACACAGAAAGAGCATTATAAAGATAAGTTCAGTTTTTCCTCTTAAAGTCAGGTATTTTGGGGTTTCTTCTGATCCTTGATACAGATTTAAAATGGACATCTGTGTCCATGATGATGAAACGGAAGTAATACTTTCAATTTGGATAACCTTGATTTTGTTATTGTTTTGGGAGAAGTGCCTTATCTGGGCCTATTTTGGCAACAGTTGTATCCATTTTGGAGGTACCTCTGTTGGATGACTTTGTTGAGTGCTATCTCCCAGTTTTTACTATAGATGCTAGAAATGAGCCTCTGACAATTAAAGGGAAATCCTTCCCAGTAGCATTGCTGAGAGCCAGCTGCCATCATAGTCTTTGTAACTTCTGGCCATCACAGTATTATTTGTGGGACAGGAAAAGAGCCACTGGCACAAATGAACTTAAGAAAGCATCCCTACACTGCCTCCTGTGTTCCCTGATTTTTGTAGTCCCTCAACTCCTGCACATTTTTTAACGTACCAGACCTACATAACTGCAATGAGCTCAATTATCCTGCATTTTCATGGGTTTGTAAGTTTTACTTTACAAGTGTGCCTGAGCAGAGTTTTAATAAACATTTCACTCTTCATCAGTATTTTCTGGTCCTGGTAACATAATAGAAATTATCAGTGGGTTTACATTTTAGAAAATATTCAGATGAAAGGACCTCTGACCAACTGCGTGAAAATCTAGGAGTGGAATCAGACTGCTGCATTTTAATAAAGCCCTACTGGTCATTCCAATGCACAGCCAGATTGGAACACTACCACCTTATGTTGTCACATGAACCAGAATGTATACACAATCTTAAAATATGGGCGGGCTGAATGTTTTGGTGCTCTGGCTCACCAATTGAGCATGGAACATTTATGCAGTGAATGGTATACCCCTAGTCTGAAAGAATTAATACACTTCAAGGAGTGCTCAGTTTATACTCTGAGCCTAATTTAAAGACCCAATAACTTCAAGCTCCTGGAACAAGGGCATAGTTGTCAGAATATACATGAATATTTAACAGATATAGTGGGAATATCCAAAATGATTTTGCAATATGTCCAAACAGCTTTGCCCTGTTGATTCCATTTGCTGTTTTTTGGCTCTAGTTTGAAGACTTAGCAGGTGCTTTCTACACCTCACTTTCCTCATCACGACTAGTGCTGTAGTCTCTGAGGAATTATTTGAATTCAGAGAACTGCTAGGGCTGCAGAATGAACAACCATGTAGCCCTTTAAAAATACTATGTACACCTACAGGTCAAAATGTCTTTAATTCACATTCTGCAAGAGGCTGCAATTTCATTCCAAGAACGACTTTTAATTTCTTAAAAGTATGTTTTCAGAATGGAAAAAATGTGGACAGATAAGGTCTTCTGGGGGAGCTGATCATCCCTGGGAATGACTTGGAATGAGTTTTCCTGATGAGTTATGGGAGCATGAACACATATCCTGTTTTCCTTCTCAATTCAGAGAGATTTTCACATAGATCCCTGTTTGCTCCAACTCATTCATTCTGTTTGCAGTCTTTTTGCTAAGACATCTGAAAGGAAGTATTGGCTCAAAGGTTCCGTCCCAGGTGGGATGAGGATTTCTGGAAGGACAATTCTTGTTGAATGTTATAATTGTCTGCATTTCATTTTTCCTTTCTAAGGAATTTCAAAATAAGTGATCCATTCTTCAAGTCCCAGATGTTGTTGTAAACCAGAATTTTGGAACATTTGAATTAAAATTCAATCCCCCAAAGTTCTGCTGAGTCCCAGTCCCAGCTCTCAAACCAAACACTGACAAAAAGGTATTTGTGCAATGGTTCACATGACTTCCTCAGTGCACCGCGTCCTGGGCTGTGTGACTCAGTCCCAAATGAACTGACACACCATACTGTAAATTTTATAACAACCAAACTCCGGGACACTAGAAATGAGATCTTGGTTCATAGTTTTTGAAAGACTAAAGTTCTGGAAACATCCTTGAATGTTAATTTTTATGACTCTTAAGCTATGTTGTTTTCCTAACAAAACTCTCAAAAAAAAAAAAAAAACCCTAAAATGTTCAAGTCGGTTAAAAAGTTTCCTGCATAGCATTGGCAGCCGTTTCAGTAAGACTAGTGAAGAACACGTGTCTTAGGGGATGGGGATTAGTCATTATTATCTTGTCCAAATTTAAGCAGATTATTTTGAGAAATGTAAATATCCATGATTTAAAAGCAGTTGAGAGACAGGCCAATATACTTAGCAAAAAATGTTTTCAAAGGTTCATATGAATCTCCGATGTTAGATTTTCACGAATACAAATCTCAGTTTTCCATTCCCCCTTCTGCCCACCATTCATTCACCTGTGTTTGTATAATGGAAACCAGTTATACAGCTCTGGTTACACATCTGTTTCATGCATGTGCAATTACAAGCCGTTTTAGCAACTAGTAAAACTACAGGTGTCTGGGTTTTAATGTAACCATTTAAAAAGAGCAGTTCATGGGCCTCTGATTATTATTTTTTATAGCTGGCAATGTTCCTAACATAGACTGCCAGCTCAAGGGTTAAACATAACTCTGTTGCTCTCCCATCTGGTGGAATCTCTGAAACTCATTTGTAAATTAATTTTTGAAACTTTGAATCCATACTGCTGCATACAGTTATTGTATTCTGCACAGACAGCTTGTACTGCTGCTTTACGTGGCTCCAACAACAAACAATTAACTGGATTTTGAGTGGTGGATGCTAAAGTCATTAAGTACGTGTATCTATTTGGCTTGCTAACTCCTATACCATAACAGAGACCACAATTACCATCAAATTACTTTGATAAACAATGTTGACACATAGTTTCATAACAGCCATAGAATGTCCATCAGTGCCATCTTAATCAGAAGTTCAGTTCTGTATAAATGAAAAATTTCACTTGGAGATCTCTCTTTCTCTCTCTCTCTCTTTTTTTTTTGAGACTGAGTTTCGCTCTTGTCGAAACTCAGGCTGGAGTGCAATGATGCGATCTTGGCTCACTGCAACCTCCGCCTCCTGGGTTCAAACGGTTTTCCTGCGTCAGCCTCCCGAATAGCTGGGATTACAGGCACCCACCACCATGCCTGGCTAATTTTGGTATTTTTAGTAGAGATGGGGTTTCACTATGTTGGCCATGCTGGTCTTAAACTCCTGACCTCAGGTGACCCGCCTGCCTCGGCCTCCCAAAGTGCTGAGATTATAGGCATGAGCCACTGCGCCAGGCCAGATTTCTCCATTTTTAACCTCTGTCCATTTAAGAGCAGATGGAAGATGAAAGAGTTCTAAGAACTATTTTAACAACTACTGAAATTCATTATTTGCCAATAAAATAGTCCAAGAATAAATTTGTCTGCTCTTAGAAGAGAAAGATAGGTATGTAAAAATATAAGTGTAGACAATTGATTTACAGGTTAATTTCATTAGACTAAAATTAAGATTTCAAATTTTTAAAAAATGCTGTCCAGCACTCCCAAACTCAACACACATGGTAGCAGGTACAAGTCAAAATCAATTACAAATTTGACTTTGCTGCACAGTAGTAAAGATAAGTTGAGCTGCTATACTTAAGGCTCTGGTGACATTTCTGTTATGAATATAAGCATCACTTTTCAGGGATTTATTGCTCAGCCATAACAATTTTTAGACGCGATCAGTTATGAAATTGTAGGACTTGGCTCTCAGACCAGATATTTTTATTTACTTCTGTTGAATTAAGGAAGAGTTTAAAGGATGGAGAGAGTAGAAGCATGGTTACCAGAGGCTGCAAAGGGTAGTGGGGGGGCTGGGAGGAAGGTGGAGATGGTTAATGGATACAAAAAATTAGTTAGAATGAATAAGACCTACTATATGATAGCACAATAGGGTGACTATAGTCAGTAATAACTGAACTTAACTTAAAGAGTGTAATTGGATTGGATTGTTTGTAACTGAAAGGATAAATGCCTAAGGGGATGGATACCCCATTCTCCATGATGTGCTTATTTCACATCGCTTTCTGGTATCAAAATATCTCATGTACCTCATAAATACAGACAACTACTGTGTACCCACAAACATTAAAAATAAAACAATTTTTAAAAAGAAAAAAGAGAAAGAATTTAAATGTTCTGGATGAATGAAAACAAATTAACAGTGAGAATTATGAAAATTTCCTTTGTTAAATAAAATTTGGCCATTTCACAGAAGCATTGAAAACTGTAGTTAATTTCTTGGTAATATATTTTCATTTGCCCTTTATTCCTAAGAGCATGATGATGTTTCTATGGCAGAGATGGAACCTAGAATTGATGATACCCCAAACACTTTCATTCTCCGTATGCTAATTATTACTCAAATTAGAGAGAGAAAATTTTCCTTGTGTTTTATGATAGGCTTAAAACATAAAATAAGTGAAGATGAGCTTTCTAGAATATGTAAAAATTTGACTCCAGTATTGTTTTTGAATAATATTTTAGGCAAGTCAAGCACCTGGTTAAAATCCTCAGCAGTGACTGTTGTCTTCTAAAGTCCTAATTTTCAAGGTGTTCCAAAATCAGTTCCCAGCTTACTCTTCCTACCTCAGCTTTCACTAATTCTCTTTATGAATCCTACTCCACAGCAAACCTAGACTCCCCGCCCTTTGTCAGGCACATCTAACTTACCTACCCTCTTGCCTTTTCTCTCAACCCATCTCTCTAAATCCTTCCCATTCTCTCAGGCCTACTTTAACTATAAGCACCTCCAAAGATGTTTTCTTGATCCTTCTTACAGAAGCATTTCTTTCCTCCTGAACATAAAAAAATTGGGGTTTTGCAATAGCTGTTTATGTATACGTTATTCACAACCTATTTCCTAATGAGGTGCTCAACTAAGGTTTGTTGATCACATAAACGCATGAGTGACTACCTGCTATTGAAGACTTACCTGCTTTGGGATTTATGCTTTATACTAGGATCAGGTGATAGATAAATAACAGGGCATGACATATAAATATGTTAATATAGATACATATGTTAACACTGTATCTTTAGGGGATCTTAGCCCATCCATAAATAAATAATATTTGAAACAAAAGGGTAACAGAGGCAAAATTGATTTGCTTTAGAAGATCATCCTCCTCTCATTCATCAAGGCTACAAATGTAGCTCTGCCTTCTGTCTCAAAGCCATTTCCATGGTTGTGTATCTGAAATGTACACATCTGTCTCCTGCACATCCTGCCCCACATCATACCTGGACCATCTCTTGACCACAAAACATTTTCCTAAAAGGTCTCTTTGATTCCAGCTGTATCCATACTTCATGGGCTGTCAGGATGAACTTCCTAATATGCTGATAAGAATATGTCAATCCCCTGCTTAGAAATCTCTAGGTGGGGGATTGACGACTCACAAAGTAAGCTTCTGATCTACAAGTGAAGTTCAAATCCCTTAAGGTGTCATTCAGTGCTCTCAATCATCTGCTTTCAATGTTCCCTTCTGGCTTCATCTCCTCTGGTCTCCACCACATGCCTTATGCTTATTCTCTTGGCTAACTTCACCTCCATGAAAATGCAATTATACTTCTTTCTTATGGACTGGAACACTCTTCCTCACTTTCTCCCTATCCTTTAAAGCAGTGGTCTCCAATCATTTTGGCATCAGGGACTGGTTTCATGAAAGACAATTCTTCCATAGACCTGGTGGGTGGGGATGCTTTCAGGATGAAACTGTTCCATCTCAGATCATTAGGCATTAGACTGTCATAAGGAGTGCACAACCTAGATTCCTCGCATGTACAGTTCACAATAATGCTCCTATGATAATCTAATGTCACCACTGATCTGACTGGAGGCAGAGCTCAGGCAGTAGTGCTCACTTGCCCGCCACTCACCTCCTGCTGTGCAGCCTGGTTCCTAACAGGCCACAGACAGGTACTGTCCATTGCCTGGGGATTTGGGACCCCTGTTGTTTTAGGTTCAACTCCAGTGCACCAGTCTCTGCCAAGTCCTCTGTGATCCGAGTGGTCAGAATGTATTGCATTTCATTTGGATTTTTGTAGATACCTCTATTTCACTGTACCTAGACCTATGGTGAATAGCTTGTATTTTCAACCCTACCAAATCATTACTTCTAGAAAACAGGAACCATGACATATTATGTTTATGTGTATCTCTTTGAGCTAGTAGTGTCTTCTTATATTGCTTTCTACACAGTAGTTAATTGCCTTGTGATGAATTCAACCACACCTTTGGGTATATAATATACCTTAATGAGAATTGTATTCCTGGGATACATAAATAAATAATTTCAGAAAATACTAATCAACAATTATCAGTTAATTATGTGCTTATAATTGATGAAGCATTGAATCATCAGATTTGAATCATCAGGTAGATTTGAGTGACTTATCTGTGTTATTGTTTTCTTAAATAAAATATTTTGAGTAATGAGGGGGAATAAGTTTGATTTTTTTAACTTCTAAATTCTTTTTTAGAATTTAGGACAGTTTGGAATTGAATGGTCTCTATATTGGCAAGTACAATAAGACCTTCAGTGCTGGTAGTTTTATTTAAGTTTGGAAACTCAGGTGGAATAAAATACTTATGGAATAAGTGATTACTTCATTCTCCATGGTAATAATCTACCTTTCAGAAAAGGTCAAACAAGCTCTTTTATTCATTTTTTTATTAACCTTTTTATTTTAAAACAAGCTCCTTTTGTAAAGAACAAAAGTAGGCTTGAATTTTACTTTGCTGGTTGTCTGGACTGTAAAAATGAAAGTATAAACCAAGCCACCAAATGAAAAGAAACAGGGGGCCTCTTTCATTTGGAAGAGAAATTGTAAAACACTGCTCACACCAGGCATGTATTCATTTTTGTATTTCAAGCATTTAAAAAGTTGCTAGTGTAACTATTATGTTTTAAATACTCAGTCTTTAAATGTTTAGCCTTTTTCTGAGGCTGAGAATCTGCATTGTGAGATGGGTAGCTGCTTCTCAAGATGCAAGACCCCCAAATGCTTTTACATAGAAGCTCACTTATTTTTTACTTTTCCCAAGGGAGGCATTCTAGCACATGTGTAATGTCAGATTTCTACAAAGGGCAATTGAACATTGTCTGTTAGCCTGTAGATGGAACAGAGCTCTCTGATGACATTGAAGGGAATGGTGGGGATTATCATAGCTTGATAAGCCTGGAAATTCTGCAGGATGGCATTTGGCAGAATGGAAATGTGCTCAGTTTATCTTACAGACAGGAATACAAAATTCAAAGAGTGAAAATGACTTCTCTAGATAGAGTCTGATCTGGACTAAGACTTGTAATTTTCTCAGTGCCCAGTGTTTTTTCATCACCAGCCCACTCTTCTCACTGTTCCAGATGTGGGGGTTTTCCTCCTTGGTAAACACTGTGATCTATCCCTTTAATTGATTTTGTTCCCTTCTGAGCTTGGCAGCAAGTTGGAGGTAAGCACAGCTGCATGACTGCTGAGCATGCTCCAGATGCTTTCAGATGGAGACAGAAGCTCTTTTATCCTGTAAGCTCCAGCTGAATCAGGGTCCAGAGGTCAGGACTACCTTTACACATTTTCTTTAACGTCACCAGCCAGCTTTGCTGACAGAATTGTATGGCTCCCCATGTCCTAATTCAAGAGAGATTTATTTAGCAAGGGATTCCCGGTGAAGCACAGCATGTCGAAAGTATCCCAAAGCTCTATAAATGAGTCAACTAGACATAATTGAAAAGAGGGTGTTACTTTTTGCATATTCTCTATAACAGTGCTGTCCAAAAGAACTTTCTGTAATGATGGAAATATTCTATATTGGTGCTGTCCAATATGGTAGCCACTAGCAACATATAGCTGCTATATCCTTGAGATGTGGCTACTGTGAATGGGGAGCTGAATTTTAATTTTAATTTTATTTAAATTAAAATGGTCACATTAGATTACTACTGCCATATTGAACAGAGCAGCTCTATATAAATGTGGTGGATGTGTTATGGCGCAAAAGAAGTTTTTAAAATGGTGGTTAGTTATTAGCCATTTTTCTCATATTTAATAACTGTATCTCCTCATTGATAACAACCAGTATAATGGAGTAAATAATAACAATCCATGTGATAATATGAGTGAGAGAATTACTCACTGAAATTACAGTGCCACAGACAAATAGTGAAACTGCTTGCAACATTGCTACTACTGCAGAGAGCCAATCCATGTCTTAGAAAAGTCAAAACATGTGGAGGCAGAGGAATTTGATTTGAATTTGGCTCTCCCATTTTCGGAGTGATATTGAGCTATCAAAATTTTTACTTGTACTTATTTACTTCTTTTTAAAAATGACCTGTTGGCTTTCCATTTTCTCTTCCTCTCTGCATCACTTAGCTATTACCCCAGTAATACTGCCTAACGAACCACCCCAAAACTTAGCGGCTTAAGACAACAATCATTTCCTCTTGTTCATGCACCTGAATTTGGTCAAACTGCAGGGACTTGGTGGATTTAGGCTGGGCTCAATAGATGCTGGCACCAAGCTGCAAGTGAGTCCAGCTCGGCTCCATGTGTGTTCTGTTTTCCTGGCACCTGTGGGCCAGCTTGGGCGTGTCACTTTCATGTGATGGTAGAAGTGCAGAAGAACAAGCCAAATTGCACAAGTATATTTCAAATATCCGTTCATTTCTTGTCTGCTAGTATCTCATTAGATTAATTGAGTCACATGGCCAAGCATCAAAGTAGCAGAATCTTATATTCCTTCATGAAGGTACAAGAAGAAAGTGAATACTTGACAAACAGTTATATTATTTGGACACAGTCTCCATAAACTCATCTTCCTCAAATATTTGGCATCTACTGTTTGGTAAGTTCAGTGTTCGTTTGTAAAATGAGAATAGTAGTAACAATGTCTGCTTCACAAGATTATTTAGGATTGCTTAAGAACTTTGAAAAGAGCTTTTTTCAAAAATAAAAATACATCAAGTGAATACAGTATTTAGAATGATTTTAAGCAATGTTCTCCCTCACACAATTATCACTTCATGAATAGACCAAATTTTAAAAAAATTTCCTTAACATAGTCTGGATAATAACATCTAACTTACACCTACCATTTTTTCCATATTCAATCCAATAACTTACGTACTGGCATTAAAAAAGATAAGTCAGTTACCTGCTGGAGTGAATATTGTGTTTGACTCTCCAGCATCCATTCCACATCTTCTGTCTCAGTAAAAGGCAGCAATGTGGTTAGAGAAGTGACCCCTAATTAAAGGATGGGCCATATTGGTATAAGAACAATTCCATCTCCCTTGCAAGTCCTTTGTTTGAGAGAGAACGTGTAATGTGGTTTTATCAAATAAAACCCAGCTAGAGGGTTATGGGAGGCTTGTAAGGCTGTTTCTCTATCTTGAGAGAGTTGTGTGAAGCCATTCTCTCTTTCTCTTACTAAATGTGAACGAAGAAGCAGATTGCCTTAGTCGCTGCTAGTAGGTAGACTGCAGCTCCAGGTCGGAGAAAGGCTGAGTTAAGAGAATCACAGAGAAATAGGACTGTGGTCCTGATAGGACATTGTCACAAGCATATACCATTTGGGAACTTTGACTTATGTGATTATTAATTATTCTACTCATTCAAGCTTATTTGAGTAAGCATTTTATAGTCTTTCTCCTCTTCTAATTATTCATGTTATTTCATTCCTTCCTTCATCACTCATTTATTCATCCATTCATCTCATAGTAATTAATAAGGGTTGATAGTGTGCATAGCTCTTACCAAGCATTAGGAAAGATGAAAAATGAATTTAAGAAATAATTTTTTGCAATTTTGTGTAAAATTGCTAAGTGAATTTATGCTTTAACAAAATCCTCTCTTTCAAACAACTGGAAGCTACAGATGAAATTTAAAAAAAGATAACCAAGATGATGTAGGTAGGCACCAAAATGGGATAAACATATCTGTAAATCACAGATAAAACAGGAACGAAAAGTGTCAGAAGGGCTGAACATGCAGCTCTGCCAGATTCCAACTCTGGAATCAGGTAATGGCAGCTTGGATCTGGTACCAAACGTATAGATGCGTATAGATGACATACTTAGCCAAATGTAAGGAGGACATACTTAGGCAAATGTACAGCTTGAAGCTAGGAACTGAGGTAAACCTACCACCTCCTGAAATGAGGTTGGAAAAAGTTACTGCTGAGTCATTGCCTGAAGTCATAACTTTATAGGACTCTGTGGGCCTAGGCAGACAACAGACAGAAACACTGCCTCACAACAAGGAGTTGAGCCAACCCATCTGATTATTTGATTTGTTATATCTCTCAAATTATGGTAGAGCAGGAGAAAGAATGCATTCTAATATGAGCTGGGTGTTGACTGGGTGTCAGTCTTCACTGCTAAAGACTGGGGAGAACCCAGGAAGAAAAAGAGAGAAAGACAAATAGGAACAGAGAGAGAACAGAACAAATTCTGCAGGGAAAAAAAAAACCCCAAAACAAGAAAAGAAATCCAATGCTAAACAAAATAATCAACAAAATCAACAACCAGAACAAGAGTTAATTTAATGGTGCAGTTAGGAAAAGACTTAGATGAAAATGTTTAGAATGTTCAAAGAGATCAAGGAAAATATTATACTCATTAAAAAGAAAAAGATCATGAACCAAAGTCAGGCAGAGTTGAAACAGGAACAGGAAGATATGCAAAAACATAGAGATGTTGGAAAAAATATAGCTATTGAAATAAAAATATCACAATAAATGTGATAACATTTACAAATAAATAACTGGTGGTTTAGATGATCATACTTAACTCAGGTCCCATCACCAAAGCTTTAAGAAGCATATGTATCATGTCTTGTCTTCTCTACTTCAGAGCACAGAAAAGGAAGAAAAATTATAATGCTGGCAAAACTTCTAAAAGAAAAGTAAAAGAAGGAAACATAGATTAGTCATAGAAGCATAGTTGCATAAATCCTAAATAAAATAATATCTAATTATCCTCTACTGGTGAATTTTTTAAAAAACATATAAACAAGTGATTTACTTTAGGGATTTAAGGATAATTTAACTCCAGAAAATGTACTAAAGTAATTCACATTAGCTGACAAACAGAGATAAAGTAGTTGGTTATCTTAAGAGATGCAAACTGAATTGATAGGATTCTGCATTCATTCATAATTTCAAAACAGTAACAAAATACAAAACTCAGAGCAAGTTAAGAATAGAAGAAAATTTTCCAAACCCAAAGGATGAACTTTGAAAAGCCGCAAGCAAACATCATTTATCTGTGAGCCATGAGAAACATTCCATTTTGGTTAGCAAAAAGACAAGAATACCCACCATCAACATGCTTTAGTATTTTACTGGTAGTTCTAGTTAGTGCAGTAAGATAAGAAAAAGAGGTAACAATTGCACACATTAGAACAGAATAGACAAAATTGTTCTTATTTTAGGTAACATAACTCTTCTATAGAAAAAAACCACAGACAAACCAAGAAACTATATAGACAAATTATTTGAACTAACAGAATTCAGAAAGGTTGTTGGATAAAACATCAATAAACAAAAATTGAATAGTGCTTCTCTTCCATATGAAATAATCAATTACAATATAATTAAAAATTAAACATTGTTTCAAATAATGACAAATGCTATAAGGTACCTAAACATAAATTTAACTAAAGATGAGTAATATCTTTGTGGAGAACCTTACAAACATTATTGAAAGACAAAAGAATGCCAGAATAAAAAGATAAACCAAGATCCTAATGAGAAAAGCTAATACTATAAAGATATTGATTCCTATTTCCACAACTAATCTATAAATGGAATGCTATTTTAATTGAAAAAATCTTATCAGATGATTCTAAAACTATTACTGTAACAAAGAGCCAAGAAAAATGAATGAATTCTGAATAATAAAGGAACTAGCTCTACTAGTTCAATGAACAGGGCTCGAACAATTGTTTTTCCATGAAATTATATTTTTCATTACACCAGTGCATACATATAAATTTCAGGGCAGATAAAATATTCAGATGTTAAAGGCAACTACTGCTTTCAGAAAAAAAAAATAGGAAATATCTTTGTGAGTGTAAACTATCCTCCTTAAATAACATGCAAAAAGCATAAAACATATAGGAAAAGATTTAGGACTTTTGCTGTACTAAAATATCAAATTATTACAAACAAAAACATTAAAAGTAAAGTTAAAAATAACAACAACAACATAAGCCATACAAACAGATATTAGGAAAAGATATTTTCAACTCAACAACTAATTAAGGATTACTATCCAGAACACATAATGACATTCTATAAATTATTTTTGAAAACCCAGTGTAAAAATGAGCTAAGGATATGAACAAGAAATTCACAGAATAGGTAACCCAAATGGCCAGTACATACATGAAAGCTTCCTAATCATACCAGGAATTATTGATATTCGAATTCAAACTGATGCAGGGCAGATGAGCCCCAAAACTGGGACTGAGTCTGGGCTGGTTTTTGGCTTCACTGGGGAAAGAATTCAAGAGTGAGCTGGTGGTAGAAGAAAACAGCTTTACTGAGGCACCAGTGTTACAGCGCCGTGACTGCTCCTGCAAGGCAGGGCTGCCCCATAGGCAATGTGTTGAGAGCAGCGGCTCGGGGCAGTTCTGCAGTCATATTTATTCTCACTTTGAGGGGCAGGCTATTTAGAAATTTCTAGAAAAAGGATGATAATTTCCAGGTTGTCTCCATGGAAAAGGGTGGTAATTTTGAGGTGTCTCCATGGCAATGGTAAATTGTTATGGCTCTAGTGGTCGTGTCTTATGGAGAAGTGCTTTAGGTGTCTCTTCCCTGTTTCAGCTAGTCCTCAATCTGATCCAGAGTCGAGTCCTGCCTCCTGACTCAAAACCGATCAGATTAGTAAAAAGGAGTTTGGCAAATAAGTGAAGTAACAGGAATTTTTAGAAACTGTCAAAATCACTTTTGAGAAAAATGTGTCAATATCTAGTCAAGTAGAAGAGAATGCTATCCCTGACCCATTTCTACATATGTGTATCACAGGGACTCTCATACTTTTGTACAAGAAAACATATATAATAATGTTAATGCAATGTTATATCATTTATTGATATATTACTTCTCCATAGGGAGAACGGGTTTTAAAATTGGGTGTATTTATAGAAAAGATGGCTTTATAGCATTTAAAATGAATGTGTTAGAGTACTATGCTTTCAATCATTAAAATTTAAAAATATTTTAAGCAATAAAGAAAACAAATGTAGGATAATACATACAGTATGATGCCATTTATATGAAGTTTGCCACCATGCAAAAAAAGTGCTGTATATTGTTAATGAATGTTTATGCATGGAAATAATCAACATCAAGCTGATGTTTACCAGATTTTCAGTTTATTCAGATTTAGCTTAGGGATTACCTCTGGGAGAGGAAAAAGGAAAATGAGACACAGTTTTAATAATTATTTATATTAGTTCTTAAAATTATGAGAAACAAGTGTACAAAAGGGTTAAGATTTTATAAAGCTTGTGAAAGTTCCTTATGTTAATTTTTCTTCCTGATGCATTTCATGTAGAAGATAGAGAAGAGCAGAGTGAGATTCTTCCGAGGTGGAGTGATGATTATGGATTTATGAGTGATGAAGAAAGCTTTGGAGTTCAAACGATGTTACAGACTCATGAGGCTTCTGAGCAAGTTGCTGCTCCACTTCACCAAGGGTGCTTGTCTCAACATCCTCTCTTTTCCATCACCTCCATCCACTTCCAGATTAATATATACTTCTGGATTCAGACAACTTGAGAAGAAGAAAACCAGTATTTCCAGGCACACTCTTCTTAGGATGGGTGTGACTGGAATTCACTTGTCAAGATTACAGAGACAAAAGACATTTTCAGATGGTAACTGGTGGGAGCCTTAGGTCATGAAGCTTTACGGTTCCCAACAGGAGATCTGCAGAAACAGTTACAGGAGTGCCCAGTTTCACCTCCCAATACTTTCAGTACCTTCATAGAAATTGAGCAGTTATCCAAGCAAGGCCTATGAAGACCAAATAAATGTTTCCAGTTTCTTACCTTTGTATAGAATTATGTATTGATATGGTTTAACCAGCTACCACTTACTGTTAAGGGGCTCTTATAACATGGACTCGTATAACATTATAGGAATGTCTGAGCATCTTAGGGAAAAATAATGTAAGAATCTAGTAGCTTAATTGGGAAGAGTTGAGAAATATATGTTTGTATCAATGACTTTGAAAAAAAGAGATGCAGAGTGATTTCATGATTTACTCAATCAGTCAGGTAGAGCAGAGCCAGGGCATAAGCCAGGTTCTCCCCATGCTTAGTTCGAGGGTTCATCCTGCTGGTGACAGTCTCCCTTTTAATACTGTGAAGTGTTAGGGTCAGGTTCTAACTCTCTCCAAAACTACAATCTAGGCTGAGGCAACTCTGAATACAGAGGCAGTGTGTTGTAGCAGCAAGAGCACTGGATTTAATGTCATGTGTCTGTTTTTGAGTCCTGGAGATTCTGCTTACTGGCGTGTAGCATTCAGTCTGCCTCTTCTTTAGAATAGAATTGCACTGAAAAGCATCTGCCCAGGCCGCAATTATTTCTCAGTACCATCCTCTTGTATCCAGATGAGGGCCAGGTGATGTTCTAGTCATAGGATGTCAGCAGATGTTATGTGTATCAGTTCTGGACCAAAGAGCTTAAACAAAGGAATGCCTCTTCCAATTCCTCATTCTCCATCTGCTTGTTGGATGCAGAAGATTTGAAGACTAGAGGAAGGTAGAGCCACAGATCCAAGGAGCCTAGATCCCTGAAATACCTTGTGGATGACTCTTCATCTACCCGGAACACCATATGGTGCCATAGGATAATCAAAAAGTAAGATTTATTGTATTAAGTTCTGAGATTTTCGCATTTATTTGTTATAGCTGCTAGCATTACCTTAATTAGTGTACAAGTTCCATGGCTTTTAATGTGTAACTCCTTCCTCTGTGCTTCAGTTTTGTTATTTGAAAAAAAGAATGAATAATCCCTAGATTCATATAGGATTGCTGTAGGTCTCCAAAGGGATGTAACAAGGTGCTTTATAAACTGTAAGGTGAAGTTATTATCTTTGAAGCAAATTGAGGGCAGCCACTTAGAGTGCAATAATTTAAATATCCTCAGAGCAATTATAGGAGGCAGAATAGGAATCTTTCTGCAGCTGCCAGAAAAGTAGATTTAACTTTAGCATTTAATTGCACCACTCTCCCTCTGTAAGCTTCACATTTGCTTTTCTGTAGTGACACATTTTCAATCAATCAATCTATAAAAAATAATCCATAGTTCTTCAATACCTATCATGTTCAGGGCATGGAGTTAAGATGCTCCTGATTCTTCTGCCTTTAGTTCCAACAATTAATGTTGTCTTCAATGTGCTTCTCCTGTTATGAAGCAAAGGATAAAAGGCATACAAGAAGTAAAATAAACTTAGTCATAATCCCACTGCATTGATAACCACACACGGGTGAAGATTTTTCAAGCCCTTTATTTTCTATACTAATGTAAATCTTTTACCACTCTCTACACACTGCTTTGTAAATATTCTTTTTTTTCACTGAAAATATCATACATGTATTTTCTAAGTCAATAAATAGAGCACTATATACTCATTTTTCTACTGGATATAAGAATTTCACTGTATGGATATTTGATGATATAGTCAATCAATCTCTATGATAAATATTTGGGTGATTTAATTTTTTAATATAAATAACACTGCAACTTTTTTTTTGCACAGGTATAAATCTTTGCCATATTTGCTTGATAATTTTCTCAGGAGAAAAATCCTAACATTTATATTTCTTTTTTGTTTGCTTATTTTTATTTTTATTTTTATTTTACCCAGTCTGGAGTGCAGTGGCACGATCTTGGCTCACTGCAACCTCTGCCTTCCAGGTTCAAGTGATTCTCCTGCCTCAGCCTCCCAAATAGCTGGGATCACAGGCATGCACCACCACACTCAGCTAATTTTTGTATTTTTTTTTTTTTTTTTTGAGACTGAGTCTCGCTCTGTCGCCCAGGCTGGAGTGCTGCGGCATGATCTCGGCTCACTGCAAGCTCCGCCTCCCGGGTTCACGCCATTGCCATTCTCCTGCCTCAGCCTCGCAAGTAGCTGGGACTACAGGCGCCTGCCACCACGCCCGGCATTTTTTTTTTTTTTTTTTTTTTTTTTTTTTGTATTTTTAGTAGAGATGGGGTTTCACCGTGTTAGCCAGGATGGTCTTGATCTCCTGACATTGTGATCCGTACTTTTTGTATTTTTAGTAGAGATGGGATTTCACCATGTTGGCCAGGCTCCTCTCAAATTCCTGACCTCAGGTGATCTGCCCACCTCAGCCTCCCAAATTGCAGGAATTACTGGTGTGAGCCAATGCATCCTGCCTAACATTTGTATTTCTGCCTCAAAATATATGCATAGTTTTAAAGCTTTTTATCCAGAGTGTCCAATTAACTCCAGAAATATTTTTACCTTTTTTATTCTCCAAGAAGGCCAAGTATTTATTTCTATTTTTAAAAATCTTCTGTACATAAAAAAGTGAAAGGCAATTAGTGCCCTGTGCAGGGTCGTTTGTTCTGGTCTTTGCATCTTAGAACATATTCCCAAGATGATACCATATCTCTGGTATATTCCTCACTTCCCTCTCAGTGTCTGCTCCTCCTTCAGAACTGAGCTCTTGAGTGCTTCCCTTTCTGCTTAGAGGCTTCCACAAAACCTGGGCACCTAGAGGCACTCCGTGTTCAAAACTTCCCCTTTGACTTTTTCGTCTCTGTACTGTTTTCTCCATCAAAGCTGTAATGCCCATGGTGAACATTTACCATCTAAAAACGTAATAGAGGGCATTATTTAATTGATGTAATTTACTAAACTGTAAACGTCAGATAAGGAGTTAACTTAAAAGGTTAATTTAAGGGTTAGCATAAGGGGCTAACTTAACAGCCCCACAGCCTATAATCCTGGTAATGGGTCATTTCAACAGAGATTCTTCTTGATGAAAGACTTTGAATATTTCAGTTTTGGATGCCAAGGGCTAGCTATACAACAAGGCTTTGCTTATAAGTATTTGGGAATTCATATTTATACCATAGATTGTTTTCCAAACTGCTGAAGAGTAAAATCCTAACAGTTCCTTTATGAATGGCTACTTAGTCTGTTTTGTAGGTTAGAACGACCCTAATCAATAAATATTATAGTGATCACTTGAAGCAGTTTTCACGATGTACAGGTTATGATCATTGTTCATATTGAGATTTCATTTCATGTGACAAGTTCTTTTCCAATTTACAAAGAAAATACAGCCTAGCACTCATGAAAAATTCAAATGAAACAGCACAGATAACAAATGCAGAAAATAGTGAAGGAAACGGGTTAAGTATATTTGAAATTAACCTACATAAAACCCCCCAGCTGCCATGTTTCAGTAACTGAACCGCACATTGGCTGTTTCTGGTGGGAAAATGCACTCTATCTAGTGTGATTTACTGAGTTGCATCGCACTTGCTACCTGAAGAGTAAAAATAAATTAAAGCTCTCTTAGTATTTATTTTAATCAGTTTCTAGGTAAATACAATTAAATGAGAATATTGAAGAGGATGGTAGTCTTATTTACAATATACTCTGAATATAAATATTGTCCTTGGTAGAATGCGGACATCTGTTATACAAACTGACATGACTCCGTAGGGACATTTAAGCAGCTCTGTTCTTAATTGTCAAGGAAGCCCTTAGGGTTCTTGTTTGTAGTATTTGTAGATTTTTTACAGGATATTCATTATTAAAAATTATCATTAAAGGATCAACCTCATTCATTGTTTTTAGCTTTGTGAGTTCTGCTGTGTCTTACCTGGGTCAGAGATCATTGGAATTTGAGTTAGTAAAATGTAACAAAGTCTGTTGACTCATTATAATAATGCAAATACTGAAAATGGCATATATGTCATATATGTCTTTCAAATATGTCACAAATAATTTTATGTCATGTAGAATATTGATGTTAATACCATATTTTATTGAAAAAGCAAGTTACAGATTGTGGTAGTAGTAGCTGTAGGATACTAATACAGGTTCTGGCACCTACTTGGAAGTTGAGGAGCTTTTCTTGTATTCACACAGTAGATTACCACTCAGCAATAAAAGGGAATGTGCTATTGATACATTCAACAACATAGATATCCACTGATACGTACCCTCTTGCAGATAGACATTTGTGATATTTCTGCTTTTTGGCTATTATGAATACAGCTGCTTAGAACACTCTTATTCCAGCAGTCTTTTATTGACATGTGCATTTATTTATCCTCAATATACACCTAGGATGGAATATATGTAATAGTTTAACTGCATTAGGAAATGCCACGCAATTTTCCAAAGTGGTGCTACCATTTTATATACTCTCATCGAGGATAAGCACACCAGAACTTCATGCTTTTACTCTTTACTTTTTGGCATTATACTATGTGTGTAGTAGCATCTCATTGTGGTTTTAATTCGCTAGTTTAATTTGCTGATTACTAGTGCTTTGGAGTGTCTTTTCATGTCTTTATGGACCATTTAGATGTCTTCTTTGGTGAAGTGCCTATTCATGTATGTTGTTCACTTTAAAAATTTGTTTTTTATATTTTTATTACTGATTATCCTCTTAGCATCAATTTATGGGAATTATTTATGTATTCTGGACATAAATTCCTTATCAAAGATATATATTTTTTCTCCCAGACTGTGGCTTGCCTTTTTATGTTTTATGTTTTTAGTGTTTCTCAGTTTAAAAAATAGTTTGTAACTTAAAAAACGGTTGTAGTGTTTAACCTACTAGGTAATCCATAAATAGATGTATTTTTCCATTACCTAGTAAAACACATGATAAATAAAATCAACAGTGATCATTTCTTGTAGAAGTTACTTCTGTAGGTTTTATTCCCCCTAAAGGCTAATTGTGAAACTGTATCCTACATTTTCTACATCAGCCATTTATTTTCTAGATGATCTTGATTCTAGCAAATGAACATCATGAAAGTCTTTTGCCTCTTTGTTTTTGGTTGATTGGTCATTTGAATCATTGATGAATCACTCAGGCTCAATGATGACAGGCTTATCTCAGCTGTCTCTGGGGCATTTCAGAAATCATGCTTCCGGAATTTTTTCTCACTCTTCAAAAAAAATTCTTGAAAATTGATGCTCAGAAATTAAGCAACTTTCTCCTATAACATCTGAAAGTTTGAGAGACATAATCTGGCAAAAGTGGCAGCAGCACTAGACGAGTCCGTAGGGAAACTCTTGCTTCCAGGAGCAGCAAGGAGTTAAACGACACTGTAGTGACTCCTGAAACATAGCGAGAATGTACCTGGATGTTGGCTATGTAGGTAACATAAATATTAATAACATGATTTCATTTCAAGTAAATAACCTTCTATTTTGTTCACTTTAAAAATCTGTATCTGTGGGATGTGTCTGTGGTTAGCCAGACAGCAGCTAGAGCTGAGAATGTGACCCCATCAAGAAGAAATATAGTTATTTCTGAACTATATCTGCTGTTACTGTGACCATCCAGTTTTACTCCATGATGATGGTGTCTTGGAGTAAGAGGACAGTGACTGCTACTGGCATAGACTCAGAGTTCCAAATGGAAGAAAAGGAAGAGGACAAGACTGTGGGAGATAATGCAAGTAGCTGATAGTGATAGCAAATACAAGGATGTTGAATGATTAAAGAGTTCAAACTTGTTACAGCCGTTTACTTGACATATTTTGGTAATTTGAAAATCCTTTCTCCATTCTATTTTTAATTACTGAATTATCAGAAATGTGTTGGGCCTAATTTAAGTAGCCTGATAAATTTTGCTTTAACATAAACATTTGAGTGCTAGGTGATATTACTGAATGTTCAGGAGACAGCAGAGTTCATGAGACAGACATGATTTTTTGCCCTTGGAAGTTGGTCTAATGGGGAAGACACTTAAAAAGTAATGTGAACTGGAATGAATGTTGCCAGGGGAATTTCAGAGTGATGTGGGAGCACATAGCTTGGGTACCTGTCTTAGAGTGGGGTTACAGGGAAGACCTGCTTAGGGAGTGTCACTAAGTGGAACACAATGATAAATAGCAATTAGCCTTATAAAGGGGGCATGGAGAAATGGAGTCTAGAGAGCAGGGCAAAGAAAGAACTGGTAAAATGTGAAAAGGCTACATTTAGAGAGAAAGTCTCATTTTGCTGGACTTTCAGTGTATTCTGGTTAAAATGTAAACAACGTGGTACATTTTCACATTCGTGGAAAATCTATTACATAAACAATATGGCAAAGAAGTTTAACCAAAAGTAAAAAAAAAAAAAAAAACACTCAAATATACATACTTTTAAGTTTTTAATTGATGCCTTCTTACAAATACTTCTTACTGACAATCAGGGTTGGCCACAGTTGGGCCTCACTCAGTCGATTTCTTCTCTCACCTGATCTCCCATTCAGGCACTATGGTTTACTTATTACTGCTTTTCTCCCCCTAATTGTCAAATTTCCATAAGATTTTCCTGAATAAAGAAACATTAAAACAAATCCCTTAGATTATCCTGAGATTTTGTTTTTAAAAAAAAGTTAAGGAAGATGTTTGCATGAATTCCATTCTTTTTCAATACCCTAGAGCTGATTCCTCACTTCCATAAGGGGAAATATCAAGTTACAGAAATCATATAAAGAGATTACTGCCATAGCTGATTTATTATATTTTTGCCTTTTTTACCTGCAGTATATTTTAAGTAGCATGTTATAATTAATTCCTGTTTTTTTTCTAGTCAATAAAACCAACTTTATCTTAAATCCATCTACAGTATTTGTCTCTGAGATTTGTACCTCTCTGCATTTATAGCAAATTCATGCTTTATGCAACAACTGGTTCCCCGCAGTGCACTGGGTTCACCTTCATTTCTCTGAAGTGACAAACAACAAACAACTTCTGTTTCCCAGAGCAGCTCATACTTATTTTTGAAAGTAGCAGTCTTGAAACAGAAGAGCTTATAAGGCTCAACAGAGAATGAGAAGACTCTGAAGGAGGAAGGGGTAAAGGACAATGTTGAAGTGGTTATTTTTTCAAAGTACAATAGTCTACAGATTCTTTGGTTGCTCTAAAAGAGTCTGTGAGTCTTTCCTTTATCCATCTACTGAAAACAAGTGATGTGTTAAAAAGAGGTTAGATACAAGAACCCAGGAATATATGACTGTGTGCGGACATACAGAAAACTCAAAATATAGAAGAGAGTAATCTGTTTTACTTTTCTCTTGTAGCTTCTCTATGTTATTAAGAATTTATCTACTTCCTGGACATTTATGGGACATTGTTATAGTTTGAGATAAAAAGAAGATATGCTGACTTGTGGATCCAATTTTTATCGATTGTAACAGGAGAATTGGAGGCATTAGAAAGAACCAAATTACTAGGATGCACAAGGCTTTGTGAATTATCACAGCTAATATAAACTGACTTTTTGGTAACTTTCAGCCTGGAACAAGACTTCTCCTTTCCTGCTGCTGTGTAATGTGGGCAGGTGAGGGTATTGGATTTTCATGACACTTTAGGTCTGGTACCTGTAATACAATTCCTTGAGGCCACCATAATGTAAACATAGATAAAAGTGACGAAGAAGAGAGAGGAGCATAGCCCTCTGGAGAAGAAGGGGGGACTGTGTATTGATGGAAGAGGAGGTCAAGCAGGGCATGGGGGCCTGGCATTCCCAGTGGAGGGAGGCATCTTTGGCCAGGAAAGGGGAAAAGAAGACTTCACGCACAATGGGCATGTCTGAAAATAAAGACCTTTTTTTTTTTTTGTAATATAGGGTGGAAGAAGGGACTGTCAGACATTGCTTTTGTCCTCCTTAAAACCATTTTTTTTTTATTCTGGCTATCAAGGAAATACATACCATCAGAGAAAACACAAAGTATACAGTAATATAAAAATATTCTTAGGATTTGGGAGAGGTGGCTCTCACCTGTAATCCCAGCAATTGGGGAGGCTGAGGCAGGCAAATTGGTGGAGCCCAGGAGTTGGAGACCAGCCTGGGCCACATGGTGAAACTGGATCTTTACAAAAAATAAGCCTGGCAGGCATGGTGGCACGTACCTGTGGTCCCATCTACTCAGGAGGCTGAGGTGGGAGGATTGCTTAAGCCTGAGAGGTTGAGGTTGCAGTGAGCTGAGATCACGCCACTGCACTCCAGCCTGGGTGACAGAGGGAGACCCTGTCTCAAAAAAAAAAAAAAATTCTTAGGAATATTCAAGAATATGTAGAAGAAAGCACCTTTGTTCCAAAGAAGTCACTTATAAAATTGATAGCATAGCATATTCCACTATTCCTTTGTACTATGCTGTCTGGAATTGGAAGCAAATAAATGTACCTGAGAGTAGAATTTCTTTTTTCTCACACCCTGCCTAGTAACAGCCCCATTGAGGAAACTGAGGCAGCCTTCTACATTCAGTTCAACAGATGGTGATTCTAGATAAGAGAGCTTACTGAGGCGCTTCAGAAGCTCTGACTTGGTCTTTATTCATGTTGCTTGATTGTAATCTTACTGGAGGCATTTATTAATGTCTTTGAAACCTAAACAAATATACCTATTTTCTTCCAGATTAAATTTTTCTATAGAATTTAAATGTGTTCTTTTTCTATCCTGGATCAAATCAAGGTGTTAAGAAGCTATAAAGTCTTTTGAGAAAGTAGTTTTCCCTTTTAAAAAACTGTTACACATTCCTCTACTAGACTAAGTGGAGCCACAGCTAAGGTTTGGTCTTGTCTTGCTGGGCTAAAAAAATATGAGTTCACTTCACCTGTTAATATATCTCCTATGTCCTGAGGTTTTGACTTCTGAGGAGGATATGGAAAAATTGCAATCTGTTAAGGAATCCAAATATACATAATCAAAAAATTTTACATGTCCATATATGTAAAATTTAAATTTTACATATATATAATTTTTAAATTTTACTGGTTACATTAATATATTAACAGTCAAGAATAGGGGATATTATTTTGTTAGAAAATGAAGACAAAAATATACTTCTTTTTTTTTTTTAAGAAAAAATCTCTTTCCGGCTTGAATGAAAACCTTTAAGTGGCTTACATTTGGAAGTCTACTGATAGATTTCATTTCACGGAGACTTTTCAGTAAATACTCATTCTTTGTTTCTTGAGAACTTTTATAACTTGGTTTTCCTGTAATTCCTGTAAAACCAGAAATAAAGCTCTGAAAGTTGGAGAGTAAATTGCATCAATAGCCCAAAGCACTGGTGATGTACTCCAGGGAACACTTTTTTTTTTTTTTTTTTTTTTACTGGAAGGCATGAATTTTCTAAAAACAGTCATTCTGTCTGCATATGTATCTATGCATGTAACATATGGCACTTGTGAATATATAGGGTTACCTTATTACCATGGGTTACCAGTGGCAACATGTGCACTGAGCTAAATCCTTCTTGGATTTTAATATTCTGTCTGTAAGAGATCAGAAGATAGTGAAAATGGACTAGTCTGGCACAAACTATATGGTATTTTAAATGGACATTTTATATGCACATATAATACAACTGGTGGATACAGAGCAAAAGATCAAGAAAGCATCATGTATATCTCAACTGAAAAAAGAAAAAGAAATTAGGGAGCTAGCTTCTCCCTGTGCCCTACTTTCTGTTGGCCAAGCCTTCGGATCTCTCTGTGACAATCCGTTGAACAAAGTTCTTCTAGGCTTCTGCAGCTAGGGAGAAAGCACGTGATAAAGAACAGAGGCCATAAGTGGGCAAGAATGTGTCTCTTCTCTGTAATGGGAATTTAAATTTGGGGAAATTACTCTGCCAGTTTGATTATTCCACTTAATAAAAAGAATTTAGCCATTTTTCATTCACAAGACTATCCAAGTACAATCCGCATTTTACCTTCTTGGCCTGGGGAATAGAACTCTTCTGAATAGAGTAGAGAGGGCTAAATACAATATCCTAGAAAAATAGGAAGTACTCCTCCTAGCAATTTGCATGCAGATAGCTCTCCATTATGCATGAGCTGCTTCTTTGGTTTCGAATGATCAGTGTCTCCGCTGTTCTTTCTTCTCCCTTCTGTTTCCACCATATTGGCATTTCACTGCTCATTAATAATTGTGGGAAGGAAAAAGAGAATGCATTAATTGAAGACTGCATCAATCAATACACAACTTTCCAACTTTCCATTGGTATAAAAGTCTGGTGGCATTTTTAAAAAGGTAGATATTTTTGGTTAACATACCAGTGGGAGGTGGGGAGCAGGTTGTGAGTATTCTTCTCCATCATCAGAGAATGAGATAGTCATCCAGCTTTCCTGAGACATAACAAATACCCTAAATAAAAAGTTATGGTAAATAGCAATCATACACCTTTGAAATTTCTAGTTCGAAGAGACATGAGGCCGGGTGCAGTGGTTCATGACTATAATCTCAGTGCTTTGGGAGGCCGAGGAAGGAGGATTGCTTGAGGCCGGGAGATTGAGACTAGCCCGGGCAACTTGGTGAGACCCTGTCTCCACAAAAACTAAAACTAAAAGTTAGCCAGGTACTATGATGTGCACTTGTTGTCCCAGCTACTTGGGAGGCTGAGGTGGGAGGATTGCTTGAGCCTAGGAGTTTGAGGCTGCAGTGAGCTATGATTGTGCCACTGCACTCCAGCCTGGGCAGCAGAGTGAGACCCTGTCTCAAAAAACAAACAAACAAAAAAGAAAAGAGACATAAGAAATAATTTTAGTAGAGTAAAAACAGGATTGACAATTTTCAGATATGTGTCTTATGTCTAACTCGAGTATACACACAGTATGTTCTCTGTGCATATAGACAGGTGGATAATTGTTGTGTAATGACAGGATAGAATTAGACAAAGCACCACTTCATCAAAATATTTGATACAAACCATTCAGGTTCTACCATAACCCAAGACGCTTTCTCAGACAAACAGAGGTGCCTGTCATGTGCATTACAGAACTGCCAGTAGGCTCAAACCCTCCTGTCCATTTAAATTGATTATTTGGGGTAAACTGCCTGACCTGACTTGAGACCATTTCCACACATTCTTTGATCACCATGTGCTTTTGCTCTCACATAAGAGCAAGCATCTGTACAAAGTCTACTATGTATAGGTCATAGCATGTGCTAGAAACACAAAGATGTATAAAATTCCTGAAAGAGCCTATTATCCAGTTAGAAGAAAAGAAATACAATACTAAGAAAGTGGGATAACAAGTAAGATAACAGACCAAGTGCCAAGAAAAAGGTACAGATATTATGTGCTAGTGAATTCAAAAGAAAGGGAGAAATTGCTAACTATGTGTTGGAATGTTCAATGAAGGTCCTAGAGGAGGAAAGAGAATTTGAGTTAGGCTGAAAGAAGAGTTATGGGAAGAGGAGGAAGCATTTCAAGTGGGGAAAATGGCAGACTCAATAGCCCAGATGCGGGAAGGGGCATAGCATTTTTGGGAAAGAAGGACTCCCCTGTGCTGAGTAGAGCAGAGGGCTTGCATAGGTAGGTGATAGGTAGGGAGTGAAAAGAGGGCAGAAGTTCATGACCAGGCTAAGTTGTTGGGCTCAGTCCAATGCACAGTATCTTTAAAGTGCTTGCAATGGATTTGGGGGTCTTTTATTATCTTTAAAAATTGGCCAAAGATATCCTTTAGGTCAAAGAATGTGGCAGTGGTTAAGGAGAAATTAGTCAGTTGACTGATTGTGGCTGTTCCCTGTACTAAATCTTAAAACAGGCCCACAGAGCACTGTTTTGCAGACTATCAGGCCCTAAAAGGGACAGCCAAGATTCACACCCTCGTTTGTTATGTCCAGAGTGCAAACCCAACCACTGCTTGTACCATCGAGGTCTGATAGTTATAGAAGTTTGAGTGGAAAGAACCATGGCAGGGATTATGTTATATGAAAAATGACATTTCATCTTTTCATTTTCATTAATAACCATGGTGATTATCCTGCTACCTCCTGTCTGAGCTTTCCAGTGTTCAGCGGGCTTTCAAGTACATCATATCTCTTGATCCTCACAACAGCTCTGTTAAGTAGGCAAGAATTTTAAATTGTAAAGTTATTTCTGGGTTCCCAATTATCTGTGCAATTAATCCTGGTTACATATGCAGTGCTTTCATTTGTATTGTCGTAAAAATTATAATGAACAGTTTGCCCTTCTTTTTTTCCAAAATAGTTTAAAATTCAGGACAGGTTGTTGAAATTCTCTCCAAAAGAGTGGGCTTATTTTAGCATTGCATTTTTTCTCAGATTAAGAACCTCGGTTCCACATCAAAATAAAAGCTTGGATGCCACAAAGAATCATTTAGGACAAGGCACTGCATCTTTAACATTCCTTAATTATGACCAGATAAAGCGATGCACTTGGAAATCTTTGGAGAATAGACAGGTGATCTGCTACATGTGTTTATTTATCTAAAACGATTTAACAATTTACAACCATATCAACTCTGGTCTGCCTGTCGTGGGGCATTTTCCAGGACTCTTTGATTTGGTCCACATCAGATTTTCCTTTCACATCAACTTATCCTGCAAGCAGTATACTTTTGTTTTCCTTGTTGCTGAGCCAAAACTTGTCCATACCTCTTGAGTAAATTAAAGATAATGCTGTAAAATACATGCTTAAAATTCCAGTCTGCCGCAGACTAACTTCATTGGTATGAAACTCAGACCCCCTCTTATTAAACACTGTTAAATATTCTCTTCATTTTCAAGACAAATATGAACAGAAACACAACTAAACATGTACTGTATTAAAATCATTGATTCACAATATTTAAATTTTCAGCTAGCCTCCAATTAGCAGGCTTTCCAATATTTGAACAGAAGACCATTTTAATGTAATTACAAACACATTTTAGGCATCTAAATTTTTTGCATAATTAGTTCCCTATTAAACTATTTATGTAGCCCTTTTTCCATCAGAAACAGAGAAAGCAGAACAATTTTATTCCTTACTGTTACAATAATTAACTATGCAAGTAGAACAGCATATTAATAGAGTATAATTTGTTTACATTTAAAAGAAAATTGTGTTAGATTAGCATAGCAAAAGACTATTTCCATATCCAGGCAGTAATATGCAGGCCTAATAGCAATTTACAGTGTAGTTAAAGAATATTATTAATAAAGTAATATAGCGTAATTCTGTTTGCCCCACCATATTTCACAATGTCCTTAATTACAGCTAATTCCATCGAGACTAATTTGGGTGTGATTAAGCAGTAGACACAAGAATCTTAAATATAACCTTTGCTAATAATGAATTTAAAAGTTACCATAGAACTTGTTCTTATAAAACATAGGTACAAGATGAGTATTTGTATTTTCTCCCCAGGGTAAAATCTATAAACATACACATAATGTAATTGAGATCTGAAAACAAACTTTTCTGGATCCAATGTATTGTTCTACACTCAATGAGAGGTTTATTGGAAATAAATACAGTGCAGGTGAGATGGGAATTAAGTGACGATTTGGAGTGGCAATACATAATTATCTTAAATGAAAATTCTGCTTATTAACAGCTTGATTTTTTTTTTTCTTTTTTCTTTTTTTTTTTTTTTTTTAGGCAGAGTTTTGCTCTTGTTGCCCAGGCTAGAGTGCAGTGGCGTGATCTCAGCTCACTGCAACCTCTGCTTCTTGGTTTCAAGCGATTTTCATGCCTCAGCCTCCTGAGTAGCTGGGATTCCAGGCACCCGCCACCATGCTCGGCTAATTTTTGTATTTTTAGTAGAGATGGGGTTTCACCATGTAGGCCAGGCTGGTCTCGAACTCCTGACTTCAGGTTATCTGCCCACCTTGGCCTCCCAAAGTGCTGGGATTACAGGCATGAGCCACTGCACCTGGCCTGATATTTTTCAGCTGAAAAATGGCTAAACTACATGATGTGTTAGTATTTTCCCTTAAGGGAAATTAATAATAATATCTCTTACTGAAGATCACATTTTACTTGGCACTGTTTAGCCAATTGTGTCATTTTTTCAGTTGAAGAAAGTGAAGCTATTAATAAGTGAAAATTTTCACCAAAGAGAATTCTAGGTTACCAGTACGAATTGTCACCTACTTGCCATCATGTATCCCACCTCACCTTCAGTGTGTTAATAATTAACCTCTCCTTGAGTGGATGAAAATACACCAGACTCAGAAAAACTGGGTGCTATACAGGCATTATCATCAGTCCTGAAAGTAACACTTGTCAGGTAGGAAATATTGTATCTCTTTTTCTAGATGAGGAAACTGAGTCTCAGAAAGTTTAAGGGATTTACTAGAGGCCAAGAAACTAGGAAAGAGTCAGTGAAGTTTCTAACCAAGACCTATTGTGGCTTCAAGACTTTACAGATACCATGCTGTTTCTTTTTTAGGATATATACCTTTGATCTATTCCAAAGTGGGTTGAAAAAAAATTCCTTAGGCTTTGTCGCCTTTTTGGGAGCACTTCAGTGTGCTCTCTCTGTTTTGAATGAAGCTTCGATGTGGAACTAGATAATGATGACTATTTCTATTTTCTATGACACCTGTGTAAAAATCAGCACAGGCAAACAATATGATAATGTTCCAATTTCTCCTCTAATATGCCTGCCTATATATATATTTTTTTTTTTTTTGAAAGAAAAACTGGGATGTTAAATGTGAGTGAAATAGCTCTGGCTAGAATTCTGACTAGTATGAATTCCAGTCTGCCGTTTGTCTTGTGGCTAATTCAAGATTCAGAATTGGTCATTAATAATATTTGAAAAGTAGAGGCTTGACGCTGATAATATTTGAAAATTATTGGGTGTTTAATAGACACAGAGCAACAAATACTTAATTTTCAGGTTGCTAGTGAACATGCTTGAGGTTTAGCTCTTTATTTTCAGACTTTGCTTGTCTTCCCTATCACCTGATCCTTTTGTACATTTTGTAAATTAGAAAGGTGCCACCCTTTTGTGCATCTCTAAGGGTGATATGAAAATTGGTTTACCTTTCTTTAGTGGACACTACTAATTAAGTGGTAAGGGACCTATAGGTAGGCTAGATGGTGAGGCAAAGCTGCTCTGGGATGAGGCCACTAGCTCTGGGGTCAGAGGCCCAAGACCTTGGCTCTGCCACTTACTAGCTACGTAAACTTGAGCAAGTCACAATCTCCTAGAGCAGTGCTATCCAACAGAGCTTTCTGCTGTAATGGAAATGCTCTATATCTGTGCTATGCAATACGTTAACCATGTCACCCATGTGGCTACTGAGTACTTGAAATATAGCTAGTGTAATAGAGAAGCAGAATTCAAACTTTTATTTAATCTTAGTAATTTAAATTTAAATAGCCTCATATGGCTAATAGCTAACTTACTAGAGAGTGTAGTCTTGGAGCACCAGTCACCATGCTCATGAATTACTGATAAAAATGATTTCTTGCAATATTTCAGAGTATAGCTGTGGGCGTAAATAAGATCATATACGTAATGTGATTTGTGAACTCTAAGGCTTTCCTCAAATATAAGTCATTAACATAATATTAATGATAATAATGATATCAGTAATGGTCACTAGTTGTACATAGGGCACAAAATAGAAAATCTCAAGTTACCAAGCTTGAACTTTAGAACTGGCTTCTGCTTTTCTCCTTTCCATAGTTGTGTTGATCTGTGATCCACACTTCCTAGGGGCAGATGGCAGTCATTGCAAGCTTAATTATACGTACTGTGGGGGGACCAAAGTAGATAAAAAGGCAGGGAGTCCAGAGAATTAGATTCTAATTGTAACTCTGCCATTGACTAAGTGTGTGATCTTGGTTTCCGCTAAAGCTCCAGGAGCCAGTTTTCTATAAGCTTTGACCAGGAAAGTTCTCCTAGTGGTTCACAGGCTCATAAAATGTTACCAAAAAAGGGGTCCCAGAGGTTACCTTAACTAGTCCTTTTCTTTTTCTAGGCAATAACGGTGAAGGCTCCAGATAGTAAATGACTTGCCCAAGATCATTCGACTAGGTGGTGGGAGACTCAGGCCTGTGATGCAGGTCTCTGTCTCCTTGCAACTGTACTCCACCCTGTCACTGTCTGCTATCAAGGTGGCGGGGTGGGGGGGTGTGAGAGGGGAGAGCCACTGTTTAATGCCATTGAAGATAGATAGTCAATTGGTTATCACATATCCCCACTGGACTTAATCACAATTCTATAAGAGCTGTGTAAACCCTACTGTAATTAGCTTAGCACCATGAGGTAGATTCGTTCATGGAGCACACATTCCATTAACTAGCTGTGCAACTCTGCTTCCACATTTGTAAAAGAACGGGGCCGGAAGAGTCAATCTCCAAGGTCCTATCTGGCTCTGAAACTCTGTAGTTCTAAAACTCATGCACTGAATTTTTTAAAATTGTAAATGAATTTTTGGTTTATTTATGACAGTAATTCCTACGAATATCTGAAGAGCAAAGATACATACATGTGTGAGTCATATTATTCTGTCTGCAGATATTATTTGGTGAACATATGGATCTGCAGACTTCTTGTGAAAACTCCATAGTTTTGGAAGGGCCTGGAATCTCCAGGTTCACATTGCTGGTCTAGAGAGGCATTGTTCTCTGGGGTCTAACATGGAATCAACCAAGGTTTTATTTTTTGGAGTATCTGACATGTTTCTGTCCTTTCCCACTCCCCACCCCAGCTGGTTGTTAGAGCTCCCAATCATGATTTTACATTTTTAATTCAAAAATTTTGAATATATACTACATGCACAATACAATATTTAGAGTTGCATAAAAGAGAACATGATAAAAAGATACTCTTCCCCCAGGTACCACTTTTAACAGTGGGACCACCAACCATCACATTTGCCCTGTACTGAGGGGTCTTCTGGGAAATGGGAGGTTCAGTGCTAAAACTGAGAAAAATCTCAAGTAAACCAGAACAAATGTGTCACCTTGCCAGGTTTCCTGATGCACTCAGTTCCTGATTGATGACCCAGCACCAATCTTAGCAGTTGCCCCGACATGGAATTTCAATGGGCACGAAGCAGCCAGTGTTCAACATTTTTCTCAATGACATCTGAAATAAATAAAACTCACCGCTCCAAAGGAAAGCATCTCAAAGCCTTTGAATATTTCATATTCTATAGGTTTTGGAGGAAAGGGGATAGGTGTTAAAAACCAGACCAACTTATTCAAAATAAATAGAATCAATACGGCAACTACAATTGTGCAACTAGTGATCTCTTAAGAGTTGAGAAGATTTTATGCATTAGAATACATTATTACTTGATGAAACCAGCCTCCTAAAGAAAAATCACATGACTCATTTAAAACTCATTTGTCGAAAGGCTTGAAAATGGACTAAAATTGACTTCTGCTTTCAGAAACACTGAATAATGGAATTAAATAAGGATCTCAAGTTGACAGGGCAAAAAACCAATATAACCTAATTACTCCTTTCCATTTTAAATTTCTATAATTTTAGGTTTGGGAATAATGGTAATGCTTTCCATTTCTGAGGGGTGAGCAGCTCATTCTAGAATGTGAATGATGTACATTCCTTAATATTTTTCCCCAAAATGAAGTTTCTATTTACCTTTTTAAAATTTCATATATAATGTTTTTCAAAATATTCCTCTTTTATTGAAAAGAAAACAAAATTTTGTTTTTCTCTTAAACCATCTTATTTGAATCACCATATATTCATGGAGTAGCTATGATGTTTAAGGGACTATTCAGAGTGCTGTAGGAAATACTAAAAATGATTAAGAGATTCCCTGCCCTCAAGGAGCTTAAATTCAGGTGCAATAAGTACCCAAACAGCTATAGGAGCAGGCAACATAAAATAATTGTCATAAAGAAAGTTTAGTAAGGAAGGGCTAGTATGTCTAATTGATGAGTAGGAACAATTTAAAGATGGAAATAACAATTGAAATGGATCTTAATAATGAGTAGAATTTCGGTGATTCAAAGCATTAAACTTTAGGTTCAGGGGACTGTGTGATAAGTATTGTTGGACTGGAGTGTCTGGTGTATAGGGACGGTCAAAAATAAGTTGGAGCTATTTGAGCAGACCAAGGACAATAGAAAGAGTTAGCGATTAAATTCCTTAGTCAATGGGGAGCAAATGCAGATTTCAGGGCAGAGGCATGATATGCTCAGACCTTCATTTCATGGTTTTTCCTGGGCACTCATTTATAGCATGAATGGGAATGAAAAGAACATAGTAGAGACGGAGACCAGGAGACAAGATGAGAAGTGTCGAGAATCGCTGGGCATGATGGATCATGACTATAATCTCAGCACTTTGGGAGGCCGAGGTGGGCGGATCACTTGAGGTCAGGAGTTCAAGACCAGCCTGGCCAACATGGTGAGACCTCCTCTCTACTAAAACTACAAAATTAGCTGAACATGGTGGTGGGTGCCTGTAATCCCAGTTACTCAGGAAGCTGAGGCAGGAGAATCGCTTGAACCTGGGAGGCACAGGTTGCAGTGAGCTGAGATTGCACCATTGCACTCCAGCCTGGGTGACAAGAGTGAGACTCTGTCTCAAAAACAAAACAAAACAAAACAAAACAAAACAAACAAACAAACAGAAGTGATGAGAGCCTCAACAAAGGTAATAGGAACAAAAGGGGGGGAACACATTTAAGAGGAATGTGGTTAAAAGTATTCATAACTTGGAGTGCCTGAGTAACAGGAAGTCAAAGGTGACTCAGGTTGAACCTTGACAAGCGGGATTTAGGTTGCTGCTAAAAAAGCAGAAATGGGGGAGAAAGATGAAAGGTTAGATCTTCTTGGAAATTATTTCCATTTGTATTACTTGATGTTGATATTTTCCTTCACATTTTTTCTATCTAATGTTATGCCATCTCTAATTTTTAAAAGATTTCCTTTTCTTTTAAATATATTTTCACCCCTTTGAAGCTAGCATTTTATTGTGGACTTTCTTACTGCTCAGTACTGCGTGGACACTTGGTAGTACAAGCTACACAGAGTCTAGATTTACATTGTCCTAGATTATACTAATTGTGAGCTCTTTCAGTCTTTCTTTTACTCCAAGCAAAATATCAAATAGCTTTTCAAAATGTCGATAGGGTAGTTAGGGGAAAAACAGCAATCACAGATTTAAGTATAAAAATTGGCATTATACTCTCAACTTTGTTTAATCAGAAAGAACTGTTATCTAATGGTGCTTTGCACTGGGTTCACGTCACCCTCATTGCCTTAGATTATCTCCTGAGCTATTGATGCTACCAGATCCAACCCTCTAGCACAAGTCAAAATGAGGCTTTCCAAGAGGCTCGGGAATGTAAATGCTTTTATTTTCTCCCTCTCTTAGATTGGTAAATATTCCATCAGCTTGATAGCTAAAGCGTTGTCCCAAATAAAGACAGGGGCTATTCCCTGACTGCAGCTATTATAGCTGAAATCTTCTCAGTCACAATGGTGGCAGGAACCACTAGCTCTCTTCCTGACTTAGTCAAATTAGGTGTTTGTCATTCTTTGCCTGGCTAGCAGGAAATTAAGTTTCAGTGAAGCATTTGGGTCACACCCTTAGTATCTAAGAATGATCTCCTCATAAGTTTACAGTATTCAGTTGCTCTGGGGCATTACCTTTTGATTACTTTTTTCATAGAGCGAACATGTTTAAGTCAGCTTTAATATTTTACACAGCTGTTCCAGTTTCAAGATCAGCATCGTTTTGAGTCACGTGGCAACCCTGGCAAAGTCTCCCGTAATGTCAGAGGAGAATCTGGAAAAAATTGTCTGAATGTTTTCTCAAAAGTAATCAGTTTCATTTCTTCAAGTGGGCATTGTTTTCATTGTAAAATAGTATCCAGCCCTGACAGGCGTTAAGTGGTGGTGGCTGCCTAATCTTAAATGGAAGCAACAAAATGAATCTGCCTCCAAAAGAATGCCTTTCTACCAATGTGTTTTTCTCATTCACTTTTTTCTTTCCTTTCACTGATGACTTTCCAGCTGTTCGTCGGGTCAGGCATAGTTCTTGCCTGTTTTTCTTTGTAGGCTGTTGACTCTCTGGGACTCACATTTTGGTGGCATACTCTTTTTTTTTTTCCCCCTTTGGTATGTTCTCCGACATTTCAACATGCTAAGAAAAGCATTCTACAATTTCCACCTGGGGCAAACTTGGAACATTTCATTCTAAAGTTCTGCTATTTCTAGTTAGTCAAATGATTTTAGAAGAATTTGAATAAGAGTAAAAATCACAGATTGATTGAAGAACCAGCACATCAGTTGATTGCTTCTCTCCATTTATATTTTCCAGCTCACACCTCAATTCCATATGGTTTTCACGGCCATTTAATAAAATTTGAAAAATTGCTCTCTCTCCTCCCCTCTCCCCTAAACAGAAAACTACCCGAAGAGACAAATCAGTAGCCCTATGTACCATTCATCCATTCATTTCATCTTTTGTTGATTTTATAAGAAAGAAGCTATATGAGTGCTTAGCTTTAACTTTATAATTAAAATTCAGAATATGATACAGTTATCTCTGTGTTGTATTAATGCACATATCTGTGGTTTTTCAGGTAATCGATCATTTAAATTTGACAGTTGTGATCAATTCCAAAAATATTTGTACTCTCCATTTCCCTATTTATTTCCCATATTCCTCTGTCCCTGAAAAATAATCTGTTGTTATAAAGGAGAACCCATAGGAGCATTTGGAACCTTCCTACCCTGAGGGTGATTGGGAAGTCTGTACTTTCATTTTTATTTTACTTTTTTATACTTTGCACTTTACAGTGTGATTCAAAGTTGCCGAGTCAAATGTAATCTTTGTGCTTACAAATAAATTCAACAGCTTGCTACTGTTTGTCACAATTTTCATTTGGGCCCTTAGAATCTTGCTTTCTTTTTGTAAAAGCCACATTTTGCATTCATAAACCATTGCATGTTGCTCATTTAACCCTGTTCCCACGCTCCACTCCAAATGCGTTACTGAGTGACCCCGCATGTCAGCACTATAGCATTGTACAGTAAATAGAGTGTTTTGCTTCATAAATCAAGCTTAGAACTTATAGCCAACTTCAGCATAAAAAAGTCACTGAAATAATATGGCCCAGCTGCAGGAGAGAGACATTGTATTCATAAAGCTAGCCTTAAATTACTGACATTTAAATCCAGATTTGACAAAGCTAAGACTATTTTGGAGGATTCTGAGTAATCCTCATGAAATTCCAAATTTTTCTTTTGTTGTTTTGAAGGATATTCGTTTTTGAAAGGAGAGGTTAGATTCCGTCCTCCCCACAATTATCTTTGATGGTATCAGCAAGGCACACTTGGGTGGCCGTTCACATAATTATCCAAGTCACTTTGCAAATCGTTTATTTTTTCTTTGGGAACCTGCTCTCTGGGGCATAGTTCTCTGATACTATTGTGTCAATCAGCAGTGAAATGCAAAGGTGATTTGGAGAAATCAGGTTTGGGTTTCTCCCCCATCTAAATCAAATTGAACACTAACGTCTCACTGAGGATGTCCAAAGATAGAAACTAATTTTATTTTGAGAAGCAATTTTTATTTCTCTGTTGGAAAAAAAAGAAAGTCGAAAAGCCCGGCAATCAGCCAGACTTCCAGCTTTCACTGTTCTCTGTTCATTTTCCTTTATAGGTAGCAGTTTTAGCATTCAAAATTTAAAAATATGCCAGAAGAACACATATTTACAGTGCTCTCTCTGAAAGCATGCTTTGAAAATCACCTATAACGGTAACACCCTGTCACTGGAGAATTGTCAACATACTGGCTAGTTTAGGCCATAATCTCTCTAGCCAATGCAATTTGCTAAAGTAAATTAAAATTATTCTCTTTTTCCATTAAATTTCACTCTCCCTACCTCACCAAAAAATCTGTTTTTAAAGGACAAAACTAAATGCTTATGACAAATGTAATTAAAATAATATAAGAATTAATGAGATATATGAAAAAGTGATGTCTGTATTTTATTTTTCATGCAAGCAGATTGATATGCATTACCCACTTTGTTAAAAACATTTATCTAGTAACTATAACATGAGTTTGACTTGTTTTTTTTTTAATTTAATGTCCTTACTAACAGGTAATTTCTTTGTTCACCCAGGATAGAAGAATGCAACTGAATTATGTTCTTGAATAAATTGCCTTCTGAAATTCAACTACTTCTTTTGGAAAGTAGCAATATCTTCAAATTAACCTCAGTTAACACGAATGGACTAAAAAAATTGTTCAAGAATTTATGTAGTTCAAAAATTGTCAGATTTGTGGAAATGAATAATGTGTTTGGATTTTTGGAAGACCTTTACAAATTTTGAACCTCCTGCAGTTCCATTTGGTGTAAAGAATTATACTGTAAACAAGGGGCTCCATCTGTACTTTTGAAATAACTATTCAGTTTTCCATTTCAGTGCTCAGACAAATTGACACGACAAACTGAAAAGCAGAAGTTAGTGTTCAAAGAAGTTCAAGAGTAAACATTTAGTCAACTCGTCTGCTCAGATTGAGAGAGATTTGGTGCACAGGAATCCACAATTCTGAATGTAGGTTCTGGAATGGCAAGGAAGACTGTCAGGGAGTGGACTTTCCAGTTGCCCCAGGTCACATCTAAAATATGAATCTACCTGCAGGGCCCTCACATTTCTAGGTATTTTATATACATTTTGCTACACTTAGGAATGAGAAGAAATGTTTGTATTAAAACTTTATTTGCTAACTTTAGCTTTTTTTCTGCCCCTCTCACTGCTGACTTCAGGCTACTATTTGGTCTCCATATTTGGCTAAGGGGATAAGAAATCACATTTCTAGGAAGGAGACCAAGGTGATAACAGCTGTCGGGAACTTCTTCCATAGAACCCAGCAAGGGAAGTTATAGAATGCTGTTTGAGTCATTATTTCAATTCAGCTCAACAGGAAATTACAGATCACCAATGCATAAGGTTTTATGCTAGGTGCTCTGTGATCTGCTTATAGCAGGGGCTGTCATGTTTAAACCAAAATTTAGGTAAATATAAATGGAGACGGAGGAGAGCAATAAGTCCAGACTCCCAGAGAACATTTGGTGCATGTCATTCTCCTGATCTCAACATTTTTTTCCCCAAGTGCTTTCTATTCAGTCCTGTTGCTCCAGGATTTGGGGTCCAGTCCCAGTTTCTCTTACCATGCCCAAGAGTCATGCATGCCCCAGTCAGACATGCATTCTCATTGAGTCTGCATGAAGCCTTGCACATCCTCTGTGAGACCACTGTCATGCCTCTTGCTTTTCAGTAATGCACTTTCTTCTCATTTCCCATTCTTTACATGCTCTCTCTTTTTGGGCCTAATATAAAGCTTCCATTCTTGGTGCATTCATGCCTGCAGTACTGCATGGTGTGGCTGTACTCTCCTTCCATATCTTACAGCACCTATGGTCTCTACCATTAATTTGGCATACACCACGCATACCCTGGCATTGTGATCTATCTTGTAATGTGTCTATTTTTCTCTCCAGTGAGATCATGTGTCCTCTGAGAAATCAAAATGTCTTTTTGTTCCCTTTGGCCTGAGTACGTAGTAGGCTTTCAAGGACATTTGGCTGATTTAACGATGAAGCATTGTGTGGGAGTCTGTGAAATTGGATAAGTTAACATGGTACATTCCCATGGCAGTTAATCTGTGCAGATTTGTGTTGGATTAAATTCATCAAACTTAGATAAGACTCTTTCTGCTACTGACTGGTGCAGTATTATTTCTTCCAGATGAAAAGACAACTAAATTTAAACCTCTCTAAAGTGTGGAATGCAATTGAAAGCAACTTAAATTCTGAAAACGTTTTATTTATTACAGGAATACTATTAAATTTCTGAGGTTGTCCCTCTCAGTGGAACATTTAATAATTTCTTTAACAGTTAGATTATCTCCACTCAATGTCCTAAAAGAGATATCAAGGAAACTCTGGATGAGGATAAGGGAGGGGAAGTAGCATTGAATCCATGTTCTTTGGCATTTCATTATCCCTGACAACCCTGCAAGGTGGATGGAATTATCTTCATTGTATGCATGAAAAATAAAAAATTCAGTTGTTAAATTAATTGTCCAAGGTACACAGAGACAATTCAAACCTCTCTGTTTTTTATGTCTCTTGTCTTATACTATCACTGTTGCAATAAGAAAGCCTGCACTGTTTTGATAACTGGGTCAATGTCTCGTCAAAACTCCTCATTTCGTTCCAACAGGAACATTGCCAGCACTTTCCCCCATGTGTGGTGCTGTGGCATTTCTACAAATTTGGGACGTGGGAGTGATTCTGCTGCAAGGCAAATGTGGTTTAGCTCATCATAAGCCCTTTAGGTAGAAGGCTTCAGAGTCTTCCTCAGTTATGTTTTTCCCCTTGACCAAAGCTTGCAGCTCTACGCTGTAATCTGATAGGTTCCTTGGTTCTATGTGAGGGGCCATTAAGTCTGAGGGCATGGAACATCAAGACAAGTATCCTAGAGAGGGTCAGGATGATCACTAATGAAGAGCTTGCAAGTGAAGCTTCAGCAGGCAAAGTTGGACCAGAGAGACCTTTGGTCCATATTTCGCATTGGAACCATCAGTGCTCATCTATCACACCTCTTATGGGTAGCAGTGCTCTTGTAGTTTGGCTGTGGTCATCTTATGGTTTCTGTTTGTTTTGATCATGTTTTGCTTTCATAGGCCTCCCTAGAGTGGACTTGATTCTCCACTTCCCTTTCCTTTCTCTTTTCTCTGATCTGTACAAAGCTACCTTTGTTTATGTTCTAAGTGGCTCTTCATTTTTTCATTTACCAGCTCTGTTGATGCCCTGTCAACTCTGCTAGACTTGCTGTGGTAATCTCACAAGATGGCTGCCACAATTCTTCCTCTCCTTCTATGCATATGACACTTCTCTCCTTACAAATAAGGCCTAGATACCTTCCCCTGAAATCTGGCCTGGCCTTGTGACTTGCTTTAGTCAATAGAATATGAAAGAAGTGGTACTGGACTAGTTCTGATCTCAGCTGTCAAGAGGTCTGGAGGCTTCCACTTTCTTTCTTGGAAGCCAGCTGTATGTAAAAACTCTAACTACCTCGAGACCACCATGTTGTAAAAAGGCCTGGCTAGCCACTTGGAGAGACCTTGTGGGAAGAGAAAGAGAAATAGAAACTCAACTGGCCCCTGTTGTTTCAGCCATCACAGCTGAGGCACCAGATGGCTGAGTGAAGGAGCCATCTTGGATCTCCCAGCAACCATCATGGGGAGCAAAGCAACCACTCAGCTAGGCCTAGAATAGATTACAAAATTGGAGAAATAATTTTTTCGTTGTTTTAAGCCACTGAGTTTTGGAGTGTTTTGTTATGCAGCAGTAAATAATTGAAACAGTTGTTTAAAGCATGCATTTGTAATCCACTGTGATATTCTAGAGCTGTGTGCTACAGTATGGTATTAGCCAAATGTGGTTGCTTAAATTTAAATTAATTAAAATTAAACAAATGTAAAAATGCAGTGTCTCGGTATCTCTAGCCACATATGAGGTGCTTATTAGCCCTTGTTTTGGAAAGCACATATAAAACCTTTCCATCATGAAAGAAAGTTCTGTTGGATCATAGTCATTTTACATTTTCTGGAACTATATGTTACTTATTTACCAAGAAATATCAATCTTAGGAAATTAGTTCAGTGAAGCACAAGGCTTTTGTAAGGAGTAGAGACAGCTCCTCTGGCACAGGTGCACAGGTGCCAGGCTAGGTGTCAAATATCAGGCCAAGACGGTCTACCCTTAGCCTGTAGGCAGTGGGAGCCACTGAAGGTTTTTAAAAGAGGGAGATGACCTCAGCTTCTAAATATGTTCTGTGGGAAGGTGAATCTCGTGCAACATAAATTTACCTGGGTACTACACCAAAAGGGCCTCTGTTAATCCTGTTAGTCATTTGTTTATCCAAACACCACTTATTGTCAACTGTTGTCTATTTCTTCAATTATAATTTTAACTCACCCTCCTGGGGGTAGGGTAGGAATAGAATCAAGCCCATTTTCTGTCAATGGAATAATTTGGCAACTCATTACATCTTGACTTAATAGAATTGGCATAAAACACAACAAAAATCGTAGTGCTGTTTAAAATATTACAGTTTTCCACAACATCACTGATAAAGGTACATTATTTACATCTTCTCTAACTATGCCAATAAAAATACAAATCTCAAAGTTTTTTTGCTGTGGGCTATCTCATTATTGTTTTTAACATGAAGTAAAATAAATGTTCCTTATCTGTGTTGAAACTAAATCACAAACAACCTGGTCAAATATCAACAAAAGAACATAAAATAATTATATTGAATATACATATTATTATAACTAAAAGAAAAGTTGTTTGATTGGTTTTGTAGTAATTCTCTTTTTGTAGAATGTTACATTAATCAGCTTATCTCAATTAAAACCAAATAGATCTCTAATAGCATAAACAGTAGGCCTCCTTCAATATATCTGTTTACTATTTTAAAAATAATAGTGCAACAGGGGGCTGGAACGCTTTTGGCTTCTTCACTTTGAAGGTGCAGATGTAGATCTTGGTATTGGTTCATTCACTGGTGAGTGAGGTGACCATGGACAGGTTCCATCACCTATTAGATATGTCTATAGGAGGACCCCAAGGTCCCTTCAGCACTGCGTTCATCGATTCTACACTTTCTTATAAGCTCTTATAGCTTTAGCTACTGAAAAAAAAGATTCTTTTGACTTAAGATGTTACCAAAGTACAAAAAACACAACAACTCTGCTCTTCCTCCCATTGGGACCTGATTCTTTGCTCCTCAAATTAAAAAAAAAAATATTCAGGACTGAGTATGAAGACCTACTTGTTCCTAAAGTTTACCCCACCATGGTTAGTTCAGGAATGGTTAAAAGGAAAGAAAAAATAGAACATTTCTGTCTCAAAAAATATTTTTCTCTCTCTGACTCCCTGCCGTGCTCTCATTTTAATGTGTTGGAGGCTAGGTCATTTTCGTTTTTTCCCCCAGATCTTCATGATTGCAGCTACCATATTTATGTAGAGTATCTGCAGAGAATTCTCTCCCACACAGCTAAGAAGAATTTTTGTTCTCAAAGCCATTTGTTGATGTAACCATATGGATACTTCTCCCTCCTGTTATTCTGGTCTTGGGACTTTTTCTTATTTGCATTCATCCTTGCTGCCTTCATTCCGTCCATACACTCATTCATTAGTCCATAAGACACACATGAATTATAGACCTATCCTCATGACACTTCTGTAGGGCTATGAGAAATGAAAGATCACCCAGAAGTATCCTCTCCTGAATAGGGCAGTAAGGTATCTGGGAAGTTTTCCAAGTTTTAACTTTGGAGGTGTAGATGCAGATCCTGGTGTTGGCTTGTCCAGCATAAGTTTTGTGTCTTTGGACAGGTTACATCTCCTGTAAGACATGTGAAAGCTGTTGGCAGAAGAGTGGAGATTTTCTTGCCCTAGAAGGAGAGGAGCCCAAGAACAGCCCACAAGGGGCTCTCCCTCAGCTCAATGCACTGATTTTGGGTGAGTGTGGGAGTGACAAGGGGCAAATTAGTTCCCTGCCTGAACCCTCTTTACTCATTGTACCTTGTCCTTATTTCCATAGGCACCAGGATTCTTTTTGTATTTCTGCCACGTTCCTTTTATCTTGCTTCATCTGTGGCTACTAGAAAAACAGGCATCCTTCATTGCTTTCAGACATATATCATCTATATGTGTATCTATCAGCTATATGCATAATGCATCATGTAAAAAATAACTATGTTGAAAGTAGGACGCAATAGATCTACAGAACTGAGTAAATCTCATACATTAGAATATTTTCTTTGCAGTGACTTATAAATCACAATGATCTCAAATATTCAGTGGAAATATCAACAAGTCTGATAGAGCTATTTGAACACGGAAGTCAAATTAAATATTCTAATTGTTAATTGGTAATATTTGCTGGGCACTTGCTACATGCCAGATATAATGCTAACAGCATGATAGGCATTATCTTATTTAATCCTCTTGACAAGCCTAGGAGGTAGGTATCATTATCATCCACGTTTCAAACAGAGAAATTGCTATTCAGTAACATAACCAAGTTCTTATTGCTAAAAGCAGGCTGAGCCAAGAGTGAAACCCAGTCAGGGTGGGTCCACAGTTTCTCTCTTAGCCATCTTGTTTCTTTGATCCATTAAAAGCAAGCAATCAAGCAAACAAACAAAAAGCTTCTCTGTCATCTCCTGCTCTCCACCCCTAAGAGGCAACATTAAGACTCAGGTTTATTGAGAACCATGCATATGCCCAAAAGATCCATCATGATTGTCAGCACAGAATGCTTTCATTCTGACTAGATGCTCATAGAACAAGTCCTTGGAGGGCCATATGAGACCTTGATTCTGGTGTAAGCTCAACCACTGACCAGCTTCGTGACCATCTCTGACTGAATGAGCCAAATGACTGCTTTTGTTTCCTCTCTTTATGTTTCATAGGACTTTTTTCCTTCACATTTTTCAGCTTGCTGTCTTGAAAAGTTGTGACTTGATATATGCAGCCTCCTCTTTCTCATAGATTCTCTCTGTCTAGCCAGACTCTAAGCTCCTGCAGGCAGGAACTGTCTCTTGTGAAATCTGCACCAGCACCTAGTGTTGGAGAGCTGGAGTGAACTAAACTGTTTCGAGATAGTTAATATCTTTTATTTTCTCCATCAATACTTGTCATGAGCATACCTCCCTCTCAGATGAAGAAAGAATTTTGGAGATAAACAATAATTAGTAGATCCCCATCAAGAGTTAGCAGAGGAAATCCAAACAGTAAACAAACAAAACAGCAAAAGTAATTAAGAGTTGTCAGGCAAGTATCAGGAAGAGGTTGCAGGCCCTGCTGGATGGACAAAGCTGGTCAGAGGCTGGAAGGAGCTCACAGCTTAGGGAGATGGAGTGTATGAGTGGGGAAGGAGAAGTGTCACCCTAGAAATGGGCACATGAGGACAGATGTTGGTGCTTTCATTTGAAAACATTTATTTATCACACCTTATATGTCACTAATATGGTTTGGCTGCATCCCATCCCCCAACCAAAATCTCATCTTGAATTCCCATGTGTGTGGGAGGGACCCAGTGGGAGGTAATTGAATCATGGGGGCAGGTCTTTCTCATGCTGTTCTCATGATAGTGAATAAGTCTTACAACATCTGATGATTTTAAAAACAGGAGTTCCCCTGCACAAGCTCTCTCTCTCTGCCTGCTGCAATCCATGTAAGATGTGACTTGCTCCTCCTTGCCTTCTGCCATGATTGTGAGGCCTCCTCAGCCATGTGGAACTGTAAGTCTGTTAAACCTGTTTCTTTTGTAAATTGCTCAGTCTCATGGTAATTCTTTTGTAAATTGCCCAGTCTTTATAAACAACGTGAAAACGGATTAATACAGTCATGTACTGAGCTACAAGGATAAATAAGACACAGCCTGGTTTTCTGAGGGCTTACATCTGGTAGGGAAGAGAGAGATGTAAGTAAATAAAATCAATCAATCAGTAAGATCAATAAAATAAAGAGGGTACAGATTAACCTGGAGACACAAATGAGTGATCTGCTTCATGGTAGAGGTCATGCCCAAAAAGCCTTATGCAAACAGAGGCCTGAGGTTTTCACCTGGGTAAGAACAGGAGGGCATTCCAGTACCACATGAACCTAGGAAGCTGGCTGGCACAGATACTTGGCTGCAGGGACTTGCAGAGTTGGTTTCAGCTAGAGTACCATATGCTGTTAGTGGAGATCACAAAGATTGGGATGGGGGTATTTATGGGTTCCATATGTCGGTCCATAGGTCAAGAAGAGCAGACAGAAAAGAAGGAATTTGGCAAAATTATACAGATACTCTTTCATTGCGTCAAAACTTGTCGCTTCTTTTTTTCCTTAATTTCAGTAACAACAAGCATTTATGGGGCATTTCCTGTATGTTGCATACTGTGCTTAGCTCTGCACATGCAGTAAGGGTTGTTTTGCAACCTACTCTATAGTTGGAAGCTGGGGAGGATTCAAGGAAGGTGACACTACCTTGTAAACCAAAGGACCTGAAAATCTGTATGCAAAGACAAGAGCACATGCAAGAAATAACTAGACAATGCTATAAGAAACTATAGGGTTAACTGCTGCTGTATTCTGAAAGTAGCAAGGTGAGTAGGGGTACTTTGCCTCTGCAAAGGGACATCTTTGCAACTTAACATAGTTTTCATCTGTAAACACTGGGTTGCTCTATGGGACCTGAAGCAACATGGAGATTTGCTTAATGAACATACTGCAGACACAAGAGCTAAATGGTATTTATTAGGGTTACTCGTCCCTCCTATATAAGTAAGTAAACACGTGCTGATGCCAGAGGGTTCAAGGATGAATGAAGTCTAGAAACTGATAGGACATAAATAGTTAACAGTAAAACCTTGGGCCCTCTCTGAACCTTTCAAGGCAGCCAGTAAATTGAAAGCAGCAGCAAGAAAACAGAGCCACTTCTGCACACCCATGGAAACAGTCAAGCTGCCACAATTTGCACAAGGTGCAAGTAACAGATCAGCCTTCCGGAGGACCCGGTACACGCTGCACATTGCGGCGGTCTCACCTCAGTCACAGAGCCTCTGCCTCACAGCTGGGCTGAAGGAATTAGCTTGCGCACCAGAATATTAATGTCAGCATCTTTTATCACATGGGTTGGAGATTTGCAACCATTTGAAAAAACCACCAGCTCTGCTTGTGATTATCTGTGATTTAGAGAAAGGGGCAAAGTTATCATTTAAAAAAAAGTCTGTCATCAAATGTGTTGATGGCAGCCTCTGTATGAGAAAATGTCACTAAAAGCACTTGGAATGCTTTCTTACTTATAAGCTATCATAACAATGTAAAATTAAACAAACCAAAAACTAAAAACCACCCAAAATTCTAGAAGGTGCTTTAAAAAGAGAATGAAAGGGATGCTTCACCACTTCTACCCACCCCCCACAAATCCAACTGGCTATGAATTGGATATCAATGTAGATTAGACAGAGACACATCATAAAATATTTTTGGATTGTGTGCTGCTATTTGGTATATGTTGCCTATCTTGTTAGGATTGGGTAACAGTCCAAACAGGAAGACTCAGGGAAAGGTGGGGAGTAATGGTATAGGGTTAAACTGGGGGTAAATTAGGACTCAGGACTCACTTCCCGCCTTGCTTCCCACCATGGTCAGGACTCAGGGCAGCAGAAACCAACAAAGTCCAACAGAGAGAAGCCAACTTTGAAACTGGACAAGGTCTTCTTCAGGCATGAAATATCTCCTACATTTAAGACATAGATAATTAAGAATCCAGCCTCAGGTCTCTCAAGTTCTTACTTTTCTGTCACCAAATCCCAAAGTCAAAGCAATTTCTCCCTATACTTCACAGATGCTGTCCAAGGTTGCATCAAGGTCAACAAGAAACATGCTCTCTGTCTTCTGGCAGTGACCATTGTGAGAAAGCAGGATGTTCTCATCATACACTCAGTGATGGTAAAAGTCTGTGCCAATAAAACCTATTACAACACAACTATCATGGAATATTTTTTTTTTTTTTGAGGCGGAGTCTCGCTCTGTTGCCAGGCTGTAGTGTAGTGGCACAATCTCGGCTCACTGCAGCCTCTGCCTCCCGGGCTGAAACGATTCTCCCGCCTCAGCCTCCTGAGTAGCTGGGACTACAGGCCTGTGCCACCACACCCCGCTAATTTTTGTATTTTTCATAGAGACGGGGTTTCACCATGTTGGCCAGGATGGTCTCAATCTCTTGATCTTGTGATCCGCCTACCTTGGCCTCCCAAAGTGCTGGGATTACAGGCACGAGCCACCACGCCCAGCCTGCAATTTCCTTTAAAAAAAAGACTTGAAAATAAAATTCCACTACAATTTGTCTCACATGAATAATTTTTGTCTTAAGATCTTAACCTAGATAAATCATTTCCTTAAATACTTCATAAAGTGAGATATTTAGTGCCTATCATGGTATATGTCTTAATTGAATCCCTCTCCAACTGCCTTTGGCCTCTTTAGGGATCTCTGGTCTCTCGTTACTCATGTTTTTTTAATATACTAATAACCGAAGCTATGTTCTGCCTTACCTCACCTGACACTGGAGAATGCCTGCATCAGCACATACTCACTTTTTGCCCATCCACAAAAGACAGCAGCTCTGTACACTGCAATTCCCTGTGATGTGCTCAAATTATAGGCTGTGACACTTTAAGAGGCCTAATCAACCCTAGTCTCATAATGACACACCATTGTGTGTTGGCATTGTGGTTGAGAACTCTTCCCTGCCTGATCTTCCACCATGTCCCTCAATATTCATTAGCCAAATGTAAACTGAGTGTCTATTGTACACTCAATGGCAGGCACTAGATGATATTCATCTCCATGCTGGTAACATGGTAACATGGAGTCAAATAATATCTAGTGCCCACCATCAGAGAGTGTTAGGTAAAGACAGGCACAGAAACAGTTGATCTTAGTGTCATGGTAGTGACATGTACAAATGTTATACAGTGTATGCTGTAATGCCTGGTTGAAAAGCTTCTCTGTAGAGATAATGGGACTCTGCTGATCTGGCTGTCGAAATGTTCCTGGATCCTTTTGCTCTTCCTCATCCTTCCCTTTCACCTTGTATAGCCCAGTCCCAAAATTTACTGAGTCAAATTGTTTTCTGTCTTTAAACTCCAAATTCCACCCATTGCTCTGGATAGTTGACACATCTTGTACTTTGCTAAACAATTCCAAGACTCCCTACCAAGATCCCGTGCCTTTCCTTCTCTCTATACCCAATAATCTCTTGGACTTCAGCTATCTTCATATCCTTCATGCCTCCATGGTAGGACATCTGCTCTTTCCAAGGCTAATTCCTACTGATTTCATTGAGTTCTGCCTCCATCTCTAAAAGCTCACTGTTCAACTAACTCCCATCTCTCCAGTGTTGTCAATCAGTCTCTCTCTGTCACGTATGCGGAGGGTTTTTTAAAACAATGATTTAGATTTTTTCTTCCCATCTTACTATGGCAGGTGCATATTATGCCTCTTAAAGTCTCCCAATGTTGTGCCCATACATGCATTTTCTTTTTTTTTTGAGACAGAGTCGCGCTCTGTCGCCCAGGCTGGAGTGCAGTGGCGTGATCTCGGCTCACCGCAAGCTCCACTTCCCGGGTTCACGCCATTCTCCTGCCTCAGCCTCCTGAGTAGCTGGGACTACAGACACTCGCCACCATGCCCGGCTAATTTTTTTGCATTTTTTAGTAGAGACGGGGTTTCACCGTGGTCTCGATCTCCTGACCTCGTGATCCACCCGCCTCGGCCTCCCAAAGTGCTGGGATTACAAGCGTGAGCCCCTGCGCCCGGCTGATACATGCATATTTTTTAAGGAAAAGATGAATAAATGAATTCCATACGCTACCTGTAGTTACATAATAATGGTCTAGTGGTGATATAGTAAATAGTGTATAAATTTGAGGCTCAGTATTTTATTCTACACATCATCTAAATGACCTTAGAAAAGTTACTTGAATTTTCTCTGCCACAATTTCCTCATCTGCGCAATAGGGATAATGACATTTATCTCACAGATACATCCATGAAGATCAACTGAGATGATAGATCTAAATTACTTGACAGTCTTTTTGTCACAGAGCAAATTCCCGTAAATGCTAGTTCCTGCTACTTGGATTTCAGGAAATAATAGTTCACATAGACTAAATAAAGGCCAAAGTTATAGTAGTTATAAAGCAGTTATAGAAACTACTCTGGCTAAAGTATCATATTTGTTTAAGATATTAGAGCAATATTGGCGAACACATAAGTGACCAATTTACACACAGATATATCATTTTAGTATATATTCAATGAAGTAACATATTTTATAATACACTCTTTTGTCTGGGGATTCTTTTGTAGAAGGAGGCAGAGTGAATGATTGAAGCACATTGTTGTTTAATTGAAAATACTACTTTCACCTTATGCAAAACAGAGGCATATTAAATCACTACCTTCAAAAAATGTAAATTCCAGGTCAGTAGCGTCATTTGGGGACAATTGACGCTTTATAGATCTGGATAAAGAGGAGGTGTCTACTCCTATTTCCAGGAACAATAACATTTCTAAAAGACTGCCATAAGCTGTTATCTGCAAAATTTCATCAATGTGGGACTTTGTCCTTAGGATAAAAGTAGACTCTTGTTCTCTCTGTTAAGGTGATAACCAAAAAACAGTAGGCCCATATGAAAAGGAGGCATATTTAACATCTTAACAAAGTACAAGGTTTTTAAGCAAAGGGCATTATATATATTTTCATAAAACAACATATTTGCAATGGTAGCATAGGCAGGCATTCTTCAGGCTGAATCTTTATTTCGTTCTCTTATAGCCTTGATTCCCTCTGGGCAGCACATTGTTAAATACATTCCAGTTACTACAGGATTTTGAAACTTAAGAACAAGAAAGCAAAACAAGTAAGCAAGCATATAAAGAAAAACTCTATAAGTCAACCTTTCTTCTTCTATCTCTATACATCATTTCTCCCATACAACCATCTAAATTATTTGAGATTCAGTCAAGGTTAGACAACAAAGTTTAATAAGTCCTCTTGTGAATTGAAAAGTTCCTAGCACTTAAATGTATTGAATCTCAGGGCTTTTGTCATTCCCTGATCTGGTCCATAATTGGCCAAAAAGAAATTATTGACACTAGTACCAAGGTCGTTTCTATAAAAATATGAAATCTTATCCACGTAATTGACAAAATACCACTAGTGATATAAAGGGAGCATGCCATTATGTGTGCATAAATATACTTTTTTAAAAAAGTGTCTTATTTGTTTATTTTATAAAGAAATACCCACCACCAGAGAGGCAAATGACCTCTTCATCATCAAGTCTCACTATTCTCTGTAAAGTCTGTAATGCTTTCCTTGTATAAAATAAAGATCATAGACTTCAGGGAAACATCTTACGTCAATGAAGGCCTTTATTGTATTGTTTCTTTCCTTCTCTTTTGTTCCTTTTCATTTTTTAACATAAATTAACCCTCTCTTCCTTTATCTTGCATGTTTGGATTCTTAACTAGATCATTAACTCTTCAGAAGACAGCAGCCAATATCTACGTCTAATTGACATTCATTAATAGCAAAGATATACTCTGCAAAGAGCGAGTCCAACACATTGGTTCTCTTATCTTCTCCACCTATATTGGAAACACCTATGTTTCACTTCTTATTTCTGGAGCCAAATTGACTGTGGTCTTGTTGTGGATCTCTATGGATATAGGAGGAAGATGCTTCTGAAAGTAGTGGAGGGAGATGTCTCTGCCTGTTCCTCCCATTAGCCTCCAGCATCACCTACCCCATATGATACAATGTGACATTCAAATGTCCTTGAGGGAACATCAAAATCTATAAAGGCTAGATGTGTGATAGAACATGAAACACAATGGTGTACAAAATGAGCTATACAAACTGTGAATTCAACACCACAGTCTTTTGTTCCATTAAAAAATGCTAATTTTTCTTCAAGATAGGGATTACGAATAAAGGTTTATACCATCTTGTGGCAAGTCTACCACTAGTACATGGACCAGCGGTCTCCAACTTTTTGGCAACAGGGACTGGTTTTGTGGAAGGCAATTTTTCCATAGACCAGGGTGGGGGATGGTTTTAAGATGATTCAAGCAATTACATGTATTGTGCACTTTATTTCTATTATTATTACATTGTAATATATAATGAAGTAACTACACAACTCACCATAATGTAGAATCAGTAGGAGCCCTGAGCTTGTTTTCCTGCAACTAGAAGGTTCCATCTGGGAGTGATGGGATACAGTGACAGATCATCAGGCATTAGATTCTCATAAGGATCATGCAGCCTAGATCCTTCCCATGTGCAGTTCAAAACAGGGTTTGTGCTCCTGTGAGAATCTAATGCTGCCACTGATCTGACGGAGGCAGAGCTCAGGCGGTAATGCCAGTGATAGGGGGTGGCCGTAAATGCAGATGAAGCTTTGCTCGCTTGCCTGCCACTCACCTCCTGCTGTGTAGCCCAGTTCCTAATGGGCCACAGACCAGCACTGGTCCACGGTCCAGGGGTTGGGAACCCCTGACATAGACTATTTCCTTGCCTCCTCCCAACCTGTGTGAGATAAATTATTTTAGATTGTAATAAGGTTACTTTTTAATTTTCCAGAAAAAAGCATCATCCTCATTTCCCATTTCTTTGTTAATCAGGCAGTGAATAACCTGTGGAAAGATTATGCCAATAAGTGACTCTACTAGATCAAGAATTAAATTTTTTTCCCTTAATAAGCAATTGGGTCTCAGTAAATTCACAAACTGGAATCAAATATCAGGGCAACTTGCTAACATACTTTATGGTTTATTCATTATTTAATACATCTCATCGAATTTTGGAGCTGGGAGAGAGTTTGAGAAGTCTAGTGAAGACTTCTGGTCTCAGGGAAGACACTCGGAAATAATTTCAAACACAGGAAGACAAATAATTGTTGATGTGACTCTGCATCAGCTAAAATGGCAAGCACAAGGCACTCCAGCCCAGTCAACCTCATAGATACCTGTTCTTTCCTCCCCATCACTATGTACATTTCAACCTATTTGAGAAGGAAATTTATTTCATTTCCTTCTAAAGGAATGTATTTCTTTTTACAAAGCTTTTCTTTGATGTTTCAACATATTGTTTTCTTCCAGATTAAAAAAAGTTTCATCTTCGTAAATCGTAGGGCCTTTTTATTTGCCTTTCTGTTGTTACCCTTCTCTTAAATATAAATGCTTTGTTTATTTGCATTTGTCTTCATAGTTTGTTTGCTTGGCCTGGTCCTTCTATGAGTTATTTAAAAATATGTTGATCTTGAAATATTACTTCTGCTCCTTAAAAAAAAAAGTAATGCAATCACATTTAGGAAGGCATAAAAAATGGAGAAGAAAAGCAAAATTAGCAAGGGTCTCACCATGGTGGGAAAATCCCCGCGATTGTTCCGATATACTTCTTTCCTGTCTTTTTACCAATAGAAAATTTTGTATTCCTTATAGTCAGAATTTTTCTTGCTCTTTACATTCTATATTATAGCAAAAGCATTTTTAAGTTCTTGTTGGTCTTCATAATCATCAAATTTTAAATCATCTCATTGAACGGCTTTAACATTCTTCTCTTTTATGACATTTAAGGGCTCTTTCTATATTTTGTGATTCTACATAATGCTGTAACGAACAATCCTGTATGTTTACTTAAGATTATTTCCCTAGAATCAATTTCTCAAGAGGCTAAAATGCATAAATATTTGAGGATTTTAATATGCATTGCCAAATTTCTTTGTAAAAGATTTGTATCATTCAGACACAATTCAGAGTGAAACAAATAACAATATTTGGAACTATCCATTTCTTCTGACCCTCACCATCAAAGTCTATTATACACTTTTAAAAATTGAAATTTAACAGACCCAAACAATGCATCATTTTTAAAAGTTTAGATTTCTTTTGTTTGTAGTAAGAATAAATATTTTTCTTTATAATTCTTTTCCTTTGTGAATTATCTTTTCTCTGTATTTGCCTATCTATTGACTAGCCATTTTAGAAATTTAAAAATATCTGCTTTCAGTTTTTTAAGAAACCTGAAATGCAGGTATCAGGTCTTATAACTTGAATGCATCTGTTTTTTTTCCCCCTATTTTTCAACTTCCACCATGTCCCCTAATTTTAGTTTAGTGTAATTCGAAATATTCATTCTGATTTTCAAGACAGCACAGTTTTTCTCTTTTTAGAAGCTTTACTTCTTTCATGATTTCACTTTGCTGATTTAGTCTCATGTAGTAATTTTGGGTTTTGGCATTATTCTTCAGAAACTTGACCTATTGTAGTTCTCATCCACAGTATAGTGCCTGCTTGAGTCTAGGATCACGTCCCAATTAGTTTAACCATGGATTGCCAATCTAGAGTGGCCTGCCAGTCCGATTTCTGTCCCCAGCCATTAATGGAAAGCCCTTTAAGACTGTATAGAATAAAAAAACCTTGTCATTTAGCAGATTTCCTCTTCACCCGTGACACATCATCCAGACTGTTGGGACGATAAAATAATAGGAAGAGCACAAGGCTGGTGGACGTGATTTTGTTTTCTTGGCCACAGACTTTTCATTCTCAAGGTATAACATTCATGTCTGTTAGCTAAGCTCTGGAAAGCAATAATCAGAAACAGGTGATGGCCTCGAAAACATCATGGAATCAGTTCCTGAGCAATTGACTGCTCTCCAAAATGATGCCCAGGGCATGTTTAAGGGAAATTCAAAAGAGTATAAATGTGGCAAACGGTTCCAAGTCATGTCTGGGGCAAAAGATGTATCACAGTACGACATAGAATATTCATTAGGGTGAGCAACAGAACAGGATCTGTGATTTCAAGACTTGCAGGTCATATCGGTATGACAGCCTGCTAACTTCTTAAGCTAGGGTTGTATTATTCTCTACCCTTTGGTCAGTCTCCTAAGAGATGGTCACTGTTTTCTTTTATCCACCTTAAACATGTAAGAGGCACCAGGGTTGAGGAGTGTGGGCTTTGTGACCAAACAGACCTGTATATTCATGAGCAAATGACTTAATGTGTTTAAGACTCAACATCGTCAACTGTAAAATGGAAACAATAGAAATCTACTTGCCCGGGTTATTGTGAACATTAGAAGTAGTGTGTAAAATGTCTGGCTCAGATCTTAGCAAATGGGTTTCCATAAATGATATTCTGGCTGCTATTGCTGTTTTTATTAGTGTACAGGGTGTGACCTTGTTATACATCAGAAATTACCCTTTGGAGAGCTGAGCTGAGATCCAAGTGTGTAGAAACTGCTAATTCATACTGCAGTGCTTGTGGCTGGGAGTGGGAAAAAGTATTAATCATTCCCACATCAGTGCTGCTTTCATCAGGGAAAAATATTTTCAGGTTTTTTTGTATTTTCACTGTATTATATTTTTGCAGGATATTTAATGTTGATTATAGTAGAAAGGGGAAAGAGAAATTTGCAATATTGCTATTTAGCTATTTGCGGAGTTAAGAAGGCACAGTGACGGTTTCATTAACCTTTGTACTCCCTGGAAATCATGATAGCACTATCCGTAATCCAAAAAGTGATACACAGTGTCATTTAGCTAAAGGAAATATTCATTTACTTATACATCTATAAACTAGATCTACCCTAAGGATCAAAGTCTTATTTATTAAATTAGAAAACAGACTTGAAAAAGTACTTAAATTCATGATCAAATTCCCCTCCCCACTACTTGGCTAACTTTTAAAATAAATAGAATGCACTAGGAAGGTAATAAGAAAGAAAAGGCATGGATCAATGATTTCAGCCTGATAATGTAGGCCTCCATAAGAAGGGAATGAATGTTCAAACATCCCTTGCCATCACCTCTAAAGATATAAAGCACTGCAAGAAATTCCAGTTGACAATGACTGAAAATAGATTGGCAACCATAAATTAAAATTAAGGAGTTTAAATATGATTTAAAATCATTTACTCTTGATGATTTATGCTGGTTCTCAGAGGCAATTGTTGACTAACGCTTATGTTTATTGCTCTTTTGACTTTTTAAAATTACAGTAAACCCCAAATTCGATTATACACTCTAGTATATATTTCAAGCAATAGTATTGTAAATAAAAAGGGAGCCAATTAATAATGTGCCTAGTCTAGCAAAGCTAAATCAAGTATAATACAAAACATGGTGTAACTTGATAGAAATTTGAAAGCTGCAGAAAAGATCCCGTCTGCTTATGCTGGAAAATCTGAAGGTTGGAAATGAAGATCCCTTTTTCTTTTTAAAAAATAGAATAGCTCTTTAATAAATGACTTCTAACAGGTTATCTAAGTTATAATTTTCTAAGTTTAGAGGTGATTAAAAATATATATATTTGAAAACTGCAACTTTCTGATCAATAATCAAGTTGTGATTTTTAAGCAAAACTCTATTGTTTTGTGGGTTTATCTCCTTTAACATCTACCACTGGCACATGCTTTGAGAATGATATAGGCCGATCCAGCTGTGTTTTGGGTTCCTTAAACATCTCACACTATTCCTCAAATGTTTGGGGTTTGAGAAAACCCCAAATGCATTTGGCCAAGCACATTTTCTCTTGATTTTTAAACACATGTGGGTTTTATGGGAAATTTAATCCATGTGTTTTTGATTCCTTTACACTTAACTCATCAAAATGTTGTTGTGTAAGGTCTCTTTGATGTCCAAGAAGCTTTTGGAGTTTCTGCTTTTTTTTTCTTTTTTTTTTTTTTAATGGGACACTTTAATCCTTTTTTCTTAGAAACAGGAAGTTGCACGATGCCAAGAAAAAATAAATGCCCACAAAATACGGTGGCGTTTGAGCATTTTAAAACCCTAGGGTTCAATTTGGTTCAGAATTGGACTGACATAAGTCTCCTGCTCATTAATTTCTTGTTAAATTTGTTGCTTCTTGGAGGTTTTTGAAACAATAAAAAGTTACGTTTTGCTTCAGGAGAAAAGATAAAGGTGGTAAAAAATCACAGAGGGTTTTTAAATGAATGGTGACATACTATAAATGAAGTTAGCATTTTAACCTCTCTACGTCTACTAAAAGAAGAGGCTCTGCAAATTGAGAATTAAGTATGCCTTGCTCTATATGCCACATGGGGGCCTGGAGAAAGGGTTACAGTGAAAGGAAAAACTCATTCAAAATGTCAAAATAGGGTTGAGCTTAGTTTTCCCAAATATTGGGAAACAAGTGCATGAGCTTTAATAGCGTTTGTAATTCAATGTGTCACAAAGAAATTACAAAAATGTCACATATACACATATAAATGGGGGGTTATAAAATGAGAAGTGTGTGGACAAAGGAAGGAGTCATGGTGGATTTCTGTGAAATAATAATAATTGTACTTGCCTTCTAGAATGGCCGTGAAGTTTAAATTAGTTAATGCCTATAGCATACTTAAGACAGAGCCTGGCACATTGTAGGTGCTCAGTAGGTATGGCTAATTTTATTGTTCAGAATCAGACTAAATCTAGGTTTGATTCCAGCTCCAGGAGTTATTGTAACCTGGAACAAGTCCCTTCTTTCCTCAACCTCAGTGTTCTCCTCTTTCAGAAGTCCTCTAAGAGTTACTGTGAGGTTTATGCGAACACGATATAGCACCTAGGGGTCTTTTATGCACGAATACATGAAATATCACCTGTTTTCTTTTTTTTTTTTTTTTTTTTTTTTTTTTTTTTTTTTTTTTTTTTTTTTTTTTGAGACGGAGTCTTGCTCTGTCTCCCAGGCGGGAGTGCAATGGCGTGATCTCGGCTCACTGCAAGCTCCGCCTCCCGGGTTCATGCCATTCTCCTGCCTCAGCCTCCCGAGTAGCTGGGACTACAGGCGCCTGCCAACACGTCCGGCTAATTTTTTGTATTTTTAGTAGAGATGGGGTTTCACTGTGTTAGCCAGGATGGTCTCGATCTCCTGACCTCGTGATCCGCCCACCTCGGCCTCCCAAAGTGCTGGGATTACAGGCTTGAGCCACCGCGCCCGGCCACCTGTTTTCTTATGAAGAAGGAACAAGCCCAAAGTCACAGAATTGTGAATAGTTGACCAAGGGTTTGAACTCAGTTCTTCTGTTAAATAGTCCATATTCATGCTATTGCTTTTTAAGAAAACAGGTAACACATCATAAAAGTAGAAAGAAAGAACAGGAAATAGAAAGCTGATGGTTTTGTAAGAACTGTCAGGGGCCAATACCTTAATGTAAGACCTGCCATTACTTCTTTCTTTGAGGATCATCCATTTGAAATGTGACAATCTTTCCAGAATCATGAAGCTAGACCACGTTGAGGCAAAGAAAAGAGTTGTGTTTATGAAAGACAATTTTTCTGGTGACATGGTCTCCATTTTGCCAGTTCTGAGCCTAGACAAGCCAGAACAGAAAGCCCATGGAGTCTTTTTCTGTGTTCTCTTAGTTTGCTCCCTCTTTTGTAAAGCTCATATTTGAAATTAGATGTTAGAATTTAATGCTAGGGGCGAGGAGGACAGATAGACACTATTATTATAGAGACCTTGTTATCTCTCCAATAATATTGTGAAATTGAGGAAATATGTCTCATCGAAATCATTAGCTTCACCCCATTCTATTAACATTATCAGAATTCGTCTACCAATTAAAATGACAAAAATTTTATCTTACAATGCCTGGAAGTTATCACAAATCATCAGTGCCTTCAGTTCACTGATCCAGGAGACTGGAATAGCAGTGGAGGTCGGCAAATACCTAAAGAATTTGTGTATTTTACTAGTTACCTGCCTATGAGGTAGGTCGGAATTAGCTAAGATTGCCTGCCTATCAGGTAACTAATGAAATACACAACTCGTTTAGCTATAATCAATATGTTAAGCAAACAGAGCAGGCAATACTGACATTTCACATCTCAAGAATTATGGCCAATTTAAGATCAACCAGATATGAAATTAATAACGTAAATTGGTGAGAATTTTTTCTCAAACTACAAAATTATTACTTTATATTGTACTTTCAAAAACATCTTTTGGGCAAAGTGAGTGGGCCTGTATTATGTTTATTGGGAAGAAATCTATGCTTATGTTGCTTTTTTGCTTATACTTTGCACAAATCCATAGACAAAATGATAGCCTTTCATTGTAGGTTCCATGAATGTGGAAGAATAACTTACCATAAATTATTGATAAACAATATGATAGATGGTAAATTTTCAACCAAATTCTCACACTGTTAGCCTTATTTGCTATTTATATATTTATTTAAATAATAATAACTAACATTTATTGAACAATTGACATTTATCAGGTACTGTTCTTGGTATATTACAGAAATTAATTCATTAAATCTGCACATGTGGATATTATTATTATTTTCATTTTACAGATTAACATTAACAAACTAGAGTTGCAGGTTAAATTACTTGCCCAAGATTACTCAGCAGGTAAGTGGCAGTGCCTGGAATACAAAGCTTTTACCTAACATATGGATTATTTGAAAGGGCCATCCATTCTATGACTCTTGAGTTATAAGCATAGCTTTCCTCCTTCGCATAGGTTGGCCCTCTATGGATATATGGTACAGACTCCTTGGGGTAGTGTCTGTGTTTGTTTAATCTTTGTGTCCCCAAAGGACTAAGCAAGTTTCTTGTCCACAGTTGTTAGTACCAAATCTCACTTTCTTTTGTTTCAAATGAAAATATGTCTCTACATTCAGTAAATCTGACCATAAAGAGTGTTTTGCAGAAATGTGATGTCCACAGATTTTAATAAGTCATTGAGAGGGTCAAAAGACCAGACCAATGTCAGCCATCTGGGAGAGGGAGCAAAAGAATTCTTCTAAGGTTTGTGCCCAGGGAAAGCTTGGACAGCATGCCTTGGAAATAAATGAATAAACTGAGCCCAGAGCCTTGAATTACGTGGTACTACAACTTTTCATGATGCTTCTCATCACACTTCTAACCAAACAAACCAAGGATGCAAGTCCTCTCCAGAAAGCCTTACTACAGTATTGAAAACTGAACTCCAGACTCAGTAAAAAAAAGGCAAGAGAAGAAAAAAACGAAGGCAACAGGAAGACTAGGTAGTTGTCATGCTTCATGATACAGAAAGCCTTAGAACTTATTTAGTGGTTAATTTCTTTCACTACACTTTTTATTTTGAATAATTTTAGATTTATAGGAAAGTTGCTAAGATAGTATAGACAGCTGCTGTATACCCTTCACCTAGCGTTCCCTAATGTTAAAATCTTATGTAACCATGATTGGTAAAGTTGCCAAAAGCTAAGACATTTAACATTGGTACAATACTTCTGTGGTTTGGATCTTTGTCTCCTCCAAACCTCATGTTGAAATTTGATCTGCAGTGTTGGAGGTGGAGCATATAAGGGAAGTGTTTGAGTTATGAAGACGAATCCTTCATGAATAGATTAATGCTCTACCTGGGTGGAGGTAGGGGTGAGTGAGTTTTCACTCTATTAGTTCCCAAGGGAGCTGATTGTTAAAAAGAGCCTGGCACCTTCCACTCCTCATTCTTGCCTCCCTCTAACCCTGTGATCTCTGCACACTCTGGCTCTCCTTCACTTTCTGCCAGGAGTGGAAGTAGCCTGAGGCCTTCACCAGATGACCAATCTTGAACATTTCTAGACATCAAAATCATCAACCCAAATAAATCTTCTTTTCTTTATAAATTACTCAGTCTCAAGTATTCCTTTATAGCAACAACAAATGGATTAAGACAAATACTATGTACTCAGCTACAGACTTTATTTGGTTTTCACCCGTTTTCCCACTCATGTCCTTTTCTGGTTCCTGGTCTAATACGGGAGACCGCACAGCACTTAGCTATTGCATTTTCTAGTCTTCTCTAAACTGTGACATTTTGTGCATCTTTTCTTTTTCATCAGTTGCTGTCAACTTTTAAAAGAATGGGAGTTCTTACCTTAAACTATTTTATGTGTATGTGTATGTGTATGTGTGTGCATATACACAGAATGGTCAGGGATAGTTCTCTGGAGGTGACACTGAAGCAGAGACCTGAGTTTAAATGAGAAGAACCAAAGGATGAAAAGATCTAGGAAAGAATTCCAGGTAGAGTGGGCAGCAAATACAAAGGCTCTGAGGCAGGAAGGCAGGAAGAAGTGTGATGTGTTCAAGAGTCATGGAAATCCAGGATGGCTGGAGTGGAGTGGCAAGAGGGTAAGTGATGGGGAAGAGGGTGAAGAGGTTCAACAGGTAGCTAGGGCCATATCTTGTATGGCTTGGAGACCATGGGTGCAAATGTAATATCGATAAAATGATAGAGGCAGGAGGCAGAAAAATTCTAGGTAGACAGGGACGGGTCCCTGGCAAAACCCCATCTTTAAGCCCCAAAACCTGAAACCTGTGGCTCAAAGTGAGAAGTTCTATCCCTGTTCCTTCGTTCAAATGTTGCCTTTTCCTAAACTACCCAGGGCCCGCCTACCCCATCCTGTGCCTATAAAGACCCCAGACTCAGCTGGCAGAGAGGAGAAGCAGCCAGACATCGGGAAGAAGCAGTTGAAATTGGAGAGAGGAAGCTTGAGTTCGGAAGAGAGAGGCAGATAGGCAGCTTGACTTCAGGAGAGAGTGACCTTCCCTTCCCATCCTCTTTTCAGCTCCCCTCACCACTGAAAGCCATTTTCATCACTGGACAATATTCTCCACATTCACCATCCTTCCATTTGTCCATGTGACCTCATTCCTCTTGGGCACTGGACAAGAATTCTGGACACACTGGGTGTGGGTCACCAAAAAGACTGTCACCCTGCCTTTGCCCTTGCTGGCAGAAGGCAGCCACCCCATGTGACAAGGCAGAGGGCCCACTGAGTTGATAACACACTGCTCTCTGCAAACAGCAGAGATAAGACAGCACTGTAACATGCCCTCTGGGCCTTGGGGTCAGAGGCATCCCTGCCTGGACACTGCTGTGGGGCCTGCATAGTGTTTATGCCTACAGGTGCCAAAGTTCCTGCACTCTCTTGCTCCAGTTCCTGCACTCATTTGCACACATGCTCCCTCCCATGAGGGGTAGACAGAAGCAGGCTGAGTAAATGAGGCACCCCTGTTGCTAGTCCCACAAAGGGGTCAAGAAAACATCCTGCATCAATATCTTTTCCAGAAGATTCCCTTTGTGCCTTTTACAATAGAAAAAAATAATTCTCCAAAAATTAACTGTAGGTGGAATTAAACCGTGACTACACATATTTAGACATTTATCTGACCACCAGTACCAATCCATGCTCATTCTTGAGAAGTTAGACAGATACCTGGCTGCCTTCTGACACTGTCCAGCAGTACTTGCTTTTCCATATGAGGACCCATCTGAGCAAGCTAAAAGGAGTTGCCAATATTGTATAGCTCTCTAGGTACTTGATGATCTATTAGCTGTTACATCTTTCATTCCCCCTAGAAACCATTTCTCCACCTTAATCTACCTCCACCTCCATTGCTCCGCCAACCAAATTTATGCAAGTCACCAAATATGATAACATTAAAGTGAATCGTATAATTATTTTCATGATCTAAAGAAAAGATTGTATCCTTGTAAGAGAAGGGTAAGAAAATATGTAGTCTCAGAATGATTATTTTCTCTCCAAATTCCTTCCTTAAAGTGGCTTGTGCAATCTCTTGATTTTCTTCTATTGAGCTATACAGTTCATGATGTGAACACCACTCTGTCACTGGACCCTTGTCTTATATATGATAGACAACAAAAAAGAGTGGTTTGTGAGCCATCGGTGTTGTTGCTTCTGCAGAAGCTGTTGTATAAATAAAATTGGAAAATTTCAAAAGCAATAAGTAAAACTTCAGCCACCTCTCTCAATAGAGCTCTTCAAATCTTCTGCCATCCACAAAAATAAAGTGTATAAATTGGAATTGATTTTTTATGAAGCCTTCATAAAAATAAATCTAAACATTTAGAAACATCTGTTGGATGGCTCAAGAATTGTATTTTTATTATTTTTGAAAGAGTTCACCTTTAAAGATCTGGGACCTATTAAATCTGACAATGTACAAAATCAGTCAGACATATAGATACACAAAATGGGAAGGGATCATCACAAATGTGCTTTTTTTTTTTGTTGATCTTAGGCAACTTCAACTTTTCACTGCATAGCACAGTAGGTACTACCATGGGCTTTAGAGATATACAGTCCTGGTTTTACCTCCTGGATCTGCCACTTATTCGATCTGTGACCTTGGATAAGTTACTGAAACATTTCTAATCTTCAGTTTATAGATTTTTTAAATGGAAATAATAATATTTCTACCATCTAGAATGATTGTGAAGATTAAATGAGATAATTTACATGAAGGGTTAGCATATTTTAAATGAGTTTAACTCATTTTAAATGGTCAATAAAAGTTAACTGTTAACATAATTATTATTATTAATAAAATAAAATATTTATGGCCCTTATTATGTTAAATGCAATATTGCAAGAACTGTAAAGTATTCAGCATAGTTTCCTTCTAGAGAACTGAGACCTAGTCACAAGCAAGGTTTACTATAAGTAGAAAATCTAATAACAAAAATAAAAGGAATTTAGAAAGGAAATTGATGATTAACTGTCAAGGAGCTATAGGGTCAAAAAGGAAGCTTCTAAAAGTAAAGATATTCAGGATTCAAAAAGGCTGGGGGGAAAGGAGAGGTATTCTATTATTGTGCTTAAAGACTACACAGTTGCAAATTACATATTAAAGATTGTATTAATAGAAAACAGTTATTGTTAAATGAATAGTTATAGTGAATAAAAGTAAGATTTTGATAAGAGATAAATACGGAAATGATTAACAGCAGTTAACTAGATTAATTAATGTCAATTAAATATACTGAATTCACTGAAGCCTTTACATAAATCAGAACTCTTTTTTTTTTCATGAGAAATTCTTGTAATGGGTTGGAGTGTTTTTGTTAGACTTGATTGCTCCTTTCACTCAGCAACTCTGATCTTGTTGAGCAGTTGTGATAAGGCCAGCTGCATCTGAAATGAGCATGTATCAGTATTGTAACACCTTTAGGTCTATCACCCCTACAAAACCCTTGTCACTTTAGTTTAATTGCAAATTCCCTGGAGAGCCTCCTCTAATGACCCATTTACATTAAAGCTTTTAAATTAGATTTCAATCTTAATTTCACTTGAAATGTTACCCTGGAGTAATCATTCCATTATAAATCATTTTATTTGATTTTATGGAATTGCTCAATTACAAGAGAAGTATTGAAATAAAGTGCAGCTATATTGAGACAAGCAGAGAGACAAAAGCAGAGTCTGTTTGACTTTGGGAAAATGTTATCAGTCAGGGCAAAACTTAGTCATTTATAAGCCACACAATGTCTTACAGCACTGAACTGTGGGATATTTTGTACCAGAGAGAATTGGAGTAGTCAGACAGTTTGAATGGATATTAAGGCTTTAAACTTGTGCAGGAAGCATAGAAGAACGCCAAGATCATTCCAGATCAAGGCAGGATGCTTATGTCTTTTCTGGACAAATTGCTGACCCCAAGAGGCCATCTTTAAGACAGAGTAGCATTTCAGAAATTACCTTCCTCTTTAAGTCTGTATTGCATTTTTACGTGTATGTGCTATTGAGTCTCCTTTGATTGACGGCTCCCGTAGTACATATTATTTAGGCTTCATTCTCTGCATGGCAACTTTCCTATACACTTAACATGAGAACTTTCTCACAAGGTCTTTTTAACCTACTTTAGGATGGGTCAAGATGCTTTTTGTTATTTAAAACTATGCCACAATACATTCTTCAGTTAACAGATATAAAAAGGAAAAGAAGGAAAGACAGACAGGACTTTTAATATGGATAAGTAGTAAACAAATGTTAGAATTGGAAGGGACTGCAAATACAAAAGTCCAACCACCAAATTTTAGAAGAGGTTGCTGAAACTTAGAGTTAAGTTACTTGTTCCCTTTGGGTTCAGTAACAATTCTATTACTAGCAGAGCAAGAAGTATTAATTAGGAACTTCAACGTATTTTTTCTCTATAATGTCAATATTTCACTCTAACAATACAGACTTCTTTAAGAAATTTCAAAAGAGTTTCCTTAAATTCTCTGTAAAGAAATGAAATGATGACTGTAAACACGAAATAACTATAAGGCGTTGTCATAGGATACAGATTGTGTCATTTATAATTTTTTTTCAAGATTTTCCTGTGGGGCCTGACACCAGGTTAATTTTTAAGTAAATGTACTGCATGTACTTATAAGAATGTATATTGTCTATTTGTTGCATTCTGGGTTCTATTTGTTTATTCATTCATATATTCAGGAAACATTTAATATCTACTGTGTTCCAAGCACTCAGCTAGGCAGTGGGATGGGGGCTATAACAGTGAACCAGAAAACAAAAAATCCATGACTTCTGTCAGCTTGTTAATATTATCAGACTTTCTATGGTCTTACTAATTTTTGTTCTTTTTAAGAACTGATTTTCTGAGAGACAAGTGTTATTATATCCTGCTATGATTATGGATATGTCATTGCTTAGAATTCTGTCAGTTTTTGCTTTAATTCCTTCAGGTAAGTTTTTAAGTGAAGACAAACATGATTGATATAGCTCATCAGTGAACTGCACCTTTTATGTTTAGGAATGTCCCTGTCTTGATGATTTTTGCCAAAATTGTATTTTATCCAATATTAACGTGTAGAGAACAGCTTTCCTTTGAGTTGTGTGAAATATCTTTTAATAATCCTTTGTCTTAAATTTTTGTGTTATTTTCTTTCTTTTAAACAACATACAGGCGTTTTTTGTTGTTTTTCTATTTTATTTCAAGCTCCTAAGCACAGCATTTTGTCAGCTCCATTTTTGTTTCTGGTAATCTTTCTACTTTATGCACCCATTTTCCTTTTCTAGTCTGTGTTGAGGATTCCTTAGGTCTGGTGCACAAATATTGTCCTGAGATTTTTCTTTGGATGCCATATTTACTCCTAAATTTATTGTTTTATTTTGCGAATCTACATCTTCCAGTAGCTTCTTAAAAGAAACCATATATGTAGTAAGTATGTGATATTTTATATATTTGGAAATTTTCTTTTTTGGCTTCATTCATGTTTGATTGATAGTTTGGTTGGGTATAGAAATTATTTTCTCTTTGAATTTTTAATTGCTGCCTTGTCTTCTAGCTCCCAGTGTTGTTCCTGAAAATCTAATGCCATCTGACTCGTATTTCTTTGTTGTTTTTATCTTTTTAGAAGGTGTTAGTACTGCAAACTTTCAAATGGAATAATTGGCTGGCTAGGGTGGGAAGGGGTTTTGTTGAACATACACATTTTCAACCAATTCCCCTATTTTTAGCCCTTGCTTTACTCTCCTTCTACCATGTTACACTACATCATGTATTTTTATTTCTTGATGCCTTTTAGGTTTCTGCCTCACCAATAAGCATGCTTTGCATTATATAATTATCCTAAATTTGTGTGGTAATGTTCTCCTCTGCATTGAATCAATTATCATTATCATACCTCTCTTCTAACATTTGTTGATAACTTCTTGTTCCCTGTTGTGCCTTCTCCTACTCAATTTGTCTTTAAGAGTTTATATAATTTTATTTCTTTATTTTGATGGAATCTCAGGAAAGGTTGATGCTAAATCCACATGTTCATTATGCTATATTTAAATATTTAAGCAGAAGTCCATTGGATATGTTCAAGAATTTGCTTTTATTACTGCTAAAATCTTGGCCAGAATATTTCTGTGAGTTGGGGAGGTTGGTTTGCGTGTGTATGTGTGTGGAGCAGAGGGGTTGGAATGTGTTTTTCCACATCGATCCAGTTTGGCGTATTTATTCTTTTATTTTTATTTCTTATCGAATCCTTCACAGAGGAAGAAACTGAGACTCAGGGATAATAAATCACTAACTGAAGACAACAAAATCATGTCAAGTTGCAGAGTCCATATCTGGCTCCACAGCAAATGCACAATACAAATTATATTTATGGGTAATGATTAATTACTTAAAATGACAACAAGTGTGTCTGTGAATAGCAAATAGTTTCACCCACCAATGGTCTGACTTGTGAAGTGTCATTGTTTTTAATTTACTTACACTCAACTTTCCACCGTCTATTGTTTGGATTCCCATCCTTTGTACTAAGATTTTTATAACAATAGATTTTGCCTTTTTGATTATAGACACAACCATACATTATAGAGGGTAATTTATGATGAAGAGACAGTTAAATGTGATCTAACTAGTTTACTGTGGCATGGTTCCATAATCAATCTACATAATTAACAATTAGATATATCTGATGGAGTAATGTAGCAGTATAATAGAGAAGCATAGGTCAAACTCACTCAGGGAGCCACTTCCAGCCCATACTGCATCGTGGAGACAACTAACAGCTTTCAGGTACTCATATTTTGTATATAGTCTTAATTAATCCCTTCTATGTCTTTTCCATTTTTTTTTTCCTTTTTTCTCTCTTCTTTCCTTTTTTCCTTTCTTTCTTCCCTTTCTTGGGAACTATTCCTCCAAAACTGTGTTCAGGGTAGGCAGGTAGCATCAAATAATTCAGAAGCTTTTGGGTCATTATAAGAACTTTACCATAAGCACTGTACCCAGATAGTGAATACACGTTTGCTGAGTGAATAAATAAATTGATAAGTCATTGTATATTTATTGGCACCTTCCATGATACATACATAGACACTGAGTCTCAACACCATTGATGCTGACTACCATGCTGGAACTCTGCACTGGCATCGTTACCTGAATCAGACAGGTTTCCCTGCAGTGCCTATTTCTGAATTGAAGCCTCACTCTAGTGTTTTTGATTGGGATAGTCCATATTCTTGCTTCACAGCAGCCTGGCAGGAAGCGTATCTGACTTCTATGTCAGAGAGATAAGTATTTATAAGGAGGAAAAACAAACAAACAAACAAACAAACAAGAAGTGTATTCAAAGGAAATGGGTGGCTAAAAGGTATGACACATTTCTTCCAAAACCACCAATTCAAATTTAAAAAGATAAACACCATGCTTGCCATCAAAACCGAACTTTGTGTGAATTTGCCTGTCAATCATTTGTTTGTGGTCTCTTGTCTAGTGTAGGATTTTTCATTCTATATATAAAAGTGAAGTAATACTATTAATATATGAAAAAATAATTGAGACAGCTAGCATGTCCTTCAGAACAATGGCAGAGAGTAGACTTCCACAGCTCTAAGCTCATTATCTCAGTAGCTAGAGTCATTTTTAATCTACTCAGATCTGCCAGCAATATCATATATAACATCATGGCTTGTCTCATATGTGCTTTATATAGTCTTATAACAAAACTATGCTGAAAGATAAATGAAATAATAACTTTCTGCCTAACTAAAATTTCTAAAAAAGTGGTGCTTACAGCTTAGAAAAGTTTTACTTGGGCAGAAAGAAAAGATGGAATTAATAAACTTGGAGAATAGATCCAAAGCATCCCTCATATATTCAGTGATACCCTATTCTTTTCCTCCATCTCCCCTAGACTTTTCAGCAGTTGAGTTTTGAGCCCCACCCTTGCTTCATAGGAATCCTGAATGCATGTCTAGAAAAAAAGTCCTTTTTAAGAGCTCCTCTTTTGAACTATTGCCCAATAAATATGTCATTTTCTACATTATAAAATTAGTACCCAGAAATTAATGTGTAGCCATCTTTTACTTATTTACTATAAATTATGTTACTGAAACATCATTGAGACCATGATTAAATTATCATGGCATGATAAGTTGGCCTTTCCCATCTTGTGGTTGAACTACTCCTATGTCTACCCTGGAGGAAATTTAGGGTTTTCTATCTCCCAGAATTGAACGTTTCCTCTGTGTTTCAGACACTATCCTCATGTTTAGGGAGTAAATGAGTTTTGAAAAGAGAGCATCATATCATCATTATGGTGTGGTTTCTTGGCCTCAAGACAAGAAAGCGATTACAACCTCTGAATAGTTCTAATGGTGGATTGTTCTTGAGGGCAAGTCTGAATGCATCTTGCTTTTTCTCTAGCCCTCAGTCTTTTACTCTATCCAAAATTCAAATAGAGAAAAGAGATGATTTGTTGTGAATTATTTTAGCAGTAGCAGTTAGCATCAGCTTTGGGAAAAACATTTCTTCAGATTTTGTGACATACATATCTCCTCTTGGTCTGATTTTTTTTCACTCATTAATAAATTCTTGGTTAAAAGTTTTGAATTTTGACCCTCAATCTTGGCATCTTCATCTTGATGAGTGGCTAGGACCATCAGGCTACACCCATCCCTTCCCCAAATAGGAGAGCTGATTATGTACAACATAGGCTATCTGCAAATAATTATAACTACTACTCAAGATTTCCAAGAGCGTGTGCACTATGGAATTATCACTTGGGTTGGCCAATTTTCACAAGGTGCATAGAGCTAACATTACAAAGCCTCCCAATGTCATGCCATAATAGAAGCCAGATCTCGTGTCGAGAATACCTGACTAGAAAAAAGCATTGTTAACAGATAATTAACTGCCCCCCAAAACCCATCTCTTCTTCTTTTCAGAAGTAGAATTCCTTCAGTGCCTAGCTGGAGGAGTCATTTTTCAGCCTCTTTGCAGCTAGGTGTGTTCATGTGACTAAAATAATTAGACGTGAGTGCAAGAGATTTGTATAACTTCTAGATAAAATCCATAAAAGGAATCTGCTTACTCTCTCCTTCCTCTTGCCACGAGCTAGAAGTGGTACTAATGAGTAGGCTTTAATCATCAAATGTGGAGATCATCTGGATAGTAAAGTGACAAGACAGAAGGAGTCTAGGTGCCTAGATGGCTTCATGGAGCAGAGTTGTCATATGTGTCCTAGACCACATGTCTCTTCACTGCCCTGAGGGAGAGAAATGAATGTCTTATGTTATTTACACTTGTAACATTTTCTACCAAGGAGTTTGGTTTGTAGCTTAATCAATACAGCATGGAATGTAAAAACAAGTCTTTGTTTACTTTCCAGTATTTTTTCAATTACTAGAAGACTGAATACTATGATAGAAAGATCATGACATATTAATGTTAAACAGATTTGATGTGACTCTAAGTCTTGCAACTTTTGGAGCTGTATGATCTTGAACACATTATTTAGTGTCCTTAAACCTCAGTTTCCTTATCTTTGGAGAGAGTATATTAGTAGCTGTTTCATAGGGCTCTGGTGAGTTCAGCAATTTCTGCCACATAGTGGGTATACGATATATTCCAACTATTATGCTTGTATTATCTATTGCAATTAACCCTAAAATGTGACAATTGTATAGTGGTTGTATTTTATTAAAATAGTCTTTTCATTGAGAGACACACATTGGAACATTTACCAATGAAATTAAAAATAAACAGCTATGGATTCACCATAATTGGTTTCTCAGCCTCCATTCTCTATCTTATCCAGTCTTACCTTCCTCCAGCCTCTAGATTTAGCTTCCTACATGTTGGTTTTACGTTTTTAAAAAGTTATTTACTTGTTTTATTATTATTATGTTTTGGGACCTCTTTATAGACTCTGGATAAATGTCCATTATCAGATGTGAGATTTGCAAATATTTTCTCTTAGTATGTGGCTTATATTTTCATTCTCTTAACAGTACCATTTGAGGAGTAGGCATTCTTAATTTTGATGAAGTCCAGTTGATTATCTTTTGCTTTTACATATTGTGTTTTTAGTGGGTGTCCAAGTAATCTATGCTTAACCTAAGGTTACAAAGATTTCGTCTATATTTTCTTCTAGCAGTTTTATATTTTTAAGTTTTATATTTCTGTGATCCATTTAAGAGTTCATTTTTACATATGATACATATACATATTCAATTTTTACAGCACCATTTGTTGAAATACCATTCTTTCTCCACTGAAATGTCTTTGCACCTTTGTGAAAAATTAATTGACAGCAGATTTGTGGATCTATTTCTGTGTTCTCTGTTCTGTTCCATTGATCCACTTATGTATATTTATGGCAATTCCACTCTGTCTTGAGAACAGTAGCTTTATAATAAGACTTGAAATGAAGTAGTGTAAGTCCTCCAACTTTATTCTTCTTTTTAAAAGTTGGTTTGGCTATTCTAAGGCTTTTGCATTTCCATATGGATCATAGAATCAGCTTTTCAATTTCTGTAAAAAGCCTGCTGTAATTATGATTTGAATTACATTGAATCTATTGATCAAACTGGGGAGAATTGAAATCTTAATATTTAGTCTGCATTTACAGGCAATGGTACATCACTCTATTTATTTAGGTTATCTTTTTTTACTCCCAAAATGTTTTTGCAGTTTTGGTGTACAATTCTTACACATCACTTATCAGATATACTCCTAAGTATTTCAGGTTTTTGATGCTATTGTAAATGCTATTTTAAAAATTTTATTTTCTGATTTGTAGTATATAGAAACCCAATTTAATTTTGCATATGTGTCTTGTAGTCTGTAACCTTGCTAAATTCATATATTAGTTCTAGTAGCTTTCTTATAGATTCTACAGTGTTTTCCATAGAAATGATCACATCATCTATGAATAAACACAGTTGTCTCCTGGCAATCTGGATTCCTTTTATTTCTTTTTATTGCCTCAATGCCCTGAGTAGGTCTCTAGCATAATATTAAATAGAAGTGATTAGAGAGGACATCTTTGTCATGCTCCTTTTCTTTGGGGAAGTATTCAGTTGTTCAACATCAACTATGTTGTTAGCCATAGGGTTTTCACAGATACTCTGTTAGATTGAGAAAGTTCACTACTGTATTAGGCCATTCTTGTGTCAGGTATATAAAAACATACCTGAGAATGGGTAATTTATAAACAAAAGAGGCTTAATTGGCTCATGGTTCTGCAGGCTGTACAGGAAGCATGATGCTGGCATCTGCTTGGTCTCTGGTGAGTCCATAACAATGCCTTTAAATAAATTTTTTCTATTTCACTAAAATTGTTGAATTTCTTAGCATAAACTTAATCATAATATTCCTTTATTATTCTTTTAATATCTGTCAAACATGTAGTGGTGTCACCTCATTCCAGATATTGGCAATTTGTGTCTTTTATGCTTTTTTCCTCATCAATTTGGGTACAGGTTTCTCAATTATATCAACCTCAAAGAACAGATGCTGATTTTATTGATATACTCTATTTCCTATTTCACTGATTTCTGTTCTAATCTTTATTGTTTCCTCTTCTTTTTCTTGTCTTGTTTTGCATCTGACTTGGTCTTTTTCCCCCCAGTCTATTAATGGTCTTAATCAAAAGTAAGGTCTTTGACTTGACATGCTTCTTCTTCTTTAATATAGGTGTTACATCGTTGCTATACATTTTCCTCTAATTACTGCTTTAGTGGCATCCTACAAATACTGATATGTTTTGTTTCCATTTTTATTCAGTTGAAAATACTTTTGAATTTCTCTTTTGATTTACTCTTCATTGATGAGTTTTTAAAAATGTTTTACTTACTTTTTATATTTTGGGGGATTTTACAGATACCTTTCTGTTGTTAATTTCTGAATTAGGTCCATTTTGGTCAGAAAACATACATTGTATTACTTACAGTTTTAAAATTTACTAAGCCTTTATTAATGGCTCAAAGTATGGTTTATTTTGGTAAATGTTCTATCTGCATTTGAAAAGTGTCTTTGCTGTTGTTGAATGGTATATTTTATATATGTCTATTAAATCAAATTAGTTAATAGTATTGTTCAAGTCACCTATATTCTTAGTGATATTCTGTCTATATTTTCTTTCAATTACGGGAGAGGGGTGTTCAAAACTCCAAATGTAATTGTGGATTTGTCAAAATCTCATTGAAGTTCTGTCTGTTTTTGCTTCATGTATTTTGAATCTCTATTAGCGGGACATAAACATTTAGGACTGTATGTCTTCTTGATGACTTAACTGCGATTTCCTTATGAAATGACCAACTTTGTCTCTTTTAGTAATATTTCCTCTGAAATCTATTTAGCCAGATATTAATATAGGCACTCCATCTTTCTTTACTTTTGATTAGTGTTAGCATAGTCTATATATTTTAATCCTTCTACTTTTAACCTAGTTAAGTCTTTATATTTAAAGCTTAGCTCCTTTAGGCAACATATGGTTGGGTCTTGCTTTTTATATCCAATGAGAAAAATATCTGCTTTTTGGTTGGTGGGGTTATACTACTTATATATAAAGGAGTTTTTCTATTGTTGGGTTTAAAATTATCATCTTGGTACTTGTTTTCTATTTGTTTCAACTGACATTTGTTCTCTTTTTCTCTATTTTTCTGCTTGCTTGTGAATTGAGTATTTTGTGATTATTTTGTATCTTTTATTAGTTTATTAGCTATAATTTGATAGGGATGTGCATGTGTGTGTATGTGTGTATTTAGTGGCTATGTTAGAATTTTGAGGGCTCTTATGTCTTCTATAGATCTAGTATCATTATTCTTCTGCCTGAAGTAATTCTTTTAACTATTTCGCAGTTCTGGTCTTATAGTGATCAATTATTTTAGCTTTCACACATTAAAATGGTTTTTTAACTACATTTTTAAATGATTTCTTTGCAGGTCATAAAATTCCACATTGAGAGCTTTTTTCTCTCAGTACTTCAAAGATGTTGCTCTACTATCTTCTGGCTTTGCAATTATTTTCTAATAAGAAACCTGAAGCTGTTCTTATCTTTGTTTTTCTATACATAATGTGTGTCTTTTTTCTGGATGCTTTTAAGATATTTTAATCCCTGATTTTAAACAATTAGATTATGTGGTACTCAGGTGTAATTTCTCTTCAGGTTCTTGCACTTGCATTAGGTGAATTTCTTGGATCAGGGGGTCTATAGTTTTCATCAAATTTGGGAAACAGCCCCACTTGTTAAAATATTTTTTCTGTTCCCTTCTCACTCACTGCCCTTTTGGGGACTCCAAGTACATGTATATTATAATACTTAAGTTTTTCCCACAGGTCTCTGATGCTCTGTTCAGTTTTTTCAGTCTTTTGTTCTTTATTTTATTTAATTTCCATGGCTGTGTCTTTGAGTTCCACCTCAAGGTCACTGTGTTTTTATTCTGCTGTGTGGAAAGCAGTTGATCTATTTGTATGAAAAAGAAAATATTGTCTCCAGCTGATGCACATCTCCATCAGAGTGTTGCATGTAAGCAAAACACAGCACAAGCTGGATCTTATCCTCCCTCGCTCCTTCATCTACAAATCTATATAAGGCCAGACCCTATTTTGCAGTACAGAAACCACACAAGTTTATGTTTTGGCCCTGTATATCCTATAGTCCATGAATAAAACACTAGACCTAAGTAGTTGTGTGGGGAAGCCTTAGAATTTTTAGGAAAAAGACATTGGATTTTAAAGCATTAAACTGTTCCAGAGCCTGGAAAAAGAATGAAAACTTCAAATTGCTATTATGAAATACATGTATATTGATATCAAAGGCCCAAAATAAATCCATATATGCACATACACTGAAACTACCAATGATCTCACAAACAAATATTAATGCAAAATCCAAAATAAAAGACTAGCAATAGTACCTAGCAGGATACTAAAAAAATAATATGCTCTGGGCAAATGGGGCTTATCTCAAGCATGCAAGGCTGGTTCAGTATTAGCAAATCTATTAATATAATTATAATAGATTAGAAGAGAAGAACTCTATGATCCTCCAAAAAGATGCTGAAATGTATTTGATAAAATTCAGCATTTATTCCTGACTAAAATAAACAAATGAACAAATTCAATAAAGTAAGAATAGATATTGCAGTAGCATGATAATCACACCCTCACATACCTTAACCCTCAAACCAACATAATTTTTTTTTTTTTTTTTTTTTTTTTGAGACAGAGTCTCGCTCTGTCGCCCAGGCTGGAGTGCAGTAGCGCCATCTCGGCTCACTGCAAGCTCCGCCTCCTCGGTTCACACCATTCTCCTGCCTCAGCCTCCCGAGTAGCTGGGAATACAGGCACCCACCACCACGCCCAGCTAATTTTTTGTATTTTTTAGTAGAGACAGTGTTTCACCGTGTTAGCCAGGATGGTCTCGATCTCCTGACCTCGTGATCTGCCTGCCTTGGCCTCCCAAAGTGCTGGGATTACAGGTGTGAGCCACCATGCCCAGCCCCAACATCATTTTTTAATGATAAATCATTCCAGTGAAAGTCAGGGACAAGATAAAAATTCCCACTATAATCAATTATAGAACAATAAATTTGAGGTATAATAATTGGAACGAAGAAGAGAAAGTCATTATATTTAGGATATAGTGTTACATCCCTGGAAAACAATCATATGGAAAAATATTACAAGGAAAAGAAATCAGTAAGTTGATAAAACAAGAAAAAAATAGTCCTTGTATACCTATAAGTAATGAACAGGAAATATTATGAAAGAAGAGTTGATTTCTAAAAGTTGGTTGATAAAAATTAATTATAAAATAAGTTTATTGCTAAGAATTGTAGGTTGCATTTCCAGTAGCAACAGAAATAATACAAATCTTTTAAAACCAACTTCAAAAGAAATGAGCAAGAGATAACAAAGAGCTTCAGAGAGCTATGAAGAAACAAAAGAACAAAAAAAAAGCATGTTTTCTTGTAAGAAGACAATATTAAAATATGGTAATCTTCATAAATTAATCTGTGTATTGACCTCATTCTCGATAAGTTTATAAGCAAGAATTTGAAAGCATATTTAGTTTGAGAACTAACTATCACAAACCAAAGTTTATATAAGAAAAATGCATTGGCAAGAATAATCAGCAAAATTTTGAGGGAAAAAAAGAGTAATTAAGGAAGACTACATTTACCAATCATCAAGTCATATTACAAAATTAAAGTGATTAAAACAGAATAGTAGTGACACTTGATACCAGTAAGCCTCGCTTATGGAGAAAAATAAAACCATATATACTGCTAATGGGAGTATAGAAGCCTGTATCTTTCATGAGGGGAAATATAGCAAAATCGATCAAAGTTGTCAAAGCATATAGCTTTTGACCCACCAAGTCTACTACTAGATAGTTATTCTACAAATATATTTCCACAGGTTTAAATAGTTTATAATCAGTATATTTCACAGTATTTTAAAAAATAGCAATGGACTAGAAGCAATGAGAATTTCAGTGATGGTGGACTGGTTAAGTAGTTTATTGTAAATTCATGCAATGGAATCCTAAGTGCCCATTAAAAGCAATGATGCTATCTCATATGTAATCCTATAGCTAATACACATTGTTAAGTGAAAAAAAAATAGACATAAAACATTACGTATAGCATGCTATCATTTGTGAAAAACAACGTAATTAGCATTGTTGTATATATTGATATGTGAAGATTATCCCTAATACAGAAGAAAACAAGGAATAATTGTTACCTCTGGTGCAGGGGACTGGGTGGTCCAAGGACTTCAGCTGGAGATTAATTTATCACAGAATGTTTGTCTGCTTCTCTTGAATTTTTTTTTTTTTTTGAGACGGAGTCTCACTCTGTTGCCCAGGCTGGAGTGCAGTGGCGCAATCTCGGCTCACTGCAAGCTACGCCTCCCGGGTTCACGCCATTCTCCTGCCTCAGCCTCTCGGAGTAGCTGGGACTGCAGGCGCCCGCCACCATGCCCGGCTAATTTTTTTTGTATTTTTAGTAGAGACGGGGTTTCACTGTGGTCTCGATCTCCTGACCTCGTGATCCGCCCACCTCGGCCTCCCAAAGTGCTGGGATTACAAGCGTGAGCCACTGCGCCCGGACTTCTCTTGAATTTTGTATCATATACGTGTGTCAGAGGTCTTTGAACCAGAGCAACTCCATCTTGAATAGGAGCTAGGTAAAATGTGACTGAGACCTACTGGGCTGTATTCCCAGATGGTTAAGGCATTCTAAGTCACAGGATGAGATAGGAAGTCGGCACAAAATACAGGCCATAAAGACCTTGCTGATACAACAGATTGCAGTAAAGAAGCTAGCTAAAACCCACCAAAACCAAGAGAATGACAAGAGTGACCTCTCTTGTCCTCACAGCTACACTCCCACCAGCACCATGACAGCAAATGCCATGACAATGTCAGGAAGTTACCCTATATGGCCTGAAAAGGGGAGGCATGAATAATCCACGCCTTGTTTAGCATATCATCAAGAAATAACCATAAAAATGGGCAACCTGGGCTGCTCTATCTATGGAGTAGCCATTCTTTATTCCTTTACTTTCTTAATAAACTTGCTTTCACTTTACTCTGTGGACTCACCCTGAATTCTTTCTTGTGGGAGATCCAAGAACCCTCTCTTGGGGTGTGGATTGGGGCCTCTTTCCTGTAACACGTGCATTACCTTAGTTAAAAAAAAATCATTATTTGATTAACAGACTAAAGAATAATGCACACAGTAGGCTAATTTATATTGTCCCTCATTTATTGTGTATCCTAGAATATTAGAAAGCAATGTGTGTAAACAGCCTTGATATTTTATTGATTTATTTTTAGTATAAATGATCTTGTCATGCTCTATTCTGGACACATGAGTTAACCTTCGTTCTCCAAGGAGAATCTGAGCTCTTGTTCCTTCCCATGACTCCACTAACCTTACTGAAGCTGCTTAACAGTGAGTTATGCAAGTCAGCACTTTGGCTAGTTTTCCTTAGGACAGATAGATCTCACCTGGATCCTTATATGTAAATCAACCGTCATTTAACAAAAGATTTTTTAATATTAAGCCTGTACATTGTAATGTAAGGCAAATTAAATTCTCAGAGTATTTTTATAGTCATTCAATACTGATTTACGGTGTGTGCCTGTGGGATACTAGACTCTCCCCATTTGGAGTTGAGACCAGTGCGGCTTTTAGAGTAAGGTCTCTCCTGACTTGGAACCCAAAACCAAGAGGAGCCCAGTTCTCAGTGGATGTCAGGGAACCGCCTCCTGCAGAATTAGAGGGAGGTTGATTTCCACAGTGGCAAAGTGTAAAGAAAATTTTTTTGCTCCCCTGAGAGAAGCCCCCAAAAGGAAGTAATTCATGAAAAAGGTAATTACCAATTAAATAGTAAATGTGCTACTTGGCCTCTAAGAAGAATTAAATATATTTACACTTCGAAAAGAAGCAATTAGTTGTAGTTGATTCACTAAGGAAAGTGCCAGACCAGGACAGAGGAAAGAGTGTAAATAGATGAAGATAGAGAGATTTATTATTAAATTAAAGTCCCTTAATTACTGCAAATGTTAAATATGCAGTTTTCTGACATTTAAATGATGCTTTTCACCAAAATGAAAATGAATTGTCCACCTTGGATTCCTACTTCTTAGGCAGCATGTAAATGTCAGTCCTAAATTAAAGTTAACTAGTTTCTGCTATACATTAAAAAAATTAATTAGAATCAATAAACCATTTTCTTAAAAAATTGAAGTCTTTAAAATGTTCTAGTCCAAACATTCAGCCAGTTCCCTAAAAGGAAGAAACTGTCGAAGTTTCCCTTAGGTTTAAGTGTAAGGGGAGACCTCTGTCTCTAAGGCACCATCTGTAAAGCCAAGAACAAACAGGGTGGCAAACCAGGAAGAGAACTCCAGACTCCCAGCTGTGGCCAGTGCCTTTTAAACTTACTCTCTCTTCCCTGGCCTTTCAATGTCCCCAAGTGATTGAAGATTTGTTCTGGTATTAGAAGCACATTTCTTTTAGGATATAATAGAGCTCCCTCTTATGAATGAACTACTGTGTGCTAAGAGCTTAATATATATGTCCTATTTCAGCCTCATAAGAGCCCTCCAAAGTAAGTTTTATGATCATTATTTGATACAACCCAGACAGAATGGCTGACTTTCCGAGGTCAAGAGCCTTAGAGAGAGCTGGGATTCCAACTTGGAACTCTCTGCCACAACATCATACTGCCACCGTTACAATACGATGAAAAGAGAGCAATAATAATAAACTTCAAAATTTTTTTAACAATCTGCCCTGAATCATAACTTTAGAGAACACTACAGTCGTGTTAAAATATTTCTGGCTGTATAGTCTCCTAACGTATCCCAGAGATGCTGGAAGGTAGTCACTATCTGCCTTAGTTCCGGCTCAAGTAAGGGAGAAGACCACCCCTCATACTGTCTTATGCCCAATTTCTGCCTCCAAAGAAAGAAGTAGAAACTAAAAGGGAGAAATGGAATCCACAGGCAGATAGCCCAGCACCACGCCCTGAGCCTGGTACTTAAAAACCCCTGACATAACTGCTTGTGTTATCTATAGATTTCAGACAATGTATGGAAAAGCATCGTGAAAATCCCTGTCCTCTTCTATTCCGTTCTGATTACCGGTGCATGCAGCCCCCAGTCACGTACCCCCTGCTTGCTCAATCAGTCACGACCCTCTCACGTGGACACCCTTAAGAGCTGTAAGCCCTTAAAATGAACAGGAATCGCTCACTCGGGGAGCTCGGTTTTTGGAGACTTGAGTCCGCTGATTCTCCCAGCTGAATAAAGCCCTTTCCTTCTACAACTCGGTGTCTGAGGGGTTCTTGTCTGCGGCTCGTCCTGCTACACAAATACCATAAACAAAGTGGCTTATAAACAATAGAAATGTATTTCTCACAGTTTTGGAGGCTGGAAGTCAGATATCAGGGTGTCAACATGGTCGGCTCCCATGGGGGATCTTCTTTTGGGTTGCACATGGCTCACTTATTGCTGTTCCCCCACAGTGCAAAGCTACAGAACTCTCTGGGGTCCCTATTACAAGGGCACGAGTCCCATTCATGAGGGCTGTACATTCTTGACCTAATTACCTCCCAAAAGCCCCAATCTCTAATACCATTACATGAGGGGCTAGGATTTCAACATGCGAATTTTGGGGGACACAAACATTCAGTTCATAGCACTATCCATAAAAAATTTCTTTTCTACTTAAATTTGACAAGGTTGGTTTCTGTTTTTACTGATGAGCACCCTGAAAGCATGGATCAGGTTCCCCACTTCCAGCTTAAACTGTTCCATGTCTTCACTGAATTCTACAAGTACTTACAGCAATTCCGCATACGTCCATTGAGTGCCAGGCATTGTGCTATGCACTATAAGGATCATCAACTCACTAACAGGAGTCTTTCCAACTGTTCTTCTCCTGAACTGGATATTAATGAAGAAGCAAGTATACAGTGATAATATCTTTTGAAAACCCTGACTAATCCTTGCTCACCAGCATTCTTTTATTTCAAGACTTTATGGAGTCTTTTTATGTTAATGTGCACTAAGAAGCTTAAAAAGAAAGATAATATGTAGGGATTTCAAAATGTATGTGACATGGAACTTATTTTGTGAGAATCTTTGTGTGACTAATATCTAATTAAACATATTAGGAAATTCTGCAATAAAAATAAAAACTATAAATGGAAAAGAAGAAAGAAATAATTTGAGAAAGTGTGATAGAGGCAATGGGAATTTAAACAGAAGTGGGGAAAAGGCAAAAGAGAGAAGGCCAGTGGGGAATGAGCTGAACTGTGGGAAGGCAGATTAGTAAAGTCAAAAGTTAAAAAAAAAAATTTGTTTCAAATCATTGTCACATGCAATAGGCAACAAAAATTCCCCAGATGAAATCTTACAAAGTATTCTTGGATCATAGCATATTGAAATCTCAATACGCCTCGTTTTTAATATAATATTTAATAAAATAGAAAAAATAGCTTAAAGTCACAGAATGGAGTCTTGTATGCAAATCCACTTACCTCTGGAGTTTACAACCAAGAAAGTCTACAAAGTGCTGGTCATCATCAGAAGCAAACTTACAAATATTATCTTTGACGTAGTGCATCTATAATTGCGATATCAGAGGCTATTCTGATCTGTCTCCCTCAAGGAAGCAGGAAGAAGCTAGAGATATCGAGAGAAGGTAATTAGAATTGTCAAGAGCATATAGCAACTTTATATGAGACATGAATACAAAATATTTAGAGAAAGCAAGTTTACATATTCATATTTATAAAACACTTGCCATTGTAAGGGTGACGAGAATTTTCCCTTCCCCTTTAAAGGTTCAAATCTGCGGAAATGAACTCACAAGAGGCAGATTTAACAGGAGAAAAGGCATACAAATTTATTAACATGACTTGTATATGAGCCATGCAAAATATGACACTCAAAGAAGGGCCAGATGGCTGAAGCTTAGATAGCACCCTCTTCAGAGGCAAGAAGGAAATAGGGGAATATAGGCAATTTTGAGGAGTAGCACATGATTTTCAGGGGAATTGAGTGAACACAGAGGACAGTCAATGAACTGAGACAAAGTTCCTCTGAATTCTGGGGAGATGGCAACAGATACTGGGAAGTTAAGGGACGAAACTTCACTGTGAACGAAGATTGTCTTATACAGATAAGTCTCCCAGGCAACCTCTTGAAGTTATCCTCAGAAGAACAGGTGAAAAGAATAGGTGTCTGGGTGTGATGACAACGTATGGTATCTTTTCTTCTCCAGTGGTTAACCTTTCTGGTTACTGAATGAAATTTCTAGAGAGGGAATTTTAAGACAATTGCATTTCTTTTGGAAGAAGTTTTCCTCCGTTAGATAAGAGAACTTCCAGACAGAGCTGTTCCTGTGCTTGTTGTGGTGTAGGGGTTGGGGGTATTGGAAGAGGAGGAAGGTTAGAAAGTCTCTAGTTTTGAGGCCACTTCTAAGGCCCTCCAATTTCCTTTAATTCAAAAGTTCTCAGCATTCCAAATAACCATACTTTGGGATGTCATTCCCTGAACCCCAACACTCTATTCAAGGACCTGTGTTAAAATAAAATCCCGAAAATATGGAGAGTAGAACATCAGTTTTCACATTGAATCTTGGAATAGGAAACTAATTTTTTCCTCTTGTGTTTTTCTCTTGAAGCTTCAAAAAACTGTTTTAGGGAAGATGAAAAGACATTCTTATTTATACAAATCAATCTATGTGTAAAAAACTCATCTTTCTTAAGGATTTGTCAAAGTGTGTTTTGTGGTATTAATAGTTCTTGAATGAAAAAAAGGATTCCATGATTCACTCATTTGGGATTATTTTTCAGTGACTTTGATATGCTACAGAGCTTCATGACTCTCTACAAGAGGATGATTCTAAATATTCCCAATGAATTATAAATTTTAGCTATTTAGATTCTGTTATGTATCACTGAAATCTAAGAGAAAAAATACAATTTTGAAATGTTTAACACCTTGTTGAGTGCCTTTCCACATACTCTCTCATTTAGTATCCTGACAACAAGCATATCAGGTAGATGTTATTAAACTATGGTCCAGAAATAGCTAGTTATTTTCTCAAGGTTGCATAGTTTGTAAATGGAGAGGCCAGAACCTAATCCTAGGACTTTTGACTGCATATTTTGTATTCTTTTCATTCCAATCACTCTTTATAAGGTTAAACAAGAGAACTCAGAGCCCTTAGGCTGGTTCAGAACCTGCCCTGAAATTTTCCATTGCTGCTCTTTATTGCAATCCCTTGATACATGTCTAAGAGAGACCCAAATCATCCAGTGGTCGGTGTAGATACCCCTTTAGATCTGGTCTTAGGAATCACATAATACAGATTTTCATTCTCAGCTATACCTCAAAGAGTACTGTAGAATTTGAACAATAAATGATGATTATTGAAGTGCTTAGTACATCGATACATTCATGGGAGGAAACACAACTCTGCCTCCTTTTATTCGGCTTCACAAAATTCAGAAATGACTTTCACAAAGCAAATTTTTCCCTTTTAACTTTTAAACCCGTGTGCACTTTAAAGGAAATTTAATCCACATGTTTCTAAGTCATTTGCCCTTAATTTATCAAATGTTGTTTGGTAAAAGCTATTTGGTTTCCCAGAGGCCTTAGGATACTTTTGTTTATAGGATTTAAAAGCCCTTCTTTCCTTAGAAGTCTCATTTTTAAGGTTCTCCACTGTACATAAGCCACAAATGACCCAAACTCAGGATCCCTAATCCTGGATTTCCTAGGAAACATCTTTCGATGATTCTTTAAAGTCACTCTTTACTTGGCTTCCATACTAATGCAGTGTCACAGAGGTGGAACTCTATCCTTCCACTTAGATTTGTCATTTTTCTGTGGATGCAGACAATCACAGGTAAAGCTAGGCCTTCTCGCCTTTGCAGGATTAACTGAAAAACATCTTATCCTTGAAATCAACTCTCCATTTCTTCAACATTCTTCCTAATTTTCTTTCCAAAGTTTTCTGGGAAAAGCTAGTCATGCCAGCAGCCAACATGACTGGCTATTGATGTATCATTCTTGCTTTTGACCCTAGAACAAAATAGCATAAAAGGAAGAATGAAAAAGAAAACCAGTGGTTTTGCTGCTTAAGAGAAAAATGACAACAGAATTTCTTGTTAGAAAATTGAGAGTTTAATGCCTTTCATAATTAAGCATGTTCAAAAGGCCTAGGGCAAGATGCCTCAGGATGTAGCAGTATTAATAATTATGTGCAAATTTATAAATTTAAGTTAAATTGCTGGTGTAATATGCTAATAATTAAGAAAGAGTCTTTCTATAGCATTTTTGTAAGGTCTTTTGCCAAAATTATTTAGACACTTCTTTAAGGTTATAATAATTAGCATTAATTGATCAATGCTAGCATTAATTAATATTATCATTAATAAAAACTAATATTTATTAGCTATTTGCCAATTTTCAGAAACTTCAGTATCTTATTATGGTCTCACAATTACTCTATGAGATAGATGGTATTACCAAGACCATGCATTTCTGTGGCCAGAAATTCCACTGGGAATGCCTGGTGTGGATCTTTTGCAGACAGATAGCTTACTATCTTTATTAAGAACAAAAGGCTTTTGGTAAAAGAATAAGCTTCAAGCTTAGATGTTATTCATCCAAGGCATTAACATTGTTAGAATGGTTCAACTAGAGGAATTGTTGATGGATTTCTCAAAGTATTTGCTGAAGATTAGAAAAATCTACAGCAGGGAAACAGGCTAGAAATAGAACTTTTCTTCTAAGAAAAAATGGTGAAATAGCTTCAATAAACAATGGTTCTCAAATTAGCTTTAAGCACACCTTGATCATTAATTAATCAATCCATTTTCTGTGGTGAACTCAGACCCCTTCCAATTCTCTCTCCTTTCCCCCAAACCCTACATTCTAGTTGCTGAGGAAAAGAGATCCTCCTTGCTCAGCCAATGTGCCAACTTGTTTTGAATGAAGTATGCAAGCCAAGGGGAGGAGTAGAATTGCAGGGATAATAGAGTACAAAATTTTAGATAGTATAGGGAAAGTCAGGTGGTAAAAGATGAGGAATAGGGCAAGAACACCAACTTTGGTGGGATGGACAGAAACATTTAATCAGGAATAAGAATTTTATTTCCTGAGGAGTGTTTGATGTGAATCTGCTTCCCACCATACCATAAGATGTTAAGTAAAACATTGTCCAATATCCTGTGGAGTTGGAGCTTTAGAGTGCCCTCACGCCTTAAATTCTGCTTTAAGCCAGGTGCAGGATAAGAACAGAGGTTGGTCAAATTGTGCCATATATACAGAAATTATTAATTCATTCAACACATTTATCAAGTACCTTTCTGTACCATGGTCTGTGCTAGATACCAGGGATACTATGTGAATAAAAACATTTCTCCTGCTCCCAAGAAATTCACGGTCTTGTGAGGGACATGGGCACATAAATAGGCAAATCTGATATAGCATGAGAAGGATTAAGAGGTAAGTAAACATAGGGTGCTTGAGAAAAGGAGAGGAAAATGCTATTCCCATAAGAACATGTGTAGATGGAAGAAATGTGAGCTTCAGTGGCAGAAAGGTGAGAGAGATTTCGCACCCCTACATAGGAAAGCTCTCTAGAGACTAAGAGGTTCGTGATGGGTTTGGAGGCCTGGGGTGACTGAAGTTTTAAAATTGAAGAATTAGGAAAACAACTAGGAATATATATGAGAGTTGCCTCCAGCCCAAGAAGAGGACATAGCTGACATGTACACAAAATTGCACTCTTTTCTAACATTTTTTAGCAGCCATTAGCAAGCACAGAATAGGTTTGTACAATGATGCCCCCCTCCCCACCACTGTTGGTTAAAGAGTGCATTTACTAGGGAGGAATTTTCCCTGTCCCAAGAGGGTACGTGGCTAGATTAGGCCATGGGATAAGGCTCGGAAGGACTGGTTTGTTTTCCTTGTATTTTCTCACAGTGGTGACAGAACTAAAATTGGCCCCATTAAAGAAGAGACCTGAAAGCCTGCTTGTCTCCTCCTTGGCCTAGAACCGAAAACAATAAAGTCACATAATTCAACACTGACCAGGAACAAAAATACCTACTCTTAGGGTTAGTGAGGACTTTCATCACTCCTTGACTTTGTGTGTTGCTGATGAATGAGGCCACCACAGATACCTGGCATGAAGAGTTGGGCAGATTCATACTTTTGAGCTAAAAGCATTTTTTCTTTCTTTGAAAATGTTCAAAGCACCTTTTTGTTGTTGTTGTTGTTGTTGTTGTTAGATGCATTGTGTAAGGCCACGAGGCAGCACAACTCCATGAAAACGAGTCTGAGAAAAGGCCATTTATGCTCTGCAGGCACACAAATCAGCCTGTCATCAACACAACATTGCCCCTGACTCCCCAAGCCTGAGAGACAAAACGTTCTGTAATTGGAGATTGCTTTGAATTCGTTTTAATTTGATTAGTAATATCCCGGAAGGCTACCCTAGCATACAGAGATTATGGACAATTAATGCTGTGATCAATTAGATCTAAATTGTTAGTCCATTAAGAGGAACTAACAAGAACTCTGATTTTCAAAGACTTTTCCCCTAATCCTCTTGCCCTAGCACTCCTTATAATGACAGATAAAAGCTCTTCTATTACTCCCATATTATGCCACAAATTTAGACAAATCCATTTGTTTTTGTTATTTAGGAGCATGCAACCAGATATCCCAGGTCCAAATAACATTGAAAAAATCTTTGCAAATGCCACACACTTTCTTTTTATCACCATCATAAAATCAATAAAAATAACCATCAGAATGGCTTTAGCAATCCAGAATATGCAGACCATGTGTGCAGTACAATGACCTATTGTCTCTGGATAAATTAGGTACAAATATCCTCGGATTAGTTTGTAAAAGCTTCAGAGCACTGTCTTCAAAGGGTGCTTGAACTTTAAAGATATGAAGTGAGAAAAAGCAATGTAGAAAAATCCTGACTTCAAAACCAGACTTTGGTCCTTTCTCTTTTTTTCTTTTTTAGTAATAAACTCAGAAGAGTTTTCTGTTAGAGGAATTTTCAGGAACACATTTTAGTTGGCCTCTGTTTATGTCTTTCATCTTTATCCAGGGCAAAAATGTCTCTCTTATATTTTCCAGCGAAATTCTCCCAACCCTCCAGACTTGGGTCCCATGCTACTTTCTCCAAGAAGTTTTCCGTGATCAACCCAGAAAACGGATGTCTAAACTCCACAGGCATTCATTCACTGGGCCCCTTAAAGTTATGTCGTGATATTTTTCTTTGTCTTAGTTCCCCTTCTCTTCTAGAGGGTAGGAAACACTTTGTATACTATTTTCTACATTTTGCAGTATCTGGCATAGTATACTGAGCCCAGAAGGCACAAATAAACATTTGCCAAATTTATCAATGACTTACAAAATTCTTATTAGAAGTTTATTTTTACGGCCTTTAGAAGATCACATTATTTTCATTAACTAAGATCAAATTGGAGTTTTAGTAAGATTTAAACTTGTGATCAGTGATACATCAGCAAAGAAATGTGGCTGCTCACTTAAGAAGGTTACTGTAGGAAAGATTTTATACCCCATACTTAAAATGATGCTCTTTAAAGCTTTAGTCAAGAATAGGCGTTTAACACACTCTTGGTAGGAGTTGATATTTAGGAGAATTAACCTAAAACCTTTTGATAATTTTTGAAATCTTATTTTCAGAGCAAAGCCTATGAATATTAACATTTTAAGTATATTTTATGTATAATAGAAAATAAAAGATTCCAGGTAAGAGTTTATATTTGATTATGTGTCCTACAACTGAACAACAGTTATTTTGTTAAAAGCAAATGTACATAAATAAGTGCATTTGCAAACCTAACAGCAATGAGATTGAAGGTGATGGAAGAGGTTGTCTGGCTGTGGCTGTGATAACATCCAAAATTCCTTCTATCCAGGTTTAACATTATATCCCCATTTAACAGTGAATGGTCAATAGATGTTAACAATGATGATTTGAAATGAGGGAAGGGGCCGCTGACAAGACAGATGTGAATAACAGCTTCAGACCAGGATCCCTGAGATTAGGATTTGCATTCTAACGTCATCCCATTGGAATTTTTGTTTATAATATTTGCAAAAAAGTAATATTTCATTTTTTTGTTTGACATGTTTACATAAATCTAAGGGTCAGTTGTCATTGCAATATACAACAGGAGGCATACAAGAGGTGTCCTTGGTAAGCTCATGCAAGGAAGGTCCAAGGAAGGGGCAGAGGTTCAGAGGGAAAGATGTTCCAGAAGAGATAGGAAAAATAGAATTCTGTAGGGGGCTGGAGGCCTGCATTCCATCCCTGCCTTTCCCATATCACAGAGTTTATATCACTTCGTTTAAGACCTTGCAAATCTTTTAGCAGAAAGAGAAAACTTTCTTTTTAAATGATGCCAAGAACATACAAAATGTGATTCTGCTCCTAAGCAAACCATAGACTTTGCATATCCTAAAAATAAGATTTCATAAATTATGAAATGAAGTTTTATGTAATTTTCTCTATTTTTATGTTGTCTTCTAAATATTACTCCTACCTAAGTGTGTATTGTGAAACCTTTATTCTTGATCACAACTTTAGAGAGTGTCATTGTCATTCTTTACTTTAGATGGGATAGTTCTCTAATTCCCAATCCTTTTAGAGAAACTAGGGGTAAAAAACTGCGCCAAAGTGCATGGCTAGTTACTACTCAGGCAACTATGTTGTTGCCTGACACTGGATTAAAAAGTCCTATAAAGATTCTTTCTGTCTGCAAATATTTCTCTGTTGGTCAACCCAGGCAGAGGAGAAGCTGCTCCTCCAAGCCACCTTGAATTACACATTTTACATTTGGCAGTATATTTGGATGTAATTCTCACAAGCAAGGGCATATAGTGCTATCACCACCATTTTAAAGATGAGAACATAGAAGCTCAAGGAGGTGGAGCAGATCCCTTAGCTGGTTAATGCCAGGCTTGGGAAGGAACTCTAGTCAACAGGACTTTAACTCCACACAGGGCACAAGAAATTAATATTGTAGCTCCCTGATGGCACTGAATTTCATTAATTTGGTGTTAATATTTCCAGTGTGAAACATTCTAATGAAGTGTTTACTCAAGGGCAGGAGGAGTGGGGTGGAGCCTCAATGTTTTATCCCTAACACCAAAAGAGTCAGAATTTCTTCTATTTAATTACTTGTGGGGCATCCTGCACTGTTAGGAATACAGATGTTGTCTACGTAAGAAAAAAACAACTTGAGGAAATAAAAATGTTTCATTTTGGAAGTAATTATTTGCATTGCAGAAGGATTCTTAAAGGATTTATGTTGTTTCCTTCAAATAGTGAGTTACTTAAATGCATTTATAATATGATTAATCTACAAAAAGATCTGATGGACATAATTTTCAAATGGATCCATTTATTGATTGCTTTCAGAACCTTTATATTTCTGAAGACCAAGCAAACTGACCAAAGAATGATAGGAAGAAATTAGAGAATTTGAAACTCCTCTTTTGAAGGTAGTTTTCTCTTTTTTTCTCAGGGCAGGGAAGTCCCTGAGCAGCCAAAGCACAGCCTTTGCTGGAACAAGTCTCATAATGAAATATCCAAATCTCTCATCTTTAAAAGATCTACTTTATATATTGGCAAAATTTTCCTCTCTAATATCTCCATCCTATCTCTTGTTCTGCACTAGGGAGCAAAAAAGACCATGTGGCCCTCTTCCCCAAATTATTCAAATACGCACATGAAGACAACTTAGACTCTTAAAAAATCATATCCATTTTGACTGTTTCTCATAGAATATGGTTTCCAAACTCTCCTATTACATTTGTCCTTTTCTGGGCAATTCTAATTGATGACCGTATCCTCTTACATCTAGGGAACCAGAACTGAAAACAAATATAATACATGTGTTCTGAAGAGCACAGAGCATGATGTGGACACTACACTAGCATTAATAATACAGCCCAAGGAAAGGGTTCTTTCAGCCTTAAGCCTGCACTCCTGCAAAGAAGTCACTGACCTTGACTTTTTTTTTCTTTCTTATTGAGACAGAGTCTCGCTCTGTCACCCAGGTTGGAGTGCCATGGCATGATCTCAGCTCACTGCAACTTCCGCTGCCTAGGTTCAAGCGATTATTGTACCTCAGCTTCCCGAGTAGCTGGGACTACAGGTGCAGATCACCACGCTCTGCTAATTTTTTTTGTATTTTTAGTAGAGATGGGATTTTGCCATGTTGGCCAGGCTGGTCTCGAACTCCTGACCTCAGGTGATCCACCTGCCTTGGCCTCCCAAAGTGCTGGGATTACAGGCGTGAGCCACTGCGCCTGGCTGACTTTGACTTTTGATAATGGCGAACCAGCATCTTGATACTAGTCCACGTCTGCCAGTACTGTTTTCAATGAGTGACTGTTATAAGACATTTCATTTTAAGGAATTTTCTTTTACATTTGGTCTTAATTCAAAAGAAAACTGAGGTAACAATAAATCAGCTATGTAAATGTTTACGTGTATGTTGCAAAAGAGACATAGTGTTTCCTATATATGAGTCCTTAATTCATTGAGGGGAATAAGCTTGGGGGCATTTGCTGAGGGAGAGATCTTGGACTAAAGCAGACACCAGTGGATCGTTTCTGAGTTGTTAACTGACGTGGAAATTCTGGTGAGGAGAGACTTCTGTTTATGGTGAAGTTAGTCTGTGTAAAATGTGATTTCAAGATGGCTTTTTGGTGAAAACTTGCTGTTTCAAGCACCGGCTACTCACACTTTAAAATGTACCCTGTGCTAGGCATACATAGGCATATTCAATCACAAACAAGAACTTGAAAATTATGGCTTTTTAAAAATTACAGTGTCTCAGTAATCAATGTGAAGCACAGGAAATTAAAAACATGAAACATATCTAGGTGCTAAAGCTGTATCCAAAATTCTTAGCAAGCAGGGTGACCTGGGATTCCTTGGCAAATGACTTTAAAAAAAAATTCTCATCAGATATTTTTAGTTCAATTCAATAAAAAGAGAGGGTATGTGTATGGGAGTGGTGGGGTGGTGCGAATCACTCAGTTGGTCAGTCGTCATTCGTTTAAATCATAGGGAGTCAATGGTCATGGTCAGTTGTAGAACTATCTACTGCAAAGCAGAGACATAACACTAACCGAGCCCCATGAGTCACCTGCAGGAGTGAGCTCCCTGTGAAAAATGGGATTCCATGGCTCACTTTCCTTGTTTCCTTTATTACCACTGCCCCGTACCCTCACCTGCCCTTACTATTCAAGGTGGGCTCCTAAGTTTCAGGCCAAGGATAACATAAATATGGCTCTTACATGGGCCATGGCAGAACTTGGGAGTTAGTCTTGACTGGTACTTGTTTCCATTGAGCCTGGATACAAGATCATGCCCATTCTTAACATGGGGTGCTAGGTAGCCAACATACAAAATCGATCCAGGAATTTGTCATTCTCATTCAGTCCCACTCAGATAACCCATCTCCTTTTAGTGCTCTCCCTTTCCCACCTTTACTCTCTTCCAGGCAGACACTTCAACATATCTTCATTTATCCTAGACCAGTGCATTCTGGTCAACTTCTATCCAAGGGCCTGAAGACTTGGTAAAACTAGGGTGATAGATGAAATATAAAGAAACAATGGGCAACCAGAGAATAAAGACAACACAAAGGAGTCTTAAACAATCCTCAATATCTTCTGTTATATCATTTCATATCTCAATAGCATGGGTTTTTATTGTCAGTGAGTTTGTTCAAGAAAGCAAATAGTTGGAATAGGAAGCCCTGTTCTCATTCAGGATATGACTTTTTTGCACTTTGATAGAGTGAAAACCACTAAAGCATGGGTCATCTGTGCAGAACTGTCGCCCATCAGGTGCTGACATGATCAATAACAGCCACATGAGCAATAACAGCGAATCTTACTCAGAAGACGATGTCTTCGTTTAAAAAATCTTTTTTGTTTTTCTTTTTAATTTTGATGAAGAACATTATCTTTAAAGTTCAGTCACCCTGTGCAATTCTTTCTTTCTTCTTTTTACTTTCCTTCACACCTTCCTGCCGTCCATCCCTCCCTCTCTCCCTCCTTTCCTTCCTTTTCCTATTTACTTGAGAATTTTCTCCCACTCATGAACATTTGGGAGAAGTTAAGCCAATTCAGGGATGACATTTCATGAAAATTACACCTAGTAAGACAAAACATGTTCCGTCTCTTTTTTGGATGCCTGAATTGAAACTAAGCAAATAAACACAGGTGGGAGGTGTCACTCATGCAACAGAACTAACTATACTCCAACATGTACCTCAATATACCATAGCTATTATTTTCTAGACTGGAAAAGGCTCTGGGCATTTATCTTCACTGTCACCATTATCATCATTATAATGGTAGCTAAGGTGCTGAGGGCTGACATGATACCAGGCACATTATATGCATTACATTACTTAATCTCCAACAACCCTATAAAGCAGAAACTTTTCTAATGTCCATTTAGGTGATGGGGACACTAAGGGTTAGTACAGTTGAGAATCTCATTTAAATGTCACAGTGGTGAAGTGGTGAAGAGGAATTTTAAACCCAGGTCTTCTGGCCTCAGCTCCCTGTTCTAGGGCCTCCACAGAAACAGTAGTAGAAATAATTTCTCCTCCACCTCTGTGTTAAATAAGCCTTTGTCTACAAGTTCATTATTACTACCTGTAAGAAATGAGGTACATAATGACATAAATGAATTAGTTCAAGTACATGTGGCTCCAAATTGGAGGTGCAAACCATTATTGATAAACCACCAGCTAACCACCATCATTCTACATTTCCTGAGGAGTACAAAGGAAGTTACAACCTATCTTAAATCTCTGATGTGCAGGATGATAATTTTCCAGTAAACTAAATCCTGCTACTATCAGATGATTTGAACATTTCTAACGATTATTACCAATGCCTGCAAACAACATGGACTGCGGCAGCCAATCAAAAGGCTCGGCCGGGTATTGCTTGACTTTTATTTCCAAAAGGTAACTTAGCAGAAATGGAGTAACTGTTCATTATTTTCTGTCATTTTTATATCATTTTTTTGCCATGCATATTGTGCAGTAATTGCAGGAAATTAAATTTGAATCTTGTGACACAAGCATGTTGTGAATATCATAAAAACACATATGTTCATAAATGGTAAAAAAAGAAAGGTGATAAAAATTACGTTTAGGAAACTTTTACAATCTTTCTGAACAATGGAAAATAACATGTTTTAGGGTTCTTTGTTTAGGTTGAATTCTGAGCTGATGCACTTTTAGAAGGCCAAGTTTTGTGTTTGGTGGGCATGTTTGTATTTTTGCTGTTTTCATTGTTTTCCCTGAGGCCTTTTAAATGGTACACTATGAGCAAGAAGACAACTGAAATCCCACACAAAGAAATGGCTTGAGCAAAATTCCCACCCATGTCCAGTAACTGCAGAGCCTGTACATGAAGCCATTTTACATTTACTACACGGGGGTGAGAAAAGACAGAAAATCTTTGTATGTGCTTTGGATCCTGCTTGGCTATGACTCCTTTGTGGCACCTGCTGCTGCTGTCCTTGCTGCCTCTTTGTAGATGAGGTTACTTCCTATCTGATCCTTTTAGTGACATTGTGAAAACATTCGTGAAGCTAAAACTTCACATCCCACTCTCTGATTTGGCGTAGAGTTGGCCTCATCCCTTGACATGGTGGAAAAATAAGTGATTGGCTCCTGGACTTCAGTTTCATTGCTGTCATGAGTTTCATCTCAAATCCAACTTTGACATCAGATTTCTCTGGGTCTGTGATAGTTCTTGGGAGTTTCCAGCAATTTCCTTCTACATTTTTCTATGATCTGGCAGAAAATGAATCCATGCTAACACAGTTGCAAAATTAAAACCACTATCTTTTATCAAATGGATGCCACCCAGAATTGACAAGTTTTGTTAAGCACCCAAGTCTCTCTACCAACTGGCCAAAATCCTTCACATTCCAACCATCCAGATGGTATTTATGGCCCAGCTCAGTCTCAAGCTTTCCACGAAGGGTTCTCTGACCACCTCAGTTCACAGTAGCTCCTCTTTGAAGTAGTTGATGATTTCAGGTTTACTGTTGAACACTAATTGCTAGGATCTTTTGTAAAATTTTCAACTCTTTTTGAAAATTTTAGGTCTTTATCATCCCTGAAATCCTAAGGATGCTTAAATATTCTTTATCTGTATCCCAAACCAACCCACATTTACCTCCCAAACCAGTTCCACTGCCTTCCTTACTTGTTATTATTATTATTTTCTGAGATGGAATTTCCCTCTTGTTGCCCAGGCTGGAGTGCAATGGTGTGATCTTTGCCCAGGCTGGAGGGCAATGGTGCGATCTCGGCTCACTGCAACCTCTGCCTCCCAGGTTCAAGCGATTCTTCTGCCTCAGCCTCTCGAGTAGCTGGGATTACAGGCACCCACCACCATGCCTGGCTAATTTTTTGTATTTTTAGTAGAGACGGGGTTTCACCATGTTGGCCAGACTGGTCTCAAATTCCTGACCTCAGGTGATCCACCGTCCTCGGCCTCCCAAAGTGCTGGGATTACAGGCATGAGCCACCGCACCTGGCCTGCCTTCCTTATTTTGTTGCTGCTGCTACTACTGTTCTGAATACCAGGCTCAAAATTCTAAGGCTTGATTCCCTCTTTCTCTGTCAATCACCATACCTAATTAATTAGCAAGTTCTATGGATTGGCAATTTTAAATTATTTTTTATTTGACTTATTTATTTGTATTTGAAAGACTTTGTCAAAGGAAATCTTATATGGAAACCTAATTGATAAGAAAAGTCACTCTGAAAATTAGAGGCTGAACTGAGATCCTTGAACGCACAACTGCAGCCCTTGAAAGAGCCCTCAGAATCCCTGAGGCTGAGCGCTATTGGGGGGCCCTATAGAGTTGGGCCTCTATTGTAGGGTTGACCTCTACATTTTCGGAAAACAGCACAGGATGGTGAAAAGAACACAGTGTAAATCAGAGTACCTGAATTGAGCCTTGATTTTTTCTATCTGTAAAATAAGATATCTTTTCTACTTATATCCTGGGGTTGTCATAAGGATCAAGTAAGGTTCTGTGTGTGAAAACACATTGTGAACTGTCTAAGGCCATGCAGATTTAGGGAGCCATCACCTCTTCTTCTGATCTCCTGGGCTCCATTCTCCTTTTCATCCTGCCCACTATCTAATCTAACCATTGTTTCCATATTGATCTTCCTAAAGCACATCTCTTTTCATATCATTCCTTGGCTCAGAAATGTCCAGGGATCACCAGTGGCTACTATATTAGAGAACAAGTATCTTCACTTACTATGTAAGCCCTTTCACAATGAGGTCAGAGC